>NC_080680.1:28185102-28827245 GCF_030445035.2 Dasypus novemcinctus | reverse complement strand
AATTAGACCTAGGCTCTGTCCTCCAGGAACTTACTCTTAATAAAATGGTAGGCAAAATGTTCACATGTACTTTTTATAAAGTTTAGAAAGTGTGAAAACAGGGAGTTCGGAGAAAGGAATATTGTTGGCCAACAGGAGAGATAAGGCGGCGTTCCATATGGGTGGTTGCCAACCTTGATTGCACATTAGAATCATCTGCTGAAAAAATACCAGTGTCTGGCGCCCACACCCAGTCATTTCAACTCAAGTTGTTTAGGTGGCTCACTCATCACTATATTTTAAAAGCTCCCTAAGTGATTTTAATGTGCAGCAGGGCTGCAAACCGCTGTTCTAAACACTTATCAATAAGACTGGGGGTTTTGAGAATTTTAAAGTGTAGGACATCAAATCTGCAATTAAAAAGAGAATGTCTTCATTGCATGACTTATACAGATTTTGTACGTTATCAGTTCAATGAATTCATTCATAGTTCATCAAATAAATGCTTTCCTTTGTAAGATTGTTTCAAAGTATGTTTTAATAAATTACAGTAATCAAAGATGTTCCTACAATGTGCTACATGCAGCAAAAACATTTATTAGCAGGTTGATATATAAATTGTTTTACCTACCTTTATGTGTGAATTGAGAAAGAAACAAAATTTAATAGTCCTTTGGTACTCAGAAGAACTGATCAGTGTCATTTAAATTTTTCTAAACTCTATGTTTTTCTTCAATATAAAATTTTCTGCCCTTAACAATACGCCTTATTTCCATAGTTGAAAAGCTACCATAAATAGCTTTTGAGAAAGAGCTGTCCTGAAACTTGTTGATTGTAATGATAGAATATTGCAAAAAACATCTTTAAGTTATCAAATTGGCTTGCTTCCTTTGTGTTGGCCTGATTACTTCTATGAACAGAAACTTGGATGCTGGGAACAAGTGTTGTCAAATGAAGATATTGTAAAAAGGATCTTTTTTTTCCTCCTAAGGGCACCTCATTAAGTAAATAGCTTCCTGAAAACTGAGTCTCCTGCAATCTGGAGAAACTAAAGTAATGTTCTTTTGGAAATTGTCTAGTTTATTCTTCATTATGGACTGTGCAAAACCTGGTTCAGTTAAAGAATATTCTCATTTCAATTCTCTCATGGAGTTGGAAGGGCACTCAAGAAGCTACCAACTCTTGGCAAGACTGTGTTGCATAAGTTATGCATTACTATGCAATTTTTTTTGTTTTTAAATCCTAGGAAATAATCTATGGCGAATGAATGAATAAATGGATAAGTGAATAGACATGTAAGGCACGAGGACCTTTACCAGTAGGAAGTTCTTCTTAATATATGAACTAAAGCTATATTGCTGACTATTTCATTACTTATCCTCTTCTCTATAGAAATAAGCACTAGTTTCTCAACAGCTCCTCTATGACTCCTGTCCTACATGTAAAGAGTATGGAAGGAACTTGCCCTCCCTTCTATGAAAAGGTAGAGCTGCTCTACTTCTGAGGTATCCTAGGGAGCCAAGTTAAGTCAAAATATTGGCAAGAATTTTATATATTTAATATATATATAGCATTTAAGAGTCTTGTGACAGACAGAGTATTGCCTACCAAATTCTGTATTATTTGCCCTATATTACCCAGTCTGCTTGCAGTAATGTGACTAGTTTGGGCCAGGAAAATGTGAATACATGTGTATCAATTATGGAGTGACTGAGTGAAAAGCTAGCAACCATTTCCAATCTCTCCCTCTTCCCCTAATGTGGTAACTAGGAAGGCTGCATAGCAGCTGGTCAGCTACAAGATGGTAGAGAGTCTGTGTCCTAGGTTGACTGGAGCAAGCCCCTTCTTCTGCTCCCTCACCAACCAACATAGGTTACACTGCGCGCCTGAGAAATATTAAACCATTGGGAATTTTGCTACTGCAGCATAGCCTGGTTAACTTGACTGATACCACAGTGTAACCCATTCTTCTCTGTTTTGCACAACTCTAACTCTGCATATTCCTTTTACTTTTTGAAGTCATACTAAACAACAACAACAACACAAACTCTTCATGACTACTGAATCACTCTGTTGAACCAAACCTTAGTTGTTGGAGCAAAGACTGCAAGGAGGCTGAGAGGGAGGTTGGTCTGCTTTGCATCCAAGGGAGGCATGTTGCTAATGCCCTCCTGGGTTGGAGGAAATAATTAGACTCAGTAAGTTGCTTTTCAGTCTACTTTTCTTTAGTCTAAATAACCCTGGGGTTAATTAGACATAGTTTCTGGCCTCGGGAAATTTTTCTGTGTGTAGTTAATAATGGAGAGAATGGTCATAAACTCAAAAATTAAATGATCAGTCTTACAAACATAAAAGAATAGCCAACAACCTGTAGGTGTCTTTAAAAATCAGTAACCCTTGTGAAACTAATGTCTTATAAAATAATTGTACAAAAGTTGGGTAATAATGGAGATGCTTCTGTTACAGGGACCAATGGCAGGTCTTGGTGTATGCCTGCTGAAGTGTGCTTTTCATTAACAGAACCACATAGTCATTCACAATCCCGGCTGCATGTATATCTGGGTTTGTTTTAAAAATACTGTTGCATGGACCTCATTCTAGGCCAATGGAATAAGAACCTCTGAGTAATTCAAATATCCAGCCAAGAATGAGAACCACTGATGAGGTGAACAAGAACAGGAAAAAAAAAATGTCAGAACCCGGGTTTTGTGCTTGATCTTTTTGTTAGCCATGAAACTTCAGGCAAATCTTATAAAACAGGGACAATAATACTCTCCCTGCCTAAACTTATAGGATGGTTTTGACACACACACAAAAGAATGCACATGTGGGAGTGCTTTATTAATTGTAAAGAGTAAAAGTATTTTCATTATTATTATGGACTCATAGACATGCTCAATCCCATTTCTAATTCTTTTATTGAAGTAGTATGAAAATAAGTCAATTAACTGAATATGTTAGTAAATTATCCATCTGAAAATGAGTGTTCAAGAGAAAAAAATCCAGATGTATGCCTTTGCTGGTAGAAAACATCTCCCTTCCACTTGGATATCCCATGTTAAAATTCTTTAGCACCATTGAGGATACAGTGGGGGTCATGTTAGTGGCAGAACTGCTGTTACCTTTGTGAGCTGACTCCTTCCCACTTTTCTCTAAGTGGGAACAGAGAAACAGGGGTCCTGTTCCATCCCAGTGGGCAGGGGCAGGGTAGGAGCGGCACACACGATGAGCTCCTTTTCACTTTGCATTTCTACCGATCTTGGTTTGATCCTTGACTCTCACTGCTTGTTGGGAAATCTAAGCAGGTCAGGCAGTGGCAGAACTTTGCTTGTCTATACCTTCCTGCCCTTGGCCAAGTTTTGTCTGTGTTAAAGGAGAAGAGGGAGTTCCTCTGAATATTAAAATGGCCTTGAGAAGACTGCTCTGGACCTCAGCTGTCCCTAGTGGGAGAAGGAGGCCTCATTTTAAAGCAGATCGATAGTTTTGGGTTTTCTCCAGGACACAATTCCAGATCAGGATTTCAGAACTCATCCTGGTCTGCCACGTGTGGACGAGTTATCCTCAGGAACACCACGGCTTCCTACTTCCTGAGAATCCACCCAACCAGAATGCCTGGGAGCTGGGCCAGAATCCCTCTGGCTGTTTCTTGCCTTGCTGTGAAATCATTCTGAGCCAGAACTCATTCCAGGATGAGAAGTGAGTAGAAGCTCATCCAAATATTAACTAGTTCTCCCAACCATGGCCTTCCCTTGTGGGCTCATTATATAAAAATTAATGGAGCATTCTTTTTAAAAATCACAGAGGTTTATCCATGTAATAAGAAAATCTTGACAGCTGACCATTTATTTTAAAGGAAAAAAGGAGGACACGACCATTTCTAGATAAGTTAATTAATGGCCTTCTACTATGTTATCAGAGGATAGAAAATTCTGCAAACCCAGAGCTTCAATCTGCTTGCCTGCTAAAACCTACAGGTTTCATAGTTTAAATCAGGGGTTCTTAACCTTTTTTGTTCCATGGACGCCCACTGCTGGTCAGGTGAAAAGCATGGACCCCTTACTAAGTCCACACTATACTGTGTATTATTTAATAAATATACCACACCCACACCAACATGTCCCCACAAGAATAATGTTGAGTTTCAATTCAAGCTCACTGACCCTTGGTTTAAATAAAAACAAACAAACAAAAAAATCTCTAACAAAAGAATAATTGAATCAGAACTTATAAGTGGGTGAACCCGCTTTTATGTTTTTTTTTTTCCATTTTAAAACTTGAGTTCAGATATGCCCATTTATTTGTTATCTAAAGGTAATGAACTACATCGCTATTAGCTCAGCATTGATGAGCTGAAGATTGGTTGGAAGGTTCGTCTTTCACTGTACCAAATTAAGAATATATCACCGCTCAAAATCCTGTCATAGGTTCTAAGCAGTTGAAAAGAGAAGTGTGGCTGCCCTGATTTACTTACTTTTTATAGAGTTACTTTTGAAAAATACACTAACATTTAGCGCTGTGACGTATAGGTGGTGAGATCATCTCAGTATTCGGCGTTTATGTCAGAAAAGCTGTAAAAATGTTCATTAAAAAACAGTGGCATTTGGCTGAAGAGGTTTCCCTCCCCCCCCTGCCCTTCCTTCCTCATCTGTGACCCCCCGCCGCCCGCCTCCGCTCCTTGGCCCTTATTTACTCCCTCTCCTTGGGCTCCCCTCTGTGACAAGGAGTCCCTCCACTGCGCCAATGCATCAGCAGTGACACCAGCAGAGCCTCATTCCCTCCGACATGCGTCAATTTAAAAGGCAAGGGAAGATTTCAGCGCAGGGGTGAAGGACCTGAATGGAATTAGTCATCATTACTCTGACTCGGGCGCGGGCTTGCTGTAGCTGCTCCCTCATTAGGCTTCTCCTGACTCTGCCCCAAGGATCACCCCCATCACTCTAAATAGTCATGACACAGCCAATGTACGGGTAAAATGCTGAGCAGGAGAGACAGGCCTCTCCCAGGGTAAATGGACGGAATTAGAGGCATTATAACAGTTAATATGTCAAGTCCCTGTTGGGAGGCCATACATCCTGTGTGGGCTATTTCCCCTGCATATTGAAATTGATTGTGCCTTGGGCTAAGGCAGGTTTTGGTGGGGGAGGGGAGCTGTGGACTCATCCTTCCAGTCACACAGATCAGAGAAAGCAGCCACTGCTATGTGGAATTATTTGTTCTGAGGGTGCAGGGAATTGAATTTAATAGAGCAATGGGGTAGAGTGAAAGAAGCCATGATTCTTAGTAGTCAATGTCGCCCCAGGCTGCACCCCTGAGGTGTATAAATAAAATCATGCTCTTATCCAAACTGTACTTCTCTGGCTCAGCCCTATCTACAACTGCAGGAACTATACCCTCCTTTCCTCTTTTCCGCCTGGCCAACGTTTCTAGGAGATCACAGGGGATGCTTTCTATACTTTTGAGCACAGTCCCGCTGGCCGCCATATTGGAGGCTCCCCTCCCCTTCGGCTTCCTGTGGCGGCGTCTATCGCGAGAGGCTGCCAGCTCCCGAGCCTGTCGCCAACGCCAAATACAGAGGGCATCGTGGCCACGGTGCCGCTACCGGCGCCGCCGCTGTTGCCTACCACGCCAGAGTCCCCAGTTACTGCGCAGGCGCCTGGCTCCTTCTTATGTCAATGCAAATTCGAAGCCCCAGAGACCTCAAGGGAGCTGATGTTTTTGTTTTCACTCCCTCTTTACTGCTTCGTCCCACTTCCAAAGCCGCAATCCTGAATCCACCGCGGTTGAGTCAGAGCATAGTCTGAGTAAATTCCCTCGGTCAGCCTATCCAGAAACAGTCTGTGACTAAGATATTTAGTGGGAGTGAACTGAAGAGGATGACCTTTTGTAAGGAGAGACAAAGAAGGGTAGAGAAGAAAGAGAAACCTTAAGGCAGTATAACAGGGTCTTTACTAATTATGTACGGAGAGCTAGAGCTGGTTTGGCCTTACAGAGTTGCCCCCATTTCAGCAAGACTAGGCTCTGAGCCCACAAGGACCAGTTGTTGCATATGGGTTGTTCCAAGGAGAGGACAAAACTTTGAGTGAGCTGACTCACTTCAGCAGAGGTCATAGCCTAAAGAAGGATTCAGCTGTGAGTGGTTTGCAGTGAACACGGTGCCACAGGGGGTTTTGGGGGGGGGTGGTCAGAAAAGGACCTGCCTGGGGCACATCCGCTCTTTCTCCTTTTTCCTTTACCTGTAGTTTGCTGACCTTGACCCAACACCTTTCCTCAGGCTGAATTGTTTTCCCAGAGGCTCCTTAAACTCTTGGCAAGCCTCTCTTCTTCTTTAAATTCTTGGGTAAATGATTGCTAATGCCGTGCTACAAGCAAAATCAGAACTAGTTTCATTTAAGTCCTGGGAAGTATGGTCTGTTCCTTGTATAACACAAACGTGAGCCTTGAGCCTGATGACCTGGACTCACTTGCTGCTGCCTCACTTCTTAGGTGGCAGCGAGCAATCCGTTCAATCTGTGAAGTGTAGAGTTAGATGAGCTGGTCTTTAAGGTTATTTCAGTTCTCTATTTTTCTAACAATGTGTTCATTGGGACACCAAAGAAACAAATAACATGATTTATCTTGGAGGACATCGATACCTTGTTAAGGAGGCAAAATAAAACAATTAGGGGGAAAAGAACTGAAATAACGCGCCATAATTAATACATTACATTCCAAAATAACTGTCAGAGTCAATTCTAGTGATAGAGCAGGATTAAACTTTTTCTGTAATGGGACAAATAAATATTTTTGGCTTCACAGACACTTATCATCTCTGTAACAACTATACAACTCTTGTCATAGCGTGAAAGTAGCTATAGACAATGCATAAATGAATGTATGTGGCTGTGTTACAATAAGACATTTCTTTATTTAAAAAAACCATAAAACCACAACAGGTGCTCAGTTGTGGTTTGCCACCCCTTAATATAGGGTAAATAAAGGAAAGGAATCCTAAGGGTATCTAATGCCTTGCTACTCAAAGTGTGATCTGTGGATACACAGCATTGGCATCACCTAGAAGGATATTAGAAATGCAGAATATCAGACACCAGACCAGACCAAATGAGTTAAATCTACCTTTGAAAATTTATCCAGGTGATTTAAATGCACAATTTAATTTGAGTAGCTCTTACCTAATCTAATCTTCTCATTCTTACAGATGAACACATTCAGACCCAGAGTGCCTTGTATGAGGTTACACAGCTAGTTTTATGTCAAATTAAGATGGTAGCACAACACTGTAAATGTAATTAGCAACAGTGAATACTTATTTGAATGTGACTAAAAGGGGGAAATTTTAGGTCATATAAATGTTAATAGTATAAAAATTTTTTTTTAAAAACCATAGAACTGTACAACACCAACAAGGAGCCCTATTGTAAATGATAGACTATAGTTAATAGTACAGTTATAAAAATATCCTTTCATGAATTGTAACAAATCTATCACACTAATGCTAGGTTTTAATAATAGGGTGGTATACAGGAACTCTGCACTTTCTGCATGGTTTTTTGTAAACCTACACCTTCTCTTTAAAAAATGGAAAGAAAAGATTAGAGGTCTTCTGATCCATCTTACATTTACTGACCATCTACCACATGTCAGGCAAAAATACCTGTCCTCATGGAATTTGTAACCTTTTTAGAGGGAAACAGATGGTACTGAAAATTTTAAAAATATTGTGGCAAATTAAAATTCAGTAAGCATTTTAAAGAAAATAAAGCAAGAACAAGAATAGGGAGTATAGAGAGGTGGTTATTGCAATTTTACATAAAGTGGTCAAGGAAGAACTCATTGAGAAAGTAACTTTGAACAGGGACTCCAAAGAACAAAGGAGTCAGTACCTGGATATTTAAGAGAAGAGCTTCTAGGCACAAGAAACAAAAGGATGGAAAGCCTTGTATGGGGAGAATGACTAGTGTGCTCAAGGAACAATGAATAAGCCCTGTGGCTTGAAGCAGAAAGAAAGAGGGGAGAGTTAGTTGGAGGTCAAGTCAAAAGGTAAGAGAGAGATGATGGCTGGGGGTGGAGAGGGCCTCAAAGACCGCTGTAAAAATTTTGGCTTTTATGCGACTGAAAAGTTTTGAGCAGAGGTGGAGGGTGTCAACAGAGGGAGAAGGGAAATCAGTTAGGAAGCCATTGCAACAACCCAGGGGAGAGAGGAGAGTGGCTGCTTCAAGAGACAGCAAGAAGTAGCTGGATTCTGGATAGTGTTGAAAGGCAAAGCAATCAGGATTTCCTGATGGATAGATGTGGGATATAAAGAAAAGAGAGGACCTGAAGGATGAAATTGGCATTAACTAACATGGGGAAAAATATAGGAGCAGGTTTAGGGGCCATGGTCATGAGTTTAATTTTTGACTGATGAAATATGAGATGTCAATTAGACATCCAGGGGAAGATATTAAGTAGGGAGCTGGGAGTGTGAGCCTTGAATTCAATGGAAAGGGTTGGGTTGGAGTTCTAAATTTGCAGATACGTGGTATAAGTCATAAGATTAGATGAGCTCGTCAAGGAAATGGGTGTAGATAAAGAAGAGGAGAGGTCCAAGGATCCTGGGATACAACAACAGAAGAACTCAAGGAGATGACCAGCAAAGCACACTGGACATTGCATTCCTTCTTACATGATGACAAGACCACATACAGGTGGTGTCTCTTGGATGATGAGTGGCTCCTGAGAGCCTCGGGTCATACTCTCCTCTCTTTTCCTCTACTAATTGTTAACTACTCCAGCTTTTCAGCTATTTCATTTAGGTCTGCCTTTCCACTTCATTCCTACAAGATGTTAGGCACTAGATTTAAAAAGGTCTGAGTACCTGAGAGTTAAGGAGGCCTAATTTTGTGAATCTGAAGATGGCTTTCCTGGCACAAATACGTTATTTTGATTTAGGCTTATATTCTACTATAGAGACAGAGAAAAGGCACCAGAGTCATTTACTGTTGATAAAGAGCCCATCAAGGGAAGGGGATGTGACTCAAGTGATAAGGCCTCTGCCTATCATATGGGAGAACCTGGGTTCAATCCCTGGGGCCTCCTGGTGAAAAAGAAGAAGAGCAAGTGTGCCTGCGTGTCAAGCCAGTGCCTGAGTGGCGAACCAGTGCCTGCATGGTGAGCTGAGTTCCTGCGCAGTGAACCAAGTGCCCCCACAGTGAGCCGAGTGTCTGTGTGGCAAGCTGAGTGACCATGTGGTTGCTCGCATGGTGAGCTGAGTGCCCATGTAGTGAGCAGAGTGCCCACACAAGTGCCTTCGTGGTGAACCAAGTGGCCCCGTGGTGAACTGAGTGCTGGTGCAGTGACCTGAGTGCCCATATGGCGAGCCAAATGTCTGCATGGTGAGCCAGTGCCTGTGCAGTGAGCCAGTGTCCATGTGGTGAGCTGAGTGCCCATGAGAGTGCCCTCATGGCGAGTCGAGTGCCTGTGTAGTGAGCCAAGTGCCTGTGTGAGTGCCTGCGTGATGAGCCAGTGCCCGTATGGCGAGCCGAGTGCCTGCACAGCAAGCCACGTATCAGTGTGGTGAGCCAGCACCTGCGCAAGTAAGTCACACAGCAAGATGATGACGCAACAAAAGAGAGCCGAAGGGGAGAGTCAAAGTGAAGCGCAGCAGAGACCAGGAACTGAGGTGGCGCAATTGACATCCCTGTCAAGAGAAGACATCCCTGCCCTCTCTCCACATCAGAGTCCCCAGGATCAAATCCTGGTGAATCTTAGAGGAGAAAGATGACAAGAGAAGACAAAAAGAGAAATAGATACAAAAGATCACACAGCGAATGGACACAGCAAAAACAGCAGGGTGGGGGAGGGGAGGGAAGGGGAGTGGGAGAGGGAAGGGAAAAAAAAAGAGTCCATCAACCTCTGCTGATTTAATTAGAATTTAAAAATTAACACAAATGGGGACCCCTTCATTTCCAGACTGCAAGAAGCTTGTTTAGGAGTACTCAGTCCAAAGTTGGCACTAGGAAAGAAACAGGTAGGCTGGAAATTGAAACCACATGAAAATCTCCACAGAACATGTTCATATCCTCATCATTTTCACATTTTCATGCCATTTACTGGAGCTCTCTGTGGTATGTCCTCTTGTGACTTCTTGGGAAAAGCTAAAGCAAGGGTTGTGGCTGTAATGCTGTCTATTTTAAAGAATTAGTAGGCTCAAAGGGGAAAAGAAAGTGTAAGTAAATGAAAGACACAGAACCACAACACCCTCATGATTAGCGATTCTAGGAAAGGAAAGAAAATCTGATGTTAAATATTCCAAATTATAATTATTGATAACTATTTCCAAAAGTTTTCAAATGCAGTGAAGCAAAAACATACACACACATTCAGACATCCAAATCTGAGCACCACATCTATCTGATAAGCAGGCTGTTCAAAGATTCTTTAAGTGATTTTTGATATTCTACAAATAAATTATTTTCTAGCAAATAATCAATATATGAACTGCAAGAGGAATCTATTTCTTGGTAATAAGAATTCCTGCTTAAGAACAGTGGTAAAAAGTAGAAAATTACAAACCTGAATAAAATCCTTTACAGCCATGATGCTGTAACCGTAGAATTTTGAGAGTCAACCTACTGATTCAGCAAAACTTTTATGGCATGAAAGCCTTCTTCACCTTGATCACCAATGCTGTAGTTAGTTCTTCCACTTTCACGCGAGGCCAGTCTTAACATTACACTGAATTTAGAATAAAATGAAGGAAAATAATGCTAAAACCCCAAAGTCCTTAAAATCGGGGTTCTGGAGCTTCTTTGTGTTCTTCTCTAGACAGAGTGATAAGAATGGACTTAAGCCAATTTGTACTGTCACCTATTTTCAAGTATTTTGGTAAATATCAGAAATAACTAGAAGTGGGTGGAATCTAATAAAGTCACTTCACTAGAGGGTGTTTTACAGCGAAAATAAGTCTTAGTTCAAACTACAAATATTTACTGACAAACAGGCACAACCTGTTGTCTTAAGTGTGTGGAAAACTTCATTCTCTGTTCTCAGGCATTTCCACAAGCACCTACTTTGAAAAATTCACTCAGAGGTGTCAGTCACCACGCTTTGAACTACGTCTCAGTCAGTGTCTTATTGGGTCCCCCAGTGCTCTCTTGTAAGTGGGGGAGGGGTAGAAGGCTGGGAGTGGTGCAGAGGTTCAAATAGAGCAAGGACATACAACAATCTTACACTTCTTTAGGATAAGGTCTAGGAGACAATACAGTCTTTCTGGTCAACCATATATTTTTGAACATCACTCATTTTGCCAATGAAAAATTAGCTCTTATGCTAATTGTTCATATAGGCATTATTTATAATACTATAGTAGCCCAAGAGTGGGATTGACACAAATGTTCATTAACTGGTGAACAGATAAACAAAATGTGGTATACTCATACCTCAGAATGTTATTTGGCCATAAAAAAGAATGAAGTACTGATACATACTACAACATGGATGAATGTGAAAGTATTATGCTAAGTGAGCAAAAGGCCACATATTGTATGACTCCATTTATATGAAATGTTAAGAATAGTCAAATCCATAGATATAGGAAGCAGAGTAGTGGTTGCTAAGGCTACAACGGTAAGGGAATGACTAGTGATAGCTAAAGGTTATGGGTCTTCTTTACAGGGTGATGAAACTATTCTGGAGTCAATAATGATGATGATTACCCAAATTTGTGAATATATAAAAGCCTCTAGATCGTATATGTTAAAGGGTGACTTGTACAGTATGCGAATTAAATCTCAATAAAAATTATATATATAATATCACATAAAATGTTGGCAAACTGAAACTAGTGATATACAAAAAAGGATGATGCATCGTGACAAGGGAAAGTGATGTTGGTTAGGTGGTACCCCTTCATCTGGCTACATAGCTTTTTCATGTTCAATAACATGATATAAATATAGCAAGAAATCGTGTGGGATATTTACATACTAATAACGTATTAAACAAATTGATACAGTAGTCCAAGAATCATTTTTTCCAAAAAATACAGAACACAGTGGCTTTATAGATTAAACCTTCCAGATTTTCAAATGAGATAAATTTTGTCTTATATGAGTTGTTCCAGAAAGTTGAAAAAGAGCAAAAGCTGCCCAACTACTCTTATGAGAGAGGCTTTATTTCCAACTGTTTTTTTCTTGTACCACAAAACATTGGGTTTTGTTTATTTGTTTTTTTTCTTTGCCTATTTTGATACATTTTAATAGTATATAGTAACATCGGGTAAGGTAAGTCTTCAAACTTCCTCTCAACTTTATTTTTGGACCTATAAGATGAAAATGTCAGAAAAAATTTATCAAATCCTTCCAAATTTATAGTTTAAAAATGATTGGATTGTACTGATTTAGAAAGAAAATTAACTTCTTAATATTATTAAGTAGTTCGATCCAAGAGCATGGGTTGTTTTTCCGTTTACATACATCATTCTCTGTGCTGTGATATATTATCTCTTTTATATATTGTGAGTTTGATTTGCTAATATTTTGTTGAGGATTCTTTGTTTATGTCATGAGGGATATTGGTCTGTAGTTTTCCTTTCTTGCAATGTCTTCGGTTTTGGTATCAGGGTAATGATAACATCATATAATAAAATGAGTTGGGAGTTGTTCACTCTTTTCTTATTCCTGGAAGACTTTATGTACAATTGGTACAATATCTTCTTTAAGTCTTTAGCAGAATCCTCCAATAAAGCCATCTGGGCCTGGAGTTTTCTTTATTTGGAAATTTTGGAGGTTTTTAACTATAAATTCAATTTTAAATAGATATAAGACTACTCAGGTTATCTATTTTTATTGGGTAGGATTTGATAGTAAATGTATTATTTAATTTTCTTGAACATATTAATGATAGCTATTTTAGAGTTCATGTTTCATGACTCCATTCTTTGCTGCCCTATGGGTCAGGTTTTTTTGGTGTGTGAGTTTTTTGTTTCTGTATTTTTCCTGCTTTCCTCCTGGATTTTAGTTACTTCTTTTCTTCCTGTATGCCTGGTTGCTTTTTTCAGAATGCCGAAGATTGTCTATAGAAAACTGGAAATAATTTGAGATTCTGGAAGATGTTTCTTCTTCCAATATGGCTTTACTTTGCTTCTGCTGAACTGTTTTTCTAGGCATCCTTACACTCATAGATCACCTCAATCCAAAGAGGGTTTCTGATTTTTTAACATAGCTTTGATCCCTTCTGGGATTGGCCTGTTCCTGCTTCAGCCTTCTTGGTGGTACCACGCAAAAGTGTGGGTATTTACAAGGGCCTCTCTACTTGGCAGAACCTGGGTTCCATTTTTGGTCTTCAGCCCTGTAACTTTATTGAAAACTCAGTTCTACTTATTCTTACAGCCACTGCTTTTGGAATTGACAATCTCTTGGAGGGAAGCTGCTTCAAATGCTTTTTGCTATCCCCTTACCAAGTCATATGCTGAGGTTGTTTATGGCTTTTCATTATTTGAATAAGTAAAAATTCATGTATATGTTAGACAGAATTTTTTTTTCAGAAACTGGCTATTTTTGTTTTCTCATGCAGTATGCTATGCTGTCAAGGAGAAGCCTGACACTACTATGATTCTTTTTCTTTTGTAGGGAAACTTTTCTTTCTCTTTGGAATTTGTTGGGAGTTTTCTTTTTGTTTTGACTTGTGGCATCTCATCTTAACATGCTTAATTGTTGGTTTGTATTCATTTTCCAGACCGATACCTTTGAGTTTTTCTTTCTCTGCTCCATAAGTGTTTCTTTCTTTGCTCCATAAAAATATTCCCTGTTATTACATTGATTATATTTTTTCCTCTATTCTCTGGGTTTCCTTTTCTTGATGGAAAATGGATTTGGGGGCTCCTGAATCTCTTCTCTGAAGTTCTTGATTTCTTCATCATGCCTTTCATCATTTTGTCATTTTGCACTGCTTTCTGTGAAATTTTTGGCATGTTTGTCTAGCTCACTAATTTATCTTTCAGCTGAGTTCATTTGCTATTCAACTCATCTTTTGAACAGTTTTCCAAGTTCTCCAGATTATTTTTCATATAGCACCTTCTAGTTTTATAGAAATGATAAACATATAATCTCATTATAGTTTCAGTCTGCTTGCTTCATTAAGTATTTTTTCTACATACTAATTTTTTACTTATTGAATTGGGGTTCTTTCTTTCAGTTTTGGTTTTCCTCTAGTATTTGTTTATTCTTGGTTTATCTGCTCATATTTTCAGTAGTAACTCCTATTTGTGAATGCATGCTTTGATCATAAAAGCTTGTCTTTGGAGATACACAAATATGGCAAGATGTGATACAGAACACATTATACTGACAGCTTGCTTTGTAGTTTTGGTAGGTAGTTTCCCTATCCTACATCTCTTTCCTTGCCTTAGTGTTTGAATATTCACTGTCCTTAGTGCTCCATTCACTGATACCCCTTGGGAGCAAACTCAGTTACTTTCTTTTCTCAAAACATTGGAGAAAGTGGCAGGTAGGAGTTAATAATTACCTAAGGCCCTGTTATCATTACCTTTATCTTTTGACCCTTAGTATCCCCAAGAACTACTCTTATCTCCACACCATTTATTTACTCTGTTTGTGTATATTCATCAGAATTTTATGTAGTCTTCACTTCCTGTTATTCTACATGAACCAGCTTTCTCTTCTTTGGAAATTCATTAAAATTTCTTGTTCACATGAGGCAATCTTTTTTGTTTCCCAGAACATTAAAAACAATTTTTGTTTCATTTTGAAGGATTTTAGGCCGGGGTAAATGTAATTACGTGTGCTTAGTCCACTATACTTTAATAGCTTTTGCAATGAACATCATGTTCAGAGGCGTAAGCTGCAGAACAATACCTCAGAAGTAGTCTACACAGAAACACATGGCCATGGTTGATGTCTACTTTTATGGTTGCTGTAATAGGAAGAGGATGGGTGTGGGAAAGTGAGCATGAAATTCTCAGAGATTGATTTGTTGAGCATGATTGAATATTTGGTCCTTGGTTAGTCAAAAAAAAAAAAAAGAGAGAGCAAACAGTATGAAGACTGAGCTAGAATACAAATCAGAAGAATTTTTCAGAGTAAGTTAAGGCAGGTCTTACACAAAACCTCTTCCAAAAACACAGGACAGAAAAGAGCATTTGATGGAGGAAAGAAGTTTGAAGATAATAACCTTGTTGAAATGTAGGATTTTGGCTGATTTCAGGATGCTGTTTTTTGACAGTGATTGGCATTTCATTGCAGCCTTCACTGGATTAGACTGCAGTTACGTCTGAACTAAAGCCCTAGACCAAGAATTTTCTATAGTAAGTAAATGTTAATGATTCTTTTATTTATTTAACCTTCTCTATACATCTCTTCCCAATCTAGGTATTCAGCACTCTTCAGAAGCCACTTAAAATATATACATAATAAAAGACGAAATTTCAACACATTTAAGAAAATGTTTCATATTATTTTATAAAGGTTATTACCAAAGACCCACATTGACATTGTACAATATGGTAGCAATCCATTAAGGTCAATTAAGTTTTAGGAATTTTAGAAGTCTGAGTCCATGTCTGCATTTAAATTTGAAGCTGAGTATCAAGGATGATAGATTTTTGTAGGTGGAAGAACTTGGGAACTCATTAGCTAACACCACCAGCATTTTAATTACCTAGAATGTTTAAGTAAACAGGCTTTGATGCCTAAATTCTATCTAAGGTAGTTGACAAACAGGGCTGCATAGCAGGATTATAGAGGGAACATTTGTTTACAATGGATCTTTTTCAGAGATTTTGATTCATATGGTTGTCAGGATGCCTTGGAAATTTAGAGTATTAAAAATCTCCCTCCATGGTAAGTGACAGGTAGCAAGGTTTCAAAACCACTGATGTAGAAAACTTCTTTGATTCTTCATGGCATCTTCATATTTAGAATATACACCCTATATTTTCTGCATTTTTCTAAAGGGTCTAAAAGTTTCCATGAAAGATTCCGAGATCCTAACTTTTGGTAAATGGGAACACTAGGATTATCTGCACCAGCAAATCAACAAATCGGAGAGGAACCCAAATGGCTTTAAAGGGTCGCTTTCTTTTTTCTTTTTTGCCTTTCATTAAATATTAGGAATACCACCTAATGGAAAAAATACCGCCACCACCCATTTTAACTCTCATGGCCAGTTTACAAAAATAGAAAACATCTGACTCTAGCAAATCCTCTGATGAAAACTTACAATATTAGCGCCTCAAAAAGATAATGCCAACAAAATCCTCCACCTTCAACCTGATCATTGGCTGAGTTCATCTGCCATTTGTCCAATTAATCCCTACTGATTACCCACAGATTTGAATAGCATTGCTTGTATTTATTACTGGAGCATCCAAATTTGTGTTTAGTCTTGATATTCTCCTCCATTTGTTTTAAACTTGTTAGCACAACCTTGTAAAAAAATAATTAACAGCACTGAAATATATATCTGAATGTGATTAATAGGGGATATGTTAGATGGTATATATGGTAACGGTAAAATTATTTTTAAAAATCCATGGATCTACGCTACATGAACAGTGAACCCTAAGTTAAACCATAGAATATAGTTAATAGAACAATCATAAAAACGTGCTGTCATCAATTGTTAACAAATGCGCCACAGCAATGCAAGGTGTTAATAATATGGTGATAGATGGTAATTCTGCATTTTATGCATGATTGTTCTGGTAAAGCCACAATTTCTCTAATAAAGAAAATTAAAAAAAAGAAAATCTGAAACATCTCACATGTCACTCCCCCTCCCCCCCCCCGCAAATATCAATATGGAATATAATGTGCATTGAACTGCTATGTGGCTTCCTCAGAAAAACTTTAACAGAAAAGACCTAAACTGTCCAATTTCACCACTTTATTTCCTTGATTAAAAATCCTTCCCTTATTCCTTTGGATGGAATAAATAATCTAGTAAACTGACAATTCTGTTTGCCGCCTCTTCCTGTCCCAGTTTCTCTGTCCTCCTTTGCCCTGTTCTCTGTCCCAAGAATGACCCTTAATTTGACAGGGGATGAGGAGAGAGGGTTTAGAGGTATTTCTTGCTGCTTCTCTGATTCTGCCTTGCCTTTCTGGCAGTGGCTGGGGGTAGCTTCCACCCACAACTCCAGCTTACATTGGATTTAGCACTCTCCCCTTCCCTTAGGCCTAGGGATGGTGATGGCTTCATGTTGTTGCTGATCTTTGGGTGCCTGAACCCCACCCCTTGTTCCCTAAACACTGCCTACACCTCTGTAAGGACCTCTTTTATTTCCTTGTGTACCTTGCCTGATAGGTGGAGTTTATAACGTCCTGTATGATCTAGCCTCTGCCTGCCTCTTCTACATTTCATCCTGTATTCCAGTCACACTTTTTCCTACTCAAATGCACATGCTGCTTCCTTGACCTGGACTGTTCCTCCTCACCCTTTTTACTTGGTTCAGGCCCGTCCTTCCATCCTCCAGGTCTCTAAGTATTTGAAATGATTTGTAGGTCAGTAGCAGAAAGTATCCAACAAATATTGAAGCTTAGGAAATGTTTGTGGTTGAGGATGGTTACACCCATGCAATTTGCCTTGTCCAATTAAGTCCAGGGAAATAGCTATGGAAAATGCAGAGGAAATTGCTTACTTGTAAATTTTTTCATTATTTGGTTTGGTAGATATTGTACACACTCATAATTATTTTAACAGTGGAAAATCAAGTAAGTTTGATAGTAATACTTCCTCCCACTCCTGAGATTGCTTCTTCGCCTGTTTGCTCATTGTTTTTGCTAACTGTGCTCATTGTCTGCTAGTTGTGTTTTGCTCATTGCCTGCCCATTGTCTGCTTGCTTCTTTTTTTTTCTTTAGAAGCACTGGGAACTGAATCCAGGACCTCCCATGTGGGTGGTGGGCACTCAAATGCTTGGGCCACATATGCTCCTCATACCAATCCTTTTTTTTTTTTCAATTTTGAAAACTAACTAAAATACATGCTTTATTCACTGGTATGTACTGATATTACCTACAAAAAATGTTTGTTTTTTAAAATAAAAACATACATTTCTCAATTGAATGTGCTGATACATCTTATTATTTTTTTGAATTGTACAATATGTTACACAATATATTTGGTTCATAGTAATGCAATTATACAGTAGTTTGTCCTTTTGTGTCTTCCTTGCTTCACTCAACATCTGATATCAATCCTGTTTTAAACATTTACTAAATACCTTGGGTCCTTTTGAAATTTTAAGAGAATATATTTGGGCATAAGGAGGACAATCTAAATTCATTCCTTAGATTAGAAAAATGTAAACTAATAATGATTATCATTTCTTCCATGTTGTCCACTAGTTATACTTTTTAATTCTTTGGCCCTTAAATTTGATCTCGATGAGCTTTACCAGTGGTTGTGAGAATCCTAAATATTTCACAGCTACTGACCTCCTGATTGGAGTAAACAAACGTTCTTAGTTTCACACTTCTACAGCATCTAATGTCTTTCAAAGGATCCAAGTTATCTAGTAAATGCATTGTTTAATCTTCCCCTAGCTAGGTAAATGGAAGGGCAGAATGTTATAAACCTTAGTGATGGTCACAGTGGTAGAAAGAGGAAGAGTTTAAAATGAACTCTGTGTTTTCTGTCATCAAGCTTGGACTTTCTTCCACTGTTGCGTATTGATGCTGCATAGATCCCTGATTATCAAAAATTTGAGCATTCATCTTTCCTTCTGCTTCTGAAAGATATTTATTTTAAAAAAGAAAAGAGAGAGACAAAATTACGCTTGGGTCAAGCCAAAGAAAGACAAGTCTCTTTGTTTATAGTGATGAGTATAATGTTCCATAAATAGATATTCTACAGATTTTTGTTCTTTCCTGAATTAGAACTGAAAGAAATTTGATCATGAATTTTAAGGTCATTTATTTTGAGTCTGGACCATCTTATTTCTAGTCACAGATTATCTGTTTAAAAAGTCTAGTAAGTGTGTGGCAAAATTGAAAAATACAGCAAATGCATGTGTATGTCATTTGACAATTGATTCCTTTTGGGGTCTGTAAGAGTCATTGCGAGACCATGGCACAAGGTGGTTGGATCCTTTGCCCATGGATGGTTTGGCAGCCAGCTCCATAAATTGGTTGGGACTCCTCTGTACAGAAATATCACCTCCCATTTCAAGAGCAACCATTTGCAACAACACTACTAGATTAGCAGATTTTGTCCAAAGACTTTTTCTAACTGTTGAAGCTGATGTCATCACTGAGACAAAGCAATGAGAGAGGGACGCTCTTTTTACTTGGTATTGGCTCAGAAGTGTACCTCAAATTAGCCCTCTGCTCCAAAAGTGGGAGGAGGTGCCTACGTTTAAAATCCAGATCCTTCAGTGAACAGCTGTCCAATGAGAAAATTATTGTAAGTGTAGAACGTAAGGTGTTTTTTCCCCCCTCAAAGCCAATTGAGACATTTAGCTCATTCTGTTTCTTGAAGAAGTGAAGGGAAAGAATCAGGGGAAAGGGAGGAGGGAAAATCCTCTTGAATAAAAAAGCCAATCATCTGGTGACATCCCCAGCACTAACATTTAGTAACTGATAATTGCTGTAACTAGGGCCATTGAGCTTTGCAAATATTATCCAGTAAATTTTAATTAGCACCCGGGGGATTGAAGAGTTTCGGAATAAGCTCTTGGGAGAAGCTTCCCCAGCCAGTGGCGATGTGTGCTGAGTAATTTTAGATCAGCTGGCCTGTCAGAGCGGATCAGTGTCATCGCACCACTTATCCAGAGGAAAAGTCGTCTGCTTCTACATGGAAATAAGGTGCATTATCTGCCAATTTGTGCTGCTTATTTCTACTGCTCCTCAGGTTTGATGAGTGGGGAGTGTGAGGGCTAAATCAGGAGGTTGTGGAAGAGAAAGGAAGAGTCTTGCTGACATTCAAGGGCACATGCTGTCACAGGCCTGAAGCGGCTTCCCCTTCCCTTTTGGTTGTGTTGGGGACTACTCCTGGAGCTCTTCTTGAAATGGAGATGTATTTTTGCTATGAAAACTGATGGTGTATCTTGCAAAAGAAAAAGATATTTGTTATTATTTTATTTTTTATGGGGAATTTTTAGTCATATTCTGAAGGGTAGAGGGGAGAAATCTATTAAAGGCTAAACTAAAATATTAGCTGGAAATGTAAAGAAACAAATATGTACAAATATGAAATGTGCAACTCCCGATTTTTAAAGAAACATTGCACAGTACATGAAATACCTTCTAATTGTACAGGAGTAAATTAATTCAGAAATATTGAGCTAATATTTATGAACTATTTAGAAGGCACTATGCGAGGCATGTTACATATGCTAATTTCATTTTTGTCTCCACTTATAGATAGGAAAATGATGTTAGAGCAGTTAGGTGACTTGTCTCAGGTCACTCAGGTATTATGTGGCAGTGTTTGGTTTTGACTTCAAGGAGTTTAACTTGAGAGCCATTGCTTTCAATAATTCTGAGCTATACACACTCACGTGTACACACACATACATGTAAGACATACTCATATGCAGGTATATATACATGCTTATCAGTTTAATAGGTGTGCATACATTTTTTTCTCTAGTTCACTGATTGTGATTGCTTTAAGTTCAAGGATTTTAACATGAAATTGAACAACTTCACAGATATTTTTAAAAGTACTTCAAGAAAAACTTGGGATTAGCCATCAGGAAAATGCAAATCAAAACCACAATGAAATGTCACTTCAAACCCACCAGGATGGCTATAATGAAAAAGATAGGTAATAACAAATGTTGGTAAGGATGTGGAGAAACCGAGGGCTTCATACATTACTGATGGTAATATAAAATGATGAGCCATTTGGAAAAGAGTCTGGAAGTTCCTCAAAAGGATAAACATAGAATTATCGTATGACCTAGCAATCCATTCCTAGGTATATACCCAAGAGGCTTGAAAACATATCCTCAAGCAAAAAACTTGTACACAAATATTCATAGCAGTATTATTCATAATAGCTAAAAAAGAAGGAAAAATCTAAATATCCATCAACTGATGAGTGGATAAGTAAAATTTGATATGTAATATTATTCTGTCATAAAAAGAAATGAAATACTGATACACGCTACAGGATGGATGAACCTTGAAAATGTTTTGCTGACTGAAAGAAGCAGTCACAAAAGACCATGGATTGTATGATTCCATTATTTTCAATGTCCAGAATGGGTAAATCTATAGATATAAGCAATAGATTAGTGGTTGCCTAGGGTTGGGGAAATGGGAGATTGGGAGGCAATGGCTAAAGGGTACGGGTTTTCTTTTGGGTTAATGAAAGTGTTCTGAAATTGGTTGTGGTGTGGTTGCACAATTCTGTGCATGTACTAAAAGCCATTGAATTGTGCACTTTAAAGGGGTGAGTTGTATGGTATATGAACTATACGACAACAAATTGTTTAAAAAAAGTATAGCCTAAATGTGGAAACTCTGAACATATTATTTAGATGACCTTTAAAGATAAAGCTTGTAAAGTGCCTGGGGTATAATAGATACCTAATAAATGGTAACAGCAGCAGTTATTAATAATGAATTCCATTTTGTGTCCAAGAGAAAGAAATTCTGTTGTAGAGAAAGCAGAAGTGAAGGAAAGTTAGGAACGAGAAGGTTATCATGTAAAGGGACAAAGAAAATGACAGCCAGGTGTGGTTCATAGGAAGAGAGAGAGAGAAAGTCACAGAGCTAGTGAGAGGTCAGACATGAGGAGTGAGGTGGGAGGACTGGTAAGCAGCCAGCCGGCGGCAATGCTTACTGTCGCAGGCCGCTCTTTACCTTGTCCAGGGGCCTCCAAGTCTTATCACTGACTAGAATATATGAATCCACTGCTCAGTTACTGCCCAGCTTCTCTTTATTCCTGATTCTTTAAAACTCTGGGTTTTCAACCTCTTCCTCCCTCCATCTCACTCCACCTTTGATACTCTCTGTACACCCTCACTATCACTCCCAGTGATTTGATTCTCTCTTGGGGACCATGTGCCAGATTTCTGACAAGGTCATTGGATATGACCTGTAAGTGGAATAATCACCCAGTCCATGGAAAATAAAGTAAATGTCCAGAACAATAGTGCAAGGGCAGATTAAATGAAGCCAACTGGTAGAGTAGGCCAAGGTGGGAATTTCATGTTCTCAGCTTTACTCACGATCCCACAATTTTCCTTCCTCTTACACAGAAGCTGGATATGTATGGCCAACACACATTTGGCCTGGACAAGTCAGCTAGCAGGTACAGAATGGTAGAGTGATCAGAAAACAGCTGTCAGAAAGATCCTTGTAATCTTGGATAAATTGTTTAACGTCTTGGACCCGTTTCCTCAAGGTAAAATGTCACTGTTTAGCACTGCTGTTTCACTGATTTTAAAAGATAAAAGATGTAAAGTGGTAGTGTAGTCCTTGACTCCCAGGAGTTTCTTAAGTGCTTATTTTGGTTTAAATTCTGCACATTTAGAAATTCACATTGCACCAAATGGAAATCGCATAACCTGTGTTTCAAATTAGGCAAGAATGAACTGATTGATAGAAATCAAAACTAAACCCGAAAGTAAAGTTTTTCTGGTTTTGAGAAAAAGAATCTTATTATAAATAGTGACATAGCTACCTGTGTTTGACAGATATTTTTTTGTGTGTATAAATAATATACTCTTTTTCCTCTTAAGTGCTGATACAAAAACAGAAGTACAAAAATATCACCTGGTGTTTCCAGGCTTACTGGAAGCACTGAGAATCTTGTTGACTCCCATGTCAAGTCAATGGGTTGTGCTCATTTACATTAGGACTTTAGCCAATCTGTACATTTTCTTGAGCACCTTAGCATATCATATAGAATTAATAATATCTGCTAGAGAAATCACTTTATCTTGAGGTTTCTAAATCTGGGTTTGTGTCAATATACTTTGATTTGAATGAAGGCAAATGAATATACATTTATTAAGTACCAACTGTGGATTTGGCCCTCTGTTATGCACTGTAAAAGGCCACAGAAGACATAGAAACCCTCGCCTTCACCTCAGATTTTTAAGTTTAATTGGAGAGATGGGGAAAAATTACCTGAAACAACTGGAAAACTGTAAGTAAAATAAACGGCAGTTTTATTTTACTTACGGCATTTCGAAGATAACTGTTTTGGAGACACTAGGGCAGAAGGGAAGCTGGATGGCAAGATTTAAAGAAACGTTTGAGAAATGAACACTGGGTGTTCACAGGCTATGCCAGCAGAAAGGGGTAGTTCTAATGAGCATTGTATGATGGTACATTTAAAATAATAATAATTCTCGCTGTGGTTCTTGCTCTCTTCCTTTCTCCTCTTCCCTTTCCTCTCTTCCTCCTTTTCTTCTTTTCCTTTTCCCCTTCCCCCATACCCCTCCTTCTTCTCTTCCTCTCCCCCTCTCCTCTTTTTTCTTCTATTTTCATCTTCTCCTCCCCTCCTTCTCCCCATCCTCCAAACTCTCTCCTTCCCTCTTCTATCCCCTTCCCCACCTATGTCCCCTAGACCTACTTCTTGTCCTCTTACCCCTTCACCTCCTTCTTTTTGAGAATGTGGTGGATATCAATTTTAAAACATTTTAGGATGGCTCTAATAATATAGGTTGATAGTTGGGGTCTGCAGTATTGTCTGCCTGCCCCAGACTGTATCCAGCTGTGTATCTTTACCTGCATTACTTACTTGTACACTGTTGTACCTGGGCTACTTTAATAACTGCCATTAACTTCTATTTTACCCAGGTAATATTTAATACACTAACTAATCTTTGGATAGCACTTAAAATTTACATAAAATCTCCACAAATTATCTCATTTGATCTCATAATTACTATGCCAGGTAATTTCTTATTAGCTCATTTTACAATATAATATACTGAGATTTAGATAGAGATGGTTCAATGGTGAAATTATTAAATTTAAGGTCCTAAGTATCCCTTAAGCATTAAAAAAAATCATGAGCAAAGAGAACAGTAAAATGGAACAGAATGGGAATAGCACTTTTCTGCTATCTTAGAATTTCAGCAGAAGTTCTAAAGCTCTGAAGAATGTAAAAGAGTAAAAAAAACAAAACAAAACAAAAAAAAAAGGTATCTTCACATGCTAAAGAAAAATGCTGACCCTAACCCCACAGGATTTGCTGGAAGTGGAAAACCAGTTCAGCCACCATTACCCTATCACACCCTGTAAGAAAAAACTATATGCTCAAAAGTAGATTTGATGAAGGAAACTGTCATTTCCTTCCCCTCTCCATTAGGGAGAGGAAGGGGCACTTCCTCCCTCTCAGCCAAGAGTGGAGACCCACTATGAACTGGCAATACTGTCTATAGGAGGGTGACTGGCATCTCACTCAAGCTCCTGCTTCTGGCGTGATGGGCAAGATAATTCTTGGGAGAGTTTGAAATGTGTCCCCTGAAGTTTGGGAAAGGCATAGATCTTAGTGTCTGCCTCTCACCTGGAAAACTCTGAAGGCAGGAGGCTGGATGGAGGTGACTATAAAAAAAGCAGACAGAAGAGCAATAATGGGTCAACTATACTTCTCTAATTTGGAGGGACTAGTCTATGAGTTGTCCTATGGGGCATTTGGAAGGTGACAAGGCACTGAGGCACCTTAAAAAGATCTTGGCCAAGAAGGGCATGTGCATGAGAATCTCTAAAAGCCAATTCATGTGCTACAGGCAGAGTCGTCATTTGGATCTTCATTGCCAGAAGACATTTGTGAATCAAGAAGGAACTTTTAAAGCCTCCAGCCACAAGCAGTGGAGGAAGTGGAAGAACAAGGAGAGTGAAAAAACAGGGTAATACTCAAAATATTTCACAATTGGTAGGGCACACATGCTAACCAAGTGGAAAGAAAGCCTACCAGTGCTGATATATGCAGCAGCCTGCATGCAAAGAGTTGGTTTTGTTTCCCCTTCTGCATTAGTGCTTGCCAAGCCTCAGGTCAGACTTGAACTTGGGGGAAAAGGGAGAAGTTCTAAATTGGATATAATTTTCAAGTTTAAGTTTAGATCGGAGTAGGTATTTTATTACAGAAAATGAGACTCTCCAATTTGTTGGACCGGCTGGAGATGCTGTCTGTCCATCCTACAGAGAACATTTGAAGGCACTGGTGGGAGAAAATTAAAGCGAATGCTAATTGTACCCTGCCAAGCTCAGCAAGCTTACTAAATTGTTTATATATGATAAATGCAAGTTTATTTTTTATAAGCTACAATCATGAACTATAGAGGAAAAAAGTTTGACATGATCCTGGGAAGCATTTTGCAAGTGAATTTTAGAACCAAGGTTCAGACAACTGAAGTCGCTTGACCAGTCGTTCACACAGTTCCACAAGAGAAACTGAACTGTGTTATAGGTATCTGGAGTAAGGTCAAACCCACCCTTTACTAAAAGAATGACATGTTGAACTGCTTAGAGTTACACCACACCATATGTGATGTCTTCTGTAAACAACAAGGCAAGGATAATTTGTTGTAGCCTCCAGGAGTAACAAAGATTGTTGGTAAGGCTCTCCAGGAAGGAAAAATAAAAGGAAAAGCTCTATCAAATATTGTTACAAGCTCACTTAGTTTGGGATGAAACCCCAAAGGCTAGAAAACAGCCAGCAAAATCCAATTATTAAAGAAAGGAACCAGAGTAGTACTAGAGAATTATAAACCAGTTGGAGTAACAATGACTCCAAGAAATGGCTATAGAAAATATTTTGGAGGAGCCAGTGAAAATAGAAAAAAAAAAAAAATCAACATTTTAATTAAAATAGACCAACATATGGTTAAGAATGTATCAAGCATGAAAAATAATATTAGTGAGGAGGATACTTTTTTTCCTTTCCTAAAGTATTGATTCAAAAAGCTTCATTTTCCTCTACTTTGTGTTTTTCATATTGTGTTAACAGTAAAAAAAAAAAAAAAAAAAAAAAAAGAAGTTCCTGCCTCTAGGACGGGTCTATGGAATTTCCTGCTTTGGAAAAATTTTAAGAAGAGAATTGAAATGTGTGCGGGCTAACTTTAGAGACATTCTCATGAATCTCACACTTTAATGCAAGTAAAGAGTCAATTAAAAATATATAATCAATAAACCATTGTGGAAAACATAGAGAGCAAGTAAAGGGGAAATGGAAATCCCAAGTGAGGCTGGGCGGGGGTGGTGAGTGGGAGGAGAGGTAGTAATTTTCAAGAAGAGGTTTAATTGACACTGAAAGAAATATGCCATGTTAGGCTTGATTTTTGCCTGGAACAACTGGTATCTGTGGCAGTCTCATTTGTTATATGCCTTTTCTCTTCGAAACAACAGCAACTTTCCTGCTTTTACAAAAAGTGCCAGTTCCTTTCCTCCTCCTGCTCCTTCTACTCTTTTCTTAAAATTCACTTCTGCTATTGAGCTGGAGGCTGACAAGGGACTGGTGGCCTTGGAGCAGGTAGCGGAGGCCGATCTTGCAGCTTGAGTCGAATATGTACAACGTGCACACGTGCCACACAAAAGGAGGCCCGCTCAGTTGGCTTGCTTGTGGGTCCTCACAACTCCGTCGTGTTAAGAATAAAAAAGGTTTGATTTTTAGCAGCTGGAGGATATGATAGGCACCGATACGGTGTAAGACCATGATTGTTAACACTATCTGCGCCTGAGAATAATGGAGGGTGCTTTGAAAAATGCAAATGCAGGGCTCAGTGCCACAGACGTTGATTTCACTGACCTCAGTGGGCCGGGGCATTAGTATTTCGAGACGTTCTCCAGTGATGCTGAAATGCAGCCAGGGTTGAGGGTCATAAGGTGTGCCAAGGAAGCTGCAGGTACTTTCAAAGGAATGAGCTACGTAATTTAATCCTCACCACCCTACAAGAGCGCCACTGGGATTCACATTTTGCAGACAAGGAGACTGTTTTTCTGAGGGATCTGCCCCCAGAACCACACCACTAGGGTGGAGAGGGGTGTATTCCATTTCTTACGTAGTATTTGGAAATTGTGGGTTGGAAAAGCCAATTCAGTTCCACTCGACTAAAATGGCTTACTTGTGAAACAATTTTCCACCATCTGTGGCTCTGAAAACAGAGTGGCAGGTTCCATTATGAAACTGAAGAAAGTTTGACCCCAAACAAACAACTGATAAAAAGTGAAATTAAATAACATACCCAGTTTTGGAGGGGGATCCCAAAATATGAATCTTCAAATGACCTCTACTGTTTGCTTTTATATTCATGTATTTCAAGGGAGAAATTCATCACACCTTTATTTTTAATGTTTGAAACAGCATTTTCCCCCCATTATTTCTGAGCAAGATAATCCCAGGAAGTACTAAAGTTTCATGCAGTAGGCTGTTTCTTCCTGGTGATAGCATTTGAATATTGCAAAACACGTTTTTGTCTTGTTTTGTTTGATAAAACAAAAACCCACTTTTGTTAAGAGATTTTGAATTATTTAGTTATGAATAAACTGCAACTATATTATTCTAGAGACTTAGAAAAACATGGCTGCTCCCCATACTACAGACTGTCACATCCTTGTATGTAGGCAGTTCTTTATACACATACAGACAGGTATCTTTTTTTTTCCAATTGAAAGGTAATATTTTCATATGTAAAACAATCTCAGATTATAAAAAGGAATAATAGTATAAAAGAAAGTACCCCTACTAAGTTAGACTCAAGATTCTGCCACTCCCCAGTTAACCACTTTTACCAATCTTTTATTTATTTTCGTGTGTGGATTTCCTTTTAGCAATACTTCCTGCCTCTCCAAACATAAAATACACATATTAACCTTTTTACACCAATAGGAGCATACTGTAAATTCACTTTGCTCTGGGTCTTTCTATTTTCACTGCATAATATTCCTTGGAGGTCATTCTCTGTGAGCACACATGGATCCCTTTCATTCTTTTTAATGGCTGCATAGTACTACATTGTGTGGCCGCACAATAGTTTTATTTAATTTGTACCCACAGATGGATATTTATGGCTTGCAAGTTTTTTGGCCTTTATAAACAGTACTGCCACATGCATTGTGAGATATTTGAACCAATTTTCACTTCTCCCAACAACATATGAGCTTGTTTCCTGTGCTTTGGTCAATTCTATATTTTCACGCTTTTAAATTTTTACCTAAATCTAATACGTGAAAAAAAAACGCTTGCTTGTAATTTTAATTTGTAGTTTGCACATTAAGTCATATTAATTATGAATTCATATTTTTAAAAGCAATTTCTGTTCCTTTTTCTGTGAATTGACTGAACTTGCCCTAACAATTGTCAAGGTACAAAGATGAATAATAATGTTTCACATGTAGAACATTATCAATTCTCTGAAAAAATTGGATATGTTCCCCTAAATTTTTTCCCATTTCCCTTCTACCACTTACAGGTAGTGACTATCCTGAGTTGTATCTTCCATTCTTTTTCTTCTGATAATTTTATGATATATGACTAAATTGCTAAACAATACTATATCATTTAATTTTGCATGTTTTTGAATTTACATATATGAAATCACCCTGTATATAGCCATTTATCACAATTCTTTCTTTCATTTGAAATTATTTTTATGATATTCAATTAAGTCTGTACCTGAGTATTGGTATCTTTTAAAGGTTTTGAAAAATTCTCAGGTATTACCTCTTCAAAATTACATTTTCCCTGATCTTTCTCGGAAACATCTAGCCATTTATGTTTCAGAATTCCTTATGTGATCTTCCGTGTCTCTTAACTTCTCTTTCATATTTTCCATTACTTCATTTCTCTATGTTACATTTTGGAAAAAAATTATACCCATCTTCTCATAAGTGAATTCTCCAGCTGTCTAATCTTCTGAAGCTTTTTAAATCCATTATTTCTATTTCTAACATATGTATTTGTTTCTTTATCAAATATCCTTGTTTTTTTTTAATAGTTTTTTTTTCCTTGCTCGTAATTTAGGTTTTTTTTTTACTTTTTAAATGTAGAAATATAATTTTACATTCTTCATTTAATCATTCTGGTATCTGAAGTTCTGCTACATCAGATTCTGCTCTATACTGTTTTTTTCTGGCTGCCACACATGGCCACCTTGGCTTTGAAATTTTGCTATTATTAATGGAGCTTCTTTTTTTACAATTTCGTTTTCTAATTATTGATTTCTACAACAGAAATACAGTTGATGTTTGTTGTGTATATTGATTTTTGTCCAGAACCCTTGCTAAATTCATAAATTAATACTAATTCTTAAAGTATATATTGCTTGGAATTTTCTAAATACACACATTTTGGCAAATACTGGCAACTTCCCAATCTCCACTTATACCTTTTATTTCTTTCTTAACTTAATCAGTTAGAATCTATAGTACAATATTGTATAGAAATGTTGATAGCAGGCATCCTCATCTCATTCCTAATCTCAGATGATTAGCTCAGTATTTCAGCAAGAAATTTCAGCAAGTTTACTATAATTTTTTGCTTTTATAAATATACTTTTATGGATTAGAAAACATTCTTCTACTACTAATTTGCTTAGAGTTTTTTTTTTCTTTTTTTACTGTGAAAGGATGCTTTTAATTTTTTTGCATCTTCAAGAGAGGACCATATTTTTTAAAAATGTGGAATGATTTTCAGTTGTTTTCTTAACCCCTCTAGGTTGTGATATATATCATTTTTAAAACTTTCTTTTATAGTAACATATATACAACTCAAAATTTCCTATTGTAATCATTTTCAAATATACTTTTCAGTAATATTAATTAATTCAGCTGCTGTTGGGTGATGTGTTCTACATATGCCTGTTAGTTCTAACTGGTTTATAGTATTGTTCAAGTCTTCTGTTTCCTACTGATTTTCTGTCTAGATGTTCTATCCACTATTGAAAATAGTGTATTGAAGTCTCCTACTATTAATGCATTGTATATTTCCCCTTCAAATCTGTCCATATTTGCCTTGTATATTTTGGGCTTTGCTGTTAGGTATTTACAGGTTTATAATTGTTATGATGTTTGTTGAATTGACCCTCTTATCCCTATAAGATCATCTTCTTTAATCCTCCTAACAGTTTTGACTTAATGCATATTTTATCTGATATTAGTATAGCTGCCCCAATCCTCTTTTTGTTTCTATCTGTATAATGTATTTTTTCCATCCTTTCACTTTCAACCTTTCAGTGTCTTTGAATTTAAGGTAACTTTATTGTAAACAACCTATAGTTGATTTATACTTTTTCATCTATTCTGATAATCAGTGCTTTTTGTCTGATGCATTTAATCCATTTACATTTAAAGTTACTACTGATAATGCAGGACTTTAATATTTTGCCATTTTGTCTTTGTAAAGCTTATACCTATTTTTGTCCCTCAATTCTTCCATCAATGCCTACTTTCATTTTATTTATTTATTTATTTAAATTTATTTATTTTTGTAGTATGCCAATTTGATTCCCTTCTTCCTTCTGTATACATTTTTCATATATTTTATCTGTGATTACCATGGGGCTTAAGTTTAATGTCCTAAATCTATAACAACCAAGCTTATTTTGATACCAAATTAACTTCAATAGCATACACAAACACTATACCCTTCTTCCCCCCCATCTTTTTGTTGTATTGATTACAAATTATATCTTTGTACATTATATGTCCCAAATCAAAGACTTACCATTACTTTTTATGCATTTGCATTTTAGAACCTGTAGTAAGTAAAAAGTGGAGTTACATACCAAAGAATATAATAAACAGTATTGGTATATACAATTACCTATAGGGTTAACTTTACTAGAAGTCTTTATTTCTTTATGCTGCTTCTATTCACTGTCTAGTGTCCTTTCCTTAAAGCCTGAAGTACTCCCTTTAGCATGGTTTGCAGGTAAGATCTAGTGATGATGAACTCTCTCAGCCTTTGTTTATCTGGGAATGTTTAATCTGTCCCTCATTTTTGAAAGACAGTCTTATTGTGTATAAAATTCTTAGTTGTCTGTTGTTTTTTTCAACACTTTATTTTATCCCACTGCTTTCATGCCTCCATGATTTCTAATGAGAAATTTGCACTTAATCTTATTGTGGCACCCTTGTATGTAACAGGTTGCCATTCTCTTGCAGTTTTCAGAGCCCTCTTCTACTTCTTGTCATCCAGCAGTTTGACTACTACATGTTTGGGATGATTCTATTGGAGATTCTCCTCTTTGGGGTTCATTGAGATTCTCAAATATGTAAATTCATGTCTTTTGTTAAGTTTGGGAAGTTTTCTACCATTATTTCTTTGCATATTTCTTCTGCTCCTTTCTCTCTTTCTTCCCCTTCTTGGACTCCCATAATGCGTATCTTAGTATGATTGGTGGTGTTCAGCAGGCCACTTAGTCTCTTGTAACCTTTTAAAACACTTTTTCTTTCTCCTCTTCAGCCTGAATGAGTTTTGATTGTCTTATATTTGAGTTGACTGATTATTCCTTCTGTTACCTCCAATTTGCTGTGAAAACCCGCTGGAGAATTTTTCATTTCAGTTATTGGAAACTTCAACTCCTGTTTGGTTCCTTTTTAGTATTTCTGTTTTTTTATTGAGATTCTCACATTGTTCATCATCATTTTACCGATATCCTTTAGTTCTTTCTTCATGTTTTCCTTTATCTCTTTGAGCATACTGAAGAGCATTTTTTAAAAAGTCTCTGCCTGGTATGTCCAAAATCTGGTCTTAATGGATGGTTTCTAAATTTTTATATTGTTATTTTGGATGGGCCATCATTTCCTGTTTCTTTGTCTTATAATCTTCTGTTCAGACTGTACATTTTATTATTTTAAAGTGCTAATTCTGGGATTTAATTCTTGAACTTTCTGTTCCTTAAGTTTATATCCAGCCTGTGATATGACAGGGATTTCCTTGAAAGCCAGGAACTAACAAAAACAAACCAAGGCAAAAAACAAGCAAGCAAGCAAGCAAACAAACAAATAAAACAACCAAAAGCACCTTTCACAGTCTTTGCAAATTGGCTTTGCATTGGTTCGTGTTCTCCTTCAGAGTTTAGCCCTCCTGTCAAGAAGAGCAACCTAAGGCAAAAGTGAAGTACAGGGTACGCTCTCTCTTTTCTTATCCTAGCTCTTGTCCTGAGCATGTGTTTATTCATGGCCTTAGAAATTTACAGGAACTCAAATGTCCTCTGTACTACTTGTAAAATAGACTTCCCTCCCTCTCAGGTGCTCCACTCTGTGTCTTAAAGCTAGTAATCCCTTGCCCCAAGCCACTTGAATTAATTGTTTCTTATGCTGCTTTAGACATCTGCAATCTACTTCTGCTTGCAGGGCAAAGTCTAGCTTTCAGGCTGCCAGTTGATAGATTGGCACCACCAATGTGCAGGTGCTCCAGTATGCTCATGGCGATTACTCAGCTCTCTCTAGAAAAGGGCCAGTGACCCACAATGGGAGTGTAGGCTGGCTCCACTCTGTACTGGGTAGGGGTGAGGAAGGGCTATAAAGAGCTCTATGATCTCCTCCTACTGTTTATTTATTTTATTTTATTTTTTTAGGAGGTACTCAAGATTGAACCCAGAACCTTGTACATGGGAAGCAGGTCCTCAACCACTGAGCTACATCTGCTTACACTTCCTATTGTTTTTAAAGCTGCATTTTCTTTTTTTATATATGCTTTTAAATTTTTCATAAAGGATACTTAGATTACATAAATGTTACATAAAAAATAGGGGATTCCCATATGCCCTGCTCCCAGCCCCTCCCACATTTTCCCACATTAACAATATCTTTCTTTAATGTGGTACATTTGTTAGAATTGATGAACACATTTTGGAGTATTGTCAATGAGTGGGGATTATAGTTTACATTCTCTCCCACACAATTTTGTAATATATGGTAAGATATATAATGGCTTGTATCTGTCATTGTGATTTCATTCAGGATAATTCCCAAGTCCCAAAAATGCCCCCACATTACACTGTTTTTCCTTCTCCTTAGAACCTCCAGTGGCCACTGCCTCCACATCAATGATAAAAGTTCTTTTACTGCTAGAATCATAATAAGCCTATACTAGAACACCAGTAAGTCTACTCTAGTTCACCACTGTTCATTCTCCAATCCTGAGGATTCTTGGATGGTGATGTCCACTCTACCATGGGGTCATAGATCCCATGGGGTAGATGGATGGGACTATCTTGCTTGCATTTGCAGACTCTGTTCCTTGGGATGGTGGTTGTTCTTCATCATCTCCTTGTTAGTTGTCCTGGGTAAGTCTGATGAACTGGAGTGTAGGTGTTATAACTCTGTTGAGATTCAGAGCCCAGCTGGCACATGGACAATGCAAAGATTTAAGTCTCTTGGACATACACCTATCAACTCTAGCACTAACTATAGGTCCAAAAAGAGGGGGCAGAAGAGCCATGTGTAGAGAAACCACAACTAAGTCCAACTCTGACACACAGAGGAGCATAAATTCCCAAGTAGGGTCCACTGTCAGGGCACCAAACTCCTGAGCTGTCTACCCTGTCTATAGTGTCTGGATGTCTCTGCTATTCGAAGCGAAATTTACTTTGGCAGTCAATGAGTTCCTACTGAGATGTGCGTAAGTGTAACCTCTGGATTGACCTCTTGAAGTCGCTTAGCCATATAAATTCATTTGTCTTTACCCTTTCTGTCTTTTTATCAAGGTCTTTTTTCCAGGCACATTGTTAGTTGGTGCTTGGTAGTAATCCCTCAGTGCCAGTGCCAGGAGTCATGCCCCACACTGGAGGGAAGGTGATGCATTTATATGCTGAGTTTGGCTTAGAGAGAGGTCACATTTGAGCAACAAGGAGGCTCTCAGGAGGTAATGCTGAGGCACCCTGTAATACTAGGCTAAGTTTCAATTTCAAGAGTAAAGGTTCATAGGTGCAGTTATCAATATCAAGGGCCCATCAGTGGTCCATTGTCCTTCACTAGTCACTGCCCCTGTACTCAAGGGGATTCTTGCTGTCCCATTATGGAATGTGGCAAAGCTCCCCAGGATGGGAATTTGATACTCTTTCAGTTATTGTATAAATCTCCACCCACCGTGACAATGCCCCATAATACTTGAACACATTTATATGCCTTATAGGTATGCCCCAGGTGACCCTCTTCCCACTCATCTCCCATCACTGACAACCCACACCAATGATCCTCCCCTGCCACAGCTGTAACCCTCCTGTGATCCAGAACTTCTTAAAAAATGAAGCCAACAAAATAACCAAATACAATTAATAAGAAAATGAAATAAAAATGATAGTTTTAAAAATAACAAAAAAATTTTAAAAATTGAAATGAAAAAATAATAAAAAATATAAAATTAAAAAGTTTTTTTTTGACATTGTGTCTTTCATCACTGTAAGATCTGTTATCTTATGTGTATGGTGACATTTTCTTCCACTTATTCCCCCAGTGTCTTTTTTTTTTTTTTATTATTTTGTCTTCAAAGAAGTTTTAGGTTACAGAAAAGTCATGTATAGAATATAGGAGATTCCCATATACCCTACATTCTCCCCCTTTCCCCTTTTCCCCTATTAATAATATTTTTTTTGTGGATAGTACATTTCATGTACAAATATTGAAACATAGCTGCTAACCATGGTCAATGATTTACATCATGGTTTACATTTGGGATCATACACTTTTTATAAATTTTGATGAAATTTAACATGGCCCGTATCCATCATTGCATGGTCCTGTAGAACATTTCCTTCACCCCCAAAATGCCCCATGTTCCATTTATTCTATTCCTCCCTTCCTCTCCCTTTGGAACACATGGCAACCACCAAGTTTCACTCCTTGAAGAACAAGATTCATGGTTACGTGCAACAACATTGAGAGCTTGACCTACAGTGCTGTCCTTCACTATTAGTCAGTGCCTATGCTCTCAAGAGACTTCCATCCCCCTATTTAAGAATATAAAAGCTGCATTTTCTTGAATTGGCATTTGCCAAGTTCCTGCAATGCTTGACTGTTTTTCAGATTTCTGGAGAAGATGGTTTTGCCAATTTTTGCTAGTTCTGAGATTCTGTGGTGAACAGCTCTCTGAAGCATCTTGCTCCACCATGCCAGGGATGCTGCTCAATGTAATACAGTGTGCCCCTTCTTCACCCAGAAAGAATTACCTAGGACAATTGTTAATAGTGCGAGGTTGAAAAACCCCATTTTAATGCCAGAAAAAATGAGATGAGCTAAAAATAGAGTTTAGGACAGTGCCTGGCACATTTACTAAATAATTATAATAACTACTTTTTTTTTCCTTCCCCCTCTTCTCCTCCCTCTCCCCCCTCCTACCCTGCTGTTTTTGCTGTCTATGTCCATTTTCTGTGTGATTTTCTGTACCTATTTCTCTTTTTGTTTTCTCTTCTAGGATTCACTGGGATTCAATCCTGGGGACTTCTGATGTGAAGAGGGGCTCCCTGTCAATTGTGCCACCTCAGTTCCTGTTCTCTGCTGTGTTTCACCTTGACTCTTTCCTTTGTCTCTCTTTAGTTGCATCATCATCTTGCTGTGTGATTCACTTGTGTGAGCATTGGCTTACCAATTGGGCACTTGGCTTGCTGCTTGGGCACTTAGTTTGCCACATGGACACTCGGCTCACTGCACGGGCCCTCAGCTCACTGCGCAGGTGCACTTTCTCTTCTTTTTCACCAGCTGTCCCCAGGGATCAAACCTGGGTCCTCCCGTATTGTAGGCAGAGGCCTTATCACTTGAGCCACATCCACTTCCCAATAATAAGTACTTTTATTGTTGTTTTAGAGTAGAGCCCAGAAAATTATTACCAAGGTCAGCAGCTGCCTGTTTTTGCAAACGGTTTTATTGGAAAGTGGCGGTGCCCATTTGCTTACCTATCATCTATGGCTGTTCTCACATTATAAAAGCAAGGTCAGGTAGTTGCAGCAGAACTATGGCTCACAACCCTGAAAATGTTTACTGTTTGGCCTTTTATAGCATAAGTTCACAAACCCTTGTTCTAGAGTGTTTAAGCACTATTTGCCCTGTGTACCTTACCCACCAACGATCTTTCCAATGACCTTGAAGCAACTCTCTTTAGATATTCTAAGTTCTCATTACTCTCTTTAAAATGCCCTTAACCTTTATTCTAAACTGCCATGTTGTTCCAAACTAGCTGCCAGCAATTTCTCCTCTCTTATCGAATCCTTAAAGAGAGCATGTATCTACTAACCCCTCCAATTCTTGGTTAAAAGGCACCCATCCTGTGACTCGATGGCAGTTAGTTACACCTGAGATTCTGGAATCTTAGGCTGTGTCCTTTAGGGCTTGGCCCTTGGGTGCCTTTCCCCCCTCCCAGGTGAAACCAGCCAGACCCATATCATTGGCCCTGACATGAGTCCACGCTCTGGAGGACTGAACGGAGAGCGGCACCCACAGTTACAGAAGGTTTACAATGTGCCGGGCATTTTTCTGAATGTATTAAATGGATGCTCTCATTTCATCTTCCTTTGGATGGACTAGGAATCTCAGGGATCAAGAGATGAAGTGCCTTGTCCAAGAGCCCCCTGGCAGTCAGCAGCCTGACCTAGCCCGTCTGGTCGCAGGGCCTGCTCGTCACCACCTCTTTGTGAACGCAGACAACCATCACTCTACTCTGGTCACACGCCCCTGAACCAGGGCTTCCACGTGATCTGAAGCACGAAAGGGGGCAATGGGACGGGAAGAATAATAAGCGCATGTGACCTCAAACAATGTGTCTGTTCCCTGGAAGCTTAAATCTTCATGTACATAGAAGTCTCCAGATATCCAGGAAAACTTTCAAGACCACAGACCAAAGGAAGGAAGACAAGAAGGCCCTTCAAATGGAGGTGAAAGTTGGCCTCAGCAAGAGAGATGTTTTACAAGCTTTTGGGAAAAATTCCCAAGGGTAGCTAGCTTGGAGCCCAGAATTTGGAGGCTGGACATGCAGCTGCTAGATTGGTATGTGTGTGTGCATGCACACATATGTTTTGGGGGAGCAGACGCAGGCAGTATACGGGTTCTAATATCTCCTATGAACCGTGATGAAGTTGGTGGTGTACAGATTTTTCATTTCTGCTGGAGAACTGTTCACATATATTGCTCTGTGCAGAGAAACTCATTTGAACTAGTCAAATAGAGGAAAATGAATCTTCCCGCTTCTGCTTCCCTGTTGTGCCTATTGATGGTGATTTGTAGAGGTTTATCCCACATGCTGCTTAGAAATACCACTAGCACTTGCTTGCAGTTTACCTTCTCAGGACCAGGAAAGCCTGGTAACAGGTTTCTTCAGACCTGAAGAACAGCTGATTAATTTTCTGAATTTATGCTATTTTCATCCTGTTACTCTGGTAAACCTTTAAAGGTTTTTGTCGAGATGATGACTCTCCAGGTCCCGGTCAGGCCAACTTGGCAGGTTTAATCCAAGCACAACTGATCAATAACACTGAGGTCTGTTTATCCAGCATTTCACTAGGCACAATGGGAAGATAAAGTATATCACGTGGTACCTTCTTCAAGGTTTTAGCAACATATTCAGGGATGAGATACCTCTAGAGTTAGCAGAGACCTCTTAGGTGTAAATCAGAATGATATTGAATATAAAGACAGGAGGTATTTCAAGGGAGAATCAGAGAATACAAGTTTATTTTTAATATTTGGAGAGGTTTTCATTTTAAATAGCAAGCAGTTATGGCAAAAAGGTGACTCAGGGAATTAGGAATGTGAATTGGATTTGGTGAGTGATAGTGGGGAGAGCTGTTATTACAGTCATGGACTCATGTACATTTTCCCCAGATGGCAATTAAGGGCTTCTGAGTCTCCCACTACTGATCTTATCAGCTATAACTGGCTTTTGACCTTTTATTGATTCAAGTTATTTATTTATTTGGTTTTGGTGTTGGATGTCCCTTATCTTTTGTTTTACAGTCTTGTGTTCTAGTTGGATCTTTTAAAAAGTTAAAAAAGTTAAATTCCGGCATTGGTTGGGATTTTACTTAAGCAGACTGTGTCAGGCTCAAAGTCATGAACCTCTAGGGGCATCTGATTCTATCAAGTTGTCAGAGGAAAGTAGGAAGCTGTAAAACCACCTGTTAAGAAGAAAAGGGCAAGTTAAGTCTTAAAATGAACTCTGATTGCAAACACTCTATGGGGAAGATGCACCAAGAAAGGCTGCAATGGCTGTTCCCTTCTCCCGCCACCCCCTCCACTAAGGTGACTCCTTTGTCTGTTTGCTTGTTGTTTTTGCTCGTTGTTTGCACATTGTCTGTTTTTTCTTTAGGAGGCAACCGAAACTGAACCTGGGACCTCCCAGGTGGGAGGTGGGCACTCAACTGCTTGAGTCACATCCACTCCCTGCTCATTTTTGGCTTTGTTCATTGTCTGCTTGCTATCTTGCTTGTTGCCTGCTTATTGCTTTTTCTCATTATCGGCTCTCTGTTTTTTGTTCCTTGTTTGTTAGTCTTCTTCAGGAGGCACCAGGAACTGAACCCGGGATCTCCCATGTGGCAGGCAGGCACTCAACTGCTTGAGCCACTTCCGCTCTCCTGCAATGGTTTTTTGTCTCATGACATGGTACACTGCAGACGCTGTTGCTCCCACCAGGCCTCCAGAGCTGAGCAAAACTGGAATCCATGGAACCTCTTAGATAAAAGACTCACTGTGTAACTTAATCTCCCCAATGTACCAGGGACCCCCAGAAGATTCTTGAAGTTATGCTATTTTTCAGCCTAGAAGGAAACCAATAAAAATAAATTCCCCATTGCAGAATCTTATATTTATATACTCAAAAATAAGAACTAAAGTTTTCCTTACACGTAAGTAAAAATTATGATGATCCAACACATTTTTAATGGAAAAACCTTCTAAAATGTATCTATTTTTAAAAGATAGACAATTAAAATTTTGACCTATGTTTGTAATCAACTTTAAATATATAATCACACTTTACTCTGCAAAAATTACTGTTTTTTTATTAAAATTATTAAAAGCAATTAAACACTCAGCCAGTTGGAAAAATTGATAAATTTTATTAGCAAAAATTTCTTAGGGTCAAAACTATCCTAAGGTCAAAAAAATTAAAAAATATTTGCAATACATATGATTATGTTTAGGTTAGTTTCCTTATAATTTAAAGAGCTTTTATAAACCAATAAGGAAAGAATAAATAATCCTATAGATAAAAAGGGCAAAGGACACAACTAAGTAGTTTGAGAAACAAAACACAACAAATAGCTTAGAAGCATTTGGACAGATGTTCAATTTCACCCAATTTAGCATTTAAAATGTAAAACAACTAGGAAATACCATTTTCACTATTCCAGTGGGCAAAAAAATTTGGTAATACACAGTGTTGGTGAAGATGTGAAGATGTGAACAATTTCAAAGAATGTTAATAGGAATGTATATTGGAACAACTTCTTTGAAGCACAATTAAAAAATATCTTTCAAAATTTTAAATTCATATACCATTTGACCTCCAATTCCATTTTTAGGAAACTATCTTATGAATGTAACATGTATTGAATACAAATATATATGTCCATTGTTATTAGTAGTAAGAGGCTAGAAATATTCTAAAATTCTCACTATTAAGTAACTGGCAGAATAAATTCTGGTACATTTATAAAATGGATTATCCTAATAGTCATTTTTCAAATGAGACACCTCCATATGTCTCACAAAGACATAGGATTCTTTCTAAGATTTATTGTTAAGAGCTGAAAAGCAAGTTGTAGAAGGGTAACACAGTACACAATAATCTGCGTAGAAAATTCCAGAAGAAAATAAAAAGAACCATTAACAATGGCTGCCTCTGGGATGGTGTGGAATGGGAGAGAGGACTATTTTTGCTGTTTTATCTGTTTTGCTATTTTGCATGTACATTTATTACTTTAAATAATAAAAACCTACTTAAGAATAAAGTGTACCATACCAGCATGGATGTCTGAGCTCTATAGGCATTTTTGGTTAATACCCTTCTCAGAGAAGTAAGAAAAATACTTAGCGTAAAGACAAAAAAAAGGAAATTATACAGAGAATAAGTAGATGAGCATCACATCCAGGATGCATGTCACTTTCAAATCCAAACATACAGAGAGCTTCACAAATATCTCCAGGCAGGCATTCAATATGTTCACCTATCTCACTAGCTAATTCACTTTCTATGTGTATCATGCCAGTTAATCATGTTGGGTTAAAAGAACACAATTATAGCTAAAGGATTTGCTGAAATACTCCTAAAAATCTTTGTGACTCTAAGAGGCAGGTGTATGAAATTCCCTCCCTTATTGCCAACTTTTTTTTAAGGCCTGGGTTTATATAGGTATTTAATGATTTGCCCAGCTGTCATCCATTACGTGTTTTCTTTTCTTCACTGTAATGATACATAGCTATTTGTTAACATGTTTGTAATGCTGGCTTAACATATGGTGGGTACTCGATTTACTTGACATTTTGCTTAAGCTGTTTAAAGGTTGGTGGTTGTTTTTCTGAAGTAGCAGTAATTCGTGGGAGTTGTAACATCCCTGTGGCTTCGTGGTTTCTGCTTTCCTCCCCACTGAGGTTTCCATTGAGATCATAAGAACAAGCATTTTATTGAAAGCCCCTGCTTGTATACAGGAAATACTCATGGCTAGTGGACTTCTAAAGATTTTAAATGAGATGCATTTTGAATGCACCCAGGAGAACTTTTGAAGGCTGCATACCTCCCACTTGTTTTCCTTTCAGTGTCAACCTGTACAACTTGTAAATTAACTTCTTACATTCTGTTCTTGAGAGTTCTAATGTTTTCTTCTTTTCTCTTTCTTTCCTGTTGTTCATCTTCTTCCAATGGGTTCCAGTTTATAACCTGAAAATATAGTGAGTCCAAATTCTGCTTTCTTTTCTGTTTTTTAAGAAGGGAAATAAAAGCCAAAATGTTTGGATTTTCTACTCTAAGGTCTTCTTCTCTAATTGAATAAGAGTTACATTTTATTTATAACTCCCTCTCATTTTCTCTGTTATTCACACCCATGATGGACTTCATGGAAAGGTAAGGAGAGCACACAATGAATATTTTTAAACTCTCTCCCTTTTGGAATCTGGCATCCTAGTCAATAAATGATCCTGAGTACTTGGCATTCTTTGTCCAGAAACCTAACATATACAATTCAGCACCCATTTTCACAAAAAGAGAAAACCACTGTCCTTGTGTGAGGCAACTAAAAATTAGTATTTGGATTTAAAAATAGAGTTCTGGCTCCAACAAAAATTATGAAAAATAATGGAACACATTGAAAGCAAAAAGAAGCTTCATTGTTAGAACACATCTGGGAAGATATGAGATGATTATTTTTTTCCTTTTATATGCTCATTTTTAAGAGTAGGTAAGATTCATGCATAGTTTTGTGATTGCAGTGGAAATGAATGAGAAACAAGGTGTTGGGGTATATAATGAGCACAGGTCAAATAAATAGCATTTCTTTTCACAATTAGGTCTTTGGCTGGCAATCTCGGAAAAGAAGCCAAATATTGAATCTTCTTTGAATAAATATTTCTCTCATCACAAGAAGTAGCCAGGTAAACAGTCATGAGGCACTGTCCTAACAGAATCATAAAGACTATGTGGGCACTGCCCCCCATGAATTCGTTGTGTGAGTTTTCTCAATTTACTGGTTTTCCATGAGCACACAAATGGGAATATAAAATAATAAATAAATAAATAAAATAAAATAAAATAAAATAATAAAATAAATAAAACTAAATAAAATAAAAATCTTCCAAGGGATAAAGAACCACAGCAACCATTACCTTTGCCTTAGAAAATATGTGAATTTAACTTTTTCAGGGTCATAATCTCTTGTCTAACACTGACTTGGCCACATTTGTTCTGGAATTCAGATTTTATTTCAGATTTTACAAAGGTGAAATTTTGCATATAAACCTATCTTATATAATTAGCATCCTCTGTAGAGTCTGGAGCAGCTCCCCTTAATCAAACATGTTAAGATTTCTATAGTGAAAATATATATTCATACCAAGGGGAGTAAATGAAGATTCCAATAAGCTCATATCCGTTTAAATTAGGTATTGCCATTAAGTTCATATGTTGCTAATTTTAAAAAGGAAAACATATATTTTTTCAGAGTTTCTGAATATTGCAATTGTAGATAAAGGTTAATGGACTTGTATTAAACTGGCACTACACAGCATGGAAGCTTATGTAAAAGCCTATTCAATAACATTAGTAAAATTAATCACTCAGCCTTCATTTCCTGTAACTTAGAAAAACAAAATTGACAGTGAGTTACAATTCAAGAGGAACACAGTGCATCAGAGGTGTTGGCACCAAGCATTTAAGTATACCTCGCCGGGAGGATTCTCTGTTCTAGAAGCTGGGGATTGAAAAACTGTCTTGGCTGAGTTGCACTTGGCACCACTTTTGTGCTTCTCGTTATTTTTGTGAGCTTTAATTGATGAAAATGAACTTTGGCTCTGAGGTTAAGATGTGTATAGAACACAGGGAGTTATAGCAATTAACCATTACTGATCTTTATCCCGAGTTGCTGCCCACCTGACATTTTTAAAAACTATCACTGGTTTAAAATGGAGACTACTTTAATGAACACTGTTGAATTTAATATTTCTGATGACCTCATTGATTAAGTGGAGTCAGCCACATGACTGATTCTATTGATCACACAAAAATTCATTATTACTTGGCCAACATTTTTCTTTAAAAGAAGACCTGCTTAATAAACTTAAAATTTAGTAAGTTATATTTAGAAGTAGGTTGCTTGAAGGCAGGAGAAAGGAGACCTCACATGTGCAGACAGTTCTGTAAATCACACCTACTTATTTTCTCCTGCTGGTTTGAGTGTGTTGAATGTTGCCTTCTGATGGTGAAGCAACCATAACTGGGTCTTAGCGGAAAGTCATTCTCAGAACATGGGGTCCCTTAAAGACCCAGTGGAAGCGAGAAACTTCCCAGGTTAAGAGTGCTTGGGAAGTCCCAACCTGCCAAGAACAACCGAGATTAATGAACCTTACCCATGAAACCCATCTCCCCCTCTCACCGCCTTCAGCTCTCAAATAGATGCACCTGACATGCAAAGCTATTGTCCCTAGACCTTCTTTTAGAGTTTCCTGACAAACAGACATCACTTCCTGACTATTCAACCCTGCTGCTTTGTTTCCGTATGATTGTGCAACTCCTGTCTCCCCCACTCTTCCTCCCAAATTGGCTTAATCTGTTTACAGGGTGTCTGGTATCTTCAAGGTTTTTTCTGCATAAGCCAAAGTTCTAGTGTCCCTACTTGTCAAGAAAGTCTTCCTCATCTTTCCCAAATTCCTGAGTAATTTGCTTATTAAACAAAAACAAATAGACCCCGGGTGGATTCAGCCCCATCTGGGACCACCTCAAAAAGAAGCAGGTAGAGCATAGTAGATTGAACTCTCAACGGAAGACATAAATGCCTGGCAAAAGGCCTCACTTTCGCACTTGCAGTTGCCTAATCTAAGCTATGTCACTTCTCTGGTTTTAAGATTATTGAGACAATTGAATTAAATAAGTCCTCCTTCAACTTTAAAAGCCTGTTAGATTTTGAGTCTTCTGTTTTGGGCAGACCTTGCCTTCTTAGTTTCAGTGGCCTCTCAAACTAGGAAGTAAAAAAGCAAAACAAAACAAAAACAACCCAGGCCTTCCTGAATCTATTTCTCCTCTATCAAGCATTATCTGCTCACTCTTCCAAGTTAGCTATAGGCCCAGACTTCTTTGGCCTCCCCAACCAGACTAAGTGAAGATTATTTATACATGTCCTCCACACTGAACAACAGTAGACAAGGGATTAAATGTGTGTTTTTCCTAAGCCAGAAGCATGGAAAATAATGTTTACTTGTTTCAGGTTTACACTTGAGAATTGGTCAAAAGACTCACTTATTGGGCAAAACCATAACTCAATGGGAAACCACATTTATTTAAATGTTCTCTAAAAACATTTTTTTTTGCCTCTCTGCTCATAATAGCACAATCTGCTTCTCTGACTCTTGCTGCTAATTACTGGCATTTAGTGGGCATAGCTTTAAAAAGAAAAAGGGGAAGAGAGAAAGAAACACTTGCTAAATTGGTTTTGTTCTCTGGAATTGTCATTAAAAACAAAAATATTGGTATTTTAACAATATTCGCTAATATAAATTTTGAGTAAATTATGGAATTTAAACAAAATGGATAAATATTATTGATGTAATGGAGCCTCTGATACCAGCAGCATCTGTGATTTTTATATAAAGTTAGTGGTGCTGTCATCCAGGATGTTTACCCTTATAATATTTGCTAACCAAAAATAATATCCACACTGAGAGAATTTAGGAAAGGAGAGGTTTCATCTGATATATGTCCTCCAGAAAGAACCAACTGAACATGAGGTACAAAGAAGCCTTAAAACAGATTAAAGGGCAATAATCACAGTCAACAGCATTCGAATTGAAATAAAGTCAGATGACATTCTTAATATCTGAGTAATTAATCTCAAATCAGGCAGGGCAACCCTTACCAACTTAGAATCAGGGACAAAGCAGAAATTATGATTTGGCAATTGCTTGAACATGTTGAGATAGGGAATTTGTGCTTAGGGAGAAATAACCCACAGGATTTAGTGTTTAGAATCATGACCTTTGGAAGGTTCATTAATCTCTTCAGTGCTCCGTTTTTCAGCCAGGGAAATGGGATATTTGCCAACTACACACATGAAGTTTGTAATACGAATGCAAGTAGATCTTCTAGAAATATAGAGGAAAAAAATAAGTTCCAAAGCCATGTTTGCTTCATTTAAAGTTCTTTCTTATTGATTTAAAAATAATAAAAGCAGTTTGTGCTTATTAAAGATGATTTGGAAAGTAAATGTGATAGATCTATCCCAGGATTTACATTTATAAGAATGTCTTAAGTCTAAATGGGCCTCAGGATCTTTTACCTTTTTGATGTAAGGAAATCCAGTTTCCCCCAGGATTTCTTCCTTGAATAATTCTCTGTAGCGTATTTCTCATGGGGATGAGAGAGTAGAAAGAGGGTTTTTTTCAACAGCTTGCTAGTCCCATTGCTCTGGCATCTGGTAATCCATTTGTCTTGCTCTCCTTCTGCTCCCAGGCCCACCACCTCTGGTCTGTCCACAGGCTGTGTCATCTCCCTTTGTGTTCCTCTTCCTCTCTTCATGTATCAGTACCTTCAGAGGGTTTTCCACTTTCCTCTGGAGTGTTTTTTTTTTTCTCTTTTTAACTAAAATTGTAGATTCTCCTTCCTACCATATCCAGAGAAGCCAAGGTATTGGAGGTCTGAGGCTTGGGGGAATGGTTGCTTAACATTTGGCCCATTTTCCTCCTCGCGCTGATTTTCTATCAGCAACTCCACCTTCTTTCCGTCTCCCACAGCCTATTGGGGGGCAGTCTGGCCCATTGTGGCAGTCTCTGCATGTATCCATTTCTCTTCTGCATATGGGTTTTTCTTAGGCCTCACACTCCAACTGTTGGGAAATAAGATCATTTCAGGACAGCTAAAGTGTTGTATTTATCTGCAGGCCAAAAGGTAGCATTTCCCCAAGATTATGAGCAGTTCAGAGACAGTTAGCTTCAAATAGATGAGATGAGCTGAAGGAATTATGCCTTTGAAAAGATTAACTCTGAAGGAACTGTCTTTGTTCAGATGGCTCCTGTGAAAATCTGATGAAGATCTAGATGACTGTTACTTCTTGGGGGGTAAAGAGGAGAACCAGCTGATGCTGTCACTTACCAAATTGGGCTGGGTCCTGGCAGCAGGAAGAAAACCAGAAAATGAACCCCACTCCTTTCAGAAATTGGATTCCATTGATTAATAGGTAATGGGGTTTTGCAAGTTCATGAAAACATCTCAAGCCAAGTATTGGTTAGGCTGCCTTTATAACTGATAAAAATTTGAACAATAGTTTAGTGTCATTTTTGTTCATTATTTTCCCTATCCTTTGACCCTCTGACCTTATTCCACCACCTTCACCATGCCTGGGCATTAGGCCTGGTTTCCTACTAGCTGAAGAAATGAGCCAATGACTGCTAAGTGATCATTCTCACCAGGACAGCATTTTCAGGCCAGGGGAAGTGGTTGAAATTTATAGTAATACTATATCTTTAGAGAGCATCTTTCTCTTAGGAGCCTGTTGTATTTTACAAGCATTCAGCTTGATTCTCCCCAGGACCCAGGAGAAACCCATAACAATGATGACCTATACAAAAGCCTATAAACCTTAATGATAGGGCCCCACACTTTCCTAGGAAGGAAAACGTTTGCCTTGAGTGTAGCCGTTCAGCTTGATGCAAAGTTCTGCTGAGAGACTCCACAGGCTTTGCCCGACTGCCTCCCCCATACCCCAACAGTGGAGCACTGGGGGACCGAGTAGATTTTCCCTTCCAAAACAGGAGAGGGGAAATGCTGCTCATCACTCCTCTGACATGGGGAATATCGCGGCAGAGGGTGAGGCCTCAACAGTTCAGTTCAGCAACAGTGTATTGAGCGATGACAATGGGTGGGCCTCTGTGTCAGACGGGGTCTCTGGCCTGGCTTGGATTGTAAGACATGGTTTCCACATCTGTGCCACGCAGCAGTGCCAGGCAGGCTGCATCAGAATTGTCTGGGCTGGGAGGTATAATAGAGATTGCAGCGTCCTGCCCCTGGAAAGTCTCATCTCTTAGGATGCAGTGGGGGGTTTCAGTATTTTTCCTTTTTTTTTTTTTTTTGAGGTACCAGGGGCTGGCGTTTGAACCCGTCGCTTCATATGTGGGAAGCCAGTGCTCAATCACTGAGCCACATTGGCTTCCCTGAGTTGGTTTTTTGTTTGTTTTGCTTGTTGTTCATTTTTATTGTTTTGCAGGAAGCACGGGGAGCTGAGCCGGGACCTTCCATGTAGGAGGCAAGAGCCCAACCGCTTGAGCCACATCCACTTCCTCTTCCTTTTTAACAAAGTCCTTTTTAACAAAAGGTGATTCTGCTGAGCCATCAAGTTCTGGAGACATTTTCTCACTGTTTACACTAAGGTGGCATTTTTATGTTATACAAATTGGGAAAATGAAACCGTGGAAGAAGGAGATCCTTGAGCTGGTGGGAGGTGATACTGTGACATGGTAAAAGTTGAATGCTGGAATCAGATGGTCTGAATCTCTCCTTTTCCTCTTACTAAATGTGTGATATGTAGCAAGCTAATCAGGAGCTTTAGCATCAGCTTCTCTTCTATAAAATAGAGATAATAGTTCCTTATTTTTCAGATTGTTTTGCTGATAAAAAGATACTGCATGCGAGGTACTTGTTGTGATTATCTGATAGACACTCTGATAATGATAGCAATTACCACCACTACAATTATAATTGGTAAAAGTAAAACACAAACAAACCATCTAACTTCATCCTTTTCCTTCCCAGATTAAGTCTCTCTGCCATCAGCTCAAAAGCGACAGCTATCATGCATGTGTGCACACACACACATACATACCGCTTACGTATAGAGTGTCTATAAATGGAGGGTATACCAGTAGCTCTCCCCCTCGTGCCGATCTAATTTTTTGTTTCAAGACATAAGTTAAAACAAAACAGTCTTATTCTCATGTGGATTCCATGTCATTTTTCTTCAAGCAAATGTTGGCATCATTGATTTTGAGCTCTTGTGGGTAAGGGCTTAGACCCTCCTCTGTCTGGACTCGACTTGTAAATATATTCAATGTTAGCGTGGAAGGGCTGATAGCACTACACATTCTGTGCTAAATCTTGAGACTTTTCTCCCAAGGGAGAAAGAAAAAGTGTTGGGATACTTCGCAAAAAAATCAATGGACATCACATAAAAACCGCAGGAGAAAAATCCCCTAAGGCCATTATGATCTGTGGCTTGCTGCCTAACAGTTCTAACCAGGACCAGTTAAGACGAGATATGCCCCCTAGAGGAGAAAAGGGGTGTAAATTCCAAGACAAGATGCAGAACGAAGCTGCTGATTGCCTTTAAGCCAGGAAGGACAGGGTTAACAAGGCCGTGGTGATTTACCCGTTAACATTTGTGAGGATGTTTTATAGACCCAGCAAGTAAAACGGGCTGGATTCCAGATGTCACAGCTGAGGTTACCAGCCTCTGGCAGGATTCTCCAAATAATCCCTCTAAATTCTAATTTCTTCAAAAGGCGAAAGGGAGAGGGAAAGCATTGGGGAAAGCAATCAGGCAGGACAAGGTGGAAAGATGCGCATTTAAACAATAAGAGCAGTGCACCTTATTATTCACTGGCATATTTTAAAAACTGGTTTCATACAACTGCTGTTTACTGGTGCTCCTGTCCTTTGCCATGCCATTGAGACGTATTTTTTTTTTGTATTTTTAAAATTTTCTAAGATATTTTCCCTGAAAATATTCCATACTTCATTCTCTCTCCATCCATCCATCCATCTGTTCATTCATTCATTCACCAAGCATTCCCTAAGGCATTTTCTATAAGCCAAATAAAGGAGACCTTAAGGTACATACAGGGTCCTTAGCACTCATAGTATAACCAGGAGATGGAGCCAAGGCCAAATGACAATCCTGTGAATGGGTATGCATGGGTTTTGGGAAGATGGAGGGTCTGGGAAGAACTCAGGGGAGGTACCATATGTTTTACTCTGTCTTAAAGCACTGGGGTTTTTGCAGCTGTACATAATGGAGTGGAGATTGCAAGCAGAGAGCAGAAGCTGCTGGGCCTGGAGCCTGAAATCACATGATATGGGGAAGGTGAAGAGAACGCCCATGTGAATGGTCCATGGTGCACGGGAGAGGGAACCAATTGGGATCACGCCTGAAAGAGTGGACTAATTAGGCAGGAAAGTGGCATGTTCATTCAGTATTTTGTGCATGTTTAACAGAGTAGAGAAAAGAAAGATGATGGAAACAGTGGGGAATAAGTAATTCACTAAAAGGGCATTACTGCTGGGGAGCAGCTGTAGCTCAAGTGATTGAGCACCTGTTGCCTGTGTATGAGGGTTTGATCCCCAGGTACTTCCTAAAAACAAACAAAAACAAAAATCCAACTCTCATTGGGGAGCAGATACAGCTAGGTGGTCAAGCAACTGCTTCCCATGTACAAGGTCTTGGGTTCATTCCCTAGTACTGACTGAAAAAAAAAAGGAAATTATTATTAACTAGAAACCTGCCATCCCCCAGGCAAGTGTTGGGGTGCTGCCACAAAAAAATGTCCTTAATGAATCTACACACCCACCCACCCACATAAACAAATGGCCCCATGGCAATAACCACTTCCATATTCCAGACAAGGGAACTGAGGCTTGTCAATGTTCTGCAACTTGTCTGAACCACCGGGTCAATAAGTGGTTGACGTGGAACGCAAATCCAAGGGTGTCTGATGCGAAAGGCCGCACTCTCTGCTCTCTGTATCATGCTTCTCCAAGAGTACAATGCTATAGGTCAGGATCTCAGGGGTTGCAGAGATGAGGACATTAACTTAAAAGAAAGCGTGAAACCACAAGGTGAAATAGAGTCTAACTGCAACAACAGAATAACACCCCAAATCTTAATCTTCCTGTCACAAAAGACAAAGAAGGATGGCCAGGATGCACACAGTTGACAAGCTCAGCAGTCTGCCATCAGCAGTACACTCCGAGCACACACTGAACGGCCCTTAGCTCTCCCCGATCCGTTGTGACTGACAGGGCAAATGCACTGCCTTCTGAACATGCACAACACGGAAGGTTTTTCCAAATGAATTATTCATTCAAAGCTTCCAACAAAAAAACCCACGTTGCCTTTCATTCAGTGAGGGGGCTGTGAGGAGGGGGATTAGAAGCACGGAGGTGACGGGAACGATGTTGACGTTATTTTAACAGACAGAGGTGCTATAATAACAAGCTTTAAGGTAACAGTTGCTAAATAAAGGCAAGCCTAGTGAAATATGCAATTAAAAAAGAATAGAAATTGATTGGTGAAAGCAAGTCGGGGCTCACAAATGCAAGTTGGTTTGGTACCTAAGGTGTGAGAAGAATGTAAAAAAGAAAAAAATTTCTGAGAATAGTTGCAGTTTCTTAAAAAGTTGAATAATTATTTCAGACGAACTCTTTGATGAAGACTGAATTGTATGTGATGCTATTATTGGGAAATTAACAAGCCAAAGGAAATGTCAGGCACACGGTATTTTAAAATTGATGATTCCCCAAGAGGCCAGAGGAAACTTGGGAATTGTCTTCCAAGACGTTGCAGTGGGTTGAATTGTTTGGGCGTGTTGTTGGTCTTGGCCTACATTCTGGTGGGTGTGGATTTCTTGAAGATGTCACTTCCGTTAAGTGTGGCCCACTCGAATCAGGTTGGCCTTAATCCTCATTACTGGAGTCTAAGTGAAACGAAAATCAAACAGAGAGAGAAGCCACAGGAAGTAGCCAGAAACAAGGCAACGGAACCTGCAGGAGAAAGGACAAGAAGCTACCAAGAGCACCGCCATGTGACAGAAAAGCCAAGGAGCAAAGAGCCTGGAGCCAGCCCCAGAACACCGTGGTCTTCAGGAAGAAAGCATGGCCTTGCTGACGCCTGGATTTTAGACTTCTCCTTGTCTCAAAACTGTGAGTGAATAAATTCCCATTGTATAAGCCAACCCATTGTATGGTACTTGTTTTAGCAGCCAGGAAACTAAGGCAGATATCTTTAGGGCACCTAGATAAAACAGAAGGAAAAAATATGAATCAGGAAAATTACGGCTTGCTTATAAGACAAAGGTCTTAATATTTGGGGTTCTTACAAATCCATGAGAAACCAATAACATTCCAATTAAAATGAAATCAGGCAATTAACAGGAAGTTCACAAAAAGATGACATCAAATGGGCCATTCAGTACAACAGCAATAATTACAGCAGTGCAAATGAAAAGAATAATTTCAGATATCATTTATTTATTTAAATGTATTTTGGCAATTCCACCAGTAATGTGTTAAGTGATAAGAAATCTCAGCGATTTTGTTAAGGAAATGGCTATTTTGGTAAACAGTTATATATCAAATTGAGTTATGGTTGGGAAAGAAATTGGTGTATATATCTGGAAGGTATTTTGGTAATAGTTATATATCAAATTGACAAATTTGCAAACAGTTTCATTCAGCAATTCATGTCCAAGAATTTACTCAGAGAAATAATGGAAACAGTATGCAAAACTTTGTGATTGACAGAAGAGTTACCCAATGAAGACTTTCACCTGGAAGACGTACTTTAGCATTTACCACTATGCTTTAAGGTAGATATTAATTTAATCCTCTTATGATGGTGGTGGGCACAGAACTTCTTAGACATTAATTAGTTTGCTTACAGCCAAACAATCTTGTAAAGTCATACATGAGGCAATATTTGAACTCAAGTCCACTGCAGAGCCTGGATTCTACTGCTTGTTGGAGAGGAGACGCTATCTTTAAAAATTTCCACTCAACTAATTTACCATATTAATGGACACTGCATTCTCTCTGCAAAGCACCCATGGTGTTCGCAGCATACTGTGTGTCAGTGACTAGCCAACCTTCCTCTGCAGAGCCAGACTCTTGTGCTTTACCAGCTGAGTTATGTTTACCAAGAGTCAGCTGTATTTTTCCCCATACATTTATGCCAGGTATAATCATCACTGTAATTATGCCATTCAATTAAGTCCTATGTAGATAACTGGGTCCATATGAGTGTGAAAATAGTTTTTGTTTCTGTGAAAATGAAATTAAATACTTTGAACAGACTTCTGCTATTGAATGAAGTCGGGCCAAGACAACTGTAAAATATTAGGAAGATTTTATTCATTCGAAGATAATCATTTCATAGCCAATTAGTTTGTGTTCCTTTAAATTCTCACACCACTTAAAATACTAATAAGTAGCTAATATTTATGGAGCACTCTTGTCAGCAAAATAATGACTCTTCAGAGATGTCTGTGACCTACCCCAGAACCTGTAATTATCCAGAGGTTACAGGACAAAGAGGGTATTAAGGTTGCTAAGCAATTGATAGTTTTCTTTTTTTTTTCCTTCTTATTTTTACAAACACTCCCCCAGCATCCCTCTCTATACCCCCTCACTGCTGGTAGCCGGGAATCTACTTTCCATCTCTGTAAATTTGCTATTTCTAGTCATCCTTTAAAAGTGATATCATACAAGTTTTGGCCTTAGGTGGCTTGCTTATTTCACTGAGCATAATGTTTTCAAGTTATTCCATGTTTTTAAGTTCTTCATTTTTTCTTACAGTGGAATAATATTCCACTGGGCTTAAATATCATGCTTTGTTTACCATTCCTTTGTTGATGGGCCTATGGGTTGTTTCCAGCCTCTGGCTTTTGTGAATAATGCTGATGTAAACATTGGTGTACAAGTATCTGTTAGCATGAGACTGCCAGGTCAAGTGGTCATTCCATATTTACCTTTTTGGGAAACCACAATATTGCTTCCCATAGTGGCTGCATCAATTTACATTCCCAACAACAGCGCACTAGAGTTCCAATTTCTTCCCATCCTCTAGAACACGTTATTTTTCCAATTTTAATAATAGCCATCCTTGTGGATATGAAGTGTTATCTCATTGTGGTTTTAATTTGCATTTGCCTAAGGACTAATACTATTGTGCAATTTTTCATGTGTTTATTGGTCATTTACATATCTTCTTTGGAGAAATGACTATTCAAGTCCTTTGTCCATTTTTAAATTGGATTGTTTATCTTTTTGCTGCTGCATTGTAAATTTCTTTCTATATTCCAGATAATTAAACTCTTATCTGATTATGGTCACACCTATTTTCTCCCATTCTTAGGTATGGGTTGCCTTTTCATTTTCTTGACAATTTTCTTTGATGCAAAAGTTTTTAATTTCAATGAAGTCAAATTTATCTATTGTTTCTTTTGTTGCTTGTGCTCTTTGTGTTATACCTAGGAATCCACTGCTGAATCCCAGGTCTGGAAGATTTTCCACTATGATAATCTTCTAAGAGTTTTATAGCTTTAGCTCTTATTTTTAGGTCCTCAATCACCCTCCCCCCCTTTTTAAGGAGGTATCAGGAATTGAATCTGGGACTTCGTACGTAGGAGGCAGATGCTCAGCCACTGAGCTACATCAGCTCCCTCCTCAATTCATTTTAAGTTGATATTTGTATATGGTATGAGGTAAGAAGTCTAACTTCATTTTTCTGCATGTTGACATCCAGTTTTTCCCAATCCTCTTTTTTATTTTATTTTATTTATTTATTTTTTTCATTTTTTAAAAAATATTACATTCAAAAAATATGAGGTCCCCATTCACCCCCACCGCCTCCACCCCACCAGCCCCCCACAGCAACACTCTCCCCCATCATCATGACACATCCATTGCATTTGGTGAGTACATCTCTGGGCATCGCTGCATCTCATGGTCAATGGTCCACATCATAGCCCATATTCTCCCACGTTCCATCCAGTGGGCCATGGGAGGATTTACAATGTCCGGTAATTGTCCCAACAGCACCACCCAGGACAACTCCAAGTCCCGAAAATGCCTCCACATCTCATCTCTTCCTCCTATTCCCTGCACCCAGCAGCCACCATGGCCACTTTTTCCACACCAATGCCACATTTTCTCGATTACTAACCACAATAGTTCATGAATAGAATATCAGTAAGTCCACTCTAATCCTTACTGTATTCCTCCTTCCTGTAGACCTTGGCTTGGTTGTGTCCATTCCACATCTATGTCAAGAGGGGGCTTAGATTCCAAATGGATACTGGATGCAATCCTCTTGCTTTCAGTTGTAGGCACTCTTGGCTCCATGGTGTGGTGGTTGACATTCTTCAACTCCATGTTAGCTGAGTGGGGTAAGTCCAATAAACCAGAGTGTAGGAGCTGAAGTCTGTTGAGGCTCAGGGCCTGGCTATCATATTGTCAGTCCAGGGATTCAGATCCCTTAGATATATCTTAAACCCCAGCATCAACTACAATTCCAGTAAAGTAACAGGGAAGGCTTGTGAAAAGAGATCACATCTGAGTCCAGCTCCATCACGCAGAGACACCAACTCCAAAGAAGGGCCAACTGACATGGCAGTGAACTCCATCTGCCATGACCATAGAACCTGTGGGTCTCTTTAGCCCTCAAAAGAACCAATACCTGGGGTTGTATCTACTTTATCTGTCTCTGGGACTCTGCTCAGGTGTGCATAAGGGCAATCCTTCTGAAAACCTCCAGACTCTTTTTTAATGATTCATAGCCATATAAACTCATTTGTCCTTTCCATTTCCCCCTTAATTTAGGTCAAAAAGCATTTTTAACTCCTGTTATTATATGTAGACAGGGACCAATCCTCTTTTTGAAGAGACTCTTCTTTCCCCACTGCATATACCTTACACCCTTGTCAAAAATCAACTGGCCATAGATATGTGAGCTTAGTTCTGGACTTTCAGTTCTGTTCCATTGATCTATTTTCCTAGCTCCATTATGGTACCACATTCTTGTGATTCCAAGGATTGAGGTTGGAACAGCTCCCTGGAATAAATAAATGGATGAGCTCAGGGTAGGAGGGGTGAAAGCTCAAAAATATAGGAGACAACTTAGTTGAAAACTCCACAGGAATGCTGAGGTTCCTGCAGTCAGACAGAGCATCCTTAGGGTGATGAAATATTTAAGGGAAAAGTAATTAGCATTGACTTTGGGCCCAAGGAGACCAAAACCAGGACAATGGAGATTGCCTTCCTTTTTATTATTAATTTTGTGTTCTGCTAATTACAAGCCTGGCATGGGATTTGTGGGCATGACTTCCCCACCATTATTATGACTAAAAGTTTCTTGAGGACAGAAATGATTTATTACACATGCCTCCCCACAGTAGCTACTGCAATACAGTTCCTTGCGCATAGTTGGCTCTTAATGAGAATTGTTGTGTGTGTGTGTTTTAACTTTTTATTGTAGTAACATATGTACAACAACAAATTTCTCATCTTAACCACTTTCAAGCATAAAATTAAGTAGTATTAATTGTATTCACAATATTACACTACCATCATAACATCTATTACCCCAACTTTTTCATCACCTCAATCAGAAACTCTGCACCCACTAAGCAATAATTCCTTCTTCCCCTCACCCCCCCCAGTCCCTAGTAACCTATAATCTACTGCCTCTTTGACATTTACTTCTTCCAGTTATTTTATATAGGTGAGATCGTACAATATTTGCCTTTTTATATGCATACATATATAAGTGTGTGTGTGTGTGTGTATATATATATGTACACTTCACCCATGTTGTCACGAGCATCGGAACTTCATTCCTTTTTACTGCTGAGTAATATTCCATTATGTGTACACCCCATTTTTAAACTCATTCATTGATGGACAGTTGGGTTTCTTCCATCCTTTGGATATTGTGAATATGCCATTATGAACACTCATTTTAATTCACTGGATTCTGAATGCCTTACATTATCCAAAAGCTCCATGGGGGTTAAGTGGGAATTCAATAACTTATTTTAATAACCAGAAAAAATGTTTCATAGTCTCTAAAAATATCTTATTCTCTAAATTTCTTACCCAGTGTGGCCTGGAATACTCGACCTTTTAATGCACGAATAAAATCATTATGGCTTGTGGTATTTCTTGTGCCCTACCTTATCAGTATCCCCATGCATTGAACAAAAGGTTTGAACCTTCCACCTCCAAGGTCAGCTTTGCTTATCAGTGACTAAGAATTAAGCAAATAAATAAGTTTTGTGTTTTCATTTCTCCTTACATAAAATGTCTTGTTTTGTCCTTAGAATACAATTCAAAATCTTTAACGTGGCCTATGAAATCCCAGATGAGCTAGCTTCTATCTTTCCAGTCTCTTCTTGCCCTTCTGCAATTTTATTTTGGGCTCTAACTTTAAAGAAAATCTCAAATACTCAAGAATGCTGCTTTTATTTTAGTTTCTTCCCCACCAAGGTCTTTGTACTTCTGGTGCCCTCTTTTGAGAGTATTCTCCCGTTCATCCATTTATTAGGCTTTGTCTTCCCAACTTTAAAATGGAAGTCATCTCTCCCTTATGCATTTCCCAGGCTATTTTTTAAAAGAAGCTTTAGATTACATAAATGTTACATAAAAAATATAGGGGATTCCCATATGCCCTATGCCCTCCTCCTCCACACTTTTCCACATTAACAACATCCTTCATTAGTGTGGTACATTTGTTACAATTGATGAACACGTATGGAAGCATTACTACTAACAATGGACTATAGTTTAAATGATAGTTTACACTCTGCCCTGCACAATTTTATAGGTTATGAAAAAATGTGTAAGGGCCTGTATCCATCATTGCAATGTCATGCGGGACAATTCCAATGTCCTGAAAATGCCCCATGTTACACCTATTCTCCCCTCTCCCTCCCCTTAGAACCTCTAGTGCCCACTGCCTTAATATCTATGATAAAAGTTCTTCCATTGCTAGAATAATAACGTCTGTAATAGAACAATAATAAGTTTACTTCAGTCCATTGTTCATTCCCCAGTCTTGAGGATTTGAGGATGGTGATGCCCATTCTATTTCTAATTGAGAGGGGCTTAGATCCCATGGGGCGGATGGATGGCACTATCTTACTTGCAATTGCTTGTTTCTTGGGGTGGGCATTGTCTGTTATCATCTCATTAGTTGTCCTGGGTGAGTCCGTTGAACTGGAGAGTAGGTGTGGCAACTCTGCTGAGATTCAGGCTCAACTGCCACATGAATAGACCAAAGGTTTGTCTCTGGGACATATACTTAACAAGTATAGTGCTAATTATATGTTCAGATAAAAGACGCAGAAGAGCCATGTGTAGGGAAACTATAAATGAGTCTAACTCTGTTATGGGAACTTTTATTATGAATTCTGTCTTAGACAGGTTTTATTTAAATCCCAGTAGAATACCCAGTGTGCTAGGATACAGTTTGGTACATGCTTCTCAATTTCGGTGGGTGATTTTGATTTGGGAGTTACCAACATATATGTAGAACTTGAAGTTCTAGGAACAAATGAGAGGACAGAGAGAGGGTGAAAAGTGAGAAGAGGTGTGAATCTCAATATTTAGAGGATGGGAAGAAGAAGAGAAGCAGAAAAAGAGATAAGAAAATAAATGCTGTCCTTAGGAAAAATCAGGCTACTGAAGCGTCAGGGAAGTCAAGGCATTATATTTGAAGAAAACTCAAAGTCAATTTGTTGAAATCAGTAGCTTAGTGACATACCTCTACATTCCCAGGCTACCATGCATGTGATTAAAATGAGGCTTAGAAAAATGACAGGTGGTTATATACCATGGAGCTTCAAGGGTTTCTGACAGACTCAAATTTCTGAATATTACATCTGCAAGTCAGAGACTCACGAAATTTTGGGACCCCTGATATAATCTGCACTCTCTTAAAACTTTGTCATCTTCTTTGTAGGATGGCACTATTCATGACATCATTGGTAATAAAATTATCTAGACTTTAAATTTAAAATATAGAAATTTTTTTGACTATGGGCTCCAGTAGCAACAAAATATATACTTTGAGTTACATAGAATTGTGAGTAGTTTAATTAAAAGCTACTACTCCGTGAATATTATAGAGATAAGAGACCTGCAGCCATGGGTGAGGTGCCTTCTCTGAAAATGCAAAAATAACACGTGGTAATGTTATCTTCTGGATTGGATTTTTAAATAGAATCGGTGAAATGCCCCATAAAGCAACACCCTTAATTTGTAAAGTCGAATTGTACTCTTCTCTGCATCCCTTTGCTGGGTTTTAGTTCTAGCTGAGAAAAGAGGACAAGAAACTTGAAATAAGATCTTTACATAGCAACATGTACAATTCGTACCTGATGTGCAGAAAATGGCAATCTGCTAACAAGCATCAGTGAGTGGCCTGGCCATTTGTTGAAATCTCATGGGTAGACTTAGATTAAATGAGACACGGAAGAGCAAAGTCTCTATTCTCGAAGGAAATCCCTGGTCTCCATGGGCTAATGTGGATGATGCTGGCAATACTGCAGCACAGATAACTGCCATTTTGCTGAGTTCGGGTGGGAGGGGCTGTTAAATTAGCAATGCCAGGTTGCTATGATTTCACGAGGTTGGAATCAAAACGTGCTTTAGCTTGCAGTGAAACGAGAAACAGAAAGCCAGTCTCTCGCCTCTCCTGGGCCACTAACCCTGTTTTCCTAAGCTTGCAGTATTTTGAAAGCTGCTCTGTCTGGCCTTTGAAATTGCATTCAAATCCTTCTCTGAAAGTCCTCAGACAGTAACCAATCTCGCATGGTGAGGGCAGCTTGAGACTGAGAAAAGGAACATATAACTGTGATGGGTCTATTGAATATACTGGAAGGCATCTTAAAGTGGAATAATACAATTGATTTCAAAAGCCACACTTCCCCCAAAAAGTCACCAGCAAGGGTAAATTGGATGGGAAGGCGTAAAAATTGAATTCCTTGGACTTTTTTTCTTTTTTTTTTCGTGACTTGGTACTAGTAAATTCCCCTCAATCTCCCTTTATTTCCTAGCTTGCTCTTTTCCCATTCATGCACTATAGTAGAATGTAAACAGCTGGTTCATTTGCAATCCATTACAACATTTATAAGACTGCCATCCTCATAAAGACTAGGTTTATTGTTAGGGACATGCTATTTCCAGAGTCTCACAACTTGTTATCTGACAGATTGTGTATCCGGATTTTAAATTTATAATTTGTCACAATTTGGTCCACTTGAAACTGACCCAAAAAACCAACATGGGTTTTTTTTTTTTTTTGCTTTGCTTTTAAGAATAACAATTGAAACATGACTAATTACTCCAAGTGAACCTCCTCCCTCTGTCTCTCTTTTTTAGCCAGTTCCTAGAGCGGTCCATTTTGATTCTGACACTTCCCTCCTGGTATTTATACTTTTATTCATAAACTTAGAAACTGACAAGGTATTGTAAATAGTCTTTCTAGAATTCCTATTTTAGAACCTTGCACCAAAGAGGGAAAGCTTAGTTGTCTCCACTGCATTAAGCCTTAATAGGTTAAAATCTCAGTTGTTGGGGGTGGGAGGGAGAGTGGGGAGGGGGTGGGGGTATGTCTTTTTAACTAATACCATGTCATCTTCTTAATCATCCTGATTCTGAATAATTCAGCCTCCATGGAAGTTGCAGAGCCAGAATCTATAGCGCTGTCTCCCCCAGGGAAGGGGGGAGTTTATTATTACTGAGGCTGACAGGAGAGCACTCTGGCAGGTTAATTGCTACAGCAGGACAGGCTGGGAGTTTGCTGGTGATATATAGCGACTAAAGGGAGTGAAGGAGATTGACTATGCCTGTTACAGCACAAATATCTTCATGCGCCTCAGGTTTCTCAGAAAGATATGAGAAATAAATGTTCGCTGTTCATTTTCTGTCTGCACAATACAAATAGCCTCCGGCTGAACATGGCGACTGCAGCACAGAGTCTTAAAAAAGAAAAAGAGGAAATTTGTAAATTAACATTATTACAAACATTCCTGCCTGAAAGTGCTGAAAATCAATTTCAATATATTTTGCATTTTAATGAATTGCCAAAGAGATAAATCAGCTGTGTTTGAGGAATGTTTGCCTGGCAATGATGTTTTCTTATCCTATCTTGTCTTAACTGATAGCATTTGAGATGACACCAGCGTTAATTGAAGGCGTGGGAAATGTAACTGCTAGTTAATGAAGTAAATGCATGCTAGTTATGCAGAATTAAAAATTTGCTTTAATGTACTAAGGCTAACATTGTCTCTGTGTTATATAACCTCCTAATTCCAAAGTAGTAGTATTCAATATTTCAAATGGTTGAAAGGCAAAGCAACATTGTTGCCTGAACATAGCTAAAAGCCTCTGTGCTTTAATCTCCCAATGGAATTGGATGCAAATACTGTTGTTTTTACTTCACACTGTAAACAACAAATTTCAAATTCTGAGCCTTTAGGGAGCCTTCGGTGAAGGCAGAATCTCACACTTCTTTTCTATAAAGAAAATAAACAACGTAAGTTTTCCGATCTATCAGCCCTTTGCACTGTTTAAAATTGCCTAGACGGAAGAAGTCATTTTGCTAAGGTTATTGAGGTTATAGCTTCTCCACCTCATATCTCTCATGTGCAGCACATAGTATGTGCTCATTCAAATATTATTGTATGAACGAACTCAATGGATGATTGTCCTCCTTTGATCTCTCTCTCTGAACAACAAAGAAATCACATTTCCCACTCTGTATGTATATGTTTAACCATGGTAAGACATTATAAACCCACACTCTGTATTTGCATGTATAGAATACACATGCAGTTTTTTCCTTATGTCTTTTGCAAGGATATATAATCCTTTTCTATTTTCTTATTGTTTTTACTAATTGCATTTCACTATCTTGTAGGTCATGAGTTGTCTTCCTTTTTTGTGTGTAAAACAAAACAAAGCAGGCTGTCTTTTTCTTGGGAAATATTTTCTTGAAAAGTAGCAAACGACATATCATTTGGCAAACTCAAATTAGGCAGCAACAAAAGAGGCAATTTATATCTTCCCATGGACTACAGGGTGTTTTAAGTCTAGAGGTTACTGAGGTGTCCTGTACTTTAACCATCTATAAATGAATTAGAAAAGCTTTCCTTGTGAAATCATTTGGCCCTGCAAGACTTACTCTCCTTAATGGAATTCTTAGGAAGTTTTTTTCCCTGATGTTTCTAATATCTTCTCACTAGTGCACCAAAAAAATTTAAGAAAAGCACAATACATTTTTAATTGAAGAATTCATAATTAATTAACCTTACATACCAATTGAGAAACATATTTTTAATGAATAGAAAATATGGCCATTAGCTTTTTTTTTTTAAGATTTATTTTATGTATGTACTTCTTCACCACCCCCATGTTTTGCACTCACTGTCTGCTCTCTGTGTCAGTTCCTTGTGTGTTCATCTTCTTCTTAGGAGGCACCAGGAACTGAACCTTCGGAACTCCCATGGCGGGGAGAGGTGCCCAATGGCTGAGTCACTTCTGCTCCCAGCCACGAGATATGAACCATGGAAAAATGGGAAGGTTTGCTAAAGTGTGTCATCTGCTGAATAAACTGGACCGCAAAGGTAAATTACCAGGGACAACGTGACTCTTAAGTCTTTGTATTTGGGAATGTAATGAGAAACAATTTTGTTGCCTAATTGTGAAGGTGCAATTTATAATTGTTCTTATTTTATGGGGCATTTTAAAGTCCCAGAAAAGCCCTTTCCTCACCAGAAAAATATTTTTTTTCTGTTTTTGCAAGTCTCTCTGATACCCCTCACTACCTTATCATCCTTATCATCCACCCCAGAGTAGAGAGGTCTGGAGGAAAGAGCCATCATTTTCCCTACGTTTTATTCAATGAAAGGTTGAGCAGCTCACTGATGAGGCCTTAGAACTCGAGCCATTTAGAAGGTGAATGTCAGAAAAAAAAAAAAAAGAGGCTATTTATTTCAGAGGATGCACCTTGCTTTGCTTGAGTGTTCTGCTTTTGTCTATTGTCATGACTTTAGATTTGGGGAAAAGTAGCCAGGTTTCTGGGGTGCTGGACAACTGACTGAACTCGTTGAATTCAGTAAACATCATTTACGCCTATTTAGTGGAAGTCCTTGCACTTGGGGCTGGAGAGGACAAGGCGGTCATCAGGAATGAGACTATCATTGGGGTAGCTAGAAACGCGCTGGGCTCCAGTCATAAGATGTCAGCTCAAATCCTACCTCTACCATTACTCTTTGTACTTTCCCTGTAAAGTATTTATATGTTCTGAGCCTCCGTTTCTTTTTCCATAAAACGTGTACAGTAATACCTGCCCCATCATTCTTGTAGAGTTTCTGAGGATTAAATGAGGTAGAAACATACATATCTATGATACATGACAGACGCCAAGTGCCGTAATAATGCAGATTTAAATAGTTGTGGTTTCACAAAGAGCGGGGGATGTTAATATTAAACTTGGAAAATCAAGAAAGGTTTTGTTGCAAGACATGACATTGAGCTATAATGTCACTCTCTGGAGATTTACCTCAGGTTTATGTGAAAACCCATAATGATTCTCAGTTTGTAGAATTAAATGCATTGCTTTCATTTATTTTTTCTATATGGACAAAATAGTATACAGCATAGAACTAAATTTCTCTTACTATTAAAATTAGGGCCCAGAGTAAATGTTCTAATTTAACCTATTTATTAATATAACATCTTCCTTCACTAGTCTCACACAGCCTTGGAGTGAATCAAATATAAATGCCTTACACAACCAAATATTATAAACATCATATATAAAACATGGAGTTACTTAATAAACATGATGTGTTAAGGTGATGAATCCTTCCAGTAAACCGAAAGGGTAAAGAGCCTTTAAAAATTAATCTAATTCCTCCTCATACACTTTTCCATAGAGACTGTGCGATGGTTTGCAGCCAAGCTGGCTTTGAAAAACTATCACTAATAGCTATTTTTTCCGATCATTTAAAATGCCAGTCAGTTGCAGGTGGCAGAGGGATCATTGACCTGTACTGGAAACTCCATTGCATAAAAGGCTTGGGACATTTTTCCTTTATTGATTTCATTAAATTTAATGCAAGCAATCTTTTAGAAGAGGTATTACAAAGTAAATGATAACAAAACTTCAAACTTACACAACACCTTATGCCTATCTGATGGAAAGCAAAATACATGATATTTTAAACCTAAAAAAAAAACAAGAAGCAATACAATGTTTATTTTTAAAATGAAACAAAGAAGGCTCAGGTCCATGCTGCAGTTTTAGTTTTGTTTAAGAATATTACCAAAGCAGCTGCTTCCCCTTTCTAACCCACCCTCCCGATCTCCTTCCTCAAAAAAAAATGCCCTATACATTTCCATTGTAGAATACTTTTATAAACTTGGTTAGGGAAGGGCTGCATAATATATGTTACTATATTTTAAAGATAAAAAAGAAAGAAAAAATGACCTTTTAAAAGATGATAGATATTTATATAATTACTAGTTTCTTGGAGTAAAACTCATCTTATGTTCCTCCCCCTCTTATAATGTTACTTCTGCCGTTCTTATTTTACTTTCAGTTTAAGAGTTAAAGCTATCAGAATTCCCAAAGGAAAGACCTGAAGTCTTAGATCTCCAACTCAGCTATGTTTTGAACCTGGGTTTTCTGAAATGGGTAGTGACAAGTCTTACTGAAAAAGCATGGTCATAATATTCAATGGCCAAAGGACATTGTCCTGGATCTTCTGGGTGGCAATCATTTTGCAGGAAGCTAACAGGGAAATAACAAGTTGGAGAATTGTATCTCCTATAAAATGTCAGAATTGCTAGATTCAAACACACAAAGCCATTTATTGGCAAGTAGAAGAGCTATTTAAAAAGGTTCATTTGAACCAAGAAAATATAGTTTAGTGATCTTTATACTTTCAGGTATGACTCCAATTTCTTTCCCTTTGCCTTCTTCTTATTGGCATCTGATCAGTAGTAGTTTGAATGACTGGCTCTTATGCCTCCATACTCCCTGTATCCACAGTCTTCTCATGGTCTTATTGTGAATGGATTGTTCTTCCCTGATCCTCAGCATTGAACTTGGTCAGATGACTTGCTTTGATTAATGGCATGTGGACAAAAGTGACAGTGCACTGGTTCTGAGCATAGCTCTTTAGCGTTCTGGTGAGTCTGCTTGTGTTCTAGACCTCTGGCCTCAACATGAGAAGAGGTCTTACCTCTCTTGCCTGTCCAAGGTATATACAATCCCTGTGATACAGACCTGGAAGCCAAAATACCACCTGAACTGCTGACCCATGAGAATCAATGATTATTTATGCTACTGGAGGGTTTTTGCTTGCTTGTTACACAGCATTACTGTAGCAATTGCTTGCTGATAAAAGGAACTTTATTGATCAAAGCCTATTTTGCAATTGTTGTTTGCAAAATGTTAGATTTAATTTTCAGTATGTTACTGTTTTCAGTTTCAATTTTAAACTTGTGTTCTGAGCTGTTTAATGTTCCCATTTCCTAAGTTATGCAACTGTAATGTTTAGAGGTTTTGTACCAATTTTCATGGGTTGGTAATGGCTGCCATGAGAAGCAGTATTAAGCTCCAGGGGAAAGAGAACTTTGTTTTGTTAATGATGCTATATTGATGCGTTTAATGTATTTTCAGATAACTATCAGAGTACTAATATAGGGTCTGATTTGTCTCCTAGATCTTCAAATCCAGAGCTATAGTTTATCAGTGGTATGGACTGGCCTCATAACCCAGAGGCCAAAGGATGAAAACATCACTGGCTAATTCCATTTCAAAACTGGAGAGCATAGTGCATTAGATTGGGAGTTGGGAGGTCTGGGGCCCACTCTGTGTTATACCACCAAGTACCTGTCCTACTTAGATAAAGCCTTGTAATAACTACTTGAGCCACAGATCCCAGATGATTATAAACTTCTACAATTTTCTGATTCTAGATATTTCACTTAGCTGAGTCAATTCACAGGAACCCCAGAAAATGAAATTCTGACAATACTGTCAATAGTGTAAGTGTGGAAGAAGCAGAGGAGGCGTCTACAGAGACTTTTGTCAAGAGTCTCTCGAATAAGATTGATTTAAGAAAGGACATGCACAAAAGAGAAAAAGAGAGCCATGTAACAAAAGAGACAGGATACTAATAAAGCTAAAGCTCAGAATGAGATAAAACTGATAAAAAAGCTAAATTTAAAATAAGACGAGTTATGATGAGTATGAGAAAGACGATGATAGTGTTGGCTGACTGCTTGGAGTAAGACCTAGACCAATGGGGTCCCCACCATCACCCTGGGTTTCAGAGGGTCACTCTGGTCACCTCCAGCCACTCCCCACCCCCCAGGGGTGAAGAGATCATGGTGTCTAGGGGATGTTCCCACGTAGATTGGACCCCATGTCCCTAGACCATGGTAGTTTGGGACCCTGAAAGTTCCTGCCCGAAGACCTCAAGCATGCTTTCAAAGCCTGCGCAGGTCTCCTCCCTGGTCAGCCCTCCCGTCGTCCATGGCCAATGCACAGCTCTTTGCAGGGGGTGGAGCATAGCTTAGATGCATGATGGTATGCAGGATGGAGCCAGAGATGGTGTTTCCATTTCCTAGGGTTGCTGTAACAAAGCACTATAAGTTAATGACTTAAAAGAACAGAAATTTATTGTCTCACAGTTCTGGAGGGTAGAAATCCAAAATCCATAGAGGAGAATCCTTCCTTGCTGCTTCCTAACTTCTGATCATTTGTCAGAAATTCTTGGTTTCAATCTTTGTCTCAGTCATTGCATGATGTACTCTCCTGTGTCTGTCTCCAGGACTGTGTCCAAATTTCCTCTTTTTATAAAGACCCCAGTCATATTTGGTTAGGGGCCCACCCTACTCCAGTATGACTTCATTTTAATTTAACTAATTCCATTTGTAATGGCCCTATTTTCAAGTAACATCACGATCATAGGTACTGGGTGTTAGAATTTCAACATATCTTTTTGTGGGGACACAATTCAGCACATAACAGGTGAAAGGGAAGTGGGGTGGGCCCAGGGCCAACTTTGTGGTGTGTATGCAATGCGTGTATGCATCCCGTGCGGTCACTCAGAGCCCCATAATCAGAAAGACTCTCCATTTGATTTAATGCTCCCTATTACTGTCTTGATATTCTTAACAACTTTATCTTTGAGCTTGTGTTTCAAAAGTGAAGTATGATAGGACAACAGAGCCAGTATAGGAGCAGAGGAGATACATGTAATGTGTGTACCTTATGCTGTCCCATTTGCATATAGTATTCATGGTGCCCAATGATCACAGAATTCTGGGGGACTCAAAATGCATGGGAGTTCAGCAAGACTCAAAGGACCTACAAGTAAGTATATCCAGTCTTTGGTTGAATACATGGGGGCACTCTTACTCTCCAGAACTCATTTCAAATGCTGAAAGAAAGCAATGGCATTCTAAGAAATATGAACAACCAAGGAACTCCTGTAGACCCTTCCTGACTCATGTTACCTTCCTATATTAGCCAACCCCTTATACTAAAAATGATGATATAAAAGGAAAGGGAAAGGTAGGACAATACATAGTTCTTTTTTCCTTTTGGTCCTTCCTTAGTCATCAGTAGGCCAAAAGTAGAAATTGTTGGTAGATGTGCACATATCAAGACATGAACTAAAAACAATCGAACTAATTTTGTGCAGTGTTTCCACTCTTCTGGTAGGAACAAAATACATATACATGTATGAGCTGTGGAAACTGAATCCTATCATTGGTACACATACAAGTTTAAAGTTCTTATGATTGCATTTTAAAACAAGACTTGCATAATATAAAAAGGAAAAAATATAAAGATTTCACAATATAATGATATTTTCATTTAAACTGGCATTAATATAAATATATAAAATTCATGCTAATAATTTAAACTTTTAAGTTTTCCTCACTCAAATAGCAAATACAGAAACCTTTTGAACAGTCAAGAGGAAGGCTGAAGAAGAAAGGAAAAAGCTTTACATATCTTAGTGCATTTAACAGCACTTTTCCCCCTATTTTAATAACAGGGCCTCACATACCTATTTTACACTGGGCCTTATGGCCGAACTAGGGTGGGCCATACTTAGGAGGCCCCTGCTGGAGACTAACTCTCCCTGTTTCTAAATTTGAACCAAGCATTCAAAGTTCTTATTAAGGTGTATTTGTTAAGGTAAGGGGATAGAACATATTTAACAGATTTGGGTAGATTTGTACCTTAGAAATATCCGGATATATGATGTGTGAGTTTTCCTTGGGGTTCTTTAATTACTAGGTTTGGGCTTGCTGTTTGGGGTTAATGTTCCTATGATAAAAAGGGAGAGAAAGGAATTTTTATTTTTAGAAGAGAGTGAACTGACTTGGACTACAGGTTGAATCCACCAAATCCAACTGCAGCAATGTCAGAGAGAGTAGAAGAAAGTAAGTAGAACTGAAAAATGAATGGCAGCACCTGCAGGAACTCATGGGGAGATGAAGGTGGCTGTGACCTTGTGTGTGATGGAACTAGGAGTCTCAGCAGGTATAGGGCTGGGCATCACCATCAAGAAATTGATTGGGGGAGAATTTTGCAGTGATGCTGCCTCAAAAAAGAAAAATAGCAGGTCCTTCCCAGAATTCCTTGGTCTGCAGGGCAAGACCAGGGCAGACTTAAAATCTGGCTAAGATGTAACTATACTGTCTGGGTTTTCAGAGTTGGCTTCTACTCTTTACTCACATTCTGAGTATTATGTGTTTGAAGGGATAAAGTCTTTGAAAAAGAATCATGTCCAGGGAAGACATACAGAGGGTTTTTTGAAATTCAGAGTTGAAAACCTAGTTGGGGATGGGAAGCAAACAGGTATATTTAAGCCAAGATCATGGCACTGGGGCCCATCTATTCCAAGGTAAATCCTCTTTTCTTAAATTCACTGGAAGAGGCACAAAATGGAGCCTGGCTTTGGTTTTCCTCCCTGAGTACACAGTAATAACTAAAGTTACTCATACCCAAAGCTACTTGTTATGGGAACCTACAGGTAGGATGATCATTAACTTATTCTCCAAATCAGGTTACTTTTGAGAATGAAAAGGGAGTAATTAAAAATTACCCTGAGGGAGTGGATGTAGCTCAAATGTTGAGCACCTGCTTCCCATGTACAAGGTCCTGGATTCAATCCCTGGTATTTCCTAAAAATTGGAAGAAAAAAAAATTGCCCTGGACTTCCAGGAAGATGGCATCAGGTAGCTAGGCAGGCTTCAACTTTCTCACAAAAGCAGGGGATGAAGGACAAAAAGCTATCCAAGGGAGATGCTTTGGGGATGTGAAGAACAGGAAAGGACTGTGCATCATCCAGGAGGTAGAGGGACAGAGAGATAAATTGTTTAGGAGCTCCCGGGGGCTGGGGATTGAAACCAGGACCTCATATGTGGGGAGCAGGTGCTCAAATATCAGCTTCTCTGGGTTGGTTTTTTGTTTGTTTGTTTTGCTTGTTGTTTGTTTTTGTTTTTTTTTTTTCAGGAGACACTGGAAAACAAACCTGGGACCTCCCACTTGGGAGGCGGGCACTCAACCACTTGAACAGCATCTGCTTCCTTGGATTGATTTTTTTCCCCCCTCTTTCTTTATTTCTTATTTCTTTTCCTTCTTTTTACCCTGGTTTCTTTATTTTCTCTCATTTTCCCCTCTTCCACTGCTTTTCTTACATTTCGCCTTCTCTTGTTTGGCCTTCAAATTTTTTTCTTTTCTCATCTTTCTGGTCTTTAATTTTATTCTGTTTTTCTTCTTGTTTCATTTTTCTAATCCACATTTATTATTCTAATGCCTTTATTTTTCTATGATTTTTTCACTCTTGTTACTTATTTTTCCCCCTGTCACTTTTATGGTTCCTTTACTATACTATTATCATTATTACTATTATTCTCTTTCTCTTCTTTTATCTTTCCTTTTCTGTTGTCTTAATATTTTTTCAGAGAAACATGGACAACTACAGGAATATAGAATAAGTAGAATGAAGTATCAAAGAGGAACCTTAACACAAAACAAAACCGTAGAGTAGAAAGAGAAGCTAACCACCTGAATAAGCCCATCAAAATAGACTGATGCATAGACACCAGAAAAAAAATTACAAACCAACTAAGAAACAGAAAGACATGGCATAGCCTAAAGAAAAAAATTAAAAAGAAGAGGAGATGCAGAATGTGCAACACCTATACAAGGAGTCCAAGCAAATATCATGAATCAGCTTAGAGAAGGAAGAGATTAAGGATATTAAGAATACACTGAAGGAACAGACATAAGAAAGCATGAACATACATAAAATGTTAACACATCTGATGAGGATGGATGGCACAATGCAAGAAATAAAAAATACGTTGGACATAACTGCAGATTTGAACAGGCAGAGGAAAGAATTAGTGACATTGAAGATAGTAGATCTGAAATTAGTGACATTGAAAATAGTAGACCTGAAATCAGACAGATAGTAAAATGGATAGATAAAAAGGATAGAAAAAAATTCAGGGAGAAGAAAAGGAAAAGGTAACAGAGGGAGTGTTGGAGGAAATACTGGCTGAAAATTTCCCAACTCTTTTGAGGGACATGGATGTACATGCCCAGGAAACACAGTGCACACAATCCCAACAGGCCTATCCCTGTTTGACACATACTTATCAAATTGTCAGACACTCAAGACAGAGAGAATACTGAAAGCAGCAAGAGAAAAGAGACCCACTGCATACAACAGAAGCTCAATAAGATTAAGCACTGATTTCTCATCTGAAACCAGAGAGGTGAGAAGACAGTGGTATGACATAGTTAAGGTGCTAAAAGGGGGGGAGAGGGGGAAAACAAAACCTGCTAGCCAAGAACTCTGTATCCAACAAAGTTAGAATTTGAAAATGAGGGAGAGTTCAAAATATTCACAGATAAAAAGAAATTAAGACAGTTTGTCAACAAGAAACCTGTCCTTCAAGAAATACTAAAAGGAGTTCTGCAGGTTGAAAGGAAAAAAACAGGAGAGAGAAGGTTGGAGGAGAGCTAGAAAGGAAGATTATTAGTAAGAATAACTAAAAAGATAAAAAAGAAATAAAAACAAAATATGACATATATGACCGTAAAGAAAATATGGCTAATGTAAATACCACCTTGGCAGTAATAACATTGAATGTTAATGGATTGAACTCTGATCAAGAGACACAGATTGGCAGGATGGATAAGGAAATATGCCACATCTATATGTTGTCTACAAGAAACTCACCTTAGACCCGGAGATGTAAGCAGGGTGCAAGTAAATGGTTGGAAAATGATTTTACATGCAAACAATAAAAAGGGCAGGAGTAGCTATACTAATAATGGACAAAATAGTTTTCAAATGCAAAATTACTGTGAGAGACAAAGAAGGACACTATGTATTAATAAAGTGGGTAATCCATCAAGAAGAAAGGATGATCATGAACATTTATGCACCTAATACATAAGGCAAATATTGGAAAATCTAAGTGGAGAAATAGATTCCTCTAAAATTATAGTGGGGAACTTTAATACACCATTATCACCATTAGAACATCTCAATAGAGGGTCAATAAAGAAACAGAGACCTTGAATAATACCTTAGTAGATCTAGACCTGATAGACATATACAAAACATTACACCCAGATACAGCAGGATGTACATTCTTTCCAAGTGCACATGGATCATTCTCCATGATAGGCCACATAACAAGTCTTGACAAATTTCAGAAATATTGAAATTATGCAAAGTAATTTCTCTGACCACAATGGAATAAAACTAGAAATAAATAAGGGGCAGAAAACCAGAATAGGTACAAATATATGGAAGTTAAACAGCACACTTTTAGATAATCAGTGGGTCAAGGAGGAACTTGCAAAATAAATCAGTAACTACGTTGAAGTGAATAAAAATGATAACACCATATATCAAAACCTATGGGATGCAGCAAAAGCAGTATTGAGAGGGAAATTTATAGCCTTAAAAGTTTATATCAAAAAAGAACTAAAATTTCAGCCCTAACTGCACTCCTGAGAAACTAGAAAAAGAAAAACAAACTAAACAAGCAGAAAGAAAGAAATAACAAAGATTAGAACAGAAGTAAGTGAAATTGAGAATAAAAAAACACTAGAATAAAATTTATGAAACCAAAAGCTGTTTCTTTGTGAAGATTAATAAAATTGACAAACCCTTAGCTAGACTAACAAAGAAAAAGGGAGAGAAGATGCAAATACATAAAACAAAAAATGAGAGTGGTGATATCACCACTGATCCCATAGAAATAAAGAGTATCATAAGATGACATTTTGAAAAATCGTATGCCAGCAAGATGGATAACTTAGATGATATGGACAAATTTCTAGAAACACACAAACAACCTACAGTGATGAAAGAAGAAATTGATGAACTTAACAGACCAATCACAAAGAACAAGATTGAATTAGTCATCAGAAAGCTCCTAACTAAGAAAAGCCAAGGACAGATGGCTTTGCAGGGGAATTCTCTCCATCATTCCAGGAAGAACTAATGCCAATGCTGCCTAAACTCTTCCAAAAAAATAAAAGTGGAGGGAACATTGCCTAATTCATTCCATGATGCCAACATCATCCTAATATCAAATTCACACAAAGATGTCACAAGAAAGGAAAACTATAGACCATTCTCTCTAATGAATCCAGATGCTAAAATCCTCAACGAAATACTTACTAATTGAATCCAACAACACATCAAGTGAATTATACACCAAGACCAAGTGGGCTTCATCCTTGGTATGCAAAGATGGTTTAACATAAGAAAAGCAATGTAATATACTACAGTAATAGACTGAAAGAAAAAAATCACTTCATCATCTCTATTGATACAGAAAAAGCATTTGACAAAATATAGCATCCTTTCTGGATAAAGACAATTCAAAAGATAGGAATAGAAGGAAACTTCCTCAACATGATAAAGAGTATATGTATGAGTAAGTCAAAGGGCTGCTGATGCAAAATACCAGAAATATGTTGGCTTTTCTAAAGGGTATTGATTTGGGGTAGAAGCTTACAGTTACCAGGCCATAAAGCATAAGTTACTTCCCTCACCAAAGTGTATTGCCACATGTTGGAGCAAGATGGCTACTGATATCTGCCAGGGTTCAGGCTTCCTGGGTTCCTCTCTTCCTGGGGCTCATTTATCTCTGGGCTCAGCTCCTCTGTTTTCTCCACAAGGTCAGCTGTAGACTATGAGGCTCTCTAGGCTTTGCCTTTCTCCACAAGACCAGCTGTAGACTATCAGGTGACCAACTCTGTCTCTCTCCCTGGGGCTTGATTCTTTCTGGGCTCAGCTGCCCTGCTCCTCTATGTGCTTACTTACCAGGCTCCAGCTCAAATCTCCAACATCAAAATTCCAACTAAGTACTCAGCTCTGCCATGTACTTTTATCTGTGAGTCCTCACCCACACAGGGGGTGGGATCTTATTGTCCTATTGATGTGGCCCAATCAAAGCCCTAATCATAATTTAATTTTGCCCAGGTACAGACCAGCTTACATACATAATCCAATATCTATTTTTGGAATTCATAAACCATATCAAGCTGCTACAGCATGTATGAAAACCCACAGCTAATATCATATTCAATGATGAAATGCTAAAGGTTTCTCTCTAAGATCTGGATAGGACAAGGATGCCTACTGGCACTGTTCTTAGTTAACATTGTGTTAGAAGTACTTGCTCAAGCACTTAGGCAAGAAAAAGATATAAAAGGCATCTAAATTGGAAAAGAAGAAGTAAAAATTCACTATTTGTAGAGGACATGATCTCATACAGAGAAAGCCTTGAAAAAATCTGCAACAAAGTTTCTAGAGTTGATAAATGAGTTCAGTAAAGTGGCAGGAAATAAGATCAACATGCAAAAATCAGTAGCATTTCTGTACAACAATAATGAGCAATCTGAAGAGGAAATCAAGAAAAAAATTCCATTTACAAAAGCAACTAAAAGAATTAAATATCTAGGAATAAACTTAAAGATGTAAATGACTTGTACACAGAAAATTATACAACATTTTAAGGGGAATCAATAAGACCTAAATAAATGGAAGAATATTCCATGTACTTGGATTGACTAAACATCATTAAGATGTCTGTCCTACCCAAATTGATTTGCAGATTTAATGCAACCTCAACAAAAAATACAGCAACATTTTCTACTGACTTTGAAAAGCTAGTTATAAAATTTATTTGGAAGGGCAAGGGGCTCATAATAGCCAAAAACTTATTGAAAAAGAGAAATAAAATTGATGAATTATGATACCTGACTTTAAAGCATACTAAAAAGCCACAGTGTTCAAAACTGCATTGTATTGGCACAAGGATGAATGTACTGACCAAAGAAACCAAACTGTAGTTCTGATATAGATCCTCACATGTATGGTCAACTGATATTTAACAAGGTCACCGTGGTCATTCAACTGGAACAGAAAGGCCTCTTCAACAAATGGTGCTGGGAGAACTGGATATCCATATCCAGAACAATGAAGGTTCGCCATCTCACTCCATATACAAAAATTAACTTAAGGTGGATCGAAGAACTAAATCGAAGAGCCAATACCATTAAGCTCCTAGAAGATAATGTAGGGAAGCATATATGAGATCTTGTGGTAGGAAATGGTTTCTTAAACTTTACACCCAAAGTGTGAACAATGAAAGAAAAAACAGAAAAATGGAACCTTCTTAAAGTTAAAAATTTTGTGCTTCAAAATAGCTTGTCAAGAAAATGAAAAGGTGGCCTCCTCAATGGGAGGAAATATTTGATAACCATTCATCAGGCAAGGGCCAAATATTCAACATATATAAAGAAATCCTACATCTCAAAAATAAAATGCCAAAGAATCCATTTAAAGAATTGGCAAGAGACTTGACTACACACTTTTCCAGTGAAGACATGCAAATGGCTAAAAAACAAATGAAAAGATGCTCAACATCACTAACTATTAGAGAAATGCAAATCAAAACTACAATGAGATATCATCTTACTCCTATTAGACTGGCAGCTATTAAAAAACCAGAACTACAAGTGTGGGAGAGGATGTGGAGGAAAGGGAACCCTCATCCTCTGCTGGTGGGAATATAGAATTGTGGAGCCATTATGGAGGACAGTTTGGCAGTTCCTCAGGAAGCTAACTATACTACTGCCATATGATCCAGCAATCCCACTGCTGGGTATATACCCAGAAGAATTGAAAATAGCAACATGAACAGATATATGCACACTATTGTTCATAGTAGTATTAATGATTGCCAAAGTTGGAAGCAACACAAGTGTCCATCAACAAATGAATGGATAAGGAAACTGTGGTATATACATAAAATGGAATATTACTCAGACAAAAGAAGGAGTGAAGTATTGACACATGGAACAAGATGGATGAATCTTGAAGACTTTATGTTGAGGGAAGTAAGCCAGCCACTGAAGGACAAATATTACATGACCTCACTGATATAACCTAAGCAAATTGAGCAGACTCACAGAGCTAGGGTCTGAAGATAGGTTATCAGGAGACAGAAAGTAAGTACAGTGTGGTGAGCTGATACTCAATATAGGCAAAATAAGATGGAAGAGGGTGGTTTGGCAGTACATGTAGGTGGGGTGAACAGTGCTGGAATGTGAAGTTGAGTAGGGTGGGGGCTTGGGTTGGGTCAAACTGGGGGGAGAGTTGGAGAAAAGAACAGAGAAACTCTGGGGATTTATAGGTCTGTGGTTAAAACTACAATGGTGGGAATATTCTTTTGGCACATAAGGCCAGGGAGAGTTACTGGTGCAGGGCATCAAGGGTGAGGGAATATGAGAGATATGGTGCATCTGGGGCATGATTCTATGGAACATGAAAGTGTACATCTTGTCATGGGGTCAAGTGTACATCTCATCTCAGTAGATGGAGACCCACACAATAAAACAAGAAAATATTAAATTTCCATCCCAGGGAGACCTCTTATGTTCTCAATTAGTGGGGCAAAAATATTTTGAGAACATAGGCAGTGCCTAATAAAAGAAAACAGGCTAATATGCCATTGTTCAATATTAATGCATGCAATGAGGAACTTTATTCTTTAACAACTGAAACTTAGTGGTAACATTAGATTCAGAGGAGAGGTGGAGAGAAGAACATATGGAACATAGGGCATTTTTAGGACATTGGAATTGTTCTGCATGATTTTGCATTGAAAGATACAGACCTTTATACATTTTGTCAAAACCTATAAAAGTGTACGGTGCAAAATGTAAACCATAATGTAAACCACTGACCATGGTTAGTAGCAATGTTTCAATATTACTTCATCAATTATAACAAATGTACCATACTCATGTAAGATGTTATTAATAAGGGGAAATTTTAGAGGTGAGGGGGTTGGATATATGGGAATCCCCTATACTTTCTATGTGACTTTTCAGTAGCCTAAATCTTTGAAAATAAAGTGGAAAAAAAAAAAGATACTGAGGAACATACAGAAAAAATTTCTAGTGTACATAAAAGATAACAAATATATGGTGACGAAAGACACAATGCAAAAAGTAAATTTTTTCTTCTGTATTTTATTTATTTATTATTTATTAATTGTTTGGTTTTGTTTCTGAGGAGGCTTTGGAATGCAGAAGGGTCCCAACTGTGGCAAGGGAGGATCAGTGGTTTGGGGCATTGGTGGTTGTGGCAGGTGTTGGGAGAGGTGCACCTGGGGTTGGCTTCTATGAGATATGAATATGTTTAAGTGGTCATGGGGTATTGCCTTGGTGGGTGGAGACCCACACAATAACTGAAAAAATATTTGAATTCCCATCCTGGGGTGTCCTGCTACATTTCTAATAGAGTGAAAAGAATCCCTAGAGTACATGGGCATTGCCTAGCAAAGGAGGACAGACCAATATGTTAGCTAGGTCCTTGATATTGGTGCTTTTACTTATGAACCTTGTCTTGTGAAATTCAAACTTAGCCTAGTATTGTATATTGTCTGCATTACCTCCTGAAAACCTCCTTGTGACTCAAAAATGTCCCCTTTCTAAGCCAAACTTAGCGTTTAAACTCACTACCCTCTCGGGTGGTGGACATGACTCCCTGGGATGAGCCTCCCTGGCACTGAGGGGGTTATTACCAAGTGCCAACTTGTGATGTATTTGGAAAAAGACCTGGACCAAAGGGGGGAAATATTATTAATAAACACAATGAGTTTTTATGACTAAGAGATTTCAAAGTGAGTCTAACTGAAGTCATTCCAGAGGTTATGCTTATGCATGTCTCAGGAGGATCTCATTGACTGCCACAGTAAACAGTGTGTCAAGCAGGGTGGCTCCTGAGGGCTCTAGAGACATGTAGATACTATAGATAGGGGAGACAATCCAGGAATTCAGCAATTGTCAGTGTGCCTTACCTTGGAATAGGTGATAATCTATCCTCCTAATATATGGGAGTTAGGCTCATTTATAATTTCCCTACACATGGCTCTTATCCCTCTTTTATTTGAACCTATAATTAACACTAAACTTTTTAAATATGTGTCCCAGAGAATTATATTTTCTGGTTGTTTATATGCTGGGTGAGCCCTGAATCTCAGCAGAGTTATAGTCAACATCTACTCTCCAGCTTATTGTACTTGCCAAGGAAAATTAGCAAAAGATTAATGATAGAAAATGCCCATTCCCCAAAACAGGGAATATCTACAATTGCAAGATTGGCCCCCTGATGTTATATGGAGGGCAGATTTTGAAAATGATGAGTCTGGACATTTAACGGAAGAGTTTGCAAAGTAAATTCAGAGAATGCAGCTTGGCTTCTCCTTGCAGTTTATAGCAAAATGCTTGATGAAAGAAATAAGTTGATAATTGAATTGTTGGGCACAAAGGAAACAGAAAATAATTCTGGAAAATCCAAGCCTTTGGAAATCAAGTTCCCAGATGATAGTGCAAATTGAGGAATTAACCAAACTTAGAACTTGTAAGTCAGGATTGAAAATGCAGTTATCCAGGAAAGACTTGTGGAACATCTTACTGTCTGATGACTTAAATAAAACCCTGCTTCTTGCATGCTAAACCAACAAGATTGTGAGAGAGCTGTATGAACAAAACCATTGTCATCTTGGACTAAAAGGGACATGGAAGGGAGAGATTGAAGTGGAAATGGCTTTAAGAGGAAAACCATGGAAGCTGAGGTCTGGAATTAAGACATCTCCTTGGACTGAGAGGAACCCCACCCATGTGCACAGAGAGGGTAAGTTTACCCTCCAGTTGAAGAGGGTAGATGTTCCCACCTGATGTTCAGGGAGTTTTTGTTTTCTTTTGAGAAATTTTTTTCTTCCCCTCCTACTCTCCCCTGCTGTTTTTGCTATCTGTGTCCATTCACTGTGTGATCTTCTGTATCTATTTCTCTTTTTGTCTTCTCTTCTCTACTCATCTTTCTTCTCTAGGATTCACCAGGATTCAACTCTGAGGACCTCTGATGTAGAGAGAGGTTCCCTGTCATTTGCACCTCTCAGTTCCTGGTCTCTGCTACACTTCACCTTGACTCTCCCCTTTGTCTTTCTTTTGTTGCATCATCATCTTGCTGCATGACTCACTTGTGCTGGCACTGGCTCACTGTACAGGCACTCAGCTCACCACACAGACATTCGGCTCACCATGCTAGCACTCATGCGGACACTCAGCTCACTGCACGGGTACTGGCTTGCTGCATGGGCACTGGCTCATCATGTGGGGACTTATGTGGCACTTGGCTGCCACACAGGCACTCAGCTCACCACACAGGCACTTGGCTTGCCATGCAAGCACTCATGTGGGCACTCAGCTCACCATGTGGGAACATGGCTCGCTGTGCAAGCACCCACATGGGCACTTGGCTCGCCACACGGCCATGCAACACATCACACAGTCACTGGCTTGCTGCACAGACATACTTTCTCTTCTTCTTTTTCAACAGGAGGCTCCAGGGATTGAACCTGGGTCCTTCCATATGGTAGGTGGAGACCTTATCACTTGAGCCATATCAGCTTCCCCAGGGAAAGTTTTGCTACCCCAGAGCACAGAGAGGGTAGAGCACATTCCTCAAGGATTATGGCAGTTAATGTTGCCATCCCATAGGCCTGAGAGGGGCAAGCCTGCTCTCCATGGATTAGAGGAAGCAAGGTCACCAACTTGTTGCTCTGAAGGAGTTGGGCCTGTATGCCAAAGGTTAGGAAGAATGTTGTCTCCACTTCACTGTACTAGGAGGGTTAAGACTCTAACCCAAAGACTGGGTCAAGTGTGGCAATCACCGCAGTGCTGTTGGGGGGTAAGGTCTGGAGCTTGGCTGACATCCAGATACTTAATGAGGGTGAAATCAAGATAAAGGCCATTGGACAAGCCTGTGAAAAAAGTGGGTCCACATGAGACCCCAGGGAGAAGAAACTTTAAAAATGACCTAAGAATGACTTTCAGACTTTGAAATTAAAGGGACTGTGCCCTGCAGGTTTACTGATCTGCAGGGGACCCATGACTCATGTTTCTCTCCCAATTTCTCCTTATGGTAATGAAAATGTTTATCCTTTGTCCATTTGTGTTTTGGAAGCAGATAAATGGTTTTGCAAATTTCTGAGGTCTACAACCAAACTGGACTTTGCCCCAAGACAAATTATATTTCTTTAAACTGATTGTGATATGATTTTGTACTTAGCACTGCTACTGAAATAAAAGTTTTTGAGTATTGTAATGTCTTTTTGGAATTCAGAGGATGGAGTGTAGCAGTTTGGTATTATTTATGAATTTCAAAAATATATATTGGATTGTTTGTAAATTGATCTGTTGCTCTCAGGGTTAACTGATTTATAGGATAGAAGATCAACTAAAATATGTAAAGACATCATTATTGCCAAAATAAGTAAGAGAAAATATAGTGGGAAATATATCACTCACAATTGCAAAGGCATATGTGTGTGTATACACACATATATACAACTATAAATAACCTAGGTGGAATAAAAATTTAAAGTATAAAAAAATGTAAAAAAATATTTAAAAAGAGAGACAGACCTCATTCATGAATATAACCAAGCATATAAAATATCATTTATACTCAATTATCCCACAAATTCAATCCATATGCAATGAAAATTGCCACTCAAATTTTTGAGGAAATTGAGACATTGAATTTATAAAAAGCTTATGAAAGGATGGCTAGAGGAGGGAGATTGCCCTATAGAATAATTAGACAGAATTATAGTACTAAAACCAGGGAAAGAAGAGACTGTCATGCACTGACTTCAGTTACTGATTAGCAAATTTGGCTGGCTAATGTATAATCCCAAGAATAGTTGAAGTTTGAATCTGTCCAAGTTGGAAAGTGGCTGGTATCATTTTAACTCCACTCCTGACATGAAAGGAAGCAGGGTTGACTGAAAATCACAGTGATGGTAGGGACAGGCTTCTTTCCACCAGGTTGGATTGCAGCCCTAGTCTAAGCTCCAGTCTCACCTCTGGCAAGAAGGAAGCTGAGGGGACCAGCACCAGCTTCTCTGGGCAACTGAAGGTGCTTTTGGCCTGCATGGACTAGTTTGTTGGTCACTTTGGAGGGTCCATCCCCACAGCTGATAGGAGGAAGGGGGGCTGGTACTATGTCAGTCAAACTGGGCAACTAAAGTCAGTTTTGACCTGCATGGCTTAGTTTGCTGCCCACACCTGCAGCTACATCCCCACCACAGGCAAGGCGGGAAGGATGTGAAGCTTCATCATTCTCTCTGGGCAAGTACAGATGGTCTTCACCTGAATGCTGTAGTTCTGCCCCTACCCTTAGCAGAGGAGAAATGTGGGAGATGCTCCACCAGTTTCTGAGCCAACAGAAGCTTCAGCTTCCACAGCTTACAGTGCCAACTACATCCTCAGCATACACAGCCATTTAGGAAACACAGTTTCCTAAAATCAAGAAAGAAACTGCACCCAAAACAAATACATCTAGTAAGGCAGATGCCAAGACACCAACAAAAAATTATAATCCATACCAAGAAACAGGAAGATATGGCACAATCAAAGGAAAAAAAATGAGCCTCCAGATGACATAAAGGAATTGAGAGAACTAATAGATGTTCAAATAAATATCCTTAATAAATTCAATGAGATGGCTAAAGAGATTAAGGATATTAAGAAGACAGTGGGTCTTTGAAAAGACTTTGAGAGCATATGTAGAAAAATAGCAGATTTTATGGAAATGAAAGAAACAATAAATGAAATAAAAAAATACACTGGAGGCATATAACAGCATATTTGAGGAGGCAGAAGAAAAGGTCAGTGAGATTGAAGATATGACTTCTAAAAGTCAACATACAAAAATAAAAAACAGATAAAGAAAAGAATGGAAAAACTTGAACAGAGCCTCATGGAAAAAAATGACAGTAAGTGACATGCACACTTATGAGTCATGGGCGTTGCAGATGAGAAGAGAAGTGAAAAGGGGAAGAAGGAATATTTGAAGAAATAATGGTAGAAAACCTCCCAACCCTATTGAAGGACATAGATATCTGTATCTAAGAAGATCAATGTACTCTCATCTGAATAAATCAAAATATATCAATTCTGAGACACATCTAATCAGAATGTCAGAGGCCAAAGACAAAGAGATAATGCTGAAAGCAGCAAGAGAAAAGAATTATCGCATACAAGTGATACCCAATAAGATTAAGTGCTGATTTCTCATCAGAAAACATAGAAAGAAGAAGGCAGTGGTCTGATATATTTAAGATACTACAAGAGAAAAACTGCCCCCCAAGAATCTTATATCTGGCAAGATTGTTTTTCAAAAATGAAAATGAGTTTAGAATATTAACAGATAAACAGAACTGAGAATTTGTAACCAAGCGACCAGCTTTGCAGGACATACTAAAGGGAGTGCTACAGCCTGAAAAGAAAATACAGGAGAGAGAAGCTTGGAAGAAAGTCTAGAAATGAAAATTATATCTGTAAAGGTAACTAAAAGTGTAAAAAAAAAGTATTGAAAATAAAATATGACAGATAAAACTAGAAGGTCAAAATGGGTGAGGTATGAAATACCTTTACAGTAATAACATTGCATGTCAACAGATTAAACTCCCTAATCAATAGACACAGACTGGCAGAATGGAAAAGACAATATAAGCCATCTATATGCTGTCTATAAGAGACTCACCTTAGACCCAAGGATAAAAATATACTGAAAATGAAAGACTATAAAAAGATTGTACACACATGCAATAAGAGCAACAACAACAACAATAAAAGCTGGAGTAATTATACTTGTATCAGATGAAATAGACTTTAAAAGTAAAACTGTTATTAGTGACAAGGAAAGGCATTATATATTAATAAAAGGGGCAATTCACCAGGAAGAAATAACAGTCATAAATATACATGCACCTAACCAGGATGCCCCAAATTACATTAGGCAAACACAGACAAAACTGAAGGGAGAAGTAGATGTCTCTACAATAATAGTTGGAGACTTCAATACACCATTCTCAGCACTGAGTAGAACATCAATAAAGAAACAGAGAGTTTGAATAATATGATAAACAGACTAAACCTAGTACAGAACAGTGCACCCCCAAACAGCAAGATATACATTCTTCTCTAGTGCTCATGAATCTTTCTCCAGGATAGACTGTATATTGGGGCACATATCAGATCTTAATGAATTCAACAAGATCAAAATTATACACAGCACCTTCTCTGATCAAAATGGAATAAAGTTGGAAATCAACAACAAGTGGAAAAAGGGAAAATTCACAAATATAAGTAGATTAAACAATACACTCTTAAATAATCAGCAAGTCAAAGAAGAAATTGTGAGGGAAATCAATAAATATCTTGAGAAGAATGCAATTGAGAAGAGAACATATCAGAAACTATGAGATGCAGTGAAGGCAGTGCTAAGAGGGAAATTATAACCCCCAATGGTTACATTATAAAAGAAGAAAGAGCTAATATCAATGACACAACTGCACAGATGGAGGAACATGAAAAAAGAACAGGAAACTATTTCCAAAGCAAGCAGAAGGAATGAAATAACAAAGTTCAGAGCAGAAATAAATGAAATTGAGATCCAAAAAACAATAAGGAGAATTAACAAAACCAAAAGTAAATTCCTCAAGAAGACTGACAAAATTGACAAACACTTAGCTGTAATGATGAAGAGAAAGAAGATGCAAAGAAATAAAACAAAAAATGAAAATGGGGACATTACTTCTGACTCCACAGATATGAAAGAGATTATAAGAGGATAGTATGAACAACTGTATGCCAACATACTAGTCATTGTAAATGAAATGGACAAATACCTAGGAACATACAACCTACACTGACCCTAGAAGAAATAGACCTCAACACACCAATCATAAGTAAAGAGATTGAAACAGTCATCAAATAACTCTCCAAAATGAAAATCCTAGACCATATGGTTTCACAGGTGAGTTCTACCAAGCCTTCAAAGAAGATTTATTACCATTCTTTTATTTTAAATATTTATTTATTTATTCATTTCTCTCCTCTCCCCCTCCCCCCCTCCCCCTCCCCCCGGTTGTCTGTTCTCTGTGTCTATTTGCTGCGTCTTGTTTCTTTGTTCACTTCTGTTGTTGTCAGCAGCACGGGAATCTGTGTTTCTTTTGGTTGCATCATCTTGTTGTGTCAGCTCTCCATGTGGGTGGCACCATTCTTAGGCAGGCTGCACTTCTTTCGCGCTGGGCGGCTCTCCTTATGGGGTGCACTCCTTGTGCATGGGGCTCCCCTACGTGGGGGACATCCCTGTGTGGCATGGAACTCCTTGCGCGCGCATCAGCACTGCACATGGGCTAGCTTCACACGGGTCAAGGAGGCCTGGGGTTTGAACCATGGACCTCCCATGTGGTAGACAGACGCCCTAACCACTGGGCCAAGTCCATTTCCCTATTACCATTCTTACTCAAACTCTTACAAAAAAGTTAACAAGAAGGAACACTACCTAACATATTCTATGAAGCCAATATACCTTAATGCCAACGCCAAATAAAGAAAATTATAGAACCACTTCCCTAATGAATATAGATGCAAAAATCTTCAAGAAAATACTTGCTAAACAAATGCAATACATTAAAAGATTTATTCATCATGCTCAAGTGGCCTTTATACCGGGTATACAACACAAGAAAAACAACAAGCATAATATACCACATTAATAAAGCAAAGAAGAAAAACCACATGATCCTATTAATTGATGCAGAATAGGCATTTCACAAAATACAGAATCCTTTCTTGAAGAAAAGACTATGAAAGATAGGAATTGAAGGAAACTTTCTCAATATGATAAAGGCCATATATGAAAAACCCACAGCTAACATTTTACTTAATCTTGAATCACTTAAAGCTTTTCCTTTGAGGTTGGGAATAAGACAAGGATGACCACAGCCCCACTGTTGTTCAGTACAGTCCTAGAGGTTCTACCTAGAGCAATAAGGCAAGAAAAAGAAATAAAAGGCATCCAAATTGGAAACAAAGAATTAAAACTTTCATTATTCACTGATGTTATGATCCAATACCTAGAAAGTCCTGAAAAACTACAACAAAGTGGCTAGACCTAATAAATGATTTCAGCAGAGTGGCAGGCTACAAGATTAATATGCAAAAATTAGTAGTGTTTTTATGCACTAGTTATGCACAATCTGAGGAAGAAGTCAGAAAAAAATTCCATTTATAATAGCAGCTAAAAGAATAAAATACTTGGGAATAAACATAAGCAAGGACATAAAGCACTTGTATTCAGAAAACTACAATGCATCATCAAAAGATATCAAGGAAGACCTAAATAAATGGAGAGCTTTTCTAATTCATGGACTGAAAGGTTAAATATGGTTAAGATGTCAATTTTACCCAAATTGATATAGAGAACTCAAACCACCAGCAAGATGGCGGCAGAGTAAGGAGCTCCTAGAGTCAGCTCCTGCTACGGGGCAGTTAGCAAACACCCAGAGCTCTCTGGAGCTAGCTGAAGAACCTGTTTGGGGGCTCCAGAAGACCAGAAGAGAATCCTGCAACATCTTTGAAAGAGTGGAAGGAGGAGACTGCCCATCTGCAGAGAAGACTCATAAGTAGAGTGCTCCATGCCCTAGAGACCAGTGCCCATCCTCCACTGGAGGCACAAGCTGCCTTGGCTATTCCATGGCTGGAATTGAAAGTCCCACTTCCCCAAAATGGGGGAGGAAGAGATGGTTGGGCACCAATTTCAGCTGTTGATGAGGAAATTCAGTGGGCTGCAGTATGATCCTGAGAACAGCTAAATCTTGAGCCTGTCCAAGTCAGAAAGAGGACGGGAGCTGCCATCTTAACTCCGCACCTGGCAGAAGGGAAGCGGGGCAGACTGAAAATCCCAGTTCTGGTGGGGACCAGCTTCTTCCCATCCAGATCATACTGCAGGTCTAGCCTAGGCCCCAGTGCCACCTCCAACAGGGAAGAAGTTGTGGGGACCTGCACCAGCCTTTCCGGGAAATTACCAGCCAAGCCGTGGAGGCCAGTGACTATCCTACTCTGGTGGCACAAGCCTCTGCAGGAGCTGTTCTGTGACAGGAATTGGAAGCTCCATTTCCCAGAAATAGGGGAGGAGGAGACAGTTGGCTGCCAATTTCGGCTATTGAATGGGAGACTTGGCTGGCTAAGAGATAATCCTGGGAACAGCTGGAGTGAGAACCAGCCCAAGTCAGAAAGAAGCCAGTAGCCACCATTCTGACTCTGCCCCCAGCCTGAGGGGAGGCGGGGTGACTGAAACTCTCAGTGTTGGCAGGAGCCAGCTTCTTTCATGCACATCAGCCTGCAGCCCTCCTAGGCTTCAGCCCTGCCTCTGGCAGGGAGGAGGCTAAGGACCCCTGCACCAGCCTATACAGGTAACTTTGGCTGGCATAGACTGAAAATCAGAAGTCTACCAGGGCAACTGCAGTCACCTTAGGACCTGCACTGCATAGACTGCTGCCCACACCTGCAGCTCCATCCCTGCCCCAGGCAGGGGAGAAAGGGATGAGAAGCTTCATCAGTCTATCTGGGCAACTACAGTCTCGGCCTGCATGCGGATTATTCCACATAGCTGTGATGCTGTCCCTACCCCTGGCAAAAGAGAAAGTTGGAGGAAGTTTCATATGTCCCTGGTGCAATCAGGGCAGCTTGAGCCTCCACAGCTTACAGCACCAACTACATGCTTGGCTCCTAGTGCACAACCAGCAAGGGAAATACAATAGGAAGCCCTAAACTAAAGAGAAAACTGCACCCAGAACATATACTCTAGTAAGCCAGATGCAAAGACACCAGCAAAAATTACAATCCAGACCAAGAAACAGGAAGCTATGGCCCAGTTAAAGGAACAAGATAAGCCTCCAGATGACATAACTAATTATAGATGTTCAAACAATCTCCTTAATAAATTCAATGAGATGGCTAAAGAGGGTAAGGATATTAAGAAGACATTGGATGAACACAAAGAAGAATTTGAAAGCATACATAGAAAAAGAGCAGATCTTATGGGAATGAAAGGTACAATCAATGATATTTAAACACATTTGAATCATATAATAAAAGATGTGAGGAGGCAGAAGAAAGGACTGGTGAAGAAATGGCCTCTGAAAGCCAAATGTACACTATGGACATGGCAATAATCAGATGATATTATTTGATCTGTAGCAAATGACACACCACATTGTGATGTGTTGATGGAGGGGTGTTGTTCAGGTATTCTGCACATGTGCATGATTTTTTTATAAGTTTACAACTTCTGTCATAAAAAAATATATTTAAAAAATAATAATAGGGTGGGTTGGGGGGAAAAACACCAAATGTAAGATAAGGACTGTGATTAGTAGTAAGATTTTGACAGGGTTCTTTCATAGTTTGTAACAAACGCCTCATGACAATGTAAGGTGTTGGTGGAAGGTTGATGTATGGAACCCCTGTATGATGTTATGCACGTTCGCTTTATAAGTTCACAACCTTTAGTATACACTTAATTGTTTATGTATGTTCATATATAAATGATATAAAGATAATAATCAGATTGGTTAGGGGAAAAATACTTTGTTTAGTAGTAATATTTAGATAAGTGCTCTTTAATCATTAGTTAAAAAGGTTTAAAAACAATGCAAGTTATGGTAGTAGGGCAAGATGGTATATATGTTTGTTTGATGTTATATATGTTTGTTTTGTAAGTTCACAACTATTATACACTTGTTTGTGTATGTTTATATACTAGTGATATATTTCAATAAATTTAAAAAAATAGAAAAAAAAGAACTCCAAATGGATCGAAGATTGAACCACAAAATCTAAAACCATTAAAATCCTAGAAGAAAATGTAGGGAAACATCTTCAAGACCTGTTGTAGGTGGTGGATTCTGAAATCTTACACTGAAAACCTGAGCAACAAAAGTAAGCATGGATAAATGGGACCTTTCATCAAGAAGATGTAATGGCAGCCCATTCAAGGTGAGAAAATATTTGGAAACCACATCTGATAAGGATTATGTTTCCATTCTATATTAAGAAATCATGCAACTCAAAAATAAAAAAGCAAAATTTTCAATTTAAAAAGTGGGCGAAAGACTTAAGTAGACATTTCTCTAAAAAGAAAAAAACATGGCCAAAAAGCACATGAAAAGATGTTCAATATCAGTAACTACTAGGGAAATGTAAATCAAAACAACAATGAAATATCATCTTACACCATATAGAATGGCCATTACTTAAAAAAAAAAAACAGGAAACAATATGTTCTGGAGAAGATGTAGAGAAATAGGAACATTCCTTCACTCTTGGTGGGAATGTAAAATGGTTCAGCCCCTGTAGAAAACATTTTGGTGGTTCCTCAGGAAACTAAATGTAGAGCTGCCATTTGAATCAGCAATTCCTCTACTAGGAATATATCCAGATGAACTGAAAACTGTGATGCATACAGACATTTGCATCCAATGTTCACAGCGGCATTATTCACATTTGCCAAAAGATGAAAACAACCCAAGTGCCTATTACTGATGAATGGATAAATAAAATGTTGTATATGCATGTGATGGAACCTATGCTGCTGTAAGAAGAAAAGACATTGGGACACATACAATAAACATGGATGAACTTTGAAGACATTATGCTAAGTGAAATAAGCCAGACACAAAAGGACAAATATTGCATGGTCTCACTAATATGATCCAAATACAAACAAAAAAATGCACAGATTTAAAACCTAGAGTATAGGTTATTAGGAGATAGAATGAGGGCTGAGAAGGGGTACTGATGCTTAATGATGTAGAAGTTTAATTAACTTGACTGCAAAAGTGTGGAAATGAGTAGGGTTGATGGTAACGTGTTATAATGAGTAGAACTAATGCAGTGGGTTTTAAAATGTGATTGTGGCTGAAAAGGGTAGTCTAGGGATGTAAATGTCAGTTGACAGAAAGCTAGACAATAATCTAGGGACTGAATAATAGTGAACTAGAGGTAGATGAGAATTTTGGTTAATAGTATAAGTATAAGAATGTCCTTCTATGAGCTAGAATAAATGGACTTCACTGCATCACTATTGCAAGGTGGTTAAGAATGTGGAGAAGAATGGGAAAAATACAATTAATTTAACCTGTGGACTATAGAGTTAACACCAACACTGTAATATTCTTGCATCAATGCCAAAGATATACTCTGTTAATAGAGAGGTATGGAAAAAATATACCAAATTACATTAGAGATCATAGTTAGTGGTAATAGTCTGATGATGTTATCTCATAATCTATAACAAATGTTCCACAACAATGTAGTCTGTTGGTGGAGGGGTGTTGTATAGGAATTCCACACACATGCATGATTGTTTTGTAAGTTCACAACTTCTCTAACAAAAATATATTAAAAAACACAAAGGTGAAATAAATTTTGATAATATATTTTATTTAGCTCAACATATCCAAAATGTTTCCATTTTAACATGCAATCAGTATTACAAATATGATATAGTTTACCTTTTTTTTTTAACAACTAACTCTTTGAAATCTCATGTGTATTTTGCACTTACAGCACATTTCAATAGGAGAAGTCAAATTTCAATGCGTAACAGCCATGGGTGGCTAGTGGTATCATATTGGACAATGTGAACTCAAAATTGATCCACATATCGATGATCACTAACACAAAATGGGAAAAGTACAGATTGCTTAGTAGATGATGTTGGGAAAAATGAAGCAAACTACAGAGAAGAATAAACCTGGATTCTTAACTCACATTATATGCAAAAGTGAACTTGCATGAGTTAGAGACTTACATGTGAAAGGCAAAATTATGAAGCTAAAAGAAGAAAACACAGGATAATTTCTTTGTGCCTTCTGAGTGGAGAAAAATTCCTTAACTAGTTGCTAAAAACACAAATCAGAAAGTAAATAAGGTTCCAGCCTGACTGAATAAAAATAAAAAATTTCTACTAAACAAAGAACGTCATAGACGAAATTAATAGAGAATTGATAATTTGACAGTGTCAAGAAATACGTAATGTTAAGACAGACAAAAATTCTACCAAATCAAAGAAAAAAAAGACAGGAAACTCAAAGGAAAAAAGATATGAGTAGGCAATTGGGGAAGGGAAAGCCAGAATAGCATTGATTTTGCCTCCTTTATCCTTACTGGATTTTTAAGAGCAATTGCTCTTTACACAGCTGTGTATTAAACATGCACTTAGAACAACTGGTGGGGATATCAGGAGGTGCATCATTCTGTGCTCCTTTCCCTATTCTGCTCCTTCCCTATTTGGTTTTCTCTCCCGTTATGTAGAGTTTTCATCAACACCAACTGTGATTATTTTCTCTTCTCATATACTACTATAAATGCATTTTTAAATTGTATTTAAATGTGGTTAATTGAATGGAGTACCCTAGTTTAGACATGTTCTTAATCTCAGTCCATATTCCCTTGGGTTTGAGCACATTGTAAATAGGATCTCTTCCAGGTGTTATTTGTAATTAAGGTGTCTTACTCTGGAGTAAGAGACTGGAGTCCTTTATAAACAGAAGAAATTCACACACAGTCAGAGAAAGCCACTAGAGAAGCCAGGAGCCAGAAGTCAATGGATCAGGAAGAGAAAGGAGAGCACACAGCCATGGCCATGTGACATGAGGCAGCAATACAAATCAGGAAATCCCAAGGAATGCTGGTATCAGCAACAGAATGTTACAGACTTTGGGAGAATGCATTGCTTTGTGGTAGCCTGAATTTTGGAATTCTTCTAGTCTCAAAACCATGAGATAATAAATTACCGTTGTTTAATCCACCATTTCTTTGGTATCTGTGATAGCATCTCAGGAAAACTAAGACCCTTTCAAATTTTCCTCTTCCAATAACTGACTCTGAAATAAGGTCTCAGAAGAGAAAAAAATAGGAAAAGCAGAAGAGTGATTGTCAAGGAAACAAGAATAATCTGTTATATGCTGAAATGCTATATTCTGTAAAAAGGATGAGTCACTAGTGAAAGCAAGTGGGTTTGTATACACTTGTATGTGTAGTATATGGGAATTCTCCTGATTACAATAGCAGTTTAAATAATAGTCACTTAATATATACTTCCAATAGCAATATTAAACCAGTGTGAGCCAGCTGAGATTTTTGGAAAATTTCCTGCCTTCTGATATATGATAGAACCAGGCTTGCTGACAGTACCTTATATATATCTGAGTAGATAGACACATTAATGTTATATTCTGTTTTAATTTTCTTTTAAAATTAATTTTTGTACAATTGCTTTAAGTTGAAGTGGATATTTTTGTAGTGTTCTCTTCTAGCAAGTTATTAGGCCAAAAAGCTATTGTGTGGAAAAGTCAAGGTGTATGTGTGGGTATATGGATTGTTTCATTCCTCTATTAAGGGAGAAAAGAGAAAACCTGAATTTCAATGGTGGTAAATTAGACACAAATATTTATGGAAGTATCTGCATGCTTAGGACAGTCAAATAAAGAATGACCTAAAAAGAGGAAACCTAAAGTTGAAAGAAAGAAAAAAAGTTAGAAGTTGTTTATAATGAGTTACATTTGATGAACTTAAAAGAAAGGCAATATTTGTAAAGTCATGTGTGATAGTATGTGTGTGTAGCTGACTAAAAACTAGTCATAAAATGTCAACAATTAGTTTAAGGGCCTTTTACAATTTATTTCTGTTTTTGTTTATCCTAAAAGTGGTTGAATGTCAGAATGACCTGTGGAAGTAAAAACAAAAAAATCCAGATGTCCAAGCTTTACCCTGAAGATTATCATTCAAAAGGATCTAGATTTCCTCTACCTGTAAAAAGCTCCACAAGTGATTCTGATGTGATGTACAATCACAATTTAAAGCCTCTGCTTTAAAGTGAATAATACTTTATAACATCATTATATATTATAGAAATAGCTATATACTTTAAATGGTTAGTCCTGATGGCAAATGTGACCCCACTTGAAAAAAAAAAATGCAATTAGTACTCTCTACTGCCACTTGGTGTCAGTATACATATATTGCAAGTGCAATAATTGTAGGAGGCCAATTTAATAGAACATTTTAGAACTTGAAGCCCATATCGAGATCATACATGAAGTTATTTATGCCCAATTAAACAGATTTTGTGTAAGATGATGGAATAAAAAAGAGACCTCTGGACTTCAAATCAGTGCTATTTCTCAATGTCAAATTATAGCTCAAACTTCAGTGTGACAGATTTGGAATTGATTTACTCTTTGAATTTAGTGTTTGCATGCCTTTCAGTAAGTTACTTAATACTTTGAACCTCACTTTTCATGTATGTAAAATGGTGAGCCTTGAATGATATATAGTACAAGAGGCCCTAGCACTGCCCCTAACACATATGAGTATGTTAAAAATTTGGCTCTCATTCCTCTTACACAAGCTCTATCCATTTAACAATAAGTGCCTTTCAGCTAGCACATTATCTAGAGCTGACAACCTTTTGGCAAAAGATATGGAATTTTTTTCTCACTGGAGTTCCTTAGACGTGGTGTTTGAATCACACATAAACATCTACTTGTTCGTATTGTATTAGTGAATATGATAGAAGAATTAAAAAGAATATGAAAAAATTAATCTGCCTGAATCTCAAGATTCAGGAACACATAATAAAAACAAATAAACGGTGTTTTGACAGGAGATCCACATTGGATATGAGTAACCTACATTGTCATTCCCCTATTAAGAATAATTAGAATTATTTTAAAATGCATTTTAATAGTCATTTTCTCCTGTCTCATTTAAGCTACATAACAAGAAAAAAAAAAAACCTCCAGGAATCCTTGCTTAAAAGGTTTTAAAAATAAGGTAAATAACTTTTTGAAACATTTCCCAAACTTCTTTTATCAAAGTGGGTGGAGTTAGTGATCATCAGTTTACAACATTATCTGCATTTTTCACCTTCCTCAAATGAATGGGCCTAATAGATGTGCATTTTGCTTTACTCCCAATATATTTTTAACTTTATATGCAGACAGTCTGAGGAAAATAGGCCAATAAAACAATCAGGCAAAGACCTTGTATTTGGGAAAATAAGGTGAACCAGTCAAGAATGAAGATAGCTCTGCTACTCACTGCTCTATCAACTCTGCTAGTTAATTGGTCCTCAGCGGAGAGTAGTCTGAACCTGTAGATGTTCTTCATTCAACATAGTTCTGGGGAAAGAAAAGACAAATAAAGTAAAATACAACTATCCTTTCTTAGCAGATTTATGGCACACTTTTGGCTAACTTCTTACTCAGCCATATGGAAATACATGTGGACATTTCAATTTACTGTTTCCTTTAATTTAATACTTGACTCACTCTATTCACACATATAAGCAACAATATTCTTTAATTCAAATGGACTCTCTAGTGTTTTTTTAAAAATTAGTCTCATGGAAAGAAAGAAAATGGGGAGAAAGCCTTTAGTTGGTCTATTGTATATGTGATAAAATGGATACAGGAGAAGATTACTGCTTGATTGTCAAACTAGAAAGTTTTATTTTTCCATTTCTTTTTATCTTTCCTGTCAGTGCTTCTGCCCACTTCATTTTTTCTCTCTTTTAACCAGGAAAGACACAGATCAGCTGCATTATTTTAGGTTTCTTGTGCTGGAATAATATTGTTTTTAACTATCCAAAGGAGCTTTGGAAGTTGATGTAGGGGTCTCATGGGAACTTCCCTTTTTCAATTGTACAGACAAAAGTTTTTGGCTTGAATAGGCTTTCAGTGAATGTTCAAGCTTTGGTCTTGGCTCTTTGACAGGGGATCTGGGAGCACAACATTTTCTTTGAGGTTCCAATAAATAAAGGATACTCTCATCTCCTTGGGAGTTTTAGGTGATTTTGCTGAACTCTTTAATAGCCATTGGGAGCTAAAGGAAGAAAACATAAGTAATCTGATTTTTCTGCTTGGGCCATGTTCCTAATATCATTCTTGTTCTTGTAGCAAATGGTTTTAGGAGGGCATAAGCTTTTTATATATTTAAAGTTATTTCTTAATTATATATAAAATTATATATACTTAAAATTTTAATTGCGTAAGAATATGTTCATTATAAGCAATTAAGATACAAAAATAAGTAGCACTTTAACTGAAATAGGTCATAATATACCACTTAGAGAAAAAGAATTTTATGATCTTGGGCCGTGTCTGAATCATATCTACATATCTCTCTATCTACATACACAAATACACATTCATACACAAGGTATATATCTTCTAGTTTTAATGTATATAAGTAAATAATTTATATTATTAAACAAGCATCCAGAGAAATACACTTATTTAAATAAAAGAAACCAAGATGAGTATATTTTTATAACAACAAAAACAGGTATTTCTCACTGTATTCATAACTTTATATGGTAGTGTTGCACTGTATGTGCTTCTACAGTTTTTATGAACAATTCCTCTTTTTTGAAGGTTGAGTTGTCTTTTATTTTCACCATTATTAACAATATGGCAAACAGTAGGTTATGAACAATATGGTGGGCAAGATAACTTAAACAAAATTCTCCCACAAGAAAACACTTAGAAATGCGAGGCCAAAGGTAAAAACCTTCTTTTTAATACATGCTGATTACAGAAGAATGTAATGGAAATTCCCAGGATCCCTGAGTGAAGAGGAGTACACTGATGTGGACATGGTATCTACACTGAGAGTGGATTGCAGCTATTGGTACCCTGGAGCAAGCAGGAGTTGACAAGTTTTTATTAAAAGGGCCAAATAGTAAATATTTTAAGCTTTTTGTGCCAAGAGGCAAAATTAGGGCTGTTATATAGGCACTTACCTAACCATTTACAATGCTACCATTTTAAAATGAGTAAACCAATCAATATCAGAATTAGACTTTCTAGGCCATCATGGATTGGAATTATCAGATACAAAATAGAAAATATATATACACACACTCACACATAATTAGAACTTGAGCAAGGAACAAGAATAAGAGACTAGGCAGAATCTTGTAAATAAAAAAATGAAAATACATAATCATCAAAACTAAAAATTTAATGGCTGTGTATGTAAAACATCATATTAAATATGTAAGGAAAGGAATGATGCTGCTATCAGCAGTATGGCATTACTGGGTCTTTGACAAGTAATGGAAATTTTTTAAGGGCTCCCCTCCAAAGAAAAGTGAGCAGTAGGAAAAGGGTGAATTAAACCCTTGGGCTGGCAACAAGGTACAGAAGCTGATCCTTAGATGTTACATTAATCTAGGGCCTTCAAAAGAGCATAGATACTTATAAGTAAAAGGAAGACTGATTACAATTCATGCCTAAGTGTTTGAATTATGACATCAAAAAAGCAAATCTATAAATCCAGAGAGCATGGAAGGGAGTAGATAATAAAGATAAGAGCAAAATTAATAAGGCAAGAAAAAAGTACATAACTGAGGTGATTCACAAGGCCAAATCTTTAAATATTTGAAAAGATTTAAAAATAGGTAAGCAGTTTTGTCAAGAAAAATGAGAACACAAATAATAATATGCAGACAGAGTAGGGACAATGCTAGAGATTCTACAGAGATTAGAAAAATAAGAGAATACATGAAACGCCAGCAAATTTAAACAATTGTATAAAATTGAAAAATTTCTAAAAGTTTTTTTCCCCCAAAGGCCTAAAGTTTTATGGAACTGATGCAAGAAAGAATTTATAGCTGGAAGAGTCATTTAACCAGTAAAGGACTTAAATCAATCATTAAAACTCTTCCACCAGGAAGATACCAGATCCAGATCATTTTGGAGATGAATTCTACCAAATTTCCAGTAAAAATATAATGCCAGAGGAAAAATAACTTCTAGAGAATAGAAAAGAAATGCTTCTTTACTCATTTTAGGAAGCCGAAATAATCTTGGTATTGAAAATATATGAGGACTGTATGAATAAAAGAAAATTACAGACCAAATTTATAGGCCAAACAATTATATTAGCTACCTAAGTTCATCAGAGTGAGAAAAAGCCTAACTCAGCTGGGTCTATCCACAGAATGTGAAGGTGGCATAAGGAGTGTGAAAATTTAATTCAAATTTTATTTTTTTCATTATTATTACTTTAATTTGACATTGGTTATATAGTCCTGTCTCTGAGCTGGGCTCTGTCCCAAATGACTCATAGATATGTGTTCCTTGAACTCTGTTACTGTTTGGGAAGCAGGTACGAAGTGAATGGCTCCATTTTTCAAAGAGGACTCCAAGATACAAGCATGAAGCAAACTCCAGGAGGCCACATGGATGGTCAGGGGTAGATGCAGCATGAGCTTCAGAGTCTCTGCTCAGAACAGGGCACTAGATTGCCACTCGCATTACAGATTAAAAGAAAAGAACATATGCTTGTCTCAAGTGATATAGAAAAAGCATATGTATTTCTAAATATATTTCCCTGTTTATTTTTTGATATAATATATAGAGATATTTTTTATTAGAGAAGTTGTGAGTTCTCAAAACAATCATGCATAACATGCAGAATTTCCACACATCACCCCTCTACCAACACCTTGTATTATTGTGGAACATTTGTTACAGATTATTAAAGAACATCATCAAAATATTACTGCTAACCATGGCCCATAGTTTACATTTGGTATATTTTTCCATGTATCGTTTATTAATACCATGTATTAGTATTGTACATTTGTTATAGTTCATGAGAGAACATTCATATTTGTACTGTTCACCACAGTGCATTATCTACCACATGGTTCACTGTGTTATACAGTCCCATGTGTTGTACTGGCACTCACTTTCGTCACAGAGTTGTGCAGTCATTGCCTCAGTAGATTTTAGGGCATTTTTCTTAGTCCAAAAGAAAAAATCCCATACCTCCCTATTATTTTTATTTTTTTAAAGATTTATTTATTTATTTATTTTTATTTCTCTCTCCTTCCCATCCCCCTAATTATCTGCTTTCTTTGTCTATTTGCTGTGTGTTCTTCTGTGTCTGCTTGTATTCTTGTCGACAGCACTGGGAATCTGTGTCTCTTTTTTGCTGCGTCATCTTGCTGCATCAACTCTCCGTGTGTGCGGCACCACTCCTGGTCAGGCTGTACTTTTTCTGCATGGGGCGGTCTCCTTACAGGCCACACTCCTTGTGCGTGGGACTCCTGTACATGGGGGACACCCCTGCGTGGCACGGCACTCCTTGCGTGCATCAGCACTATGTATGGGCCAGCTTACCACATGGGTCAGGAGGCCCTGGGTTTGAACCCTGGACCTCCCATGTGATAGGTGGACGCTCTATCAGTTGAGCCAAATTCACTTCCCACCTCCCTATTATTGACTGTTAGTCTTGTTACAATACTTTTTTGACATTGATACTAGAATATTAAATATTGCTGTTAACTATATTCTATAAGTTATATTAATTGCATGTTCCCATGAATCGCCATATCCTTAAAACCTTGCAATAGTGATGTACATTTGTTCTAGCTCATAGAAGAGCATTCTTGTATTTGTACTATTAACCACAATCCTTATCACCTGGTTCACTGTTATTCAGTCCTGAGATTATTCTCCAGCTCTCTTTCAATTGACATTTACTTTCCTAAACTTCCCCTTTCAGTTGTAATCCCATATATAAATCAACAGTGTTAGTTATAATCACTATAATGTGTTACTCACTCTATCCATGTCCACACTTTTCAGTAAAGCTAAAATTCAACATACAGTAAGCATCAGTAACCTTTCTCAGCCCTCATCCTAACTCCAAATAACCTCTACTCTAGATTTTAACCCCATGTGTTCATTGTTCAAATTTAGTTCATATTAGTGAGACCATTCAATATTTGTCCTTCTGTGTCTGGCTTATATTTCACTCAGCATAATGTCCTCAGAGTTCATCCATGTTGTCATATATGTCCCAATTTCATATCTTCTTACAGCAGCATAGTTTTACATTGTATGTATATACCAAATTTTGTTTATCCATTCATCAGTTGATGGACAGTTGTGTTGTTTCCATCTTTTGGCAATTGTGAATAATGCCATTATAAACATCCTTGTGCAAATGTCTGTTGGTGTCCCTGTTTTCAGTTCTTCAGGGTATATTCCTAGTAGAATGATTGTGGATCATATAGCAGTTCTGTATGTAGCTTCCTGAAGAACTGCCAAATTGTCTTCCAGAGGCTGCATCATTTACATTCCCACAAACAATGAAAGAGTGCTCCTATTTCTCCACATCTTCTCCAGCACTTGTAGTTTTCTGTTTTTTTAATAATGGCTATTTTGTGAGATGTGAGATGATATCTCATTGTCATTTCGATTTGCATTTCTCTAATGCTAGTGATATTCAACTTTTTTTCATGTGCTTTTCGTCATTTGTATTTCCTCTTTGGAAAAATGTCTAACTCTTTTGCTCATTTTTTAATTGGATTGTTTGCATTTTTATTGTTGATTTGTATGAGTTCTTTATATAACATAGATATCAATCCCTTATCAGATATAGGATATTTAAAAATTTTCTCCCATTGAAGAGGGTACTTTTTCACCTTCTTGATAAAATCTTTTGAAACACAAAAGTGTTTAAGTTTGAGGAGGTCCTATTTATCCATGTTTTCTTTCATTGCTTGTACTTTTGGTGTAAGGTATAAGAAATCGCCACCTACCACCAGGTCTTAAAGATGTATCTTTACATTTTCTTCTAAAAGTTTTATAGGTCTAGCTTTTATATTTAGGTCTTTGATCCATTTTAAGTTCATTTTGTATAAGATATGAGAGAAGAGTTCCTCTTTTTTATCTTGGATGTGGCTATCCAGTCCTCCTAGCATCATGAGTTGAATAAACTGTCCTGCCCCAGCTGGGTAGCCTTGATAGTCTTGTCAAAAATCACTTTACCATATGTATTAGTCAGCCAAACACCAGAAATCTGTTGGATTTTATCAAGGGTATTTATTTGGGGTAGAAACTTATAGTTACCAGGCCATAAAGCATAAATTACTTCCCTCACCGAAGTCTATTTCCATGTGTTGGAGAAGGTGTCTGCCATCTGCCAAGAGTTCAGTCTTCCAGATTTCCTCTCATCCTGGGGCTCTGTTCCTTTCTGGGCTCAGCTGCTTTCCTTTTTCCACAAGGCCAACTGTAAACTATCAGGCAAACAGCACTGTCTCTCTCTCCGGGGTTTCTGCTGTGTCTATTCCTCTATGTTCTTCTCTGTGTTCACTTCATGTGTTGGGCTTTAACTCCAAATTCCCAACTCTGTCCTTTGCCATGTCTTTTCTCTGTGAGTCCCTGCCCACCAAGGGGTGGGGACTCAATGCCCTACTGACATGACCCAATCAAAGCATTAATCATAATTTAATCAATTAAAAGTTATACCTCTGACAGATCAGTTTACAAACATAATCCAATAACTATTTTTGGAATTCATGAATAATGCCAAACTGTTAAAGCATAGAACTGAGGATCTGTTTCTGGACAATTAATTTGGTTCCATTTGTCTATATGTCTACCTTTATGCCAGTCTCATGCTGTTTTTACCACTATATCTAGATCTTGATTTAAAGTCCTTAAGTGATAGTCCTCCAACTTCATTCTTCTTTTTAAAAATGTTTCTGGATATACAGGGCCATTTAACCTTCTAAAAAAAATTGATAATTGACTTTTCTATTTTTTTTTCATAAAAGGCTGTTGGAATTTTTATTGGGATTGCAGTGGATCTGTAAATCAATTTGGGTAGAACTGACATCTTAACAGTATTTAGTATTCCAATCCATGAACTCAGAACATCCTTCCATTTATTTAGATCTTCTTTGATTGTTTTTTAAGGAATGCATTGTAGTTTTCTGAAGAAAAGTGCTTATGTCCTTGGTTAAGTTTATTCCCAAATATATTCCCAAATATATATAGAATTCTTTTCCTGACTTCCTCCTCAAATTGCTCATTACCAATGTATAGAAATATTATTGATTTTTTATATATAAATCTTGTATCCTGCCACTCTTCTGAACTCATTTATTAGCTCTAATAGCTTTGTTGTTTATTTTTCAGGACTTTGCAGGTACAGGATCATATCACCTATGAAAAGCTAAACTTTTAATTCTTCTTTTCCTATTTGGATGCCTTTTATTCTTTTTCTTGCCTGATTGCTCTGGCTAGAACTTCTAGCACTATACTGAACAACAGTGGTAACAGTGGTCATCCTTGTCTTATTCCTGATTGCAAAGGGAAAGTTTTTAGTCTTTTACCATTAAGTACAATGTTAGCTGTGAATTTTCATATATGCTTTTTATAATCTTGAGAAAGTTTCCTTTCATTCTTACTTTTCAGAGTGTTTTTATCAAGAAAGGATTCTGTATTTTGTCAGTATCATTTCTGCAATAATCAAGATGATCATGTGATTTTCTTCTTCAATTTATTAATGTGATGTATAACACTAAAGGATTTTCTTATATTGAACTATCCTTGCATGCCTAGCATAAAACCCACTTGATGATGGTGAATAATTCTTTTAATATGTTGTATACAATTAGTGAGTATTTTATTGAGGATTTTTGCATCTATATTCATTAGGGAAATGGTTTTATAATTTTTTTCCCCTACTATCTTTATCTGGCTTTGATATTAGGTTGATGTTGGCATCATAGAAGGAGTTTTGTAGTGTTCCCTTCTTTTCAATATTTTGAAAGAGTTTAAGTAAGATTGGTATTAAACCTTCTTTGAATGCCTGGTAGAATTCACCCATGAAGCCATCTGGTGCAGGGCTTTTCATTTTGGGGAGTTGTTTGATGACTGTTTGAATTTCTTTCTTTATGTTTGGTTTGTTGAGGTCTTCTAATTCTTTTAGAACTAGGTTTTTATATGGAGGTTGTTCATATGTTCCTAGGAATTCGTTGATTTCATCTATGTTGTCCACCTTTTTGGCATACAGTTGTTCATAGTATCCTCTGTAATCTCTTTTATTTTTGTAAGGTCAGTAGTAATGTCCTCACTTTCATTTCTGATTGTATTTATTTGCATTTTCTCTCCTTTTTTCTTTGTCAATCTAGCTAAGGGTTTGAGATTTTGTAGAACTTCTCAAAGAACCAACTTAAAGTCTCCAACTATTATTGTAGAGGCATTTGTTTCTCCCTTCAATTTTGCCAGTATTTACCTAATGTATTTTGGGGCACCTGGTTAGATACATATACATTTATGATTGTTATTTATTCCTGATGATTGCCCCTTTTACTAATATATAATATCCTTCTTTGTCACTAATAACAGCTTTGCTTTTAAAGTCTATTTCATCTGATGTAAGTATAGCTAATTCAGCTTTTTTTTTTTGGTTGCTGCATGTGTGTGTCTTTTTCTCAGTATTTCACTGGCACTGTCCCTCATTCTGCCCTGTCAGGGGTGGGAATGGACCCATAGGTGTGCCCACAATGTTGACCATTTGGGTCAAAAGTGACTACAGTTGCCCGGAGAGGTTTGTACAGGTCACCCTAGCTTTCTCCCTGCCATAGACAGGGCTGGAGCCCAGGCAATCTGACCTGAGTGTAAAGAATCTGACCAGAGTGTCAAGAAGCTTGTTCCTACTCTCACTGTGATTTCTGGTCATCCCTACTTCCTTTCATGCTGGAGGTGGAGTTAAAGTGGAGACTACTTTCCTGCTTAGACAGGTTCAAACTATAGCTGTATTTAGGACTGGACTTTAACCTGCCAAATTTACGAATCAGTGGCTGAAGTCTGCACCCCTGTTTTTTGGAGGAGTGTTCAATTCCAGTCACAGAATAGCTCCAGAGGAGTCTTGTCCATCAGTGGGAATGGGCACCAGCCTCCTCATTGTAGAGTGCTCTACTCACTAATCTTCACTGCAGATGTGCAGTCTCCTCCTTCTGTTCTTCCAAGGACTTTTCAGGGTGCTCTTCTGCTCTCCTGGACCTCTCAAACAGTTATGTAGCTCTGGCTGATTGCTAACTGCTCTGTAGGATGAGCTGACTTTGGGAGCTCCCTTCTCTGCCACCATCTTTTCCAGTTTCTTTCGCTTGTTTTTTTTTTTTTTTTGCCCTTTCATAGTGTGTTTTGCATGCAGAAATTTAACAATTCTTAGATAATCAAATGTATCATTTTTTTCTTTGTAACATAAAATGATATTCCCCAATATAAACATTATTTTTAGAATATCCCAGGTTTCTTCTGGTACTTTTGTAGCTTTATTTATTTTTCAATAATTGATAGAAGAAGAATTTATATTAGAGTCAGAATTGAATTAGAAATTATGTAGATGTGTGTGTATGTATATATATGTGTGTGTGCATGTATGTATGTGTACTCAAATGATTAGCCATATTTTCCCATTTGTTGAATATTTGCTAGTTATTAAAAATGCCAATTTTTCTATAAACCCAATTTTCTTATGTTCTTGAGTTTAATTTTAGATGCTTTCTGTTCCAATTGGGTTGCCTATTTCTGAATTAAAATACTACTTTTTAATTATAATAAACGCAATATAGGAGATAGGAGACATAATATAATAAATTAAAAGTATAATGCAATGTAATGTAACAAAATGTAATTTCACATATCACAAAATAAAAGAACAAAATCTATATAATCTTCTTAAAATATCCCCAAAAAGTATAGTACAAAGTTAACAATCATTGCTAATTTAAAAATAATTAAACAAATATAGATGGCTGCTTCTTTAAAGTGAAAAAATTTACTTATCTACAAATAGGGAGGAGGCAGAATAGCAGTATAGCATTGCTATCACTGGCAATAAAGTCAGGACAAGATCAAGATGCCCAAAAGGATATTAAATAAACACTATTATTTAACATTGTATTTGAAGTACTGGTGAGAATAGTTAGACCATAATATTTCATTCTTCTTAATGTCCATATAGTCTTCCATTTCATGAATGTAACATTATATGTCTAATCCAATATTGACATACCTCTGGGCTTCTAGAATATTTGTAAAATATTTTCAAATTCTATATCGTTCTCTTATATCCTCTTTTGAAAGAATTTTTATCTCCAAAGCTTCTCTATCTGTACTTGCTCCTTTAACCACAACAGACTGCTGATACTTCTCAATTCTTCTCTTTCCACTCCTGGTCAAGATTACAAAATGAAAATGGAAGACGGTTCTTCTGCTTGGAGAGTATAGAGATAACTGATGGTGATAAAGAGTTGATATATACTATAAATATGAACTCAGGCCAAGTACTTGGCCAGCCATAATTACGTATGAGTCCTTGGCTACCTTATGTGGAGGATACAAGGAGAAGTAAGACTCTAGGACTTGCCCTCATAGTGCTTATAATACAGTAAGATAAATAATGTATGGTTGGGTGTCTAATCTAAGGTAGGATATAATTGTTGTTTTGCTCCTTGGGAAGATGATTCTTTTCTGGTCCTCCATGGGATAATTTGGAAAGTGGCTAAAAGGGTACTTAGCTATGCCAATGTTAAACTCACTAATAGTTGAACACTAGTTAAATGTTTATGATATGTTTTTCTCTGATTATGATTTTCCCCAACATATATACCTCTTTGATACGTAATTAATCATTATCAAAGATGAAATAACAAAGTTTATTACTGTATGTATTGTGTTTTACTTGGACCCTGAAGAAAATGTCCCAAATTACCAGCTAATATTTTTACTTGATTTCTTAACAAAGAAAAATCGGAACTGCGGGTCCTAAGTGAATTAAAATGTGAAACTGAGTAGTCTTTTAGGTATCATCAGAGGATTCTGTAGAGTCCATTTGTGAAAGTGTAGAAAACAATTGACTTCTTAAAATTGATTCTTATTGTGTTTTAGGGAAGATCACTGAACCAAAAGGATGGCAATGTTTCTTTTTCTGTTATTTGCCTGCTACATGAAATGCCACTCAAATTTCTGGACTCAGTTTCTCCACATGTGATTTTCACTAGCAATATCCAGCTTCATTCTATGCCTATACGGGTTTTTGCAACTCAGTAAAATGAAGCATTGCTAATCTTAGCAAAAAAATGGAATAAATATATCAGAGAGTAAGTGGGTCCTTAAGAAAGTGGGCACTGTTTCTTGTAGTGTGATGTTGAACAAGCTTGGAACTGAGAAAATACCTGGTTTGAACTGGGAAGTTTGAAAATACTAATGACATGAATTTGGGTGAATTGTTTAATCCTCCTTAGTCTCATTTAAGTCCCAACTCATAGGATGCTATGATGATTAAATTAATGCCACTTGTATAGTGTAGTGTTATGTAAACCCTTGTTATTGTTGCTCTTGAATAAATCCATATCCTCAAGCAACTGGAAGAAATAGTACCTGATATTTTTAGACTGCTCCTAATCTTCTATGCCCTCCCTGTCTTAGATTGAAAATTACATTAAAAATTGCATCTAATTTCCCTCTTTCTCATTGTTAGAGATTTACATATTTAAATCCATTTTCTATATTTTATAAGCAGTATGTTATACTAATTTCTGCCTTATCTCTAATATATATTTACCTCCTAATCAATAAATGTGCAGACAGTTAATGAACAGTGAAGAAATGTCACACATGGTGTGTATATGTTTGTTTATTTGTTTGTTTATAATTTCTAACTTTTATCTATTTTCTCCCTTTTCTAGGATCTGGGACTCTCCACTCTTGTGATTAATACACTTGAATACTTTACCAAAATTTTCAAAGATAATAATGACAATTTGGGGAAAGTTAAGAGATAGTGATAAAGGGAGGGAGAAGAGGCATTCAGGGAAAGGGGAACACTGCAAATTGTAGTACCCTTACTAATAAGACTAATATTAGTCTAGAGAGAATAACATCAACTATAACCAATGAGTCCATTGGGTCTTATTGACTGCTAAGAGGTATTCTTGAGTTCTGTTTCTTCTTTGTCTCCATTCTCATATTACCAATGTCTAGGAACATATTTGACCAACAATATACATATTTTAGGCAAAGTTCAAATGCAATTTTTTGATAATACAAAAAAGTAATCCTTGAAAATCAGAATATGTAAGAGAAGAGAGCACAAAAACTTAACCATTAAACATCTGTAAGAAACAACTGCTGGGAAGTTTGACAAAAATGCACAGGCACTCAATGGAAAAGGAATATGTCTTTAGAAGATCAATAGTAATTTTTCTAGCTGATTAAAAAGCGTGTTGACTGATTCTTGGGAAATCTGTTATATTCATAAGTAGGAAAGTGTTCGCTATTGAAAGTGGCAATAGATATATATCTGGGTTTAATTCTCACCCCATCACTTATTAATAAGATAACCTTGGGAAAGTTTCATACTTCTTCGAAATTCACTTACTTCAGTCTGCAAATGGACATAATACATATCACAGGGTCCTTTTAGGAATTTTAAATCAGTAATTGAAAGAAAGATAATCTACAAAAATACATGGAAAATCATGAATTCCTCATAGGTTTTAATGTTTTATTTTCTCTACAATCCCTATCACACATCAAAGAGAGAAAAGAATTTTTCTCCTTCTTGGTCACAACATAAACCTCACTGTTAGGAATTTGAGACATCAAATAGAAGACATTGGAATGGCCTGTTATCACAAGATTAGAGGGAAAAAACAGATTGATGAGAATTCCAAATTAGAAGAATACAAAATTTCTTTAGGCACCTTCTTTGTTCGCTGCTCTGCTCATTATCACTTTAAAGAGGTTATAGTTGGATATTTTATATCCTGCCATAACCCACTGAATGTACTGGGGGAGAGTGTGAACTACAGGGTAAACTATTATCCATGTAGTGCAGCAGTGCCCCAAAATGTGTTCCCGAATGCGATGAGTGTGCCGCAATGATGGGGGAGGATGTTGGTGTGGGAGGAGTGGGGTGGGGGAGTATACGGGAACCTCTTATGTTTTTTTAATGTAACATTTTTTGTGATGTATGTATCTTTAAAAAAATACAATTTACAAAAATGATGGGGGTGGGGGAGTGGGGAGTGGTTTATATGGGAACCTCTTACTTTTTTTAATGTAACATTCTGTGTGATCTATTAACTTTAATAAAAAAATGTGTTAAGCGATTATAGTATTATTTTACAAATAATGTGTCTGAATCATATTATATTTTCAGAATTGGAACATTTGTCTTTTGCTATTTTCATTCAAATCCCTGTGGCAAAAGAAGCAATGACTTAGTACAGAAGACATAAATACTGTGCTTAAGCAAGCTACATATATGTTTTATTTATATGCATTCACAACCCATCATGTTCCATAAACCATTGTGGTAACTTAGCCAAACACACATGATCCAATATAATTGCAAAGAATAGTTCATAAAATCAAAACCAGAGGAAATACAGATAGAATAGGAAGAAAAGACTAGGGAAAAATAAACGAAAGATGAGTAGTTATTCAAATTGGGCTACAATTTTGACTTTAGGATTCCCCAAAGATAAAACAATGTGGTAAACATAACTGGTAACCAAACCACATTATTTTTGGGTGCCACATTTCACAGGAACGATCTGACACCAAGGGACAGCACAAAACTATTCAAAGATAAAATGTTAAAACTTTTGCAGTTCAAAACCATTTAGTGCAGGTGTAATGAGTCCTACTTACACCTCCACATTGACTGTATTGTCAGTCACGTATTCAGTTTGTCTCAAAGTCCTTAGAAATAGTTCAGGATCTCTGACCCTGACATCCAAAACTGATCTTTGATGTGTAAAACTCAAAAGGTATTGGTATCCATTTTCTAGCATTGAACAGGAAAACAAAGAAACTTGTTTTGCAGTAATAAGGAAGAACGAAGCAAACACAGAGGGGCACAAAAAGCAAATAAAATGTTGATGGTATTGGATGAACAAAATGAAACTTAACTAAGGTCGGGTGTCCTGGGGCCCATGACTGCCCACTCCCTCTGGAAATATCCAGCTGAAATACCAGCACGAGGGGAAGCACACTATGAAGCCCTTTGCAGTGCAATCCTTTCAAATTCCCTTTTCGAGGATGGCTCTGCTCAAACTAAGTAAGGAAGGTCTTCCTATCAGGCAGAAGTGCCAGCTGGCTAGTGGTAGACCAGAAAATTCACTTTACTGATGAAGGCATGAAGCTTATAATTTAGCAGATCCTATCATTTCCTTCCCTATCCCTGTCAAGTAGGAAAAAGAACACACTCTATCATTGACTTAGGTTTGGTGTTTCCCTGTTCCTAAATGGTAAATTATTCTGTTTTTCCCTTTTCTGCCTTATATCACATGAGGCAAACATGATGGGAAATGATGACAGTTTTGAGTTTTCTGTGACAGGTAGATAAAAAAACAATGTGTAGGATTGTAAGGAATTCAGCCATCTTAGGTTTGAGTTTGAATTAACAGAAGAATGCACATCACCCAAAGACCCTTATTTCAGGGAAGAGGCACCTGATGTCTTCTGTTGGATATAGAATAAAGGGTCTTTGCAGTTCTAAGTAGATTAATTGGATTTTTATTAGGAGGAAGCACTTTTGGAATTACATATACATAATTTTTTTGTTCCATGGACTCTTTTGCCAGTCAGGTGAAAACCACAGACCCCTTATTAAGTCCACACTATACTGTGTGTTATTTAATAAATATATCACACCCACACATCCCCACAAGAGTAATGGTTTTTTGAATTTCAATTCAAGCTCATGGACCCCTTGTTAAGAACCCCTGCTGTAGGTGATACATATTGCATTATATACCCAATATCCCTTTTTCTTTTTAAAGGCATGGAATATGATATCTAGTCTCCGAAGGTACCCACTCACCCCCAGTGAATGATGCCTCCAAGATTCATGCTTTTGTGTTGTTCCACTTAATGTTATCAAGAGCATGTGGTAGAATGATCTTGAATGTCTTTTGAGTCTATGTCATGAAAAACTCTGAGAGCTTTCATGTTTTTTCAGGGAAATCCAGCCATGTAAGGAGTCTGAGGACCCAGAGATGACCATATTGTGGGGAGGCCTAGCTCAGCCACAGAGAGAAGCTTTATGGAGAGACAGAGATGCCCAGCCCCACAGCCGTGTGATACGTGAGTGAAGAAATCACCATGAACATTCAGTGCCAGCAGAGGCCACATGGAGAAGGATTGACAAATCTAGTCAACAGCCAGAGACAAGGCCTTAGACGCATGGCTCCGGTTGAGCCCTCCCAGCCATCTCTAATGTTTGAACCACCAGGCACGGGGCCCCCATCATCTAGGAACAGAGGAGATATCTCCACTGTGCCATGTCCCCAATTCATAAACCACAAAATTAAGGGCATGATTAAATAGTTTATTTTTTAAAAAAGAAACTGAGCCAATTATTTGATATAAAAACTCTAAAAAGTTCATGACTAGTTATTATGAGAAACATGTTACCTAAGAATGGCAATAAAGGGAGCATCTTTAGATTCCATAAAAACAGAACCTTCTGTCTCATAAGAAGGGATATTAATAGGAAGACCAGAATCCTCTATTTCCAAGTGCAGTGGTTTCCCCTGTTCATAATTCAGATTTGAATGTCTTTCATTTAACTCTCTTGCTCTTCTAACTCCACAGGTTTATCTGGGGTGGGAACTACAACTTCTTCATCTTCATATTCATGCAGAAAGCTACAAAACATGCTGGGTCTGTAGGAGAAATCATTATCCTTGATTTACAGTCACTCTATGCCACCTATGTTTCTCCTTCCTTCTCTTCTGTCAGAGCGTTCTTGTCATGCTGAGCTTCTTGTATGGCTTTTATATTTTAGCATTGTTTTCTTATTGTCTTCTGCATCCACATGTTCCACATTTACTTCAAATATAACTCATATTTCAAGAATGTCTACAGAAAAATGTGAAAGTCACTTCATACTCCTCAACAAAGACATGTCTGTTCACTTGCAGAATGGGGTCTCTCAGTATCAATTCCCAAAAGCTTGCATTTATTTACATATTTTGACAGGAAATCTGAATGCATAATGCTTGGCCTCCTCTTCTTCCTTCTCTCCACCCTTCTGACCAGGTTTGTCAGAGGTTGCCATGATCTCGCACCTCCTGGTGCTCCCCAGAGTCTAGCCATGCTCACCCATGGCCACCATCTTGGGCACCAACAGCAGCTCCTGGGAGCTTGCTCTTCCTCTCCTCAGTTGCAAGCAACTTTTTTGGAAATGCTTCACATGTTATACCACCAAGTTTTGATGTAGTTTGATAAGTGGTAATAGATAACTAAAATATGGCTCTCTTCATTCTATCCATGTAGTGGCATTGTAGGAGTTGCATTCTTATAAGATAACCCTCATCCATCAGTCTAGTTGATTATGTTAGGATGGTCACCTGAGCCAAATAACAGTCCCTTCCCAAGGAATTTGGAACTGGATCAGGAGATGAGCTGATTCAGTCTCTCTGTGCATGGCATGTAAAACTGCAGAGTTGTCTGTAGGTTGTGAAAGCTTTTGTAGTGAGAAAGAAGAATGAAGTAGGTATATAGGGAAAAGCACAGATGAGAGAGGGAAGGAAAGAATGGGGGAGACAAAGAAACTAGTGTGGATGAATGAGAAGTAAGAGGTGCAAAAGTGAGAGAGCCTTTGCAATTAATTGCAAGAAAAATTTAGAAAGAAAAAACATTTCCTGGTTTCATCCTTCATTACATCCCTCATTCCCATCATTTCCTGAGGCCCAAGTGTTTCACTGCTATGGTTACCAGGAGATTCCCAGAAACATTCCAACAAATCCCTGTCATAGCTGGACTAGAACAATATACTGTTATTAGTTTTAACCAAAGAATTATAATTTGTACAGGTAGACACCCCAGTTTTTCCAAAATACACATAAAGGTGAAAAAATGTATGGACTCAGTCAGGGTGAAGTGGTAATTTTTCTAATATATCATTTTTATTTGTATATCTGAGAATAAGAAAAAAAGAAAGAAAAATTATGCAGAATAACAGGCATCTGTAAATTGAAATAAGAAAGCAGGGCTTAGGAAAACTTAACATTGCAGGCCAAGTGAGGAAAAAAAAAGATATAGAATAATGTAGAGAAACACACACAAATACAAAGTAAAAACATTTAGGTCACTTAAAAGCAGGAATTAGTTGGTTTCTAATTCTTACATCAGAGTATTTCCATGACTCTGAAAATTTTAAACCTATTTCTCCATTCTGGATATTTTTAAGTCTCAGAACAAGTGGTAATTTACATTGTTTTTTAGATAAGGGACCCAGGATAGCTAAAGAGCCTAGGTGGCTTTTCCTTCTCTGGTTGAGTAGGTATCCTTGTGTTGCCTTTCAGTTGAGTCAGAATGAAGAAATCTTGATTGTCATTTAGTTCAGAATTCACTGCTTTGGCAGTGCAGAGAGATTTGGCCAAATGATTTGACTCTTCCAAATCATAGTGAATGAACATAGTGAATGAAACTTTCAATTTAATGAAAGCTCTTTAAAATATAGTAATTCAATCACTTCACTGGAGAATTCAAACAAAACTTTAAAGTTAAAAGGTGGAAATGAAAGTACAGTCAGCTCAATTTCCTCATGTAAAACACTCATTTTAATTTGAGTGGACAATAAATTGAGAATACTGACTCTGGGCTAAGGAGATCTAAGTGTTTTCTGACACAGTGTAACTATCCTGGGTCATTTAATAAAGACACATGTTGGGTAACTTAAAAAAAAAATTGGGGGGAAAAATCAATCCCTCACATACAAAGGGCTGCTCTCGAAAACATGAGGATTGTTGTAGTTACTTTGCTTTTCTGGCCTCTACGGTCTCGATCATCACGTTGGCCTCTTATGGAGGGAATTTTCAAACCACTTCCCCCAGTGTCCATTAAATGCCTCTTGAAAAAAGAGAAACCCAACTCTTTTCCTGTGCTTTCAGCCTGCCATCTTATCTAAAAACATATTCAGGTTGTTACAGCTTAAAGTAGTCTGGCAAGGGACCTAAGGAAAGTTTATTATTTGAAACATTGATGTAAGTGTGTCATAGAGAAGAAGAAAATAAAGAAAAGAAAAAAAAAATGGGAGTGATTATCAGACACCCCAGTAGTGACGTTATCTATAGCAAAGTGTGTAAAAACAACTTTTGGAAAAGTTGACCTGCCAGAGCTTAGCTTCTTACCACATTTTATTTTGGAATGAACAGATAAATCATTATTAAAAAACGATCTCTGGCCTTTCTAGCTTCCCAAAGTCCTTTTTGTTTATATTTTATTATCTAATAAAAATAGAATTCACAATCACTGCTCTTTACCCCATACTATTTAAAATCACTTCTCATGGCCTCTTCCTTCAAAGAAACTTCAAAGAAGTGTCCTTTGCCATCTGTAGTAAGCTGTGGGGATGCAAACTGGAGACCTTGCTAAAATGTTTAAATTGTGTTGCAGTGGAACAAGGTGGAAAGGTCTGGAAGATCTGGAAAGAAGGCTGGAGTGTGGCCAGAGGTGGGAGGGGAGAATGAAGCTGAATTAATGAGATGGGCAGAGGAAGAGAGAGAGGCACTTTGTGGAGGGGAGAAAATTAAACAAATAATTTAGTAAATTTTGTTGTGTGATGTAAGATTTACACCATTCCTGCCCCCATTTATCTCCCAATCTCTTCATTAAAAACAGCATTAATTATTAGTGCTAGTGAAGCAAGATTTGGCATTTTGTTTGAATACTAAGAACGGACCCTTGGAAGCAAATTTACATTTGGACTATCTTTGAATAATGTCACTAATAAGGAACACAAATATTGGCCACACTAACTACCTGCTACCACAGTGGCCCTTTGTCTCCTAGTAATACATCTAATTAAGTCCTCTTTTTTCTTAAAGGTCAATCTCAAATCACATTTGCAGTGTGCTTTTGTTGATACATTCAGCCAACAAAAAATGGTCCCCTCTTTGTCTTCCTTAAGCTCTGATTATCTGTTTTTTTAAAACTTCCTTGAACTTAGAGATTGTTCCATGTAATTAATTAACATTTCATCAGTTTTAATAAGCTATTTCATCATCTTATCTCCTCAATACAGTTATAAGCTCCATTGGGGCTAGAATCTTATACTTTTGTGATTTTTCTCAGTCCTTCCACTTATTATGAAACTAAGTGCATTCACTCAAGCACTATTTATTGAGTGCCACCTAAAGTATCTCAACCCAATAAATAGTGTTTAAATGAATGAATGAGGGATTATGTAATACTCAGTATAACGCACTACTCAATGTGTGGAAAAACCCCACACAAACAAAAAGTGCAACCTAAAAAGAGGACTGGACTTTCTGCAAAATATCCTTCTATTTCTTGGATCATTCCATAAAACTCAAGATGTTCACAAAAAGTCTTGATGGTTGAGCAAGAGTGTCAGTAGACCCTTTTCTATATCCTCCAGGAGTTTTAGAAAAAAAGATACTTAAAAAATAATTAAAATGCTCTAATAATGATTGAAGTGATAAATGCACAGCTATGTGATTATACCAAATACCATTGATTTTACACTTTGGATGGATTTATTCATTTACTTGTTCATTACTTTCCATCACCATCATCTTTAAGATTCTAGTCCCTAGAAGAGTGCCTGGAACCTAGTGGGATTTCAATATATATTTATCAAATGAATGAATCTAATATTTTGGTCCTAGGAATAATTTGATCTTACATAAACTACCAAGTGTATGCTGCACTTCCTATTTGCTCACCAAGTTACTATGCTACCAGTAACTTACTTTAATTAATTACTTTGCAAAGTGCTTGGGGAAGCCCAGGACATAAAAAACAGTATGCAAAATAAAAAACTTTCATAGTCCATGTATTCCAAAGCACTTTATAGATTAATGACTTAAATACTGTGAGTCAGGATGACATTGGCAGAGCAAAGCTACTACCTGGTCTGCTGTAGCTCACCCAAAGCAATGAAAAGGTTTTAAAGAGCGGCATTGCACAGGGCAATAAGCTCTCTCTGCTCCCCTATGCAATAAATGCCATAAAATCTGATGTTTATGCACCAATCTCCGATTGATATCCTGGTTTAGCCTACTGATGAGATGATAGCTTCTTAGCTATCTGGGATCACAAATATTCATATTCAATAATGTGCTTTTGGCTGTCCAAAAGCCAGGCATGGCAAAATAATCAGGACTCACCTTGAAGGGGTAAAGTAAAAATTTAGTGGTGCACCTACGAAAATTTTGATCTCTTCTAAATTATTGCTGATTGGAGGTTCTAATCAAATTCAGTAGTTAAGCACTTTTGTGATTGTTTTATTATACCTATGACTGTCTCATTAGATTATGACTTCCCAAAGTAAGTAACCACGTCGTTTTCATTCTATACGCCACAGATTCACCCAGTACCTAGCACAGAGAAAGTGCTTAGGAATGGCAACTGCTGTAACTAACTATTCCTTTACACAGTCTTTGTTCCAGTTCTCTGAGCCTGAGGCTAATATTGAAAGGTACAAACCAGGGGCAACAAGAATGTGGAAATAGTGTAGTTATGCAGGGAAGGGAAAGCAGTGTGAGGTGGTATATTACCAAACATCACAAGGAAATACGGCTAGTTGCTCTGTCACGGGGGATGTTTCCAAGGAAGACTTATGGAATGAAAGCACGTCAGAACAGTTCACTGGGAAGAAGGAAGGAGAGTAAATTTATCTGTACACTTTTTATGTCCTGCCTCTTACTGATTGACATAAAATTTTTGTTGGCGATTATATTTCATTTGCACTTGGAAAGAATGTACATTTGCAGTTATTAAATGTAGTGTCATATAAATGTCAAGTAGGTTAAAGTGCTTGGTAATGTCACTAAGGCCTTCTTTTACTTACTGTTTTTTTTTTTTCAGTTATTTATACAATTACTGAGAGTGTTGCGTTAAAGTCTAAAATTATGATTTTATATTTATCTACTTCTCCTTTTAGTCCTGTCAGTATTCTCTTCATATATTCTGAAGCTCTATTATTAAACACATATTCATGCATATTGCTATATCTGCTTGATCCATTGACCTTTCTCTCATTACAAAGTATCACTCTTTGCCTCTAGTAACCCTCCTTATCCAGAAGTCTATTTTGTCTACTATTAATATAGCTACTCCAGCTTGCTTGTGTTTACTTTTGCATGACATATCTTTTCCATCATCTTACATTTGAACTCTTTGATTTTTATTGAAAGTGAAATTTGTGTTGCCAGCATTCAGTTCATTTGGGCTTTTTCATCAAGTCTGTCAATATTTGACTTTGAATTCAAGTGTTTAGTTCATTTAAACACAATGTCATTTTTTAAAATAATAAACTTTATTTTTAGGGTTACAGAAAAATTGCAAAGAAAATACACAGGGATCCCTTGCTCTTCCTGCCTTTCTCCACACATCCTATTAATGATATCTTGCGTTAGTGTCATATATTTGTTACAATTGATGAACGAAGATCAATATACAATTAGTAACTAAAATCCATAGCTAGATTTGGGTCCACCCTTTGTTTATGGGCTTTGTCTATGGATTTTTAAAGAAAGCGGTTTTATTGATATATAGTCACATACTGTGCAATCCATCCAAAGTGTGTTATCAATGGCTTTTAGGATAATCACAGGGTAGTGCATTCACAATAATCAATTTTAGAACATTTTCATTTTTCCAAAATGAAACACCCTATACCCTTTATCAGTCACCTCTCAATCCCTGTCTGTCACAGGCCTAAACAACCACTAATCTAATTCTGTCCCTATAGATATATTTATATTTGTATATTATACAAATGAAATCAAACCATACATAGTATCTTGTGTCTGGTTTCTTTCACTTAGCATAATGTTGTTATTTTTTTAATTATTGAAAGATTGTTTTAATTGGAAAAGCTTGAGGTTTACATAAAAGTCATATAAAGAATATAAGATTCCCATATACACCTCTGTTGGTGACATTAGGAATTGGTGTGGTAACTTTGTTATAATTGATGAAAAAAATAAAATATTACTGCTAACTATATTCCATAGTACACATTAAATGTAATTTTTCCATATACCAGCCTATTAAGTGACATCTTGTAATAGTGACATATTTTGTTATAGTTAATGAAAGAACCATCTTATATTTGTACTTTTAACTTACTCATCATCCACAGGAGGTATCACTGTGCTATACAGTCCCATGTTTTACCCTCTAGTTTTCCTTCTAATAACATACATGATCCCAAACTTCCTCTTTCAACTCCATTCACATACATAGTTCAAAGCTATTAATTACACTCACAATTATGTTCTACCATAACCACTATCCATTTCCAACCTTTACAATCAACCTAAATAGAAATCCCATACAAATTAAGGATCAGCTCTCCATTCTGTACTTCAGTCTTTCCCTTGGTTAACTATATTCTATATTCTAATTCTGTGAGTATGCTATTATAATTAGTTCATGTCAGTGAAATCATACACCATTTGTCCTTAGTACCTGACTTATTTCACTCAGCATAATATCCTCAAGGTTCGTCCATGTTGCATGCATCAGGACTTCATTGATTTTTACACCTGAATAATAGTCCATCATGTGTATATACCACATTTTGTTTATACATTCATCAGTTGATGGACACTTAGGTTGCTTCCATATTTTGGCAATTGTAAATAATGTTGCTATGAACATTGGTGTGCAAATATCTCTTCAAGTCCCTGCTTTCAATTCTTCTGGGTAAATACATAGTAGTGAGATTGCCAGTTCATATGCTAATTCTATACTTAACTTCCTAAGAAATTGCCAAACTGTCTTCCAAAGCAGCTACACCATTTTACAATCCCACCAGAAATGACTGAATTTCCCTATTACTCCACATCCACTCCAACATTTGTAATTTTATGTTTTCTTTTTATTGTAGTCATTCTGATGGATGTGAAATGCTATCTCATTGTGGTTTTGATTTGCATTTCCCTAATAGCTAGTGATGTTAAGCATTTTTTTAAATTTGCTTTTTAGCTATTTGTATATCCTCCTTGGAGACATGTCCATTTAAGTCTTTTGCCCACTTTTAAATTGGGTTTTTGTCTTTTTATTGTTGAGTTGTAGGATTTCTTTATACATTGCCTTTAGTGAACTCTGATTGGATGTGTGGTTTCTGAATATTTTCTTTCATTGAGTAGGTTGTCTCTTCACTTTCATGATAAAGTCCCTTGATGTACAAAAGTTTTTAATTTTGAGGAGGTCTTATTTATCTGTTTTTTCTTTTGTTGCTTGTGCTTTGGGTGTAAAGTCTTAGAAACCATTGCCTATCATATGATCCTGATGATGCTTCCCTATATTTTCTTCTAAGAATTTTATAGTTCTGGTACTTATATTAAAGTCTTTGATACATTTTGAGTTAATTTTTATATATGGTGTGAGATAGGGGCCCTCTTTCATTATTTTGTATATGAATTTTCAGTTCTCCCAGGACCATTTGTTGAAGAGGCTATTTTTTTCCAAATGTGTGGATTTGGCAGCTTCATCAAAAATCAGTATAGATGTGAGGGTCTATTTCTGACCTTTCAACTCAATTCCATTGGTCAATATATCTATCCTTGTTACAATATCATGCTGTTTTGACCACAGTAGCTTTGTAATATGCTTTAAAGTCAGGATGTGTGAATACTCCAACTTTGTTCTTCTTCAAGATGTTTATTATGCCTGTTTGAGATCTCTTACCCTTCTGTAGCAGTTTGACATAGTTATGAATTACAAAAATAGATATTGGATTATACTAGTAAACTGTTCTGTACCTGGGTGTGATTAAATTATGGTAAGGGCTTTGTCTGGGCCATGTCAGTAGGATGTTGAGTTCCTGCCCCTTTGTGGGTGGGGACTCACAGATAAAAGACATGGCAAAGGATGGAGTTGGAGGTTTTTCATGTTGGAGTTTGATGCTGAAGTCTTAAGCTGAAGCCCTGGGAAGTAAGTACACAGAGGAAAGAGAAGCAAGCTCTGGGAAGAGAGGAACTCTGAACCCAGAGAGAAGCAAGACCTGAAGAGAGGAACCCAGGAAGCTTGAATCTTGGCAGACATCTTGCTCCAACATGTGGAAATAGTCTTTGATGAGGGAAGTAACCTATGCTTTATGGCCTGGTATCAGCAAACTTCTACCCCAAATAAATACCCTTCATAAAATCTAATAGGCTTCTGGTATTTTGCATCAGCACCCCTTCCACTGACTAATACACCTTCCAAATGAATTTGGTAATTGGTTTTTGCATTCTTGCAAAATAGGCTGTTGGAATTTTGATTTGGGTTGTGTTGAATCTGTAAATCATCTTGGGAAGAACTGACATCGTAACAATATTTAGTCTTCCAATCCATGAACATGGGAGGTCCTTCCATTTATTTAGGTCTTCTTTGATTTCTGTTAGCAATGTTTTGTAGTTTTCTGTGTACAAATCTTTACATCCTTAGTTAAAATTTATTCCTAGATATTTGATTCTTTTAGTTGCTATTATTAATGGAATTTTTTTCTTGACTTCCTCCTCAGATTGCTCATTCCTGGTGTATAGAAACACTACTGATATTTATGTGTTGATCTTATGTCCTGCCACTTTGCTGAGCTTGTTTATTAGTGCTAATAGCTTTTTGGGGGGACTTCCTATATATATGATCATGTAATCTGTAAATATTGAAGGTTTTACCTCTTTCCTTCCAAATCGTGTGCCTTTTATATCTTTTACTTGTCTAATTATTCTGGCTAGAACTTCCAGTACTATGTTGAATAACAGTGGTGACAGTGTACATCCTTGTTTGTTCCAGATCTTAGAGGGAAATCTTTTTGCCTTTCACCATTGAGTATGACATTAGCTGTCAGTTCTGCATATATGCCCCTTATATATTTCCTTATATTCCTATTTTTCTAAGCTTTTTTTTTTAATCAAGAAAGGATGCTGAATTTTGTCAAATGTTTTTTTCTGCATCCTTTGAGATGACCATGTGGTTTTCCTCTTCAGTTTGTTCATGTGATGTATTACATTAATTGATTTTCTTATGTTGAATCACCTTTGCATACCTGGGATAAAACCCACTTGATCAGGGTGCTTAATTCTTTTGATGTGCTGTTGGATTAAATTTGAAAATATTTTATTGAAGATTTTTGCCTCTATCTTAATAAGAAAAAAGTATCTGCTATATTCTTTTCTTGAAGTATCTTTATCTGGCTTTAGTATTAGTTTGATATTGGCCTTATAGAGTGAGTTAGGTCATGCTTCCTCTTCTTCAATTTTTTCTGAAGAGTGAGCTGGATTGTTATTAATTTTTGGAATGACAGGTAGAATTTACCTGAGAAGCTACCTGGTCCTGGGCTTTTCTTTTTGGGGAGTTTTTTTTTTTTTTTTAATGGTTGTATTTGGTCTGTTGAAGTCATATTTCTTAGAGAGTCCATGTAGGTTGCCTGTGTGTTTCTAGGAATTTTTCCATTTCATTTAGGTTATCCAGTTTGTTGGCACACAATTGTTCATAATATCCTTTTATGATCCTTTTTGTTTCTGTGTGTGTGTGGTCAGTAATAATGTACCCCCCGTCATTTCTAATATTATTTGTGTCTTATCTTTTGTTTGTCCGTCTAGGTAAGGTTTTGCCAATTTTGTTGATCTTTTCATAGAACCAATTTTTGGTTTTGTTAATGCTTTCTATTGTTTTTTTATTTTCAATTTCATTTATCCTTGCTTTAATCTTTGTTATTTCTTTCCTTCTGCTTGCTTTTGGATTAAGTTTGCTGTTCTTTTTCTAGTTCCTCCAGGTGTGCAGTTAGGTCTTTTTTTCTTTTTCTTTTTTTTTAATGATAGCATTTAGGGCTGTACATTTCCCTTTCAGCACTGCCTTTGCTGAATTCCTTAAGTTTTGATATGTTGTGCTCTCATTTTCATTTATCTCATGATATTTCCTTATTTCCCATGTAATTTCTTCTTTGGCCCACTGGCTGATTAAGAGAGTGTTATTTAACTTGCACATATTTTTAAAAATTTCCAGTGCTCTGCCTGTTTCCAGCTTCATTCCATTATGGTCAGAGAAGATGCTTTGCATAATTAAATCTTTCTAAATTTATTGAAACTTGATCTGTAACCCAACATATGGTCTATCCCGGAGAATGATCCATGTGCACGTGAGAAGAAAGTATATCCTGCTGCTGTTGGGTGCAGTGTTCTGTATATGTCTGTTTGGTCTAATTCATTTATAATATTACTCAAGTTCTCTCTTTCCTTACTGATCTTTCATCTAGATGTTCTAACTGTTGACGAAAATGGTGTATTGAAATCTCCACCTATTATTGTAGAGCCACCTATTTATCCCTTCAGTTTTGCCAGTGTTTGCCTCATAAATATTGGGGGACTCCAGTTAGGTGCATACATATTTTTGATTATTATTTCTTCTTGGTGGATTTCCCTTTTATTCATATATAGTGTCCCTTTATGTCTCTTATAACAGCTTTTGACTTTCAATCTATTTTGTCTGATATTAGTATAACTACCCCAACTCTGTTCTGGTTACTGTTTACATGGTATATCTCTTCCATCTTTTCACTTTAAACCTGTTTGGGTTTTGTTTTATTTTGTTTTATTGGCGGAGGTGGGAGGAAAGTTCTAAGGTGAATCTCTTGTAAACAACAAACAATTGGGTCATGCTTTTTTATCCATTCTGCCAACTTGCATCTTTTGAATGGGGATTTTAATCCATTAACCTTCAGTGTTACTATAATAAAGGGAGCATTTTGTGCTTTTTAAAAATATGTCATATCCTTTTCTGTCTCTCTTTTTCTTTATTGCAAACTCCTTTTCTGTATAGTTGATCTTTAGTGATGTACCTTATTGACAAGTTTTTTTATTTCTGCATATTTTAAAAATAGTTTCTTTGTGCTTACCATGGAGTTTCTATTACACAAGCTATATATATAATCTACAAAATTAAAAAGATACCAACTTAAAGCATACATGTTCTCTGCTCCCATAACCTTCTGTGAATACCTCATTTTTGAAGGACATTTTTGCTGGATAAAACATTTTTGGCTGGCAGTTTTTCTTTTGCAGTATCTTAAATATAATATACCACTGCCTTCTTGTTTCATGGATTCCAATAGGAAATTGGCATTTAGTCTTATTGAAGATATCTTGTATGTAATGAATCACTTTACTCTTGCTGCTTTCAGAATTCATCATTATCTTTGGCATTTGACGTTCAGATTAGTATGTCTTGGAATAGGCCTGTTAGGATTTATTTTGTTTGGGTATTTTGTGCTTCTTGGGCAGCTATATTTCTGTCGTTCATAGGACTTGGGAAATTTTGGACCATTATTTCCCCAAATATTCTTTCTACCCCCTTTCCTTTCTTCTTCTGGTACACCCATGATGCATATGTTTGTGTACTTCATGTTGTCACTCAAATCCCTGAGACTGCTCATTTTTTTCTTTTATTTTCTCTCTCTGTTCTTCTGACTTATGATTTCAATTTTCCTGTCTTCTAGCTCATTGATTCTTTTGCCTTTTCAAATCTGTTGTTAAATGCCTAAAGTGTATTTTTAATCTCTACTGTTATGCCTTTCTTCTCCATAATTTCTGTTATGCTTCTTTTTTATACTTTCAAATTCTTCTTTATGCTCATACATTGTCTTATTAATATCCTTTATCTCTTTGTGCATATTTCCCTTCATCTCCTTGAATGGATTTATATTTGTTTGAACATATTTGATTACTTGTTTCAACTTCTGAGTCTCCTCTGAAGTTTTCATTTGTTCCTTTGACTAAATGATATCTTCCTGTTTCTTAGTATAGCTTGTGATTTTTTGTTAATGTCTAGGCATCTGATTCTCTTGATGGATTAACTCTGAAGGTCCATTTCTCCCTCTTGTCTAGAAGTTTATTTTTGATTGGCTTTGTGTTAAGGTTCTACTTTGATGCTTGGTCTAGCATATTCTAGACCTTTAGAATAGCCCATATTTAACTGTTCAGATTTTTTTCAGTTCTTCTTCATCTGATTCTTGCCCTGAATATGTGGTACAGTTTTTAAGATTTAAAATTTTGAGATTTTCCTCTATGAGGCTTTCCTGCCTCCAGTTTCTTTCCCATTAGGGCAGGGTTCTTAACCCCTTTTGTTCCATGCATCCTCGTGCCAGTCAAGTGAAAACCATGGACCCCTTACTAAGTCCACACTATACTGTGTACTATCTAATAAATATATCACAACTGCACTGATACATTGGCACAAGAATAATGTTTTTTTTTTTAAATTTCAGTTCAAGCACATGGACCCCTGGCTAAGAATAACTGCATTAGGTTATCCCACCCTGAGGAGCCAGATAAGGTCAATCCAGAAAGGTTTTTCACTTTAGAGAAGCATGTTTTGCCTTTAGGGGTCCAGTCAACTGAAACTGGATTGGTCAAAACAGCTCTTACCCAGCTTTCTCTGGTAGTCATACTTTTTGTATGCAGCACTCTTAATGACGTGTGTTCTGTGCTGGGTCTCTGCAGACTTCGGTCCCTGTGCCTGGATATGCATAGAGATCTAACTCATTGCTGTTATTCAGTCTACAGTCTCTGTCCACGATGAAAGGGATCTAGGGCCATGCTGTCTCTGTGTGGCTCCTGAGCCATGCAGGACCAAGTTAGACAGAATGGAAATGGGAGCTGTCCAGTTGTCCAGCGTGGACTTCTCCTACCTGAGATTTTTCTTTCATTCATTCAGCATTTTTGGAGTCATTCTTCAGTCTCTACCATCCTCCAGTGCTCAAAGCAACTGGAATTTGCCCTTTTATTCACTAAATCTCTTGGGAGTCTTTTTCAAGGGATTTTTATACTACCATGTTGATGATGTACAACTTAATGTAATTCTTGATACAGCTGAATTTAGGTTTTCCAATTTCCTATTCATTTTCATTTGTCTCATCTGTTTTTGTTATTCTGTTCCTCCTTTCTTTCCTTTGTATTAGTCAAATATTTTAAGTATTCCATATTGATTTTTTCTTAGCATTTTAATAGTATCTTTTACAGTTTTAGTAATTGCCCTAGGGATTAAAAAATGCATCCTTAATTTATACCAATCTACTTTGAATTAATATTACATTATCTTAGGTAGCATATGAAACTCCCAGCAATATATTTTCATTCAACTTCTGGTCTTAGTGTTATTGCTGTCATATATATTACACCTATATACATATACATCCAACAGTATGGTGTTAACATTTTTGTTAAAATAGTCATGTGTATTTTAAAGAAATATAAGAATATCAATGTACATGCTTTTATATGTACCCACATATATAATATTCAGGGTGTTTTTCACTCCTTCCTGTGGATCCAAGTTGCCCTGTTACCATTTTCCTTCTGCTTGAAAACTTCAGCATTATATGTAGGGCATGTTTATTTATTTTTATTTCATCTTTATATTTGAAAGGTAGTTTCACTGGATATATAGTCTATTTCTTTCCATTAGCTCTTCAAATATGTCATTCCAAAGTCTCCTGGCTTTCACAGGTTCTGCAGAGTAGTCAGTAGTTTATTTATTGTTCCTCTGTGTAATATGACACTTATCTGGCCATTTTCCAGGTTTTCTCTTTATCTGTGTATTTTAGTAGTTTGAATATAGTATGTCTAGGAATGGTTTTATCTGGGTTATGTGCTGGGTTTGTTGAGTTCTTTTCAAAGAAAAATAGTTTTGTGATACATAGTTGACAAACAATAATATTAATCAATTTAAAGCTTGTAGTTTGATGAGTTTTGACAAAGGTATAGTATGTAACCATTTCCCCAATCATGATATAAAATATTTTCATCTAAATGTTTTAATTTGTATCATTTTATTGTTCTGTCTTTAAGTCCACCGATCTTTATTTCTGAGGTTTCTAATCTGCTGATGATTCCATACAGTGGTTTTTTTTTTTTTAATTTTCTGATACATTTTTAATCTGTGCAAGGTCATTTGGGTTTTCTTTAAATTATCCATTTCTTTCCTCATTGTGCTTATTTTCTCCCTATATTCTTGAACATATGGAATAGCTACTTCTATCATCTCTCTTATTTCTGGATCTTTTTATGGATTGATTTTTCTCCAATTTTTTCTATTTGCTTTTTCAGCAAGACATCATTTTGAAAATTGCAGATTAAAAAGTATGAATTTTATGGTTTTGGTTTCTGGCTTTTTTTGTATTCCTTTAGAAGAAGTTAGATATTATTCTGACATGCAGTTGTGTTACTTGGAAACAGTTTTATCTTCCCAAGTCTTCCTTTTAAACATTTTTAGAGTGAATCAAAAAGCACCCTTTGATTTGACCAAACTATTTTCTCAACATTTTTGTGGTTTCTACCTGATGTTCTGTATATTACAAGGTTTTTTCCACTCTGGCTGGGACATATGTAAACTATTCCCACCCCTGTGTGATCCCTTCGAATTGTTCTGCTTAATCTCTTCTAATGGTTCTTTCTCTGATCTTTCATAGTTTATTTTCATGCTTGTGTAGATAAATACTCGAGTAATCAATCAAAGGGTTCTTTCTTCACAACTACAGAGCTCTTCATCAGTGTGGCTCCCTCCTTTCCAGTATTTTGCCCCACAAATTCTAGCTGCCTTGACTTTCTTGAGATAAGATCTCTTATCTATTAAGCTAGCAATCCCTCTAGACTTTGCCTGGAATTCCCCTCCCTGCACAGAAGTCTGGAAACTGACTTCAGACAGTAAGCTGGTACAATTATAGGGCTTTCTTTTTTTCCCCTTTCTCTCTGGGATTTCAGTTTTGTGTGGCCTGTTGTTCAGCATCTGAAAACTATTGTTTCATAGATTTTTGCCTGTTTTGCCAGTTGCTCTACTTTCTTTGGGCTTTATTTGCTTTTCTTTTTCCAGCTTGTTTAGCTAAAAACTTAAATCACTGATTTTTAGCCCATTATCATTTCTCCTATGTGCATTTAAGTCTCTAAATTTACTTTAATGTAGCTTATGCTGCCATCCACAAATTTTGCAAAGTTCTGTATTTATCATTTTAGTTCAAAATAATTTTATTATAGGTTATTACTTGTCTTCAACTCAGGAGTTTTTAAAAAGTGTATAGAATAATTATCAAGAATTTGAGCACTTCCTCATTGTATTTGTGCCATTGATTATTGTTATCTGAAGTTTACTGTGCTTAGATAATATACTCTGAATTATTTAATTAATTTAATATTATTAGGCCTGATTTCTGAAAGTGTGTGATTCAAATTTAGTAATGGTCTATGTGCACTTGCAAAACATATGTATTATCTCCTATTGTTTGTACTGCTTTACATAATGTAGATTAATTATTTTGTTCAGAGATTTTATACACCAATTGATATGTTGCCTGTTTTATCAGTTGTTGAGAGAAGTGAATTAAATTCTTTAAAAAATTTTTTTTCTTCTTTACTTTTAAATGTTACATTCAAAAAATATGAGTTCCCCATATATCCCCATCCCACCCATCCTGAATTAAATTCTATCACTAAGATTGTTATGTCTTTTGTTTGTTCTGTAAATTTTTGCAAAATATTTTGAATTTAAGTCGTTAAGTGCCTATATATTAATAATTTTGATCTTTTCCTCATTTATTTTCCCCTTTATGATTATGATATTTTCCTATAAATTTTTCTTAATATTTAATTTGATAATACTATAGCTACATTGGTACCATTGAATATTGATTTTGGTTTTTTTCCTTTATATTTTATTGTTTGCATGTTGTACCATTTTCAATCCTTTTATTTAGAGTCATTGTGTTCCCTTATAATAAAGGTGAGTCTATGTCTAAACAGCAAATAGTTGGGTTTTGCTTTTTGTAATTTTTAAAAAATTCAGTATTACAACCTTAGTCTTGTTTATGGAATATTTAATTCATTTATATTTTGTTGAACTATTTAGATCTATATCTAATATGTTATTATTTGTTTTCTATTCTCCCATGTTTTGTGCTACTTTTACTTTTTGCATTGCTCATGTTTGAATTAATAAAATGTATTTTTAAATTTAATTTTCTCCCTTTTACCTTTTAATTGCCATGTATGTTCCTTTAAGTGGCTATTATAGGGATTATGACATGTAACCTCGAGTTATTACAGTTTATTATTTCTTTCATCATTTTTATGATAAATCTAGAACCTTGGAATACTTTAATTTATTGGTTCCTCTTCCTGTTTTCAAATTTTGCATTGTGCATTTTTCACTCACAAATATTTAAAAAACTGCAAAGCATGGTTTTATTTGTTTCATAGTCAATATTCATTTCCATTTCTTCCCATATATACCATTCTTCTAGCATTTCATGTTTCTTTCTGGAATCATTATTTTTCTTCTCAAAATAACCCTCTTGAATATTTTTTTAAAGATTTATTTTATTTATCTCTCCCCTACCCCTCACTGTTTTGCATTTGCTGTGTCTGTTCATCTTCTTTGTTTCTTCACAAGGCACCGGGAACTAAACCGGGGAACTCCGATGTGGGACAGAGGAACCTAATTGCTTAAGCCCCATTCATTCTTTGCTTTATTGGATCTCTCCTTAAGTTTTTCCTCTTTTCCTCTCTTGTAGTCTTTTTGCATCATCTTGTCGCATCAGTTTGCTGTACCTGCCCATTGCATCAGTTCACTATTCTGCTCATCCTCTTTTGGAGGTACCGAGAACCTTTGCTTCCCGCTTTGTTGAATCTGTCATCATGTTTTTCTTCTTGTGTCTCTTGTTGTGTCATCTTGTTGTGCCAGCTTGCTGCACCTGCCCATCGTGCCAGCTCACTGTCTTCTTTAGGAAGCATGGGAACCAAACCACAGAACTCCCCTGTGGTAGGTGGGAGCCCAATCGCTTGAGCCACATCCGCTTCCCTTGAGTATTTCTTTTAATAAAGGATTGTTCATGATAGAGTCTCTCAATTTTGTTTCTCTGCAATGTTCCTTCATTTCTTCTTGATTTTTTATAAAACATTATATTCTTTTTTTTCTTTTTTATTAAAGAAGTTGTAGATTTACTGAATTATCTTAAATTTTGAAGGCCTTTTTTGGGGGGCAAAGAATTTTAGATTGGGTTTCTTTTTCTTTCATTACTCTAATATACATTACATTTTCTGACCCCCACTGCCTCTTGAAGAAGTGAATGGTCATAATTTGTCATTTATTTGAGGACACTGTGTCTTCTTTCCCTTCCTCTTCTGTGTTTGAGGTTTCTTCTTTGGTTTTAAGGACTATTACTTTGATGTGCTTTGATAGGCTACCCTTTGCATTTTTCCTATTTGGTGTCTTTAAAACTTCTTGAATCTGTGGATTGGAACCTTTCATCATGGAAAATTCCTTGTCATTTTATCTTCAAATATGTCTTCTCTTCCATTCTATCTTCTTCTTTTGAAATTTTAATTATACTTTTGTTCAACCTTTTCCCTCACAGTGCATAATCTTTTCTGATGCTTCCTGTATTTCGATTTTCCTCCTCTTTCTTCTGAGAGATCAATCTGCCAGTTTTCTGTGTCATATGCTCATAAACTGATTTCTTAAATTCAGTTATTGTCATTTTAATTTTAGAATGTGTATTTAATTTTTTTATATTCCAGTTCTTTGGTAAGATTCTTCATCTTCTAATGTACTCTGCCATCTTTCAGTCTATTTTCTTGAATATATTAATTCTGCTTAATTTAAAGTCTTTGCCTGATAACACAAATATCTAATGCAAATCTTTTTCTATTATCCATTCTTGCCTGAGGATGTTAGTCATATCTCTTGGTGTACATGGAAATTTTGACTGAATGTTGGTCATTTTATTGGATTTTCCTTGCTTTTCTCAGTGGGAAAATTATTTTGCTTCAAATATTTCCATCCTACCTGGAAGTGGAAGCTACTCAAATTAAAAATTAAAAATGCTGTCAAATATCACAGATATCACAAAAATCTAGAAAAATAACATTTAAAAATCAACCACTGACATGTAGTTATATAAAACATTTTTCCTATACTTTTAGCTACATAAGCTTTAATCACCCTCTCATAGGACAATTGTCTTACTACATTTTTGTACATTGTGGAGTGGGTCTTATGGTCATGGGAACACAGGCTAAGACACAAAAGAGATCCTCAAAAATTGACCATTTTATTATTTACACAGCACAAAGGGTTCAAAAGAGCAAGGGAAGACGTATTATTGTGGCTAGCACCCCAGGGAGGTCAAACACTCCAGTCAGAGTCAGTGGATGGTGGCTCCACCTGCCCCACTTCCTGTCGGAGATGCACAATCTGTGCTGCCTGAGTGTCGGGTTTTATACAGCCCAGGGGGAGGGGACCTTGGCACTCAGCAAAAAGCATATGTCAAGTAATATTTGTGCAGCTCCCACACTGGCGAGCAGCTGGGGCTGCTTGTTTTTGGTTAGGGATTCAAGTTACAGTCAAGTCATTCCATTAGATACAATGCCTCCTCCCAGGCTTGTGAAATGGAAACATATTGCAACGTCTGCAGGCAAACAAGAGGGGGAAATGCAGGGGTAGGCAAGGCCTGGGAGATGGCTGCTGAGTATGTCCATGACTTTTCCAGCACACACATACTAAGAAATAAATTATGCATTTTATGCACCTAGATTCTTTTAACTTGGTTGATTAGAATTTGCTTTCAATTATTTATAGTTTAGAAAGGTTTCTCCGAGTTTCATGACTTATTATTGATCATTTCATATTATTTTTTAGAATTGTTTAATCTGAGAAACTTCTATGGATTACTTCTTTATAAGGTAATGTGTTGTTACAAATGTATATACTGATTTCAATACTGCACATTACAAATTCTGATAAATACTGTTTTACATTAACTTATTATATATATAGGGATTATGTTAGAGTATACACACATGTATACTATGTTATTGATTAATACATTCTTGACAGGAGAAAACTACTGTTTTGTGTAGGCATCAATGAGAGCTGAATCTTTTGTTTCATTTTTGTATGTCTGATGATTGAAATAATTTCCCACAGAACAGCTTCTGGCTTCATACTTGTCAGCTCTGTTCCTTTTTCCAAGTCACATGCTTCAGCTGTGAGCTGTAGGACATGGTCATGTTGTAAATTGCCTTTCCTTTTGAACCTCTGTGTCTCAGTGCCAGTTAAGTCAGTGGAATGGGCAATGGGAGTGTTCCTGGAAGCTATTCATGTGATGGAACAGTAACAATAATTAATTATACATGGTCCTGTCTTCATAATAGCCACAACTCAAACTTCCCCTTAGCCAGATCCCAAAAAAAGCCAGTGGTGGTTCCAGTAAGACCTGGCACAAGAGAAAATTGATGGAGAGGAAATTTGGAAAGAAAGACACAATGATCTTATCTGATGGAAACAAAAATACCTCACTTTTGAAAATACTGCAAAAACATGGTTACATGAACACATTTCTGGGGTTCCCAGGACCCTAGAAAGTACCCATGGAAAAGTACAGCCCTGAAGCGTAAGCTTCTTTAGCTTCAAGGTGAACCTGCCTCTTATATAAAGTGATTGAGAGGAGGTAAGGGAGAAGGGTTATAAAATGAATATAAAATATAAAATTTATAAAATTATAAAAGGAATATAAAAGTTAGCGTACAAAGATCTACTCCCACACTTATTATAGGACTTATTTCATCAGTAGTATGATTTTGCTGCATCAGTGAGCATTAACAAACATTTATTCATTGGCAAATATTAAGGACTTTTAGTAATATCCAATTATGAGGCATAAGAAATGTGATGACAAGTAATTAGCTAATGTTTTCAGAACATTTTAAATATAAAAGAGTCATACTTTATCATTATATGCAATTTTGGTTAATCATAAGTGGCTTGGAAAGACTAACTTAAAACTTTCTGATCTTAGTGCGCCTAAATTTATGTTCATGTGTTTTCCACATTAACTCTTTATATGAATGATGAGGGAAAAAGCCAGTCTTGGATTTCATTTTCAACTACCCAGAAAAAAAATTCTTTTAAAGTTTTTTGGATTACTGACTTTTGATTTCTTCTAGGTCAAATGTATTGGTAACTTTTATTCCCTGATTGGGGAAGTATGGGGAAGATGGCAGTATTAAGAATTAAGGAGATCATTAGCCCCCACATCAAACAAATTATCCTTACCCCAGCCTGTCAGTGATAACAGAGACTATTATTTTACTAATCCTTACAAGCCAAATCATATCTTTTTGCCCCATGTTTCAGAGCACAGCAGGTGAGAGAGTGGATTTGTTAAGCTGGGTAGGTTTATCCTTCTTTTATGTATTCATTCAATTTTATGTTCATTTACTTATTGTACACATATGGTGATAGAAGCTGCTAAAGCAATCACTGTTATCCTGCAAAACAACAAGGCACAGAAGCAGATGTCATACTTCCCAGATTTTTTTAAAACCCAGGAATATTATGATTAATGATTCTTTTTCTTCCTTTTTTTTTTTTTTTTTTTGAGGACCAGGGCTTGTTTGCTGGAACATTTCTTAATGATTTAGGGAAAGATTCAAATATCTTCCCATTATGGCAATCCACCCCTGGGGCAAACCACCCATGAACTTTATAGATATATTTTGCTTTTGAATCCTTACAATGTTTATTATTCAGTTCGCTAGAATTTTATAAATATACAATCAAGTTTTAAAGTTACATGGGTGAAGAAAATCCCCGCTAAAGTGTCATCATATTTTTATAGTTACATTGAACACACTGAAAAGGCAAAACACTGTACCTTAACTCAAACAGATTTCAGAGAAAATAATTATGATGGCAAACCCTACATTGTATATCAAAGGTGAACCTTAGGAAAAGAAGTTTCTGTTCACGCTGAGGTAAGAGTTTAGTTTCTGTTCCAGTTGTATGCTGTATTAGTCAGCCAAAGGGGTACTGATGCAAAGTACCAGGCTCTGCTGGCTTTTATAAAAGGTATTTATTCAGGATGGAAGCTTACAGTTACAAGGCCCTAAAGAGTCCAACTCAAGGTACCATAAGAGGTACTTTCTTACCGAAAGTCTATTGTCACATTTTGAAGCAAGATGGGAGGTGATGTCTGCAAGGGTTCAGCCTTCCTCCTTCCTCTTAAAGCTCCATGGTCCCAGCTTCTTCTGATCTCAGGTGTAGGCTGACATAGACACCTCACTCTCCCTGGGACTTGTTCCTTTCTGGGCTCAGCTGCTCTGTTCTTTCCACGAGGTTAGCTGTAGACTATCAGGCTCATCTCTCTACCCAGGGCATGTCTGTGGAGCACTCTCTCTTCTTGCATATCTGCTTCTGTGTGTTCTCCTTCATGTATTTACTTCCCTGTCTTTGACTGAGAATCCATTTATATATTCCACAAAGTTGGTGGTGGAACTCAAACCGAGTTGCCCTAATAACATGGTCAAATAAAAGCCCTGATCTTGATTTAGTAAAGTAAAAGTGAAACCTCTGAATCTAATACAATTCAATATGCTCAGAGGACAGACCGGTTTACAAACACAATCCAATATTTAGTTTTGGAATTCAAAAACAATACCAAACTGTCATACATACCATTGCATATTTCAGGACATATGATATCATGAATAATTTAGGAAATAAGAGATAATAGTCCTAGGAAGAGAAAGCGTACTTTGTGTTAAAGATTTAAGGTTTAAGATTTTTCCCTCCTCCCTCCCTTCCTTCCTCCCTCCCTCCCTTCCTTCCTTCCTTTGTTCCTTCCTTCCTTCCTCCCTTCCTCCCTAGAAAGGTGCCTTATTTCAATGGAATATAGAAGATTTTTAATCATTTTTATTTTGATTATTTGACCTCTAAAGCTGAGATGACCAAAACTCCCTCTTTGAAGCATTAACCTTTTTGAAAGACACTTTTCCCCCCTTCCTAAGGGCTCTTTGTCTCTTGATGGCTTTGTCTACATTCTTAACCAAAAGGCTAGCACTTGTCCTTGCACATAATGCTGACATGTCCTGATAAGAGGGGAGCTGAAAGAAGAAGGAATTGAAGGTCCGTATGTTTATTTTGCTCTCAAGGGCATTGATGCCTGGGTGTATGTGTTTTGGGGGAGGGAAGTGGTGCTTGGGAGTAGGGCGGTGGGGAGGATAAATAATTTGTAATGCCTTCTACTAATGGATTTATAAAGTTTAGACCTGTATTAGGACCAATATTACCATCAGCATCAAGAGGAAAGCAGACTACAATTGCAAAGCTTCGAGCTAAACTTGTAGGGCAAGAAGTCAATGATACACATTATTGCATTCACCCTTGTTCTCCTTCCCATGTTCGGCTAATTGGAAATTTCAATCCATGTCAGAGAATCACCACAACTGTCAGTCATTTTCCATAGTACAAATCTTCCAGGAGGAAGAAAATGGAATACACTTAGTAACAGCACCGAAGCAATAGCCCTTGTATGTTAGATTTATAGCTGATGAGTATCTGGCTTGAAGCCAATAGGCAGTGTTAGAGTGTTTGTTATATAATAAGATTACAGGGGGAGCTTTGAAAACTGGAGAAGCCCAGGGTCCTCCCTAGATCTGTTAAATTAGAATCTCTCAGGGTGGGACCCAGTAACCAGAGTCTTTTAAACCTCTCCAAGTGACTCAAATGAGCAACAAAGTTTAAGAACCACCCAATAGGGGAAAATACTTATTTTCCATCCATGAAGTAGGAGCAAGTCATAAGGGAAAAGGATATATATTCTTTATCCTTCACTGTTCATTCTGTTTTGAAGAAGTACAAACAAGAACAAATTTTACCCCTTTTCCTTGCTCCCCAAAAGTTGGTGATACTAGAATCTGGATCCAGTAAGGAGCTTCTTGCCAGTGTGGCTCTCGAAGTGTGATCACCTGACCAGCTTTACCACCATCACCTGAGAACTGTTAAATCTTCGAATTCTTGGACCCATACTGACTTAGCAACTCTTTGGGTGGGGGACCAGCAATCAGAGTTTGAACCAAGCCACTTGGTCAGAAACGTTTTCTTCAAACACTTACTTTCCTACACAAGTAAATTCTTTCATCAATGGCAAATATATTTATTGCCTAAAATATTTTGAAAATTATTTAAAGACTACATCATCGGGCATTGGAATTTTTTAAAATACATTTTTTATTTATTTTAAAAGATACATAGACCACACAAAATGTTACTTTAAAAAACATAGGAAAAAATATACAGGGGGAAGCGAATTTGACCCAAGGGATAGGGCATCTGCCTACCACATGGGAGGTCCAAGGTTCAAACCCAGGGCCTCCTGACCCATGTGATGAGCTGACCCATGCAGAAGTGCTAATGCACTCAAGGAGTGCCGCGCCATGCAGAGGTGTCCTCCGCATAAGGGAGCCCCACGTGCAAGGAGTGCACCCCATAAGGAGAGCTGCCCAGCACGAAGAAAGTGCAGCCTGCCCAGGAATGGCACAGCACACAAGGAGAGCTGATGCAGCAAGATGATGCAACAAAAAAAGACACAGATTCTGGGTGCCACTGTCAAGAATACAAGTGGAGACAGACGAACACATAGCAAATGGATAGAGAGCAGACAACCAGGACGGGGGGCGGGGGGGTGGGGAGGAGAGGGAAGGGGAGAGAAATAAAAAGAAAGAAATCTTTAAAAATAAATAAATAAATAATATAGGAGATACCCATATTCCGCACTCCCCACACCCCCCACTTTTCCCACATCAACAACTTCTTTCATTAGTGTGGCACATTCATTGCGTTTGATGAATACATTTTAGAGCACTGCTACACAGTATGGATTATAGGTTACATTGTAGTTTACACTTTCTCCCAGTCCATTCAGTGGGTTATGGCAGGATATACAATGTCTTGCATTGTATATTCAGGACTATTCCAAGTCCCAAAAATGTCCCCTTATCACACCTCCTTTTCCCTCTCCCTGCCTTCAGCAACGCCAGTGGCCACTATCTCCGCATCAATGATATAAGATGTTATCCCATGTGTTAATACTGCATTCCTTAAAACTGAGCAATATTCCATGTATGTATTACAGTGTGCTTATCCATTAATCTGTTGGTGGACATTTGGGTTGCTTCTAACTTTGGGCAATAGTGAATAATGCCGCTATTATCATCGGGTAATATACCTGTTCATGTCATGTTTTCAATTCTTCTGGGTATTACTCAGTAGTGGGATTGCTGGATTGCAAGACAGTTCTCTAGTTTGCTTCCTGAGGAACTGCAGAACGGTCCTCCACAATTGCTGCACCACTTTACATTCCCGCCAGGGGTGGATAAGTAATCCCTTTCCCTAACATCCTCTCAAGCACTTGTAGTCCTCGTTTTTCAGTAGCCACCAGTCTAACGGGTATAAGATGATATCTCATTGTGTTTTTTTCCTTTTTTTAGTATAATCTTTTATTAAAAAGATACATAATTCACACAAAATGTTACATTAAGAAATAAAAGAGGTTAACACATACCCCACTCCCCAAACCACCCACCCCTCCCACATCAACAACTTATTTCATTAGTGTGGTACATTCATTGCATTTGATGAGTACATTTTAGATAACTGCTACACCACATGGATTATAGTTTATGTTGTAGTTTACACTCTCTTCCAGTCCATTCAATGTGTTATGGCAGGATATATATTGCTCTGCATCTGTTCCTGCAATATCATTCAGGACAATTCCGAGTCCCCAAACTGCTCCCATATCACACCTCTTTTTTCCATTTCCTGCCTTCAGCAATTCCTGTGGGCACTGTCTCTATATAAATGATATAATTTCTTCCATTGCTAGAGTCACAATAATTCTATAGTGGAATACCAGTAAGTCCACTCTAATCCATATTTTATTCCTCCATCATGAGGACCCTGAGAAGGCAATGTCCACTCCACCTCTAAATTGAAAGGGATTTAGATCCCACATGTCTGATGGATAGGATCCTCCTGCTTGCAGCTGTAGAGTCTCTCAGCTCCTTGGTGTGGTGGTTGACCATCCTCACCTCCCTGTTAGCTGACCTGGGTAAATCCAACAAACTGGAGATTAGGTATTACAAATCTGCTGAGGCTCAGGGACCAGCTGACACATTGGTAGTCCAGAGATTCACCAGCTGGTGCTTGGTAGTAATCCCTCAGTGCCAGGGAAGCTCATCCCCAGGAGTCATGTCCCACACTGGGGCAAAGGTATTGCATTTATACACTGAGTTTGGCTTAGAAAGTGACCACATTTCAGCAACATGGAGGCTCTCAGGAGGTAACTCTTAGGCACCCTGCAGCTCTAGGCCTAGTTGAAATTTCAAGCACACAGGCTCATAAGCATAGTCATCAGTATCAAGGGCCCATCGTGGGACCATCCTTCACTGTCTTTGCCCTTACACTTGGAGGATTGTTGTTCCCATTTGGGAATTCAACAGAGTTGTCCAAGATGTGAACTCAGCACTCTCACAGTTGTCATGTGAAACTCTGCCCACTATGTCAATATCTGACAAACATCTGAACATAATTATATACCCTCTATGCATGCCCTGGAGAACTGCCTCCCACCCCATCAATGACATCCCATACCAATGCTCCTCCCCTGCCATAGTTGAACCCTATGTAACTCAAAACATCTTCAAAAATGAAGTGTAATATATTGTCAAATTCAATTAATAGGAAAGTGAAATAGTAATGATAGGTTTTAAGATAAGAAATAAAATACAGAGTAATTTAGAAAAACTAAAATAAAGTAAAAAGTAAATTGGGGTATTGAAAAAATTAAAACTATTATAAAATTTTTTTGATATTTTGCCTTTCATCACTGTAATAGATGTTGCCCTGTATGTACAGGGGCAAGGCAATCTCTTCCATTTCTTCCTCAGTGTCTTATATCTTTTTTAAAATTTATTACATCTTCAAAAAGTTTTAGGTCACATTAAAGTCACATGTAGAATGTAGGGGATTCCTACATATCCAACATCCTCCCCCTTTTCTCCCTTCCCCCACAATCATCTTTTTATATGTGGATGTTACATTTGCTACAACTGACGTACAAATATTGAAATATAGTTACTGACCATAGTTACATTATAGTTTGCATTTTAGACTGTACAGTTTTATAAATTTTTGGTGAAATTCAACATGGCCTGTATCCATCATTGCATGATCATGCAGAATACTTCCATTGCCCTCCAGTTATCCCTTCTTCCATCTCTTCCATTCCTCTCACCCCCTCCCCTTGGAGCCCTCAGTGACAACCAAGCTTCACTGCTTGAAGGACAGGATTTAGATATACTTGCAACAATGCTGGGGGCTGACATACTAGTCTGTCCTCCCCCACTGAGGACCAATCATGCTCTTGAGAGACACCCTACCCTCTGTCTGAGAACATCAGGCCTCCCAGGATGGGGGTACAACACCTTCCTACTCATTGTATGTGTCTCCACCCACTGATATTATACACTGTCACAAGAGGAGCTCTCACACATTCCCTAGAAACCTGTCCCAGATACACCCTGTGCCAGATGCCCCTATTAAACCCCTTAAAGCAGTAACACTTCCTAATTATATTTTCTAAAGAGTTTTCTCAACATTATAGTTTAAACCATGTATCTGACAATCTCCTGTGTTCACCTGCTTCCCCAAAACCCTTCCCCCAATTCCATGAACCATCTGACCCATCCTCCCAACCCTAGACCCCCTCAAGCCTGCAAAGCCAAACCCAATACCACCCTATGCCCCCATGTTATCCCTTCACTGCACAACTACTTACATCCACTTTATCATAAATTTCATCCGTGTGGGTTTGAGCTCACAGCCTTCCTCTCCCTCCCTATTTCCTGTAAGCCATCTTCCAGTCTCTAGCTCTCTGCGACAGCTTGATTTGCTTAATTCATATCAGAACGTTCATGTGATATTTGTCTCTCAATGCCTGGCTTGCTTCACTCAACATAAGGTCCTCAAGATTCATCTATGTTATCACATGAGTTAGTACTGTATTCCTTCATACACATGAGTAGTATGCCATTGTATGTATATACATACAATGGCATTTTGTTTATCCATTCATCTGTTGATGGGCATTTGGGTTGATTCCAACTTTTGGCAATAGTGAGTAATACTGCTATGAACATTGCTATGCATATTTCAATTTGTGTCCTTATTTTCAGTTCTTCTGGGTATATACCCAAGAGTGTAATTGCTGGGTCCTATGGCAAATCTACAGCTAGTTTTTGTTTTGAGGAACTGCCAAACTGTTCTCCACAATGCAATGACTGGATCATTCTACGTTCCAACCAGCAGTGGATGAGGGTTCCCATTCCTCCACAGTCCTCTGGTTTTTTAATAGCCACCAGTCTAAAGGGTATAAGATGATATCTCATTGTAGTTTTGATTTGCATTTCCCTAAGAGCTAGTGATGTTGAACATATTTTCATGTGCTTTCCAGCCATTCATATTTCTTCTTTGGAGACGTGTCTGTTCAAATCTCTTACCCATTTTTTAAATGGGTTTGTCTTTTTATTTTCAAGATATAGGATTTCATTATATATGCTGGATGTTAGGTTCCTATCAGATATATGGTTACCAAATATTTTCTCCCATTGGATAGGCTGTCTTTTCACTTTCTTGATAAACTCCTTTGAGGTGCAAAAGGTTTTAATTTAGAGGAGGTCTCATTTATCTATTGTTTCTTTCACTGCTCATGCTTTGGGTATGAAGTTTATGAAGCCGTTTCCTATTACAAGGTCCTGTAGCTGCTACCCTACATTGTCTTCCAAGGTCTTTATGGTCTTGGCTCTTTTATTTAAGACCCAAATTGAGTTGATTTTTGTTTAAGGTGTGAGATGATATTCCTTTCTCATTCTTTTGCATATGGATATCCAGTTCTCCAAGCACCATTTGTTGAAGAGGCCATTCTCTCCCAGTTGAGTGGGCTTGGTGGCCTTGTTGAATATCAGATGACTGTATATATGAGGATCTATATCAGAACTCTTAATTCGATTCCATTGGTCACTATGTCTATCCTTGCACCAATACCATGCCATCTTGACCACTATAGCTTTGTAGGGTGTTTTAAAGTCAGGTAGTGTGATTCCTCCAATTTCATCATTCTTTTTCAATATTTCTTTGGCTATTTGGGGACTTTTGCCCTTCAAAATAAATTTCATAGTTAGTTTTTCCAGTTCAGTAAAAAATGCTGTGTTGATTTTTATTGGGATTGCATTAAATCTGTAGATTACTTTGGGTAGGGTAGACATCTTAATGATATTTAGTCTTCCTATCCATGAACAGGGAATATTCTTCCATTTATTTAAGTCTTCTTTGATTTCCTTCAATAGTGTTGTGTAGTTTTCTGCTTATGTCATTTACAGCTTTAGTTAAATTTATTCCTAGATATTTGATTTTTAAAATTTTCTATTGTAAATGGGATTTTTTCTTGATTTCCTCCTCAGATTGCTCATTATCAGTGTTCAGAAATGCTACTAATTTTTCCTTATTGATCTTATAACCTGCAGCTTTACTGAACTATTTATTGGTTCTAGAAGCTTTGTTGCGGAGTTCTCAGGGTTTTCTATGTAGAGGATCATGTTGTCTGCAAATAGTGAAATTTTGACTTCTTCCTTTCCAATTTAGATGCCTTTTATACCTTGTTCTTGCCTTATTGCTTGAAAAGGTACTCCTAAAACAATGTTAAATAAAAGGGGTGATAGTGGGCATCCTTGTCTTGTTCCCGGTATTAGAGAGAAAGATTTTAGGATTCTATCATTGTGTATGATGTTAGCTGTGTGTTTTTCATATATACCCTTTATCCTGTTCAGAAAGTTTACTTCTATTCCTATCTTTTGCACTGTTTTTATCAGGAAAGGTTGCTGTATTTCATCAAATGCTTTTTTGTGTGTATAGATACGATCATGTGATTTTTTTCTTTTGATCTGTTTATGTGGTGTATTACACTGATTGATTTTCTTATATTGAACCATCCTTGCATACTAGGGATAAAACCCACTTGGTCATGATGTATGATTCATTTGACGTGTTGTTGAATACTATTGGCAAGTATTTTGTTGATGATTTTAGCATCTAGTTTCATTAGAGAGATCATTCTGTAACTTTCCTTTCTTGTGGCATCTTTGTTTGGCTTTGGTATTAGGGTAATGTAGATGTTGAATGTGTTAGGCAGTCTTCCTACTACTTGAATTTATTGGAAGAGATTAAGCAAGATTGCTGTTAGTTCTTTCTGCAATGTTTGGTAAAAATCACCCGTGAAGCCCTCTGGTCCTGGGCTCTTCTTTGTTGGGAGGTTTTTAATGACTGATTCTATCTCTTTCCTTTGATTGGTCTGTTGAGATCATCAATTTCTTCTTTTATCAATGTAGGCTGCATATGTGTTTCTGGGAATTTGTCCATTTCCTCAAATTTGTCCTTCTTAATGGCATATAGTTTTTCATGGTATCATCTTATGATACTCTTTATTTCTGTGAAGTCAGTGGTGATATCCCCATTCTCTTTTCGTATTTTGTATATTTTCATCTTCTGCCTTTTTAAGTTTGTTAGTCTAGCTAAGGGTTTGTCAATTTTATTGATCTTCTCAATGAACCAGCTCTTGGTTATGTTTATTTTTTCTACTGCTTTCTTATTTTCTATCTCAGTTAGTTCTGCTCTGATATTTGTTATTTCTTTCTACTTCTTTTTGGGTTAGTTTGTTGTTCTTTGACTAATTCCTCCAAGTGTGCAGTTAGGTCTTCTATTTTAGCTCACTCTTCCTTTTCATATATGAATTTAGGGCTATGAATTTCCCTCTTTGTATGGATTTTGCTGCAACTCATAAGTTTTGATATGTTGTGCTGTTATTTTCATTAGTTTCAAGGTAGTTACTGATATCTTCTGAGATTTCCTTCTTGAACCCCTGTCTAAGAGTATGTTGCTTAACTTCTATATGTTTGTGCCTAATCTGGGTCTCTGGCCCTTGCAGATTTCCAGCTTCATTCCACTGTGGTCAGAGAAATTATTTTGTATGATTTTCATCTTTCTGAATTCATTGAGACTTTTACTGTGGCCTAGCATGTGGTCTATCTTGGAGAATGATCCATGTGCACTTGAGAAGAATGTATATCCTGCTGTATTTGGGTGTAATGTTCTGTATATGTCAATTAGGTCCAACTCCTCTAATATATTGTTCAAAGTCTTTGTTTCTTTATTGATTCTTTTTTGAATGTTCTGTCCAAAGTTGATGTGGTGTATTAAAATCTCCCACTATAATTGTAGAGGCATCTATTCCTTCACTTAGATTTTCCAGTGTTTGCCTCACATATTTGGAGACACCCTTGTTAGGAGCATAAATGTCACTTTAAGTTGATCCATGATATTTGTTTGGACAGCTTTAATTAGATGTTCAATGTTCTGCTCCTCTTCCTGGTTTTTAGTTTGCTCATTGGACTGGGCCATGTCTTCCTGATTATTGGTATGGTTTGTAATTTTCTGTTGCTGTCTGGTCATCATTTTATCTTGATGGGTTTGTTCAGTTGATTAGCTTCTCCCTCTAGTATTAGCTTTTATTTAGTTGCTGTTTTTGTGTGTGTATTAAGTTTTCTGTTAGACACTTTGTTCTTCTTATTCTATTTCTTTGTTGTTGTCTAAGTTCCCATGGAGGACTAAGATTAGAGCCAGGGAAAGCAAATGAAGTAAGAAAAGAAAAATTATAATAGTTTTATTGATAGTAAAACTTAGCAGAAGAACTGTGTAAGACCTAGAAGAATGAATATTAAACTCATGTAAGCAGTGTAGAGTTATAGGAATAAAAAGGTGGAGTACTTACAATGAAATGGGATACTGAATATGGAGAAGAATACAGTTTGAATTAAAAGACAAACATGATAAGAGTGGGAAAGAGAAAAGAAAGGACAAAAGCAGAAAGAGTTAATAAAGGATAGAAAACAGGATAGAAGTGTTTACATTAAAAAGCCAGAAAAATTGGGGGCTAAATAAAGAGAGGTGGGATGTAAGAGCAACAACAGTAGGCAGAAGATAGAAAGATGCAGGAAGCAAAATAGATGTGTTGGTAGCTAAAATCAGTATACATAAAAAGAGGAAATCAAGGAAGAGGAAACACAGCAGGCAAGAAAGAAGCTGGCAGCACCTAATCAAAAAAAGGAAAGAAAAAAAAGGGGAGGGGGCTAAAGAGGAAGGAAAGATAAGAAAACAAAAAAAAAAAACAAGACAAATCCACAAGCAAGGAGTCAACCAAACACTAAGAAAAATCAGACTTCCTCTTAAGCCCCTGTGGAGCTTGTCAGGCTGCTGGTGTTTATCAATTACTCTGAAACTTTACTCTGCAGATTCTGAAGTGGGTTTTAGTGAGTATGCTAAGTTAAATAATATAACAAAAGAAATCTTTTTTCTTTAAAGAAAAAAAAGAGTCCCAAGGGAAGCTAATACAAGGATAATGTCTATGTTTTCCTTATCCTAAAGTATCCCCTAGATGTTTAACATCCCAGTGACTTGAACTAGAAGCCGAGACTTGAACTAGAGACCTTGTATATTCAAGGCTGAAACTCTTCCACTGAGCTAAACTTTCTCATTGGGTTGGTAAGCTCTTCAGAAAGGATCCCTTTCCCTAGGGCCAGGATTGACCCTTTGCAATTGGATAAACTGCTGACTAGGAATCTGTCCTTGTCCCTCCTCCTTTTTTTTAACTGCTCTCTCTCCCAGGGCAGTAGGAAGCAATAGCCTGTGTGAGAGTTCCCTTTTGAAATTTCATATGGAACTCTGGTGACTTAACTCACCACAGAAAAAAATGCCTCTCAGTCTCTTTGAGAGAGATCACACACAACTATGCTGGGAACCATAAATATGCTCTTGGAAGCTTATTAAGCACTTCCTACTGTCCCCCTTCCTTAGGTGAGTTGCACAGGACTAGTTAATTGCCTAACTCCACCTTCTCCCAGACCAATTTTCCCTATCCCAGGGAGGTTAGGTAAATCAGACTGCCTCAGCAGATTCACCTCTCCCCTTTCCCTGGTTTCTCCTTGAGTCAGCTGGTATGCTCCTCAAAGCTAAAAAACGGGAGTCCAGACAATTGAATCTGCACTCGGGGGACCCCTCTCCACCCTTCACCAGAACCCTCGCACTCTCGGAGTTAGTCTCCTTCAGCTGGGTGACCCGTGAGAATCTGGGATTGCTGTGGCTTCCTGCCCTGAAGGAGGGGCTTACCCATCCCACAGCTCCTGCCTCAAGTGCCAGAAATTCATGGTTTTACCTTGAGCAATCACTGTTTTTGTCGTGCTTTCTCCAGATCGATGCCCTGAAGTCTCCTGCTTTGTGGATTCCCAAAACAGCTCACTCAGGCAGGAGTTTTACCCCCACTCCGCCATTTTTTGTAGGAGAGATGATGTGTGAGCACTTAATCTGATGCCATCTTGCCCCTCCTCCGGGCACTGGAATTTGTGATGTGACTATTTCATTATGCTGAGTTAGGTTTTGAGTTTTGGCTAGCAGTAGGCAGACAAGGAACTGGAAAATTAAAAGTGGCTTGGGAACTTAATAAAGATTTAATTTTGAGCCAGTATTTTGATTCATCAGAGGATGAATGACAAGGTTTTTTTTTTTTTTTTCCTTTCCTTGGTAAAATTCTGTTCTTTGCCCAATCTTTTTTTTCAAATACAGAACTTAGTTATCACGATAACTATTACTCTTATAAAGCAACAACCAACAAATCTATATCATGATGAGGGTAGAATTCATCTTATGTCTCGAACCTAAGATACCTGACTCCCATGCCCATCTTCTTTTAGTCATTCCTAAGGTTCTCTCTATCTTTTTGAACCTGAGGTAATGGTTTTAGCTTTCCTCTCCCTCCTCAATATATAGCTTGGTCACTAAGAGTAGGGGATCTACAGTCTGACTGTGTGGGTCCAAATCCGGGCTTTAAAAACTTTTTTGAGCCCCGCCCCCTGAGCCCCTCCAGCATGTGGCACAGCAGCGGCAGCACCTCTCTGAGCGTGGGGTGTTCGGGCTCCGGTCGCGTTTTCACTGCCATGAACTTGCTGTAGGATTCATTGTACAGCAGTTTGTCTTGAATGGATTTCTCAGAGTGGAATTAGCAACAGTGATCTATTTCCTCAAGAGTGAGTGATTCCAGGAGACGGTGGAAGCGCCTGAGGTGAAGACCCCGCTGGCGGGAGGTGGGCAGTGCTGGAGAGCGAGTGGCGGCTGGAGAGCAGACGGCTTATTAGAAGCAGAGGTTCCTAGAGCTCACCTGAATTCTGGTCACAAAGAAAACCTATTCCTTCTTTCCAAAGTTCCTCTCCTTGCTCCAAATGGAAAAGTACATCTGATTTGCAGACCCGAGTACCTGTTTCCAGAACTGCAATTTAAATAAGTTCTAAGAAAGAAGCAGCTGGGCAGCGTTGGAGGCTCTTCGGGACCAGGCTGTTTCAGGATTTTTGCAGGACAGGAGATATCTGGACATCGATTTGGTGGGAAGGTGCTGCAGGGAACACCTCACATTTGTTGGGTTTCCTCATCCTCCACTGCCTCATTTCTGTGTGAATAGATTTTGGCTATCTACACTATCCCCTTTCCCCTACATCTTGATAGCTTCCATCATCTACTGTCTCTCCTATATTCCACCTCCCTTTCTTTGATCCACAAAGTGTCTAACTCTTAATTTCTAATACCTTTGTTTTGTTTTCTGTCTGTTATCCACTCTTGAAACTATTGCCTTTCTTTTCTCTTTCCCTCTCTCACGAAAACAATAGCTTTTTAATTCATATCATATTCCTCCCATATTCAGTCGAGTATCTCATTATAGGTACTCTACCTACTGCTATAACTCTACACAATTTACATGAATCTAACCTCCATCCTCCCAGATCTCATATTGTTGCTTTGTTAACATATATCACCAATACTACTTTACACTTTTTCCTTGCTTACACAATTGCTTTTCCCCGGCACTAATACTTTCCTTTAAAGTGAACTCAACCGGCAATAAGAAATTAGAATAAGAAGAACAAAGTGACAAAGAGAAGATATAACACTTACGCAAAAACAACAGCTAATTAATCTCCAAGACTAGACAAAGAAGCTAAGGAACTGATTAAACCCGTCAAGATAAAATGATGACCAGACAGCAACAAAAATCTACAAACCAAACCAGTAATCAGGAAAACATGGCTGAATCCAATGAACAAACTAAAAATCAGGAAGGGAAGCAGAACTTCGCACAAGTAATGAAAGATCTCAGAACATTTATCACCAACAAATTTAATGAAGTAAAGGAAGAGGTTAACAACCTGAAGACAACATTGGAGGGGAAATTGCAGACATACACAAAAAGATAACAGATATGATGGGAATGAACACCACAGTTCAAGAAATCAAAAATACACTTGCAGCAAATATCAGCAGACTAGAAGAGGCAGAGCAGAGAATTAGTGATGTGGAAAACAGTAGATCGGAAATCAAACAGATAGTAGAATTGGCCGATAAAAAGATAGAAAAAATCCAACTAGGACTTAGGGACCTGAATGATAATGCAAAACGCTCAAACATACGTATTATAGGCATTCCAGAAGGAGAAGAGAAGGGAAAGGGGTCAGAAGGAGTGTTGCAGGAAATAATGGCTGAAAACTTCCCAAATCTACTGAAAGAGACAGATGTACATATCCAAGAAGCACAGCGCACCCCACTGGTCATAAACCCCAACAGGCCCACCCCCAGACATATACTTGTCAAATTATTCAATGCTCAAGACAAAGAGAAAATTCTAAAAGCAGCAAGAGAAAAGAAAAACATCACATACAAGGGAAGCTCCATAAGATTAAGTGCTGATTTCTCATCTGAAACCCTGGAGGCAAGAAGGCAGTGGTATGATATAGTCAAGGTACTAAAGGAAAAAAATTTCCAACCAAGAATACTCTATCCAGCTAAACTAGCATTCAAAAATGATGGAGAATTCAAAATATTCGCAGATAAACAGAAATTGAAAGAGTATACCAACAAGAAACCTCCCCTTCCAGAAATTCTAAAGGGAGTTCTGCAGGAAGAAAGGAAAAAACAGGACAGGCAGAGTTGGAGGAGAGTGTAAGAGCAACAAAAAAGACAAAAATAGAAGGAAAACAAATGCAAACACAATATGACAAACACAAATCCAATCAAAATATGGCTAACACAAATAATTCCTTGAAAGTAATAACACTGAATGTCAATGGATTAAGCTCACCTATCAAAAGATTCAGACTGGGACATTGGATAAGGAAATATGACCCATCTATATGCTGTCTACAAGAGACACATCTTAGACCCAGAGATTCATGGAGGTTGAAAGTGAATGGCTGGAAAACAATCATACAAACAAACAATAACCAAAAAAAGGCAGGAGTAGCTATATTAATATCAGATAAAATAGACTTTAAATGCGAAACAACCGTGAGAGACAAAGAAGGATACTACATTTTAGTGAAAGGGACAATCTGTCAAGAAGAGCGAACAATCATGAATATTTATGCTCCTAACAAAGGCGCCTCTAAATATGTGAGGCACACGCTGGAAAAACTAAGTGAAAAAATAGATGCATCTACAATTATAGTGGGGGATTTTAATACACCACTATCAATTCTTGACAGAACATCTCAAAAGAGAATCACTAAAGAAACAAAACATTTGAACAGTATATTAGAGAAGCTGGATCTAATAGACATATATAGATCATTACACCCAAACACAGCAGGATATGCATTTTTCTCAAGCACACATGGATCATTCTCCAAGATAGACCATATGCTAGGCCACAAAGAAAGGCTTAACGAATTCAGAAAGATTGAAATCATACAAAACAATATCTCTGACCACAGTGGAGTGAAGCTGGAAATTTGCAAGGGACAGAGGCCCAGATTTCACACCACGATTTGGAAATTAAACAGCATACTCTTAGAAAAACAGTGGGTCAAAGAGGAAATCTCAAAAGAAATCAATGACTACCTTGAAACAAATGATAATGATAACACAACATACCAAAATTTATGGGATGTAGCAAAAGCAGTACTGAGAGGGAAATTTATAGCCATAAATTCATATATCAAAAAAGAAGAAAGAGCAAAAATTGAAGAACTAACTGCACATTTGAAGGAATTAGAAAAACAACAACAAAGTAACCCAACAGGAAGAAGAAGGAAGGAAATAACAAAGATAAGAGCAGAACTAAATGAAATAGAAAATAAGAAAGCACTTGAAAAGATAAACAAGAACAAGAGCTGGTTTTTTGAGAAGATCAACAAAATTGACAAACCTTTAGTGAGACTAACAAAGAAAAAAAGAGAGAAGATGCAAATACACAAAATAAGAAATGAGAAAGGCGATATCACCACTGACCCCACAGAAATAAAGACTATCATAAGAGGATACTTTGAAAAACTATATTCCAACAAAAATGACAATTCAGAGGAAATGGACAAATTCCTAGAAACACATAAGCAGTCCATATTGACAAAAGAAGAAATTGATGATCTTAACAAACCAATCACAAGCAAAGAGATAGAATCAGTCATTAAAAACCTCCCAACTAAGAAGAGCCCAGGACCAGACGGCTTCACAGGTGAATTCTACAAAACATTCCAGAAAGAACTAACACCAATCCTGCTGAAACTCTTCCAAAAAATCGAAACGGAAGGAACATTGCCTAATTCCTTCTATGATGCCAACATTACCCTAGTACCAAAGCCAAACAAAGACACCACAAGCAAGGAAAATTACAGACCAATTTCTCTAATGAATCTAGACGCAAAAATACTTAACAAAATACTTGCTAATCGTATTCAACAACACATTAAACAAATTATACACCACAACCAAGTGGGATTCATTCCAGGTACGCGAGGATGGTTCAACATAAGAAAATCAATCAATGTAATACACCATATAAACAGATTGAAGGAAAAAAATCACATGATTATATTTATAGATGCAGAAAAAGCATTTGACAAAACCAGCACCCTTTCTTGATAAAAACACTCCAAAAGATCGGAATACAAGGAAATTTTTTGAACATGATAAAGAGTATATATGAAAAACCTACAACCTACATTGTTTACAATGGAGAAATCCTAAAATCCTTCCCTCTAAACTCAGGAACAAGACAAGGATGCCCATTGTCTCCCCTTCTATTTAACATTGTCTTAGAAGTACTTGCTCGAACACTGAGACAAGAACCAGATATAAAAGGCATTGACATTGGAAAGGAAGAAGTCAAAATTTCATTATTTGCAGATGACATGATCCTATACATAGAAAACCCTGAGAGATCTACAACAAAGCTTCTAGAACTCATAAATGAGTTTAGTAAAGTTGCAGGTTATAAGATCAATGCGCAAAAATCAGTAGCATTTCTGTACACTAATAATGAGCAAGATCAGGAGGAAATCAAGAAACAAATACCATTCACAATAGTAAATAAAAAAATCAAATATTTAGGAATAAATTTAACTAAAGATGTAAAAGACTTATACACCAATAACTATACAAGACTGTTCAAGGAAATCAAAGAAGACCTAAATAAATGGAAGAATATTCCTTGTTCATGGATAGGAAGACTGAATATTATTAAGATGTCTATCCTACCAAAACTGATCTACACATTCAATGCAATCCCAATAAAAATCAACACAGCCTTCTTTAAGGAACTAGAAAAACTAACTATGAAATTTATTTGGAAAGGAAAGAGGGCCCAAATAGCCAAAGACATATTGTAAAAGAAAAATGAAATTGGAGGAGTCACACTACCTGACTTCAAAACATACTACCAAGCTACAGTAGTGAAAACAGCATGATATTGGCATAAGGAGAGACACACAGACCAATGGAATCGAATTGAAAGTTCTGATATAGAACCTCATATATATAGCCATATAATATTTGATAAAGCCACCAAACCCTCTCAACTGGGAGAGAATGGGCTATTCAACAAATGGTGCCTGGAGAACTGAATAGCCATATGTAGAAGAATGAAAGAGGATTACCATCTCACACTTTATACAAAGATCAACTCAAGATGGATCAAAGACCTAAATATAAGAGCCAAGACCTGGGGAAACGGGCTTGGCCCAGTGGTTAGGGCGTCTGTCTACCACATGGGAGGTCCTTGGTTCAAACCCCGGGCCTCCTTGACCCGTGTGGAGCTGGCCCATGTGCAGTGCTGATGTGCACAAGGAGTGCCCTGCCACGCAGGGGTGTCCCCCACGTAGGGGATCCCCACACGCAAGGAGCGCGCCCCATAATGAGAGCTGCCCAGCGTGAAAGAAAGTGCAGCCTGCCCAGGAATGGCACTGCCCACACTTCCCGTGCCGCTGACGACAACAGAAGCGGACAAAGAAACAAGATGCAGCAAATAGACACAGAACAGACAACTGGGGTGCGGCGGCTTGCTCGGTCGGTAGAGGTGGGGTCTGGCTGCGGACGAGGGGTCGGTCCAGCTCAGGATGAGGGGTCGTTCCCACTTGGGACGAGGGGTCGGTCCCACTTGGGACGAGGGGTCGGTCCCACTTGGGACGAGGGGTCGGTCCGGCAGCAGACAAGGGGTCGGTCTCACAGGGGTTGCACGGTTCGGCTGACGGGGTCACCCGGCAAAGCCGGCGACGAAGGGGTCGCCCGGAGAAGCAGGCGATGAACTGGGGACAAGGGAGGCCAGGCCCTTGTCGGGGGCTCTCAGGACTGGAGGGCGCACGGCAGAAAAACTACCGCGGAGACAAGGTAAACACGCAAGTCCACTTTATTGAGGGAGAGGCAACAGTTTTATAGGGGCTGGGGAAGGCTGATTGGTCGAAGCCACGCCCTGTTCTGATTGGTTGCTGGAGAAAGGTGAGTGGGAGGTGCTGGACAGGGGAGGGGTGGTGGTTAGGGATTGGCTGTCGCTGTTGCTGGGGGAAGGAGCAGGGTTTAGGGATTGGTGGCTGCTGTTGCTGGGGTGGAGGGCAGACTTGAGTTTCCTGCCCACGCCTGGCTGTTGCTGCTGTCGGGGGAGGGGAAAAGGGCAGACTGGAATTTTCTGCCCTGCGCCTGCGCAGGGAGAAAGAAGAAGAAGGGTGCCGCCCCACAGGCATCGTGTGGCGCCATCTGGGAGGAGGGGCGGCCGCGGAAGCATGGCTGCCGAGAAGGGGAGACCCGAGGGCACTCTGCGCCCATGCCGAGCTTCCTTCAGGGGTGGCGGTGGGCCCGACCAGCCACCCTATTATGGGGGCAGTGGCTTGGCCTGCCGCGGCTGCTCCCCCGCCAGGCCAGCAAACCACACTTCAGCCTGAGGGGTGACCACATTTCCCCCTTCTTTTCAAATAAGGGCCAGGATGACAGCAGCAACAAGTAGCCGAGGCCCAAGAGGCAGTAAGCAATGAGGGAAGCGGGGCTGAAGAGGGAGGTGAGTATGACGGGGATATAAATGTACAATTTAGGGGGCAGTATCTTGCCGTTGCAAGCAAGGGTGGCCAATGTCCAATTGTCATTGATCTCGGTGGCTATAAGGTCTATCTGCTGTTAAAAGTCCCGAATGACAGCGCGTTACAGGTAGTTGATCTCTTCTTGTCGGCAAAGAGCGGTAGAGGCAGACTGTGTGATGGTCTGGAGGATCGCAGTGGTGAGGACAAGTCGCGTCAGGGCACCAGCAGCGGTGGTGGCGGCAGCGTCGGGAGTGGTGGAGACGTAGGCGAGGACAACAAGAAGGCCAAAGTCTCCACAGGCGCGAGAGAGGCTGATGTTAATGGGGCGGGCTGACATGGGGCGGCCCAATCTGCAACGCAATGGGGGTTCAAGCAAAAAAAGGAGGGGGGCGGGGGACAAGAAAGGACGCTTTGGATGGCTGAGAAGAGGAGTGAGATCGAGACAGGAGGAAGCTCCGCAGAAGTATGGGGAGGCAAAAAGCACAAACATTATTAGATGCTAGAAAGCAGGCCGCGGGCCGTTTAGCGGGGCTGGAGCTGCTTGAGAGTGATGGCAGCATGGGGGGCCGCGGTTACAGAAGACTTGGGGCTGTTTCAAAGAGATCTTACACCGGTGAGTGTCTAGGAGACCGGCAAGGGCCCGAATTTGTGGGGCTTGCTTAGCAGATAGGATGTTACCCATTGCTAATGGCCTTTTGGAGCCGATAAGAAAAGGGGCCCTTACCTTGAGAGCGCGGCGATGGGAGCCGAGGTGCGCGGTGAGACGAGAGGGGTCAGAGCCGGTGGGACTCCGACGGTGGTCGCGGGCCAAGAGAAGGCCGTGACGAGGGGAGGGTGGAACGACGAGCAGTGGAGCAAGGCAAAGGGGAGCAAGTGCGGAGGGGAGGAGGCAGAGGTGAAGGCAGGGGTGGAGGTGCTCAGGCACGCGCTCCTGAGAGTTTTATTGGCGCCTCTTAATCATAGCGGGTCGGTATAAGCCCCCGACATGGAAGGAGAAAGCCATCCAGCGATTCTCCCAGACCGCCGTGGATCATATGAGGTCACCAAAGTTCAGGAGCAGCAATGCAGAGCGAAAAGATAGAGGTGAGAAGAGAGGAGGGCGTAGGGCTGTGGGAGGGTTACTTCAGACATGCAAGCGCGTGCTCCCGAGAAATCCAAGGCCTCTCTTAATCATAGCGGGTCGGTATAAGCCCCCAACATGGAAGGAGAAAGCCATCCAGCGATTCTCCCAGACTGCCGTGGATCATATGAGGTAGCCAAGGCTCAGGTAGCAGCAATGTTGCACGAGAGAAGTCCCAAGGTGAGAAGAGAGGGGGGGGGGGCGCCAGGTTATGGAGTGAGGCTGTGGTGGAGTTGCCTTGCCCCACGTTGGGCGCCACTGGGGAAGGGCAGGGAATTAAATAAATAAATAAATCTTTAAAAAAAAAAAAAAAGAGCCAAGACCATAAAGATCTTGGAAAGCAGTGTAGGGAAACATCTACAGGACCTTGTAATAGGAAATGGCCTCATGAATATCCCACCAAAAGCACGAGCAGCAAAAGAACAAATAGATAAATGGGACTTCCTCAAAATTAAAGCCTTGTGAACCTCAAAGGAGTTTGTCAGGAAAGTAAAAAGGGACCCCACACAATGGGAGAAAATATTTGGCAACCATATATATGATAAGAGACTTATAACTTGCATATATAAAGAACTGCTATATCTTGAAAATAAAAAGATAAACAACCCATTAAAAAATGGAAAAAAGATTTAAACAGACACTTCTCCAAAGAAGAAATACAAATGGCTAAAAAGCACATGAAAAAATGCTCCAAATCTCTAGCTATCAGGGAAATGCAAATCAAAACTACAATGAGATACCATCTTACTCCCACAAGATTGGCAACTATGAAAAAAAACAGAAGAATACAAATGCTGGAGAGGATGTGAAGAAAGGGGAACACTCATCCACTGCTGGTGGGAATGCAGAAGGATCCAACCATTCTGGAGGACAGTTTGGCAGTTCCTCAAAAAACTAACCATAGATTTGCCATTTGACCCAGCAATACCACTGCTGGGTATATACCCAGCAGAACTGAAAACAAGGACACAAACTGATATATGTACATAGCAGCATTGTTCACTATCGCCAAAAGTTGGAATCAACCCAAATGCCCATCAACAGATGAGTGGATCAATAAAATGTGGTACATACACACAATGGAATAGTACTCGGCTGTAAGAACAAATACACTACAAACACACGTGATAACATGGATGAATCTTGAGAACCTTATGTTGAGTGAAGCAACCCAGGCATTGAAGGACAAATACTACAAGACCTCAATGATATGAAATAAGCAAGCTGCCTCAGAGAGTTAGAGACTGGAAAATAGGCTTACAGAAAATCGGGGGGTGGAGGAAGGATGTGAGCCGACGTCTGCAGGGGTGGAATCTATGATGAGCTGGTGCTAACATGGAGTTGAAGAATGTCAACCACCACACCATGGAGCCTAGAGTGCCTACAACTGAAAGCAGGAGGATTGCATCCAGTATCCATGTGGAATCTAAGCCCCCTCTTGACATAGATGTGCATGGACACAACCAATCTAATGTCCACAGAGAAAATGTGGCATTGGTGTGGGAAGGGTGGCCATGGTGGCTGCTGGGTGCGGGGAATGGGAGAAAGAGATGAGATGTGGAGGCGTTTTCGGGACTTGGAGTTGTCCTGGGTGGTGCTTCACGGACAATTACGAGACATTGTAGATCCCCCCAGGGCCCACTGGATGGAACGTGGGAGAGTGTGGGCTATGATGTGGACCATTAACTATGAGGTGCAGCGATGCCCAGAGATGTACTTACCAAATGCAATGAATGTGTCATGATGATGGGAGAGAGTGCTGCTGTGGGGGGAGTGGGGGGTGGGGGCGGTGGGGTTGAATGGGACTTCATATTTTTTGAATGTAATATTTTTTAAAAAATGAATAAAAAAAAGTAAAAAAATAAAAAATAAAACTTTTTCATGTGTACTGATGGAAAAATGTGCTTTTTTAACTTTGGTCTTCTCATCTATAAAATAGAGATCATAACATTACTTCTCTCAAGGAGTTGCTGTGAGTGTCGAAAGAGAAGATCTACGCAAAAGCCCTTATTAGTTTTAAAACATTGTAACTACTGAAAAAAATATATTAGCTGTTATGATAAGTCCTCATTTTATGCATAACATCGACTAGCTAATAGAGGTATGGAATTTATATTTACATATATATTTTATATCTAGGTATGTGTATGTATATTCTGATTATCATATTGATTAACCAGAATTCTGCAGCCAGCATTCATATCCAAATTTTTCCTCTGTTAAATGAAGATCTCCAATGCACAGATGTGGTGCTTGGATTATCTATTGTTGCATAACAAAGCCCTCCAAACTTAGTGTTATGTAGAGAAAAATATTTTTAAGACATGCACAGATTCCAAGGATCAGCAATTCAGACAGGGTACAATGGGGATGGCTTGTTGCTACTCCATGATTGATGCCTGGAGTCTCAGCTTGTGGGGATTCAAATGGCTGGGGGGCTGGAATCTTCTGAATGCTTTTCTTTCACATGCCTGACACCTGGGATGGGACACCTGAAGTCTGGACACCACCCTGGCTGTTGACTGGAGTGAGTACTCATGGCTGTCCATGTGGCTTAGACTTCTCACAGCATTGTAGTTGGGCTTCAAAACAGTGTCCTAAGAAGGAGAGAACAAGCATTCCAAAAGAACCAAGCAGAGCTGCGTGGCCTTTTATGACGAAGCCTTAGATATTACATAGAATCACATCTGTTATACTCTCTTGCAGGGGTTGGAGAACTTTTTCTATAAAGGGCCAGATAATAAATATTTAAGGCTTTGTGAGCCACAGAGTCTTTGTTGCAACTATTCAATTCTGCCATTGTAGTGTGAAAGTAGTCACAGACAATAAGTAACGAATGAGCATGACTGTGTGTCAATAAAGCTTTATTTACAAAACCAGGCAATGGCCTATATTTGGTCCACTGGCCATAGTTTGCTGACCCCTGCTCTCTTGGACAGACTGGAGTCAAGGGGCAACTCCCACATATAGGATTGTATTTTGGGTCTATTTGTATACTATAATCCTCACTTGCATGGTAATTTCAGAGTATTGGAGCATCTCTCTAGGGTCTTCATAAGCCTGAGTCAAGGTCAAAGTTGGCATAAGAACTTAATGACGTCAATTCCCCAAACACTTAGTTACTTTGTTTAATTATGATTCTGTGCAATTACTCATCTCAATAAAGATACCACATAAAGAGATTTCAAAAGGGGAATTGTTTCTCATTACTTGGTACAAGGCAGACTTTTATTAAGTCTCCATTTACTGTATGAGTTATTCAATTTCGGTTAGGAAGCATGCTTTTTGTTGTTGTTGTTGTATTTTGTTTCTTTTGTGCAGAGTTCTGGAACATTTCAGCCACGGTATTTCGTTCTACTGAGAGGATGATGTAGGTCTTTATAATTGGAAAATTACTGGCATTCGGAGTTCACTCAAATCACACTAATGGTTACTGGAATTACTGAAATTAGAACACAGGCTTCTAGGTTTTCCCATCCTGTGCTCTTTTTGGTAGGTACGAATGTCTCCTGGGCCTGGCAATAATCATTTTTGACTTTTATTACTCCAAGGCTACTGGGAAGTGTTTTTTGGTTTTGTTAACTTTCTTAGGGGTTTGTGCTAAATTGTGTCCATAAAGTAGGTTGAATTTCTCAGGGAAGGGGGACAACTATGTTACTGCATTATTACTTTTAGAAGGTTGCATTACTTTGTTTTTTGTCCATAACATAAAGAATATATTACCCAATATGAAAGATGTACATTTGATGCAAAACACTAATTTAGGAGAAGAAAATTCCCGATGATTGCTTCTGTCAACTCTTCATATACACTGAGCTTCATTAGCAAATTGATTACCCTCAGATCTTTCCCTTGGAATAGATTGCAAAATCTGGCTTTGTGTTGATTTCTCACCCTGTTCTTTAGAGATGGAAAAAATTAGAATAATTGGCTGGTACAGAAAAAGCACAAAGAACTTTCTTATATTTTTGTGAGACATCTCTTAATAGGGGTTGGAAATGAGAATGGAGGTACAAATGTGACACTTGGAAGGGCAAGGAAGAAAGAACATTGCTTCCTTGAAAATACTCTTTTGGTATTAGCCTAGAAAAGGAAAGAGAAGAAATACGTAGTGTAGGAGAAGATAAAAGAAATAATATGATTTTTATATAAACCCATGTGTGGGTGGAATTAGTGAGAACCACTAGCAATCCTTTTCCACCAAGGACTCATGAGTAAATGAAACCATAAATACTCTCTGCTCTTAGAAAACCTTTTTTAGCAGTAATCAAGAAAGGGTAAAGGCAATGAGTCAGGGCAGAGGTGTTTAGAGCAGAGGAAAGGAAAGAGAACAAAAGGAGAGAGGATATTTTTAGAGCTGTCATTTTGAAATTTACCTGCTTCTGCTTCAGTGCTGCTTTGCTACGGTATTGGTCCAGTAGAAATCTCTCAAAGTGGGAGCAGCCATATTTTAAAATAATAGGATTAGAGCAAGTGACTTTAATCAAGGTCTCCTCAGTTCAAGAGCATGGCAGAGAATGTGGCAAAAGAGTAAGGCCACATGATACTGGTCACTGGGCAAGTTTTCCTCAAACCTCACTAACTGGGAGAAATTGACTATGGATCACGTCCCTTGAGGGAAAGCAAAAATATTGAAAGCAAAGTGACAAAGAGTGTGAATCCTGGTTAGAAAGCAACCTCCTATATCATATTGGTGGCCTGCTGATGACAACAGCATTGATGGAATTTATGAGTCCTGAGTATTTACAATGAAGGCATTTTCCTGGGTGCATTTTAGGAGGGTTGGGACCGAGTTTGTCTGGTTCAACATTGTACACTTAAAAACCCAGCGCATTATGATACAGACTTAAAAAAATATGTATTGTTTAACTAAATGCATAGCTATATGTCACCCATGTCTTATTTGCTGATTCTATGCCCTCCATTGGATTTCCAGGGTCAGATTGTGAATGGTTGGCATTGTTTCCCATTTTGTAGATGAAGATTTTATACATCATAGGACTGTATATTGATATTCCAAAGTCCTCAAAGGAATAGCTTGACCCCAAGGTGGGGGATTATAATTTATAAGCTAGCCAGGGCACTTGTAGTTTGGCCAGTCCTCTGGTGATTCTGTTGATGTCCTGATGATCACCCAGGTATAATCAAAATGGCTTATGGGTCCTGAAGCCAAAATAGTTCTCAGTATTAATTGCTTTGATTTGAAAGGGCCTATTATAAAAAAAAAAAAAAAAAGGTTTAGACACACTATAGCATTTCATGAGTCAGCATGAAATCTAAGAAATATAGTGGTTTTCTGAAGCCTACAGTGAAACAGTTCCGTCTGTTATTGAAGATATTGTCTTTAAACAAAAGATTATACATTGGTGACACTATTTTGGGTGTGATAGGATCATTTTCTGTTCACTCTCAGGAAGTAATGGGGAAGATGATGGGAGAGATGGTGTGGTCCCAAAAGGTGAAAAGTTTTGTAGGTTTTTTGTTGTTGCTGTTATTTCTAGCTACTAAGGTTGGGAAAGACTCATGTATTACAATCAATATATGATGAGTAGCAGGGCATATGTCATTCATACATAAATTTTTTTTTATATGGAGAAACTCTTTGAGTTTTGGTATGTAAATTTTTTCTAACTCTGGAGTATTTGTAATTATTTACTATAGACATCAAGTCCATTGGCTTAGGATACTCACTTTAAGATACTGTTATGTTGACGTTTTTGCTAGTTAATTAATATATGTAAAACACCTTCTAAGGACAAAAGGAGAAACAGTTTAATGTTATAGTTGAAGAACATAAAATTGTGTAATTTACTCTTAATATATTGATTGTGTGATATAAAATTAACGAATGATCATTATAGGAACCTTGTAAATTTCCTAGAGAAAATAGAGATCAACAAAATTGGGGGCAAATTTGAGAATATAGAGATGCCTGTGAGTATTCATGTTTTTTATATTTTCCAGACTTCAAATAGACTCTGCTTCATAATGCATGCATATGACAGCTTATTATGATATCATAGCTTATTTTGATGACATTCCCATCAGGTAGATAAAAGTATGTGAATCTATAAACAAAAATCAGAAAGATGTATATTTCGGATGTTTCAGAGCCAAATGGAATAAAGAAAAAGGGAAAAGTCAATAAGCAAGAGGAATGAATAATATCTCAATTGCTTACATCAATTCTGCTGATAGGTACCTCATTGTGGATAATTAATGAGGAATCTAATTCAAGAAAAATGCATGAACCTCAAGTCTGTTTGAAGTCAAGCTTTTCTTTCCACAAAAGGCAGCCTTCCATTGCTGTACATCTTTATTCCTTCCAGAGAAAGAATATTGCATAGCATTGGATCCAGAAGAGGTGCTTTCCACACTGGTAGTCATCAATGACTTCTGAATCTCTGCTGCTCTGTTAGGATAATCTTAAACTCGTCTATTTTCACAGATGCTGTATCTTGGTTGATTTTTAGGGCTGCAAACTGGCAGATGGCTTTGATAAAGTAGTTATTTTGTTATTCCTCAGTGTATTCACAACATGATAATGACCTGGAGGAATTAGTAAAGAGAAGAAAGGTGTTAGTTATTTCTTTTGATTTCAGGATAAAGTGGGAGGTAAACCGGAGACCTCAAACTGAGTGTGTGAGCAGGGAATTCAAGAGAATTAAGGAAAAGCCAGGTTTAAGTTAAGATGAAGAGGGATGAGAAAATGATCAACTGTTATAGAAGTACATCCATGATGTGATTTGTCTTACAGCCTGATGAAAGCACTAGCTTTTCTATTGGAAGTAACCAAGAAGCTTGGAAAAATAACCCAAATTGATTTGTAGGATTTCAGGGAAAACTTATATTGATTATGATAATCCTTCAATACAAATAACTAGATGATTCCCTGCCTAGCTCCATTGTAGAAAACATAGCTCAATGCCAGTTGTTTGAGATGCACACTGACCACCAGAATTTATTTATTTAGTCATTTCACTGAATATTTATTGATCACTTCCTAATGCTAGGCACTATTCTAGGCATTTTGATAGTAGTAGTAGTAGAACTACTGAAGGCAGCTCCCTGTACTATTTTAGTTTTCATGTTCTGGAAACATTGTTGGAAAATTTAAAGGGCCACAACCTGAAAGAAGTAGTAATTCACCTAAGGGCTAATTTCGCTGTGAAAGTTGATTCCTCTGACCTTTATATGCCCTCTGATAGAACCCAGATATCCTTATAAAACAATGGTTCTTGTATAAAAATACATAGATTAATTTAAGATGGAGGGGTATATGCAATAAAATAAAGAATCTTTCTGAGTTTGGCTTACTGTTTTCATATAAATTTTCTGTGGTTTATGCTTGTAATTTAGGGTAACCTCAGATCAGCTTTGGGTCTACTTTTCCCATAAATGTTATTCAAGTTGTCCAGGCCCACCATTTATTTCTACTTCTTTTTAACCCACCACACTTTGCCCTACATTTGTTGAAGTGCAGTTATAGGACGATTGCAACCAGTGTAAAGATCTGCACAGATTTTACTGTCCACTATGTATGCTGCCCAACTGCTATATAGAGGAGAGGTCTGCATTTGCCCCCAATAACTCTTCTTCAGGCTCTTTGGATAAAGGCCATAGGAACTGGGCCATAGTATCCTGACAGGTTATGTAGAATTCATAGATATTGCCCTCAAAGAGCTTACCTGCCTAGGACACAAATGAATGCATTTAATTATTGTTTTATTGGCAGCTACTTCAATATACACTGAGTCTATTGTGTTTTATATCATGATCATTGCCTGCTGTTTACTACTGTATACCTTGCTAATGGTGTGGTTTCTATGGCTTGTTAATTTCATGGCTAAATAATAGTGTAATTTATTGCCGGCTTTAGTGTGGAGAACTGAGACTCTATAAATTCTTATGTGATTTTTTCTCCCTTTGGAATGTATTAAACTGAGATCAGGCAGAGTAATAAATTTATTTCAACTGCACTTGATAGCTAAACATCAATTAGGACTGATTGGCAATATTTCCTGCTCCAGCATCAGCAAGTGTTTTTAAAGAATAAACCACTGAATGTGAGGTTGCTGAGAATGGGAGTCAGTTCACAGGGACCACTTAGAAAAGTAAATGAAAACTTAACTGGATATCTGTGGCTTATTCAAATATTGATTCATCAGTTACACCTTGGCTAATTGAATTTGTAAGAATATTTAGTATTTTATTAACTCTCTTCCCTTTTCTTCCCATCATTCTCATGAGGATAGGTTGTTAGTATCTTAAAACATGGTAAGTCATCTTCCATTTACACAAAATCTAACAACGAAAGCACTTCTTATTGAATGAAACATACTACCTTGTGTGTAATTTTAATTTCAATTCTTTCTAAAATTAATAAAAACAAACAAAAAGCAGTAGTTTCAAGGAGCCACTGAATTTAGAAACAGAATAAAGACTTTATAATTAGGTACATATGTAACATTTTATAGATGAACCAACTGAGGCCTCAGTGGGGAGATGGTTCTCAGGGAAATCACTTTGATGATTGATACTTTATGTCAACATTATTTATCTCGAGGAAATACTATGAAGTTTGGGTGAACTTGCCTGATAATCAGCCTCAAAGTCTTCCTATAACAAACTGGGGCAGAAGAAAAAGGAAAGGAAGAAGGAAACAAGGCAGGAACGCAGATTGCTGTCTCTCATTTGTATTTGTGGCACCTCTTTTCGAATCTAAGTGTAGAAATGGGGGACTTTATGTTTATCAATTGTTTATAATAATTTTTTAAGAAAATTTTTGCTCTTGCATCAGTTATCCCTGATGGCATTCTATCATCTTTGGCTTTAAAAAGGCTGCCTGTCTTGCTTCTATCTGCATAATTATTTCCTAAAAGTGACAGTTAAAATATCCTCGATGAAATTCTTATTTTATATTTTATTATTTTTAAAATTCTCTTAACATACAATACCCCATTCCTTGACAATGATAGATAAATGAATAAGTCCTCTAATTTGGTGGGTAATTCTCTTTCTTTATATGTACATTTTGTAGGTATGATTTGTACTGAGATTAACGGTACTGTTGGCTGATCCTGTGCTGGCTCCAGCAATAAAGGTGTGCTTTCTATTGCTTCTCCAGTGGTCCACTGGATCAGATTAGAGGTGAATTTCTGAAACTCTGCTTCCCTTTACTATTGCTCCAAATGCATGATGCAGGCTGCTCAGACCAAATGATTGCTGCGGTTTCTGATCTCATTTTTCAGGAAACTTTTGACAAAGAGAAGTTTTAAAATCAGCTTTACACATGTGTGGTCTAAACACAAAAATAATTAGTAGGTGATGGTTTTTTTTACTAGGTGTTTCTCATTTATGTTCTTCTCCTAACTAACTAACTAAATAAGTAAATAAAAGAAAGCATTGCTCTTGCATTCTGGTAGGTTTACTAGAGGCCATAATAATAGATTTAAAACTTCATCTTATATTTTAAATTTTGATCTGAATCTGCACTGGATATGGTACTATATATGGAAGCTACAAAATAAATGCAGTTCCTATCTTCAAAGAACATGTAACCTAATGACAGACAGAGGTAGGAATCATGGCAATTGCATTTGTTTGCTAGGTAAAATATTAGTGGAATGGTAAAGTGCCCTGTAAGCCTTTTACAGTCCAGTCAGCTTCAAAAATAGATGTGCAGGTTTTAAGATAATTTTTGAGAGAGAACTATCAACATTTTTCCAGCTACATGAAGAAAACAACACTATAAAAATGGCCCTGGTTTTACTTTAAGCAATTTAGCTTTTTGGCATTCTGAGCAGTCTCATAATGAAATTAAATTCGGAAGGTGGTTTCTCTTCATGAGCTCTTGAAAAATGGTCTCTGTTGTTCATCCATAATATTTCCTATAGTCAGAAAGGTTGTGCTGAGGGCAGGAAACACCAATATTATTCAAGTTTAATAACCTAAAGGAAATTTTAAGAATATAATGTTCCAAAACTGACAAAGTTCTTGAAAAATAGTTTCGGGAAAGTATGCATTATTTTCTGCCCATCAAATGGCAAACATGTTTAGGATGAGTTATTGAATGGTCTGGGTTTTAAAGCATAGATTGTCCTTTAAAAAGTCATCTAGAGCTGCTCTGTCAAATGTGGTAGACACTGGTTGCATGTGGCTATTTATATTTAAATGAATTAAAATTAAGTAATCTTAAAAATTTAGTTCCTTAGTTGCACTAGCCAAATTTCAAGTGCTGGGCCATTCAGATATAGACCATTTTAATTATCATAGAAAGTTCTAATGGACAAAACTAAACATATAGCTCCAAATTTACAGAGCAGGCAACTGAAGCCGAAGAATGTAATATTTTTTTACGTTCTTTTTCAAGGTGGCTTTGCTATGTATTTCTAGAAATATAAAGAATGATACAAAAGGAAATAGTAATGGATAAAGAACCCAATAGCTTCTGGAACTGTAGAATAATGCATACTTAATGTTTGAAAGTGTTGAGGTTCCTGATGGCTGGCAAGACCTGCCTGTTTGAATTAGAACATCTAAAATTTTATGCAATGAATTTAATGGCAGAAAATATTTCAAAAACATCTGCCAGCTCCACATTTTTAGTATTTTTAGCCATTACTAAGTTTTCAAATTATGTTCATCACTTTCATATATAGGGCTGACATGTTATGGGGCATCTGGACTCAGAGAAATCAAGAAATCTTGAGGGCATTATGACTGTGTTTTTAAAGGTTGATTTTTCAGTGCATCCTGCAGACTGGCCTGGTTTTAAAAGGGATTTCTGCCATTACCCACTCAGAATGTGAAATCTTTCCCCACCTTGGAAAAGTCAAAGATGGTCCTTGCATTTCTTTATTTTGTTTAAATCTAAATATTATTTTTCCATTCTCTAATTTGTTTCCATCACAGCGTGATCAACTATTGCTAGAGAACAGAAAGTTAAATTTATTAATCAAAGTTTGCTTCAGGCCCTTTAAGTAATTGGACCCTCAGGAGAAACAATCCTCATATATTCTTTCTCTGTTGTTTCAATATCTTCATAAAAAGTAATTTTAATATGTTTGGTCCTGTAGCAGAGACTCTATCAAGTTCATATCTTCCTCGTAGTCCAGAAAGCCTGTGAGTCAGTGGATAAAGATGGGTGAGGAGACAGAGCGAAGGAAAACGGAAAGAGAGTTAATACTGAGGAAAGGAAAATGTACTAAAACCGCCTTCAAGTGGGGAGGCCACTAATAGCCATGATCAAACTACAATAGAAAAGTTTGGACAATCAGGGCGATAAATACTGTGAGGTCATGTGACCAACTTTCCTTCTAAGAAATAGAAATTGCCCTTTAATTCTGCCATCCACAGAGAGGGTGGAAAGGACTGGAAGGGCAGATAATTGGCTGGAATAGAAAAGGAAACTTGGGGGAGTCTAGCCTGGTGCAGGGAGACTGAGACATAGAAACAACGGAGGAAAGAACAGCTTTCAAGCTGGGCTCTGGGAACACCAAGTACAAGTCAAAGGGTGCACATTTAACTCCTTCAGGCCCCCGTGGGAGGGGGAAATGGCAAGGCAGAGAGGGAAAAAGGATCATATAGGGGTCATTAAGGGGCAATAATCACGATGATATTTAATTCCTGGTAGGCTCAGGTTTCCTTCCTTTCCTGTTTCCTTTCTTTTCTTAGTGAGTGTTTAATGGATTTCTCCGCCAGATGGGAAACTGTAAACCTTCTCCCTCTATTCTGCACTGTAGCAACCCAGAAAGGAAACTGGACCCCATTTCCAGGTTCTGAAAAGAAATTCCACTCACCTGAAAGACTTATGAATACGTGAATTTTATTTCAGATTTGGAGGGCAAGGCAGACCCGACCTGGACTTCACCCGACCAGCACAAACCAACAGACATGTTTCCCTTCATTTTCTTTCCCTCTTTCCCCCTGTCTCTGTTCTCAGCCTCTCCTTGCCAGATTAGCCATGAGGACTCTAAATACTTCTTCACTCTGTCCAGGTGCCAAGGCCATCTTGGGAATCATGAAGATGCTCACATTCTTCATGTGGCACTTTTTAAGATGTTTTCCTCCAGGAAAGTAACTGATTTCTAAGAGAAATTATGGTGCTAGCTCTTGAATACATTTTGGTTTCTCCATCCATTAAAAGCTTTTCCTTGGTGACACTTTCTGGTCTGGATGTTCATTGTGCTTTCTGCTGGCCTGGTTTGGAAGCCACCCCTTTGTCTTTCTGCTTGCCTCCTGCTCTTCTCAGGTCTGCCCAGCTTTAGCTAGACCAGGTATAGTAGTCCTTGCTGGATGGTCCTTGAATTGGACTCTGCCTCCCAGGAGACACTTAATGTCTCCTCAGCCTCGTAATGACTGACTGATAACCATCTCGATCAGTGGGGCATAAAGTGTTGCTGTGCTCTACAGTGGCCCTTTGCCACCTTCACCAATGCCCTTGGCCCACAGTGGCAAAGCTGGTGACAGTTAGGGACTCTCACATACTCCTGGCAGGAGTGAAATCTGAAACCCTGTTTTGGAAAGCTGTTTAGCAGTACCTCATTAAAGATGAACTTACGCACATCCTGTTGGAATCTACTCCTCAACAGACATCTTACCGAGAGGCCTAGATATTTTTACCAAAAGCCTGCACAAACATTTTCAGAAGAGCACTATTCATAAAAGTAGGAAACAGAATACAACTTGAATATTCTTAAAGAGAGGAATAGATAAATCAGTTGTGGTTTATTTACATAATGGAATTTTGCAGCAGTGAGTTTTACAGCAGTGAGAACAAATGACAACGACATGCAACAACATGGTTCTATCTCACAAACTTAATTGATTCCATTTATATACAGTTCAAAACCAGGCGAGGCGGTGAGGTGATGAGAGAAGTAGGGATGATGAGTACCCTGGTGGAGGCTGGAGTATAAAATGACTTAGAAGAGGAAAGAGGAGCTCCGTTCTGCTGGCAATGTTCTGTTTTGTGATTTGGGGGTAGTTATCTGGGTCTCTTCACTTTGTGAACATTTATTGAGGTATGTACTTATTATTTGTGCTCTTTTTTAAGTACATTATGTTCATCAAAATTTTACTTCAGAGAAACAGTGGTAGATGAGAAAGAATCTGGCAATCAAAACAGTCTTGACATTTTGGTGATATCTTATTTTCAGGTAGGCCCATCCATAGGATTTTGGGCAGAATAGTCAACAGGGTTAAATAAAACAACAATTAAGGTACTGATGAAAGTCAAAACAAAGAGTAGTTCTGATGCTTAGGGTAGCTTGATGAACTGGAAGAGATTTTATTTGGTATAAAAATGCAAATTTCATTAAATAAATGAGGTGCATCTATACAACGGAATTAAATTATTTCAAAGAAAACACTGAGCCTTTTACTGGGAAAGTGAGTATTGTGGTACAGAATACAACAGTTCTCCTATTGGCATAAAAATAAAAGGGAGTATATGTGCTTATGGTAGTCTTTGGAAAAGAAATTTGAGGTCTTAGTGAAGGCCTTTGTTTTATTGTAGAGATTTCAGTATGGTTTGGATTTTAATTTTACCATGATTTGTGTCACTAGTTTACATAAATATATATATATTTATGTGTGTGGGTAAGTGCATAAGTATATATATGTGTGTATATATACATATGTGTGTGAATGTGTGTAAAATCATCAAAAAATAATAGATGAGAAAAAAAAAAACTTGGGGAAATGAAGACAATTGGGCCATATAGGGATTTGACCGGGAAAATGTTGGAAATTGCAACTGAGATAGTCTACAAAAGTAGCTGCCATCAATTCCTTCTCTTCCTATATGCAAATGATAGAGACTGATTTCCACCCACCCTTTGAAGTGGGTAGGTGACCTGCCTGACCAACAGAAGGTGGCCAAAATGAAGTTCTGGAGCTAGGTAAGAAGGGCCCTTGCGGTTCCCATCTTGGTCTCTTGAAACGCTCTCTTGAAACTCAACCACCTTGCCGTGAAAAGACTAAACCAAATGGAGAAATCATGCATAATCACTGCAACCCACAGTCAGCATTAACAGTCTGCTCTTAGGAGGGCCAGCTTGGACATTCAGTCCCATGAAGTCTTCACATGACTACAGCCCCAGAGGACCTCAAACAAGAACTTCCCAGCTGAGCCCAGTGAAATCATGGCACTGTGAGAGATGAGACTACAGTATTGTTGTAAGCCACTAAATCTGGGGGCTGTTTGTTATACAGCAATAGATTACTGAAAGAGTTTAGTAGTTTCCTGTGGCTGCTGTAACAATAACCATGAACTTGGTGGCTTAAAAGAAAAATTAATCATCTCAGGTTCCTGGAAGCCAGAAGTTTTAAACCAAAGTCAAAGTGTCAGCCAGGCTGTGATCCCTCTGGAGTTTCTAGGGGAGAAGCCATTCTTTTCTCTGCCAGCTTTTGCTGCCTGTTGGCGTTCCTTGGTTCATGGCTATATCACTCCAATCTCTGCTTCTGTGGTTATACCACCTTCTTCTCTTCTGTGTGAGTCAAATCTCTCTCTGCCTCTCCCTTATAAGGACAGGTGTTTGTATATAGGATTTACCCTGATAATCCAGAAAATCTCCTACCTGAAGATCTTTAATTTAATCACATCTGCAAAGACCCTTTTTCCCAAATAAGATAACATTCATATGTTCCAGGTGTTAGGATTTGGATATCTTTTTTTTTTTTGAGGAGGGGGGGAGAGCGGGGAGGGAGCATTTTTCAGCCTGCCAGAAACAGCAATTAAGATATCTTCTCAGAGATCTCCTAGGGGAAAAGAAACCCAGCATCCTGATACTGACCCAGTAAGAAGTTTTATAGTCCACTGTGAGTAAAGAACCCCGGACATATGCTTATGTCCTAGTGACAGGGAAGGAAATAAGTAAAAAACAAACAAACAAAAAAACAAAACTACAACTGTATTATTAAACGCAAAAAAATGCTGGGGCACTGGTGAAGCTGTTTTGGGCTATTTTCTGAGTGTATATTATGAAGAGTAGAGGACCATACTTCTCCTAGTATTCTGACCTGCTATAATTTGCTAATTTTTTTAAAACGGTTTTTTTTTTTGCCTTTTCTATCAGTTACTGATCTAGGTAACATAGATTTATCTATTTCTACTTTTAATGTTTGAGAATTTTCTTTCATATCTTACATTCAAATTAAGACCCATAACATCTTCCTTGTAGATTGGCAGTTTTTTCATTACATATGTAATATCCTGCCTTATCTCTAGTAGTGTTATTGCTTTCAATCCTACTTTGATATTAGTAAAGTTTCATCAGCTTTTCTTATTTAATGTTCTCATGGTATAATTTTTCCAGCTTTCCACTTTGAACCTTTCTGTTTCCTTACATTCAATTACAACTCTTGTCTTTTGTAAGTGGCATGGACTTAGTTTTTCAAAATGTTTTGGCAGCTTTTGTCATTTAATTGCACTAGTTAGAGATCACTTGCAATCAATGTATTTTACCTATAGATCATATTATAATACTACTTATGTTATATTTGAGCCACTATTTTATTTTCCTTTTGCTTTTTCTTTCTTTTAATCAAGTAGATATTAGATTATATTTTAGTATGATATTTGTACATCGTAGCAATTACAGCATGTATTGTGACTTATAAGCACTTGTATTAGTCAGCCAAAGAGGTGCTGATGCAAAATACCAGAAATTGGTTGTTTTTTTATAAAGGGTATTTACTTAGGGTAGGAGCTTACAGATACCAGGCCATAAAGCATAAGTTACTTCCCTCACCAAAGTCTATTTTCACATGTTGGAGCAAGATGGCTGCCAATGTCTGCAGGGGTTCAGGCTCCCTGAGTTCCTCCCTTCTAGGGTCTTGCTTCTTTCTGGGTTCAGGGTTCCTTGCTTCCCAGGGCTCTAGCTTCAGCATCAAACTCCAACATCAAAACTCCAACATTAAGGACTCTTAACTCTGACCTTTGCCATGCCTTTTATCTGTGAGTCCCCACCCACCAAAGGATGGGGACTCAACGCCCTACTGGCACAAGAGGTTTACATAATTACTTATTCAAGTAAACCTATGAATCCAATATAATCTCATATGCTCAGAGAAGAAGATCAGTTTACAGACATTATACAATATTTCTTTTTGGAATCATCAATTAACATCAAACTGCCTACAGCACTTAATCTTTCTCAGGCAATTCTATAAATTATTTTTACTCCTTTCCTTCTCTTCACTTTTTAATACATTCTAATTTTCACATATTTTAATTTATTTTTGCTGTTTTGTACAGCTAATATTCATTTATATTTACAAACTTATTTATCTTTTCTACATTCTTAATTTCTTTTATCTTTTTTAATTTTTTTGTCTTTATTTTTTTAATGTTACATTAAAATTTTAATGTTACATTAAAAAAATATGAGGTCCCCATATACTCCCTCCCCCCTCCCCCCCATCCCCCCATAACAACAGCCTCCCCCATCATGATGAGACATTTATTGCACTTGGTGAATACATCTCTGAGCAATGCTGCACCTCATGGTCAATGTTCCACACCATAGCCCACACTCTCCCACCCAGTGGGCCATGGGAGGATATACAATATCCGGTAACTGTCCCTGCAGCACCACCCAAGACAACTCCAAGTCCTGAAAATGCCCCCACATCACATCTCTTCCTCCCACTCCCTACTCCCAGCAGCCACCATGGCCACTTTCTCCACACCAATGCCTCATTTTCTTCTATTACTTATCACAATAGTTCATGAATAGAATATCAGTAAGTCCACTCTAATCCATACTCTATTCCTCCATCCTGTGGACCTTGGAATGTTTGTGTCCACTCCGCATCTATATCAAGAGGGGGCTTAGATTCCACATGGATGCTGGATACTATTCTCCTGCTTTCAGTTGTAGGCACTCTTGGCTCCCCGGTGTGGTGGTTGACCTTCTTCATCTCCATGTTAGCTGAGTGGGGTAAGTCCAATAAACCAGAGTGTAGGGGTTGCAAGTCTGTTGAGGTTCAGGGCCTGGCTATCACATGGTCAGTCCAGAGATTCAGGTCCCCTGGGTATACACTAAACCCCAGTGCCAACTACAGATCCAGTAAAAGTAACAGGAGAGGCTTGTGAACAAAGATCACATCTGAGTCCAGCTCCATCACGCAGAAACACAAACTCCAAAGTAGGGCCAACTGACATGGCACTGAACTCAATCTGCCATGACCATAGAAACTGTGGGTCTCTGTAACCCTCAGAAGAACCAGTATCTACTTTATCTGTCTCTGGGACTCTGCTGAGGTGTGCATAAGGGCAACCCCTCTGATAACCTCCTGGCTCTTTTTGGAGACTCATAGCCATATAAACTCATTTGTCCTTTCCATTTCCCCCTTTGATTCAGGTCAAAAAGCATTTTTAACTCCTGGTATTATATGCAGACTGAGATATTCTGCTGGTCTGAGTTGACCCTTTTATTCAAGGTCATTTTCTAGTTACATCATCAGCTGGTCCTTGGTAGTAATACCTCGGCGCCAGGGAGGCCCATCCTTGGGAGTCATGTCCCACACTGGGGGGAAGGCAATGCATTTACGTGCTGTGTTTGGCTCTGAGATTGGCCACATCTGAGGAACACGGAGGCTCTCAGAAGGTAAATCTTAGGTACTCTGCAGCTCTAGGCCTTGTTCTTATTTCAGGTGCACAGGCCCACAAGCATAGTCATTAGTATCAAGGGCTCATTGTTGGACTTCCTTCTTTTTAGGTCTTTGCTGTTGCACTTGGGGGATTGTTGCTGTTCCTTTAGGGAATGTGATAGAGCTCCTCTGGCTAGGAACTCAGCACTCCCTCAGTTGTTGTTTTTAATTGTAACCACTATGAAAATATCCAAACATTTTTATTTACCCTGGATATATGCCCTGGAGAACTCCCTGACAACCATGTGTCCCCTGTCAATAACATCCCACACCACTATTCCTCCCTTGCCATTGTTGAACCTCTCTGTCATCCAAAATTTCTTAAAAAATGAAGCCAAATATGTTGCCAGGTTCCATTAATAGTAAAATGGAATATAGTGATGAGTTTAAAGGTTAGATATAGAATACATATTAATTTAGAAAAATTAAGGTAAAAATAAATTGGGGTATCAAAAAATTAAAAAAATGCAAAAGCTTTGATTTTGATGTTTTGCCTTCCATCACTGCAATAAGTGTTGTTCTGTATGCAAATTGGCAAGGTAACTTCTTCCATCTTTTCCTCAGTATCAACATCCTTTCTTTTTCTTTTGTTTTCCCTTAATTATTAAGCTTATTTTCACAAAAGTTTTAGATCACAGTAATTCGTATATACAATATACAGTACTCCCACATATCCAATATAAAACCCTTTTCCCTTCCATAGCAATAATCTTTTTACATATTCATACTGTATTTGCCGAAACTGATGTACAGATATTGAGACAATAGCTTTCAAACAAGGTAACATTTGGGTTTATATTGTGGTTTATATTTTAGACTAAACAATTTTCTAAATTTTTAGTTATCTTATGCTTCACATTATGATTTACATTTTAGCCTATCGACTTCTAAACATTTTTGTTAATTTAACATGTCATATCCTTACATAATCTTGTGGAACACTTCTATTGCCCACACAGTTACACTGATTTCCATCTATTCAATATCTCTTTCCCCCTCCCCTCAGGGCCCACAATGGCAGTCAATCTTCATTGCTTGAAGGGCCATGTTCAGATCTGCTTGCAACCATATTGAGGGCTTGACCTATCGTTTTAATCTGAGATAATTTTCTTTCTGTCCTCAGGTCTCCCATTTTATTTTACTTCTGTCTGTTCTAATGTGAACAGATTCTCTACATGTTACTTATTTTAAAATTTCCCTATTTCATGACAAATGTATGATATCACTTATAAGGTATGATTAAAAATAGCAAACTTGCAGAGATAGAAAGCAGATTAGAGGCTACCAGAGGATTGTGGGAGAGGGAAGGGGGAGAGGGTTTGTTTGTAAAAATATTTCAAAAATTAAAATTTTAAAATTAAAAATTTCTCTATTTCATCATTCTTTTCAAATAACTTTTTGTTTCTGCCTCTAGAATTCTAGGCTGGGAATTATTTTCTTTCAGCACTTAAAAGTGCCATCCCATCATTTTCTAGTATACATCATTTTTTTTTGTTGAGAAGTAGGTTGTTAATCATGTTTTAAGGTTGTTCTTTTGAAAGTAATCTTTTTTACCTCCATTGGCTTTTAAGATTTTCTATTTTCCTTTGATATTTATGAACTTTACTATGATATTTTTAAATATTATTTTCTTTATTCTGGTTTAGATTTTTTTATTGCTTCTTAAAAATCTCACTTGGTATATTTTTAGTCAGTTTTAGAAAATACTCAGTTATTTCTACAAATATTTATATCTCTCCATTTTCTTTCTCCTTTTATCCTTGAATTGCAATTAAAAATATTTTTTAACCTTGCTCATTTGTCCCAAATGCTCTTTTCTTTACTTTCCATTCTTTTTCTACTGCATGATTTAGCCTGAATACTTTTACTATCTATTTTCTAGTTCACTAAACTTCTCTTCAGCTGTCTCCAATCCACTACTGAGTTTTTTATTTTAGTTATAGTACTTTTCAGTTTTAACATTTCCATTTCAATTGTTTTTTAGTTTGCAGTTGTATGGTGAAATTCTCCATCCTGTTATCTATTTTCTTGTATTTATTAATTATATATTAACATACGTCTCTAATAACTTTTATATCTTGGTGACCTGTGGTTCTGATTCTGCTGTCTTTATTATTCTTATTGCCACTTTTTTCAGTATTCTTTATGGTTCTTAAATGAATATTGTACTCAGGATATGAAAAGTTATAGTGAATCTGGATAGTAGTATTTTCCTCAAGAGAAGATTCCCTATGCTCAGGTAGGGAGCAGATCAGATTATCTCAATCACTGAAGAGACATGTGCTCATTTTTCTTCTTTGCCAAGCTCAACTTAGATATGTTTCAGTACTACCCCTACTAGGTAGATATTTTCAATGGCCATAACTCAGATCCTTTGTTTTCCGTGGGACTGCTACTCCTTGGCATGTCCTAAACCTAATTTTATCTCTCCAACATGAACTAACTAAAGTTTTGATTTCCCTTCAAGTCGCTATGCTTGACCTCTTAAAATCTTGCCCTGTCTACCTAAATTGGAAATTTCTCAAGGGAACACCAGTACTGAAAGTCCAGCCGAGTTCTCTGAACCTCCTTTCTCTCTGGCGCTTGGTCCTTAAATTCTAGTTGCCTTGTTATCCCCGAATTGCAGAATTGGTCTCTGCATCTTTGTGATATTGCCCTAAGATCTAGTAGTGCCTCTGTTTCTAAAGAGCTACAGTCTGCCAGCCTTCTCAGTCTCTTACTCTTCATTAAGAATTTCTAAATGCCCTGATAAGAAAACTATGTTCAAATCATTGGGTTCACTTCAGTGGATTTCTTTCTCTCCAAGATTTTCAGATTTAGACTGTGGCTTCCCCAGTATCTTTCTGAAGCCCATAAATAGATGTGGTTGTAATTTATCTGACGTTTCAAGGGTGAGCTGATATAGTTGGAGGCAGAAGTCTTTACACGTCATTTAAAAATTCTGTTTCATCTTTATCAGAATTCTGTTTCTTTTCTCCCATCTCCTCTAGATTTTTCCTACCAAAATATTTCAGGTCTCATGGACTAATGATTCTCAGATTAAAAATCATACTCAAAATATATATTAATTTTGAAGAGATATAATTTTGCCTTAGACAGAACAAAGATGGATGAATTGAACATGGAATTTTCCTAAATATCCTTATCATTTCCAAAGTGTAGCATTTAACCATCTTTGCAATAATGAGCTAGCTAATATGGAGGAAAACTCTATAAAATCAGTGTTATTGAGTAACAGCTACACAAAAATTGCCTTTCTTCTTAACCTATGCTACTAATTCCCAAATGTTCAAGAAAAGAGAGCCATGAACTGGGATATATAGAAATGGTCTGTCAGAGTGACTGTAAATATTGTAAGAATAAATCTTTAAACAAATCTGGTTTCCTGTGGATGTATTTGAAATATTTTTGCCTGAAAACTTTTAGAATGATATCTAAAAAGTATAATATCACAACACTTTCAAATGAATAAAATCTCCAAAAAAGGTGTTTTGTGATAAAAAGCAATCTAATTCTATGATATGATTTTTAGCTTTACACACAGTTATTTTCAACTGGATTTCACATATCTTCTTACTTTTACTGTGGAATTAGTGACCTTACACTTCTGAAACTAAAACCAAGGCATTTGGCAAAATAGTTGACATTGGTAGAATCCCTGAAAACCCAGGACACATGACTTCCATATCTATAGAAGGCATTATTGTATGATTGTATGTCCCCCTGGTTCTGGGGTAAACTTTTTCAGACCTGCCAATCTAATTTGACTAATGTATTGTTTTTACAGTGCATCAGTGGAAATTAAAGTAAATTCAGTCAAACATTCATCACATGCTTTGAAAAGAAAAACGAGTCTACACAACTAACTGAGATGAATAAAGAAAATAATTCAAGGCAAACAATTGTCCCAGTAGACTTGTATAAATACAGGAGTGGTGTCACATGCAGAATTAATATTTCCCCACCCTTAACTGGAAAACACTGTCCCCTTTGCAGCCAATTCAGTCACTCAGATAATCCTGAATTTTATATTCCAGTTTCATTTACTCTCAGCTAATTGTGACTGCCCTTCCTTCTCCTTCATATGTCAATCAATGGAGAATGTGAGACCAGGAGAATAGTAATATTGGTATATTGCAATGTACTGCCCTGAACTCTACAGCTTCAAAATTCTCAGAGTAATTCAATGAGTCCAATGCAGAAAAACATGTGAATTGAACCATAGACCATTGGCTTTACCTTCTAGCACTGACATCCCATAGCTCCAGTCAGCTCTCATATATCGTAAAATACCTTAAGAGGACAAGTTTCTTAAAACTTGTGGTCAGCAGAAATATGGCTTCAAATGAAGCACCTTGAGAAGAAGCATTGTCATCTATGAACTGCTTTAAGGTTGACTTCCTTTTCATTCATGAATTGGGATTCAGTGTGGATTCTGTTCTGCTAAATTTTTAGAAACTCTGCTGGGAAAGAGCCTGATGCCTTTGATATTTTTATACTCTTCAACTTTTAAATGAAAACTATTTGTCTTTAAGATAATTGAAAGGTTATTTGAATACTATAAGGCTTATTTGTAATTTTGAGTTGTCAATTTACCAGAACAAATTTGTGTACTTGAAATACCTATACTGTAATGTATGGATAGCACGTGGAAAACGAGCAAATTAGTTGGCCTTATTGATTTTAAGAAACTATTTTTGTATGTAAGCAAAAGGACACATTCCTCATGGAATATATTGTCAGAAGGGAAAGAAAAGTGGTTTCCTTGATGTCTTAGTTTCCTAGGGGGCTGCTATACCAGACAAACTACAAACTCAATGGCTTAAAGCAACAACAATTTATTGTCCCACAATTCTGGAGGGTAGAAGTCTGAAACAAAGGTGATAGAAAGGCCATAATCCCTCTGAACCTGTAGGGAAGAATCTGTTCCAGCCTTCTCTCCTTGATTCCAGCAATGGTGAGCAATTCTTGGCATTCCTTGGCTCAGGAATAACTCAATCTCTCCCACTTTTCTGTGAATATCTGTCTTTGTCTCCTCTCTCCTTATAAGGACAGCGGTCATATTAGATTAAGGACCCAGTTTATTCTAGTTATGTCCTCATTTTAACTTAACTAATTTGCAATAACCCTCTTTCCAAATAAGATTACATTTACAGCTACCAGAGGTTAAGAATTGACAAATATTTTTGTCGAACACAATTCAGCTCATAATACTTGGTACACATTTATGATACCAAAGAGGACTCTAAGAACATCTTTATAAGGGAATCCGCATGAAACTGAAATAAGTTTGGGAAGGTTAAAACCAAGCCATGACTAATACGATGTATTTTCTGACAGGCTTTTACTTTTGTGATAGTAGAAATTATATGGCAGAAAATTAATGATAATATTCATGTTACATCAAGCTATTTTGAAGGATGCCAACATATTGGCTAATAAAGCCCTCTACAAAGACAGCCAGCTCTTAATTATTCAGCACAGTTCTATTCAGTACTCTGTAGAGTTCTCTTGTTCTTTTTCCTCTTTATTCTTTCCTTTAGGCCATTTCATGTTTTTTAGCATATCTGAAACATGGTAAGGTGAAAAATGTAGGTCTACCATAAAACCAATTTTCCATTTTATAGTGTTTTTGATAACATGAGTATTGATAGAGAGGTTTAGAATAATGGGAAAAACTCTTTTGGATCAGTAACAGATGCTCAATATTTGGGCAGTCTTGAGCCCATTTAGTGGGGCAAATAATTGAAAAAATGGTGTGAATAATTAGTAAAGTACAAATATCTAATTAAGTAATTAACTACATGTTTCTTCAGATAATGTATATGCGTAAAGGAAAAAATTCCATTTTTCCTTCTCTGACACCAATGGACATGAGGGAATTTACACACATATATTTTGTAGATTTGTTAGTCCTATGCCTGTGTTTTCCTCAGAGCTAATCCTTTCTGCTCTATTGCTCTGTGGACCATCGGAAGCTATCCCAGAGTCCACTGTTGGTTTGCTCTTGCTTGAATTAACTACTGGAATCACAGTGTGATACAGGGTGACGAGACGGTGGGAGAAGCCAGAGTATGCATCTGCCTCCATCTCTGCCTCAGAGTTATCCAGAAGTGGTCTCATCAAAATGGGGCCCCAGCTTCTCCCTCACAAGCCTGTCAGCAAAGAGATCCTGGCCTTTGGGCTTTTGTGACATCACTTTTGGCTCCTCAACTTAGGGAGGGAATGGCTTTTGTTTGGGGGTGGGATGGTCTCACCATCCCTTCTTTGGTCTCTTAGCTATTCCATGACCTGTGTAAACAATTTCCTGCATTAAATTACATTTATTTTATCATGTAAAATGATTTTATTTTCTTGAGTAGACCCTAAAAGATACAATGGGTAGAAATGTTTTTTTCGTAACTCACTAATCAGTGGGTACTAACAAATTCCCAATAACTTCAATATCTTCATTTTCCTAGCTTATTAGTTGCATTGACTAACTGTAATATCTCAGCCCAGTAGTGGCATCTTGGGAGGGGGCATATGTCCCCTTCTACAAAATCTCCTCCCAATGTCTAAAGTAAAATCACCTTTCACCCTTACAATAGCCAAAAGATGGTGAAATTGCAACTCTGAACCGTAATAGGTCCTGGAATCAGCTATATGCATTTGAAATATAAGTTGTACTTCTATTTCTTCTGCAAAGTATACATATTTTAAACATTAGGTCTATGTGACCACTAGAAACAAATATAATTTATATCAACATTGATTTGAAATATACTACTACTACATCTGATTTTTCCTTTCAACTTTTCCCATGAGGTATTAAGTATGAATTGTTCCACTTTACTAGGGATCAAAGTAATGCCACAAATTTCAATGTGTTTTCTTACAAACAATGTTTAATTTGGATTGAGATACAAACCACCAAGTTTAGCAAACGTACAGTATCAGCCAATATTGGGAAATCCTTTCCATTTCCTTAGTTTGTAGAAGAAATCCAAGGCTTCCTTTGTACCCAAAAAAGTGGGGAGAGTCTTGGGCCTCAACTGTGAAGGTTACCCCTGCCAATACTTTTTTAAAAAAATTTAATTTAGTTTTTAAATTTTAAAAATTTTATTATCTTTTTAAAAAGATACATAAATAACACAAAATGTTGCAATAAAAAATATAAGAGGTTCCCATATATCCCATTCCCCACACCCTCCACTTCTCCCACATAGACAACTTTTTTCATTAGTGTGGTAAATTCACTGCATTTGATGAGTAAATTTTGGAGCATTGCTACACTGCATGGATTATAGTTTATGTTGTAGTTTGCACTCTCTCCCAGTCCATTCAGTGGGTTATGGCAGGATATATAATGTCCTGCATCTGTCCCTGCAGTATCACTCAGGACACACTGAAGGACAAATACTACATGACCTCTCTGATATGAATTGAGTAAATCAAGCTGTCTCAGAGAACTAGAGACTGGAAGATGGGCTTACAGGAAATGGGGGAGGAGGGAGGGTTGTGAGCCAGTGCTCACGTGGGCAAAATCTATGATAAAGTAGAAGTAAATAGTTGTGCAGTAAAGGGATAAAATGGGGGCATAGGGATACTATTGGATTGGGCCCTGCCAATACTCTTTGATAAGTCAGGAATGGTCCCTTTAAACATGTGAGGGATTCCAAAACATCATGATTTAGGATCCACTCTCCATACACAGGCTCAGCCATCCCATTTTGAAACCCTGCTATGCCATTGGATTCTGTGTCGCGCTATAACCATCAACTTCTTACTCTTCAGAGGTCTCATGCTACCTTTGCATCAGATTACCCCCAACCACCACCACGCCTTGACATTCACAGTTTCAACCCATTGGTGTGTTGGGAAATGTTTAGCAACTGGCTCCCTGGAAAAATAAAGCCCTGTTCGTAGTGTTTGGTGATTTCTGTTATGTGACTACTCTCACCACATCCAATTTCAAGTTATCAACTTGACTTCCCTGATTGCAGAGTTGGGAAGAGATGCACAGCAGAACATTGTTATATAGCAATCCCATCATACCCATTCAAAAAGAAATGAATAACCTCAAGAACATAGATAATAATAAAATAGTAAAATAATAAGGAAATGATGAGCTGGCACTATTTGGAAATGACGAATTTTCACTATCCATTAAGTTTGTTTTGAATAAAACATAAATCATATAATGTAAGGATCATATAAAAGTACACAAAAAAGTTTATATGATTTAATTTTTAATGATGGTTTTGTTTTGCAACCAGCTTACAAAATTGCTGAAAATTTAACAATTGGCACTTGTAAGTCAGTATGGGCTGGTTGCAGTACACTATTGCATTCCCTCCTCTTAGATTCTTTGGGTGGACTTGACCTCCACATTCAGCATGACCCCTGGTCAAGGGCATTGTCTTTAGCATGATTCCTGGTCCAGGACATATCTTCTTTCTTCAAAATGCAAAAGGAAGGCTGTTTATTACTCCCCTTGTTATAGACAGAACTGAGACTAAGAAAATATGAGTTGACTGTACCCCTGGAAAGGGAGGTGGGATGGAGCACCATGGAGACACACATTTCATATATTGTTTTGAGTTTAGAACAATAAAGCACAAGATGCAAATTAATTTATTAATAAACTATCTTGCTACATAAAATTCTCAATAAGTCACCCCGTTTTGAAGAACTACTCTTGCCCTCTCCAACTTTTTTCTGGATGTTAGTAGGGACTCTCATACATCACCTTACATGGAAGGAAGCAGCTGTCCTTTGTTTCTTGGTTCCAAGGTATACCAATCTCTGTTCCCACTGTCCTCTTCTACCCTCTCTCACTGATGTTGTCCAATGCTTTTTCTTTTCTTTTCTTCTTTAAGATTTTATTTTATTTAGTTATCTACCCTACCCTCATTTTTTGCAGCTGCAGTCTGCTTTCTGTGTCTATTTGCTATGTGCTCTCTGTGTCTGCTCATCTTCTTTTTAGGAGGCACTGATAACTGAACCCAGGAACTCCCATGTGGAAGAGAGGTGCTCAGTCACCTAAGCCACTTCAGCTCCCTGGTTTGCTGTGTCTCTTGTTGACCTTCCTCTTTGTGTTTCTTTTGTTGTGTCATCTTGCTACATCAGCTTGCCACGCTTGCCTGCCACGCCAGCTTGCCTTCTCCAGGAGGCACCAGGAAACAAACCCAGGACCTCCCATGTGGTAGGAGGATGCCCAATCACTTGAGCCCCATCTGCTTCCCTGCTTTTTCAATCATTAGACAGCTTAGAAATCATCTTCAGAATTAGATGCTTTCTCTCTTTTGTGTTTTGTTAAAGATGTCCTAGAACTGAATTTCTTAGTTCTGGGATCATACAGATTTAATGGAACAACTTTTTGATTTCACACATAGTTTTCCTATCTTGTGGGACATTTTAGATGCAGTGGTGGCAGGGTTGAGGCCATTTTGGCTAAGTTGTGTCTGGAAACACATTTCTCTTCCATGATATGTGTTTTATTGCCTGATCTCCAGTTAGGCTATACATTCTTTGCTAGCAGATTTACCAGTCACCTTGAGAGTTTGCTTCTATCATCTACTCTAGAATATTTGATTGCTATAACTGCCTATATATGTCTTAATTACAATTGTGGAATTGTTTCAACTTCTTTTCCTGAGAAGTGCTTGTGTCTCCTTTAGAAAAATAGTGGATACAACCTGCTGTTTAGGGGAAAGCAGGGCATTTTACATAATGGAGCTTGCCTCCTGATACATGTAATCTTAGCTCTGTTGACCTCAGCATTCCAATGTGGCACGGGGTATACATAATTTTTATGCAAGCATAATTTTATTGTTGAGTACAACTTTGAAATGGAAAGATGTTTCCTTTATCTTAATATTTGCACCAGTGCAAGATTTTGCCCCATTGTCATAGATCCCAGCGATTATTTCAGCGAGTTTATTTAGCACCATATTTCTAACTTTGGAAGTGATGGGAAGTATTTTTAAACCAGCTACTATATACTGTTAAAATTTCACCATTAATTAATCATAGTTTACGTGTTTGGCAAATTAAAACACTCTAAGGGAATCTAAATAGTTGTTTATATATAATGTACATAATTACAAAGACAGGGAATTTGTCCAGATTTCTTTAAGATACTTCTCAATCTCCAAAATGTTTTATGGGATTCAGCTGACTTTAAAGTAGGATCAGCCTTTTAAATAAGGATTCAAAGTTCTGAAGGGAAGAGAACCAAATCAGAAGTCAGGTCTCCCAAAAGTTAATTTTGCCTCTTAATTTTGCAAATGATTTGCTGTTTAACTTCAGTCAAGTTTGCTTAACATCTCATTTTCCTCATCTACAAATGCTGGTGATGACCAGATTATCCCTGTGTTTTTAGTAACCCCTAAGCAATATTATAAGGTAAGCAGAGATTATGTTTCTCACTCATCTAAGCTCATTTTACTGAAGTTTTCTTCAACCTACAACAGGCATTCAGAAACATCAGAATGACCCCATTTTTCCTACAAAACCCCACTCTCCAAAAGAATACAAAAACAAAACAAAACAAAAAAGATTGACGCTCATTTGTCACAAGGGTAGATAAATTAAAATAACTTCAAATGTTATTAACCTTCCAGGTTTATATTTGTTTGGTTTGCATTTTAACAAGAATAGAAGTTTTAGTTAAGTGAACGAAGCTTAAAAGTGGAATTCCAGTTGAAACCATGGTTTGGGACATTTGGATGCTTGGAAAAGAATTTTCAGGATGATTGTCTACTTGACTTACCTATGATATCAAGAGCAGGGTCTAAAATTTTATAAGTCTGGACTAGTTGAGATGTAGGGGAGATACTACCTCCCATATTTCCTGTGTTCATTAATTTTTAATCACCTGTTATGTGCTGGCCTTGTGCTAGATGATAGGGGTGTAGGTTAACTAAAGAGTTACAGAGAAGGTCCTTATGGAGTCTAACATCTGCTTCTTATAGATGGAATCTACATGGAATCTACAAACTTACCAGACAAATACTGAAGATCTGAGGCACACAATGCCCCACATTGCATGACATTCCACTAGTCAGAGGTGATGGATAGACTTTGAGAAACTATTTAAGTCTGGAGGAAAAACTCAACAAACCTTCACATCCTACTTCTACCGCCTACCTCTTTTATTTTGTGTTCATTCTGTTTTTGGCTTTAAGGAAGAAAGGAAATTTAAAAATATATTGTTGAGGCATAGAGAAAAAGAGAGAGCCTAGCATCAATGTATTTTCATAATCAATACCTGAAATTATATAAGTAGATATGAGAACAAATTTAGTAGAAAGTAATGCAACAAAAATTAATCGTTTAAATTTGAGCTACCAATATTTATTTGACCTACATCTCCAAAGCCAAGTATTAAACATTAATAATATAATAATGTTCAAATTTATAATCAAATGTAAATACTTTTGAAAAGAGAAAATTCTTATATATAACTTCTTTAGCTCCCTAAATTAATTCACCAAAACTCAAATACTGTCTTTTATAACTTAGGAAATGAAAGTTTTACTTTTTAATAGGAAATCTGCATTTCATTGTAAAAATAGAACACTTCATTCCTGGTCTATACACACTTTCAGAAACAGGAGTTTTTGGAGTGCTGAATACTTAGTATAAACACATTGAGTCTTGAAAATTCATTTCAGGCATGAGAGACCTACACACATACATATTTATAGAAATAGGACTATTAAAATGAAATAAGCACTTCCTGGGAGCAAAAGGCTATATGATGAAAAACTCTACAAAGTAGTATCTCTTGTCTTATGTTTTACAATCTTAAGTGTGCAGACACAAAAAAAAGATTTTAAAATAAAGAATATGTACAGTTTATACTGATTACTAATGTAATTGCAGTACCCGGTACCACTTGGGCCACCTATCAAGGGGTTGAGTAACCAATTTAAGTGGCAAAACAACACACCAGATTTATCAAAAATTTCCTTAAATTTGGCCATTAGGGTAGCTAGCACACAAACATCATTATAATTGTTTACTGATATTTTTAAAGATTTAATGAAAAGTAAAGTACTGATCAGACTGGTAATACTGAGTGCCATGTTTTGGTCCCAGTTCTGTGGTTAGCGGTAAGTCTCATATCTTATCTATGCCTTCTACTATAAAAAATACTCCTTCATTTCCCAAGTTATAAAAGACAATATTTAACAATGAGTTTTGGTGAATTAAGGAAGGTTAAGAAAGTTAAGTTTAGGAAGTTTAAAAAAGACCTACATAAAGATTTCCTCTAGTTCGAAGTATAATATTTACATTTGATTATCGATTTAGGAGGTATATTGTGACCCAGGTTTTCAGTTCTGGCTTCTTTCTACTGTTCCAAGATGCCTCTTACCTAAAAAGAGCAAAAATGTTTGAGTGTGTTCAATTCAACTGATATGAGCTGACATCTCAGTATTAAGAGCTAGGCATAACTAATGTTTGTTCATGAATGTAAGCTATCTCTCAGAACTGGTGAGCAAATCCCTGGTATTCAGGTTGAATTTAAAGTCAACTGCTTGGGAGGATGTGTTCCAGAGAGTTACATGTATTTGTAGATCAAATGATCTGTTTTTCTATGAATTTTGGTGGGAAATGTTCAACCAACGGAAGCTCCAACTTCCAGCTGCTAACCTCCCTCAAGGTTAACCACTGCTAACCTCTAACTGTTAACCCTATAGACCAGTTTTACTGTACCGTATTTTATATAAATGTGTAATACAATATGTATGCTTTTTTGTCTGACCTTTTTGTTCTCAGTATTACATTAATGACATCCATTCATATTGTTGTGCATAGTTGAAAATTGTTCTTTTTCACTGCTATATTTTATCCTGTTGTGTGTGCAAAACACAATCTATTAACCCATTTTGTTGCTCATGGGCATTTGGGTGGTTAGCAGTTTGGGGCTATTAAAAATAATCAGCAGCAGTTTGATCCCACATTTCACCCAAAGAGCAAACAAATGACAAGAACAAAGGGCACAGAAATCAGACCTAAGTGTAAGTGTCTCTCACTTACCATCTTTATATATATATCCCAGTTCTTTCCACTTCAGTGTAAGAAGGGAGGATTTCTAAGGGCATTTGGCATCAATCTTCTGTCTACTTATGCATATATAGGTGTTTAGTATCTTCTCTACCTGGATACTCTACATATCCTTTTAAATATGTTAAACATAAGAAGCCTAATTTAATTTTTTTAACAGAAAATACACAGAAATTAATAAGACATTTCAAATATAAAAGTATCAACTTACTACAGACAAAAGAAGATTGAGCTTTGAATTCTGAAAAAGTGGATTTTAATTTCTATATCAGGTACTTAGTTCAAATAACTTCTTCTAGGCGATAGGGACAATATTCCTGCCTCAAAAATTATGTCTCATTGTGCATATATGATATATGCAAAAGCCCTTTGGAATCCTAGAAACTTTACATAAATATTAGTCATTATTAGGGCTAAACTTGCAAAGCAAGTGGATATTAAGGGCACACATTCATGGCAGCTAAAACGAACCTAATGCCAAGGCTGTGGGGAATTTCTTTCATTACTTTTCTGTTTGGGAGTGTGAACTTTTAAGTTTACTTTTATCTACTTCATTAGACAACAAGAAGGTGAAAGGGACACCCAGAGATGAGGAAGTTACCCAGGAAACATTAAGCCTGAACTTCTTGCCAAGAGCTAGACATGCTCCCCACAGAGTTAGGTGTTACAGTTATCAACATCCATTTCTCCTTTCTCTCAGGACTCATAAACTGACTAGATGTCCTCCAATTTCAACTCCAGACGTGAAAGGGCCGGACTACATTGTTGGCCTGTGATTATGCCCTCCCTAAGGGATCTGCAATTTCAGGCACCCACTCCTATTCTCCCTGTTACAGCAGGAGTGCATTGCAATCCAAGGCAAATTCAAAGGTCAACGAGTTGACAATTGGTTGTCTTTAAGTTTCTGATTTTTAAATATGTTTTGTACAAATTAGTTCAAATGGAAAATAGATTGGAATGAAAAAAGATGAGAGCTGACTTCTTGCATTAATATTTACAATATTGCCTACTTATTTCTAGTTTCCATATTTGTATAGCATTGACTTGGTTCCTGTCTCTGTCAATAAGAAAAGCATAACAAAAAGGATAAATGCAAATCAAAGAACTTGTGCTCTTCATGATAAGTGTGATTTCTCAAGTAAAAAAATTAATAGTGTTCATCTGGGAACAAACTAAATTAAAGATCTTAGAAACCAATTTCAGCTCAGCTGTTGAGGTTTGTTTGAGCTCTACCACTGACTGAGGTGTGAAACTTACATTTGATACAGTAAATCTGGTCGACTGTTATTTTAAAGGACTGAAATGTGCTTTTATAGCAAAATTGTCTCAAATAAAAAATACGTTTTTACAATCTCGCTGTCATAAACTTTCTTGTCAGGTTTTGGCTCCACAATACATGTGAAGGATGCATTATACAAGGAATAGGAAGAAAGCATGAATAATAACTTGTTTCATTTTCCGTTATGAGAGGGAAATGATCCTATAGCGTTCATGTGCTTAAAAAATTAAAGATCAGATAGTTGATCAGAAATGACTAATACACATACACTGAGTCATCAGACTATTGCTTATTGCTGGCAAATAGCTATTTTTAATTAAATTTTTAAAAGATACTTACATTACATAAATGTTACATAAAAAATATAGGGGATTTCCAAATGCCCCTCTCCCCACACAATCCATGTTTACCCACTTTAACAACATCCTTCATTAATGTGGCACATTCATTGCAATCCATGAACACATTTTGGAGCATTGGAAAGGCTGTTTTAGAAGTGTTCAATGAATTGAAATTACTTTACAGTTATCACTATTAGTGTGGTCTCAATTTAAGGTGGATCTGACCCTCTTGATAGGCTTAAGGTGGACCGAAGATCCCCAAGGATCTGGCTTGGTGGCTTGACACGGTTTCCACGGTAACGCAGCGAGGCAACAGGGAGTGAGCGGGCAGGCACGCTCGAGTGACTGCGTAGGGGAGCGAACACAAGTGCGGGGGTTGCTTGGGTAGGAGCTGGGGCGTTTGCAGGAAAGGAAAGAGGCAGGCGCGGAGCGCAGGACGCAGCGAAGACCACGGTGGACGTGGTGACGTAGCGCGCAGGCGGCTGGCGGGGGCGGGCTCTGGGCCTTTCTTCCCCCTCTGATTTCCCCCTCCCCGTTTTTCTCCTTCTCCGGGTTTGCCTCACCGCGTCTTTTCCCCGCTCTTCCCTCCTCCCCAAGTCCCTTGCCACTTCCGCGACCCGGTCCCCCAGCTTCCCCGCCCTGGGCCCAGGCCAAACCCGCCGAGAACACCCCGCCCCCAGAAGCGCGCCGCCCCGGGCAGTCGGGCCGAGCCCGGGCAGAGAGGCCGCTGGCCCGGGCGGCGGCGGCCCGTACGCGGGCGCGCTCCTAGCTGGGGCCCGTGCCAGGTGAGCGCAAAGAGCTATTTTATTTAATATACTGTATGTCAGGAGTTCTATGAAATGGGGTTATGATTCCTTCCTTTTTTTTTTGTTTACCGTATTTCCTAAAAGCATTAATAAAACCTCCAGGCCAACATTCCAAAGATGGATGTCTAATTTATGTCACCGTCACATTAACAGATTCATAAAATTGGTTTTCTGGGAAAAGTTTTAAAGGAATTGTGTATTAATTAATTAAATTGTAGCTTCCCCACTTTTACAGGTATTCCTATTCCATGTTTGAAAGGAATGTCTTCTTAACTGGGTGTGTGAGTGTTTAAGGATACAGGTTTTCAGTGGCATCAAATCACTAATATTTATTAACCCATCGCAGGTTATGTGACAATAGATCAGTGGCATAATACATGTTCATGATAGAGACCAAATTGACAGGCAATTTTTGTCTCTGAGGGTATTTTGTTTTAGAGCACAGTCATTTTAGCACACTAGAAAGGCATTTAAAAATAAAATAATTAGGCCGTGAAAAATTACAGCAAGGTAGCACTCACCTACTTCAGCAAACAATAATATGGTATGTTAATTCTCAAAGAGGCTTCCTTAGCCCTTTGACTTAAACTTTTGGGGCTTCACTGTTAATATTCATATACAGTACAGGATAATCCTAATGTTCCTTCCTTTACATTGGCACTACAAAGTGATCTTAGGAAAATTCAAATAGGGTAAGGAATGGGAAAGCTTTGGAAGTTAAAAAATCACAAACCCTGACTCTAGTGCCAAGTACAGTGTTTGGTACTTTTTACGTATATGAATCCATTGACTCCTGGAACAACTTTGTGTGATTATTTTCACTTGATGTACAGGTTATAAATGTGAGTGTGATGATTTTCACTTTACAAGTGGGTCTACAGGAATCATTAAGTTCCCACTGCCAAAGGATGGGAGAGCTGGGCTTTTAATCTAAGCTATCATGATAAACTCAGGGCACTATTCCTTTGTATGGCAATACTAGCATTTTTAAGATATTGTTTAATAAATCATTTGATTGAGCAGTATTAATGTAGTAAGTAACTGCTGTAGGATTGTTAATAAGGTGGTTCTTTCAAACAAGATATATGTGAGATTAAGGCAGACAAAATAGAAAAGGTTCTTGGGGTTTAATTGTTTTATTATTTCAGAAAGTAGTAAAGTTAGTTATTCCTGATATAAGAAAACTATAATAATTTTCTTTAAATGCTGCTGAATTCAACTTGATAAAAATATTGAGACAGTTCTTATTTGCATGGAGAGTAAGAATCTGAAATCTTGATTCCAACAGCTACACTCTTGGAGAATCAGCCCATATGTCACTAGGATTTTTAATAGATAAGGCCAAGGTGGCAACTAGAAATACTAGAAAATAAAAACTTCATTTAAATTCATTCCAACTCAACAAAGAGTTTGAGCTTTCACTTAGACTAAGGTTCAGTTTCAGGGACTATGGATATATAGATAAATACAAAATTACTCCACTTTCATTGAGTTTACAATTGATATATATATAAATACATATATATATAAAATGTAATACATACCTATAGATATAAAGGTAATGATAATAGTGGCAAACACATCTATATAGGTTTACTATGTGCTAACATTCTTGGTGCTTTATACTTATTGATTTTCCTAATCCTCACAAAACCTTGCAGGTAGGGAGCACTATTTTCCTTATTTTAAAAATGAGGGAACTGAGGAGTCAATAATTTGCCCATGGTCACACATCACTTGATAGTGAAGTTGAGATTCAAACCATGGCACTCTGACATGTGTAACTATTTACTTCATGCCTCATAAAGATAACTAAAACTGGGGAGCAGATGTGGCTCAAGCTGTTGAACACTTGCTTCCCACATGGGAGGTCCCAGGTTAGGTCCCTGGTGCCTCCTAAAAAACAAAACAAACAACAAATAAATAAAAAAAACAACTCAGGGGAGCCAGTGTAGCTTAATGGTTAAGCACTGGCTTCCCACATATGAGGTCCTGGGGATTCAGTACCTAAACAACAACAACAACAACAAACTAAAACCCATGGCAGGGTTCGGCAAGACCTGTAAGAAAACCACAACACAATCTGTGGATGGAAGTCTTAACGGTGGATGATTTGGACGATAGATGTGAGGAATAGCATTCCAAGTGTCAGGAGCAGCACCGACCAAAGCAAGTCAGTGGAAAAGCATTTGGCATAGTGCCTTAGTTTCCAGCTCACTAAGACAAATATAAAATGAGTTGTCTTAATAACAGGAACATTATTTGGCTCACAGTTTCAGAGGCTAGAAGGCTACTTCCTTCCAGAATTGGTAGGTTCCGAGTGGCAGGCAATCCTTAGGTTCCTTGGGTTTCCTGTCACATGGCGATGTCCTCTCCTTTCTTTTCTGGGTTCTTTTGACTTTGAGCTTCTGCTCCTCCCTATGGTTTTCTCTTTGGTTATGTCTGAATTTCTTCTGCATATAAAGGACTCCAGAACTTGGATTAAGGTCCACCCTCATTCAGCTGGTTCACACCTTTACTAAAAGAATATCTTAAAGAGATTCTATTTACAGTGGGTTCATACCCAAAGGAATGCTGGTTAAGATTACAAGCCTGGGTTTTGGGGGGTATGTAATTCAATCTGTTGTACATAAACAGGAATTCAAAAGCACTTTAGGTTATTAAAATGAAGAGAACTTATAAAGAGCTCTGAAAAATGAGGCTATAAACTATGACTAGAATCAGCATATGAGGTAGTAGGGTGACTTTCAGGATGAGAATTTAAGCTAAGCAACAATGTTACAAGTCTTTGGTGTTGCATTATCTGTGATCTAATACAGAAGAGGACACCAAAACTCAGTAGTAAACACAAAAGTTAAAAGTCTGGAAAGTCTTACAGCAAAACTTATAGAGTACGTATGTGAGGTTCAGGAAATGAAAAGTGAAAAATTCCATACTTCCATCATTAATGAGTCAGTAAGACAGGGGTAAGATCTGATCCCAAGGCAGAGGTTGTGGGCTCATTTTTTTCTTTTGTTTCCATTAGATATAGTTCTCATCAGCCTAACTTGCTCTTGGGGCAGTAGGATCAATAAATTAAGTTCTAGTTGGTAGTTCTCTACTTCATACATAGCTCTACCTAATTGTCAGATTTTATCATACTTCCAAGATGGTATCTGGTATTTAACCTACACCTCACATATAGCCATATTTCTGGAGGAAAGGTAACAATTGGCATTTTTTAATTCTTCAGAGTCATCAAGTCTTCATTCTTTTGCTTAGCTTTACATATCGTCCCCTCTTCAATTTCCTGAGTATCAATAGGGATATTAACAATGATACATATATAGTAATATAGGGCTATATGTTTATAAAGCATGTTCCGCTGCATCTTCATATTTTAACCAGGAAAGGCAGAGACATTCTAGTAATCTATACCTTCTAGCTAGAGAACAAGCTTTCTGCAGGAAAGATATGGGATGATATATAGGAATTCTCTGACAATTCTTGACTCTTACTGCCCAATTTCCTAGGAATTTGGCACTGGCTCATATATACCTATTAACTAGTTTGTATGCCTTTGTTGTTCAAATTGCAGACTATGGACCAGCCATATTGGCTTTACGTGGAGTAAATTAAAGTACAGACTCTCAGGTCCTGTTCCAGACTTTCTGAATAAGAATCTGCATTTTAATAAGATCTCTAGGAGATTTGTTTGTACATTGACATTTGAGATGCATTGGTTTATACAACTCTTAGCAAGAGCCCAAAAGAATTGCTGGATGAAGGCCAAGAGATGGATGTAAAAATAAGAAAAGATAGTGATTCTCTCCTAAATTAAGTTGGGATTTCCAATTCAATGGAATATAATAAATGGGGAGGGGATAGTGGCTTCTGTTCACTTAGGTGTGTGGAAAAACTTCCCTGGTGAAGTTACAATTGCAGAATTCTAAATGCAGTGAAGGAACAGGTCATGTGGGCAAAGTGGATTTCAGGAAGAACAAATTACCTTACCCGTTTTATGAAGCAGCAACTTCTGGTTTTCCATGGTACCAATGTGAAGATTTTAGGGAAAGAAAATGTCTCTTTCTGTTATAAAAAGCCCACAGAAAATTCCCCTCCATGCAGTTATCCAATCTATCTAACTTTTAAAATGTAGAAGAGCTGGGATGAATATGGCAGCAATTACTTTTTATACAGCAGTCTTTTAAATACCTATTAAATGTAGTATGCTATATAATTTGCATAGCAAAGAGAACTGGCCATAATTCTTGACCATGGGACCTTATAAACTACTCTAAACCTGGAGAGAAAAAGAGTTGTTCTATTAACCACTAAGAAATTAAGCAAATCAATTCAACGTCATGTAGAGTTTTAAGTGAATTAAATGAATTATGGTTTTGTTTTTAAAGGGATGAGGGAAAAAGAAGTTTGAATTACGAAATTGTTCATTTTATAAAAGCAATTTTCTTGTTTTCAAAGAGAAAAACATATTTAAATGCACACACAGATACAACCCATGAACACACATACATTTCAAATTCACACTATACATGTGTTATGGCAGCCACGGGTGAACGTGAAAGGATAATTAGCCAAGAGGAGGAGAGGTCAGGAAAGAGAGAAACAGAAAACAGGAGGAAATAACAGTTAATGGGAAATGTAGAAATAGGAGAAATGAAGAAAAGAAGAGGTATACTAGCACAAGAGAAGGAAAAAAGAGACTGTATGAACATGCCAAAATGAAGCAAAAAAGTGATGAAAAATGGTTTAGTTGGTTCTGAATTATGGGAGGAAGGAATGATTTTTCTTTTTGTCTCAACTTCAATCTGGTTATGCATTTTAGAGTAGTTTAAACCACACTACCTGCCTTTTGAAAAGTAATTACTGCACACAATTCTTTTGCTCTTTATCTGAGGCCCTGTTCTGAATGGAATCATTTTGACAGCCCATCAGAGAGACAGAGATTTCTGATCTATCCTGGCAGGTGCTAGAGCAATCTCACAACAGGATTTGACTTAATTCTGAATGGGATTTGCTCCAAATGTCTCTAATCTGCAGTAAAGAAAGGTGTGGCATGTTGGATTCTTCATATTTCTTGCTAGCTGGAATCAATATTTTGAGCTTTACCTCACTGGTAACCATTCTATTAATTTTCAAACCAACAGTAGTAGAAAGATGCTATAAGACACCGTAATTCAGCTTTCAGTTTAAATTTGATTTTCCTATATCATTCCTTCTCATCTTTGCTCTAGTGTTTTGTTTGTTCATTTTTTGTTTTGGTGTTGGGAGAAAAACAACAGCATTGTCTCAGAATTGAAATGGGAAAAAAAGTGGAAGTGGAATAAAAATAACACCAACAAATAGTTCCCAAAAGATAGTGGAAAATAGCACCTCCAGCCAATCATTTTATTGTTATTTGTATTGTTTTAACATTATTTAAATTAGTAATAATATTAGTGGTACAAGACCCTTTTTATTTATCTCATTTCAGCCACTGAATTTCTCTAACAATATATGTTTTGGCATTTTAACTTATAGGCGAGTTTCATTTTTATGAATGTGAAGAAATAATACTAATAGATAAGAGAGGGAAGTTTGAAAAACCACATAACCATGATTCAACTACACAAACTTTGCTTTAACCTGCTCCTTCCTAGCACTTTTCATTTCTTTACATTTTTTCCCCTTCTTTCTAGCATCCATAACATTAATGTTTTTTGAACATGTAAGTGAGAAAAGTACCCACTATTTTTTTGGTGTTTGAAACAGGCCTATTTCTAGGGTTCGCTGAAGAAAAGAAATATGAATGAGTGAAAACAAACAAATAAAAGAACTTAGAGTAGGCAGACACCATGCAGGGAATAGAAGGAAATTTCTAAAACACATATGTTTAAATTCTTCAGAGGCATAAGGGAAGCAGCATCTATAAAACAATAATAGATGGCCCTTCTTTGGAGCTGGTGTTTCTGCGTCATGAAACTGGACTCAGATGGAATCTCTTTTCATAAGACTTTCATGCTACTTTACTGGAATTGTAGTTGGTGTTGGGGTTTAAGATATATTTAGGGGATTTGAATCTCTGGACTGACAATATGATAACCAGGCCCTGAGCCTCAACAGACTTCAGCTCCTACAATCTGATTTATTGGACTCACCTCACCCAGCTAAGATGGAGTTGAAGAAAGACAACTACCACACCATGGAGCCTAGAGTGCCTACAACTGAAAGCAGGAGGATTGCATCCAGTATCCATGTGGAATCTGAGCCTCCTCTTGACATAGAGATGCCACGGACATAACCAATCCAAGGTCCACAGAGAAAAGGTGGCATTGGAGTGGAGTGGGAAAAGTGGACATGGTGGCTGATATGGGTATGGGGAATGGCAGAAAGAGGTGAGATGTGGAGGCGCCTTTGGGACTTAGAGTTGCCCTGGATGGTGCTGCAGGGGCAATCACCGGACATTGTAACTCCTCCCAGGGCCCACTGGATGGAATGTGGGAGAGTATGGGCCATGATGTGGACCATTGACCATAAGGTGCAGAGATGCCCAGAGAGGTACTTACCAAATGCAATGGATGTATCATGATGATGGGAGTGAGTGTTGCTGGGGGGGGAGTGGTGGGGTGGGGGTGGTGGGGTTGAATGGGACCTCATATTGTTTTTTAATGTAATATTTTTACAAAATCAATAAAAAAAACCAAAACAAAACAAACAAAAAACAATAATAGACCACTCAGAGAACAAGAAGAGATGTGTGAAATTGAAAAATCGAATAAGTAAATCTAAAAATCAAAATGAGGATTGAAAGATAATGTCAAAGAAATATCCCAGAAAATGGGGGGGGGGGGGGGGGAGTTGAGAAGAAAAAAAGTTGAGAAAAGAACAAGAGGATTATTCCAGGACTCCCACCTATAAGAAGAGACCAAAAAATATTAAAGGGAAAAATTCGTCAAAGAAATACTATAAGAAAATTTTCCAGATTTGAAGAACATGCATTTTCATATTGCAAAAGCCCACTGAGTGCCAATATAATGCATAAAATAAAAAATACTTTCATCTATCTGGTATTTTAAAAACATCAGAGATGAAGGGAAGATCTTAAAAGCTTCTGCCACGAGGAAAACAGTCATCAACAAAAAAAATTCAATCAAGTGCAGTGGAATAGAATACAACTGCCATCAGATTTCTCTATAAAAATATTGGATGGTATAAAATTGGGAAGCAAGACCTTCAAATTCGGAGGAAAACCATTTTGAACTCAGAATTCTCTACTCAGGCAGATTATCAATGAGGCATGATGGGGAAAGAAATTCATTTTCAGGAATACAAGTTCTTAATTTATCTCTTTTGTTCCTCCTTTAGGAAGCTACTTGGGGGTAAGTTTCAGCAGAACAAGGCAAGGGAATAAACTGAGAATGAGAATATTGCAGCAAATGGAAGATCCAAAGCAATAGAGCAGAGAAATTCCATCTGAAATTCCGTGCATGAAACCTAAAAAGCAGCCAGTATAGACTGTAGAAGGAGGAAGGAGAATTGCTCAGCAAAGTTCTTCCAATGACAACTGTGGACAAAAAAGGAGGAATTTTATTTAATCACCTGAAAAATTTACTAATGGGTGTTTGAAAGATCTGTTGGAATAGTTGGATAATGCAGCAATGACCAAAAAAAAATACTGATAAAATAGGGGAGAGAGCCAATTACTAATTCCAGGGAAAAATATAAGAGAAAAGAAATGTAATCATGGTATATATAACAGACTGAAATTAAACAAGGTAAACTCTGACTCTCAAAAAAATAATGCTATAACTACAGTGGGAGGACGTGTGTGTGTGTTGTACATATATGTGAGTTTAATTGGGGACAGGATGTATTTAATTACCATAACAAAAGTCTTTTGGCAGTATATAAAATTGATGATTGAAGAAATAGCAATAGAAGCAATTATTAGAAGAAACAGTCAAAAGAATTAAAAGCTTTTCTGGGAGGAGGTTGAGTAATAGAAAAAGGTAATAGTGGACTACTATTTATGTTTTAAACATTTTGCAAACTTTATATACATTTGCTATTCTAACAACAACAACAAAACACAACAAAACTATTCCCATTAATAATGTATTCATCTACTAATACATGTGTAGAGAGTTATATGTTTCATGTGCTCAAGAAAATGAGCCTGCCTCATACCTTTACTGCTAGTAAATGAAATAATAAAACATGGAAAATTTTGGATAAAGAATTTGCTGTGGCGTTTGAATGTATGCATCCACTAGAGGGTTGTATATTGTCTAGATATTGAAGAATTCACTAGATATCAGTTCTCTTAAGTAATCTTAACTAAGCTGATTATAATGAACATTTAATGTATTTTGATTTGTAGTAGCACACTAACCTTGAGAGAAACTGCAAGTGTGTATGCACGCATATGTGTAGTGAGGGAATGTGGAGAGGCAGACAAGAATCACGTAACATCCCTATACCTCAAGGATTCCTGTTGATGCTTTTCATCCCTAGGGCTTATGGATCAATCTTGTTCCACTCCATAGCACTGTTTACTTTTGGGCAGTGCATTGCCAGAGGAAACTCTCTCTTTGTATCATTAAATTGGTCCTGTGGCTCCTCTCTTTTTGAGGTTTTACCAATTACGATAATTTCTGCATCATTTCTTGTCTCTTTCCTTTCATTCTCACACTAAGTGGTACATGGTTTGCTCAAGTCTCCTCCAGCCTGTTTTCCGGCATTTTATTCAGAGCAGCAGTCACAGGGTGAGCTACCAGCATCAGTGCACAAAAGGCCTAATGTAAATCTTCTCTATCCTGAGCCAGGGTTCCAGCTTTGAACCCACCTTTTAATCATGACACAGGCCGCTTCATCTGCCTCGGAAGATTTCTTCTTAATTCTTTTGTTAAGTGCCTCTATTTAGTTATTTTGATTGTGTTGGCGTTCCTGTTTGATTAGGTTTTAACCTTGCAATTACCGTTTTTTTTTTCTTTTAGCACACCACATGCTATGGCACCAAGAAAAGTGTTGCTGAGTGTCAAGTGCTCTGGAAATATTTAGAGGTCAATGGCTCTCTAAAACACAGCACCTGAAACATTGATTTTCAAGATAGATGTGCTTTTAAAACAAAGCACATTTATAAAAGGTCTCTGTTGGCATAGCTTATTTCATGGAGAAAGGAGGCTACCAGAATGTTGAAGATGACTGCATAATAGGTATCCAAGTCACGTTGGGGTTGAAAGGAAATGTGGACTTGGTTAACTATTCATTAATATACTTTGAAAAGTCAAATATCAGCTTTAATCAGAACCACATAACTGGCCTTCCTTTTATAGGATACCCAGTCACAGGGCCAGCCAGTATCTTTATTTTGCCTAGTATAAGCCCCCTGTCCTTGCTCACTAATTGAGTAGTGACATTTACCAGTTTTAACTTAATTCAATTCAATCCAGTTCACTAAACAATAGTGTACCAATTACATTGTGCCAAATATGATACTTGAGAAACAAATATGAATACAATTCACATCTTGTGTTTGAGGAGTCATAGTCTAGGAAGGGTGACAAATACATTATTAATCGAGTATAACAGATTGTGACAGATACAGGAAAGAAAACATTATCAATACCACAGGGGCCACTTTCTATACCCGGAGTTAATGTGCTTGCAAATGTGGATGCAAAAGTTTAAAAAATTAATGTATTGGGATTCGTATTTTTAAAACTTTTAAAATGCCTTTTCCACTCACTCATCTCCTTTCCTCATTTTCCAGTGATTCTGGATTGGAGAATTATTTTTTTTTCCTGTAAAAAAAATTTATTTTGGAATTATGTTAGGTTTACAGAGTTTGTAAAGATCCTTTGATGATCTATAACCCCCCCACCCAGTTTCAGTTTTCATCTTTCATTTTATTTTTTATATATATATGTTTTTTATTAAATTATCTTTCTTAAAAGATACATAAATCACAAAAAATGTTACATTAAAAAATATGAGGTTCCCACATACACCATACCCCACCCCTCCACTCCTCCCACATCAACAACCGCCCTCATCATTGTGATACATTCATTGCATTTGGTGAATACATTTTGGAGCACTGCTGCACTGCATGGATTATAGTTTACATTGTAGTTTACACTCTCCTCCAGTCCATTCAGTGAGTTATGGCAGGATATATAATGTCCAGCATCTGTCCCTGCAATATCATTTAGGACAACTCCAAGTCCCAAAAATGCCCCCACGTCTCATCTCTACTTCCCTCTCCGTGCCCTCAGCAACTACCTTGGCCACTTTCTCAAGATCAATGCTACAGTTTCTTCCATTACTAGTCACAATAATTCTATAGTAGAATACTAGTAAGTTCACTCTAATCCTTATTTTATTCCTCCATCCTGTGGACCCTGGTTTGGTGATGTTTGCTCCACCTCTGTATCAAGAGGGGGCTTAGATCCATGATGGATGGATGCATTTTTCCTGCTTGGAGATGTAGGCACTCTCGGATCCATGGTGTGGTGGTTGACCATCTTCACCTCCCTGTTAGCTGACCTGTGCGAGTCCAACAAACTGGAGAGTAGGAGCTGTAACTCTGCTGAAGCTCATGGCCCAGCTGCCACATGGCCAGTCCAGAGATTGAAATCTCCTGGGTTTACACCAACGCCAGCACCAACCACAGGTTCAGTAAAAGTGGTAAAGAGGCATGTGTAGAAAGTTCACATCTGAGTCCAACTCCATCACACTCAGGAACACAGATTCCCAGGTAGGGCCCACTGACAAGGCACTGAACTCCAGAGCCAACCACCATGATCATAGAACCTGTGTGTCTCCATAGCCCTCAGGAGCACCAGGACCTGGGATTATATCTAATGTGGCCGTCTCTGGGATCTGCTGAGGTGTGCATAAGCGTGACCCTCCTGACTCTTTTTTGAAGACTCTTAGCCGTATAAACTTATTTATCTTTACTATTTCCTTCTTTTATTCAAGGTTGGATTGGAGAACAGCTCACTGAAGCAGTGGGAATGGGAAATGGGAATATGAATTCATTTGTATGAATTTATTTTCTGGACTAAATACAGGACGAGGCATTACGTTGCCACTCAGGAGCTCCCTAGAATCAGAAAGCACTGAGCTTCAATGATCTGGATATCCCTTCCCTCATTCTTCTAGAGTCCTCATTGTCTAGAAAAGCATCATCACTATTTTTTCTTGTTGTACATCAGCACTGGCAAGTGTAGCCCATAATGCAATTATGTAGGTCCCTGAGTGTCAATGGGTAAATCTCTCCATAGCCAGTTAAATTAATTGAGAAGGCAAAATGTTAATAAGTCAGTATTCTGAATGAGCAGGGAAAATTCATATCCTGAGCATCACTCTGTCTACAAAAATAGGTCTAATAAGTGGAATCATAATAGGAAATGTGGCTTGGTTTGAGGGTCATACTGGATGGCATGCTTGGGCTGACAGAGTCAGCAATTAAATATAGTCAGAAGAAAGAGTCATTTAAAAATGTTTCTCTAGTTCACTTTGGTGGAACACCATTCTACAGAACACATGAAGAATTAAGAGGCTAGTGTGTATTTAGCTTAATTAAATATTTAATCAATGTCATCCACCTATTGTTTCCACTCCTACAATTTTCCATAACTCCTAGAAGTGTTCACTAATTTTTAACATTTCTGTTGACTTTCTGGAAATTGAGCACTATTCTTTTATGCTTCTATCCGTCTTCCGGTTGTCATAAAATCTCTCCCTCCCTCATCACCTTCAGCTTTGCTGGGAAAACCAAGTGCAATTAGTAATCACTCACAGCATTTAGAAGCTCAGCTGACCTGAATGAAAAGCTCAGGCCACATCCAGGTTGAAAAATGAAATTGCAAAGCCTTGTTGTATTTTTCACATATTTCCATTTCACTCCTGGTAATTGTTTCTTATTTTTAATCAGAAGGAAAATGTGAACAGATGCATTGTATAAGACAGTGGAATAGGGACCAGGCTCCAGGTAGAGGCCATTTAATTAAAAGGTGCAAGATAAGTAGACTGCAAAATTCACCTAGTTGTATATAAAAATAGTCTGCTTGGCAGACCTGAATGATGAACTAAGTTAACACATGTGAATTTCCAGAAGAGAAAAACAGCTTTGTCCTGTTAGCTTTGTTTTTAACTTCTGTCGTTTTCAAGTTCAAGATTACAAGCTAAGAAAAATAAAATTAAAGGAAAAAGGAAAAGAGGAAAAGAGGAAAGGAAGGAGAGATGCAAATAAAGAAATTAGTCATATGAGTGTGTGACTGCAGATTGCAATCAAGGAATATTATGCTGGTTTGCTTGTCTAAGATTAAAGTGGACAACAACACATTTTTCAATAATTTTTCAAATTGTTTCAGTAATGATCAAAACCAAGAAAGGCCTGGATTGTGATTTATAACAAAGAATCAATGTTGTGGAGAGGAATTTTGTTCTGTGTTGCTAGGGGACACTGTGAGGCCATCTTTGCCTTGTTTCTTCCTTTGAAGTTGTTAGTGATTGGTCCATTTTAATCACCTGTGTTATTGTGAAAGATGAAAGTTTAAATGTTACATTGTTAATTACAGAATTTTCAGCTTCATTTTGTTTTTAAATAAATTAGTCTATATCTACGAACAGTCTTGTTGGGATCTTGATAGGAATTACATTAAACCCAAAAATCCATTTGGGGAGATCTATTTACTATGTTCAGTCTTCCAATCATGGACATATTCTATCTTGCATTTATTAAGATTTTCTTTGAGTTTTTTCATCAATGATTTGGAGTTTTCGGCATGGAAGTCCTGGGGATGTTTTATTAGATTTACACTGAATAGGGAGGGGTGCCTTGTCACTGCTGGGTGGAGGTGGAAGTCCAATTCCATACTTGGTTTCTTTAACCCCACCTTGTTGGAAGTTTGGGGTACTTCATTACAGCCTAAGAGAGAAATCTTGTCTTCCTACTTCCTGGTGGAATGACAGTGCTTTTCTGTTATATTGGGCTGGAATAGAGTGCTCATTTTCTAAAAGTTTTCTATCTCGCCAGCCTCTCCCTTTTTTTGGCTAGAGACAGCAGACTTTTGTCAGGGCCTTTTTTTACTGTGCCCGTTGACATTTCTGGGTTACTCATTCTTTAGCCCCATGTCTGGAATATAGGAGGCAAAGAGAAAACTTAGGGAACTCATGACCATGCTCTTCCTTGGGTATCAAGGTCCCTAACTGTTCTGACTTGTTCTTCCTACTTCCCAAAGTCTTCTTATCTTTGTTTTATATATATTGTCTAGGGGTTTGGGCTATACTTAGTAGGTCCATCCATTCCACCTTCCCAGAAGCAGAAACCCTACAAATATCTTCAAGGCACACTAAGCTTGTATAAACCATGTCCAGTTTTTGTTGACTGAAAAAAAAATCACAGAACATACTCTGTGTCCCCATAGAATTTGGTTCACACAGATGGTAGTGTGTCACTGGATTTAAAAGGTTTTAGAGGCTGCCTATAGAATCCTCATTATAAGAACTTGAACATTGGTCTCTCCATTAGCTCATCTTTGGAAAAAGGGTAATTATTATAAGCTATGTGAGAGAGGGGACCAAGCCTGTTTTGTTCACCTTTATGGACCTGGCACCTAATAGAGTTTCTGGCACATACTAAGGGCGTATTAAACAATTATTGTATGAATAAATGAATAATATCACTGGGATGATATAACCTAGTAGGTGGGGACTTTTGGAAGTGAGACATTGTTCAAGAACATAGCAATGAGAGTCTGTTATCTGGTTGAGGAGAACTGGTCTTTCTAAAATTAAATATGGGCAATATTAAATATGCACAGAGCTTATTACACAGAGTGTGTATTGCAAACAGGCCATTACAGAGAAATGGTGAGAATTTTTTCTCCTTGTGTTATAGATTTATTTGTAACCAAATTTTTAACACCTTATTAAGAATTCATTTAAATTAATACCCTAAAAAAGCAAATCAACTTAGGTATACTTGATCATATCTAAGCAGAGTTATTTTAGAGTTAAAATATATTTTTTTAGGAAATACTGGGGATTGAACCTGGGACTTCATACAAGAGAAGCAGGCACCCAATCACTGAGCTATACCTGCTTCCCAGCATATTCTTCTTTATCCACTCTGTTAATCATCTAATGTATTTTTACCCTGAGCACACCTCTCACCTCTTCCAGGTATTGGATACCTATTCTTTGTACAGTGAAACATTGTTTATAACTGGTTTAAAGATAATTGCTGAACAACAAATTCAATAATGTTGCTATTATCCAAATACATATTTGTAAGATGCAAAATGTAGTATTAAAGTAATATAAATTCATATGGTTTTTGTATAACTTGTTTTGACTCTGCATACTTCCTGTATCCTCCAAATTCTGTATTTTAAGTGGGATTTGGGTAAATTGAAAATGCTGGATTATAGTGGGAGGGTTTACTTTAAGTAATAACTGAACCCTGCCTTCACTAGGAAAAGTGAGATTTGTTTTCCCCTAAAAGAGCTAACCTGAGCAAATCACATTTGAGTCTCTGGATCTTGAGATTTGTGTCCTGAGAAGGTTTCCATGTATTTTGAAAACCAGATGCTGTCCTCTTTATCATTGGCAGGGTCTTGTTCACTATTGATCACAAAAATAATTACATAAAAACTATAATAAAGAGCACCTGGGAATGGGACAGTCTTATCAGTCTTGGTTTGGGGATTTTTCTTTTCAGGAAAAAACAAAAAGGCTTCAAGGCTTGTGCATTGGAACAGCGTGACTGAGCCAATTTGGAGTATTTTTTATGAGAAATTTTTCATTGTAGCGTCACTTTGAGCAAATAGCATTTGACATTTTCATGACTCAGGGTTTTAAAAAATTTTAAATAAAAAAATTTTTAATTATTTTTTTAAAAGATACGTAAATTACATAAAATGTTACCTTAAAAAATATAAGAGGTTCCCATATACCCCACTCCTCACATCCCCTCTCCTCCCACATCAACAGCTTCTTTCATTAGTGTGGTACATTCATTGCATTTGATGAATACATTTTGGAGCACTGCTGCGCAGCATGGATTTTAGGTAATGTTGTAGTTTACACTCTCTCCCAATCTATTCAGTGGGTTATGACAGGTTATATAATGTCCTGCTTCTGTCCCTGCAGTATCTTTCAGGACAACTCCAAGTCCTAAAAATGACCCCATATTACACCTCTTTTTCCCTCTCCCTGACTTCAGCAACTCCTGTGGGCACTGTTTCCACATCAGTGATACAATTTCTTCCATTGTTAGTCAAAATAATTCTATAGTAGTATAACAGTAAGTCCTCTCTAATCCATATTTTATTCCTCCATCCTTAGTACCCTGGGATGGCGATGCTCACGCCACCTCTAAATTGAGAGGGGAATTAGATCCCACCTGGCTGATGGATGGAATTCTCCTGCTTGTCGTTGTAGACTGTCTTGGTTCCTTGGTGTAGTAGTTGACCATCCTTACCTTCTTGTCGGCTGACCTGGGTAAGTCCAACGAACGAGAGAGTAGGTGTTGCAACTCTGCTGAGGCTCAGGGCCAGGCTGACACATAGATAGTCCAGAGAATCAAGTCTCCTTGGCATACACCAACCCCAGCATCAACCACAGGTTCAGTAAAAGTGACAGAAGAGGCATGTAGAGAAGTCACATCTGAGTCCAACTCCATCACACTCAGGAGCACAAATTCCTATGTAGGGCCTGCTGGCAAGGCACTGAACTCCAGAGCTATCTGCCAAGACCATAGCCCTCAGGAGCACCACTACCTGGGGTTATACCTACTTTAGCTGTCTCTGAGAATCCGGTGAGAAGTGTGTAAGCATAACCCTTCTCTGACCCCCTGACTCATTTTGAAGTCTCTTAGCCATGTAAATTCATTTGTCTTTACCATTTCTCCCTTTTATTCAAGGTCTTTTTTTACTTGCATCACCAGCAGGTGCTTGATATAATCCCTCGGCAACAGGGAAGGAGTCATGTCCCATGCTGGGGGAAAAGTAATGCATTTACATGCTGAGTTTGACTTAGAGAGAGGCCACATTTGAGCAACACGGAGACTTAGAGAGAGGCCACACTTGAGCAACAGGAAGTAACTCTTAGGCACCCTGCAGCTCTAGGCCACGTTGAAATTTCAAGCACACAGGCTCATAAGCATAGTCATGAGTATCAAGGGCCCATCGTTGGACCATCCTTCTTCACTGGTCTTTGCCCTTGCTATTGGAGGATTGTTGCTGTTCCATCGGGAAATGCGACAGAGTTCTCCAGGATGTGAACTCAGCACTCCCTCAGTTGTCGTGTGAAACTATACCCACTATGTCAATACCCAACAAACATCTGAACATATCTATATGCTTTATATGTGTGCCCTGGAGAACTCCCACCTATGCATCCCTCATCAATGACACCCCACACCAATGCTTCTCCCTTGCCATAGTTGAACCCTTCTATGATCCAAAACTTCTTAAAAAATGAAGCCTAATGAATTGCCAAATTCAATTAATAGGAAAATGAAATAGTAATGATAGGTTTAAAGTCAAGAAATACAATACATAATAATTTAGAAAAACTAAAATAAAGTAAAAAATAAATTGGGGTTTTAAATGAAAAATATAAAAAAATTTTTTGTTGTTTTGCCTTTCATCACTGTAATAGGTGTTGCCCTGTATGTACTATGGCAAGGCATTCTCTTCCATTTCTTCCTTAGTGTCTTACATCATTTTGTTTCATTATGTCTTCAAAAAAGTTTTAGGTCACATTAAAGTCACATATAGAATGTAGGGGACTCCCATATGCCCAGCATCCTCCCCCTTTTCCCTCCTGCCCCAGAAATGATCTTTTTATATGTGGTTGTTACATTTGCTACAACTATTGTACAAATATTGAAATATAGCTACTTACCATGGTTACATTATGGTTTACATTTTAGACTACAATTTTATAAATTTTTGTTACATTATGGTTTACATTATGATTTACATATTAGACTATACACTTTTATAAATTTCTGGTGAAATTTAACATAGCCTGTATCCGTCATTGCACAGTAATGCAGAATACTTCCATTGCCCCCCAGTTACCCCTTCTTCCATCTATTCTGGTCCTTTTACTGCCTCCCCTAGGGACCCACAGTGACAAGCAGGCTTCACTGCTTGACAAACAAGATTCATAGATTCTTGGAACAATGCGGGAGGCTTGACAAACTAGTCTGTCTTTCCCCATTGGGAGCCACCCATGCTTTCCAGAGACATACTCCCCTCCATTTGAGAACATTAGGCCTCCCCAGGATAGGGGTAAAACACCTTCCCGTTCATTGTATGTGTCTCCACCCATTGATATAACACACTGTGACAAGATGAGCACTCACACACTTCCTAGAAGTCTGTCCCAGGTGCATCCTGTGCCAGATGCCCCCCATCAAACACCTTAAACTAGTAGCCCGCCCTTATTATATTTTCTAAAGAGTTTTTTCAACATAATTTCAGCCATGTACCCGACAATCTCCCGTGTTCACCTGCTCCCCTCTCTCCAATTGCATGGTCTATCTGACCTATCCTCCCAACCCTAGCCCCCCTCAAGCCTGCAAAGCCCAACCCAATAGTATCCCTATATGCCCGTATTATCCCTTTACTGTACAGCTACTTAAACCTCCATTTTATCATTTGCCCATGTGGCCTTTGGCTCACAACTTTCCTCTCCCCCGCTATTTCCTTAAGCCTATCTTCCAGTCTTGAGCTCATTGAGACAGCTTGATTTGCTTAGTTCATATCAGAGAGGTTATGGAGTATTTGTCCTTCAATGCCTGGCTTGCTTCACTCAACATAAGGTCCTCAAGATTCATCCATGTTATCCCATGTGTTAGTACTGTATTCCTTCTTACAGCTGAGTAGTATTCCATTGTATGTATATACCACATTTTGTTTCATGTTTCAGGTTTTTAAAGCCACTCCACAGTTAAATTATTTGATCCAAATTCTCAGAAATTAAGAGAATAACTTTCACTGTACATAATAAAAGGCAGAGAACACTCACAGTGTCAGCAGAAAATGGAGCATTCCTAGCTTGAATATCTTTCCTAATTCCAGAGATAGAAAGCTTCAGTTCAAGTTATGGAGGGCTAAATCAGTGATCTGCTTGTAAGTTCCAGCATCTGTCAGTAGATTCTGGAAGGGATAGGGCTATCCAGATGGATTGTATTTTTAGGAATTACAACAATCCTTCCCAAACCTTTAGAATAAAGCATACTCCATTTGCAGGAGGCTCAATTCTTAGGGCAGACATTCAGTGATGACCAATGAACTTGTCTCCAAAGCATGACAAAGCCCTACTGTAGCCACCACCTGCATTCAGATTATTATTAGGCTAAGTAACATTTTCACCCACTTCCCTACAATCACAGTTTTATTGGGTGTGGGAATTACCCAGCTAAAAACTTTCCAACCTACCTCGCAGCTAGAGTTTCCCACATGAAACAATTCTAACCAAGGAGTTTGAGAAGAAGATTTTGGTTTGTACTTCCAAGGAATCATTCAAAAGGGAACAAACTTGGTTGGCTTGTGCCTTAAACTTTTGTCCTTTTCCACCAGTAGTCTTTATTTCTAGAACACAGATGCAGTAATGGAGACAGAATAGCAGACATCTTGTGACCTTGAAGTGTACAGCCCAAGATGGGGATTGCTGAGCCCACTGATTGAAGGAGTTGGGTTCCCAGTGACGTCATGGACCCTCATTGCCAGCATGAGACTGCCAAGCTCTAGACTTCTCAATAAAACCCTCCCTTATGTAAAGCACTGGTATTTCCGTTTTCCCTTTAATGTAGCTGAATTAAATTCTTGCCTAATACACACACCTTAAGTAAATATATGTACAATTGACAATAAGTAATGAACTTTAAATTTCTTTCAGTATTTCTTATGTGCTTTTGAAAATTTCAAATTTTATATTTTATACCATAATATTGTTTTTCATAAAAAAATACTTAAAGTAAAATTGATGATCCAGGAAGTTTTGTAGCAATTATTCACTTCCCACAGCACACACCATGTTGCTGTATGTCCAATTTGGGAAATATGCCATTGGTATGAAGTCCAGGAAATATGCATCAATTCACTGCTCCTAACAATGCTAGGAGTAGGTTAAGCTTTAGTTTTCTTATCTCTAAAACGGGAATAAAATAACAAAAACATCTAATTTTTGTGAGGAATGAATAAGGTGAAGCAAAATCACCTACCACAGTGCCTACCATATACTAGGCAATCAATATTATTTATGTAAAGCTTATACTACGTATTTCAATATATGTTTATATTTTACATAAAATAAATATAGGTTATTAGATTTTAGTATCATATTCAACATGTTTATAGAATACATATGGTATATATTAAACATTCCTATTAACATTCATTTAATGATATACTTTGTGCCAGGCACTATTCTATATATACATAAATGCAGTGCTTAACAAGGTGGATACAGTTCTGTTGTAAGAAAATTACAGTCTATTATGCTATAGAGAATAGACCCTGGAATACTGTAATATTTTAAGAACACTCCTCAAAGGATTTAAGTTAACATGGAAATTGACGCTTATTAATGTAGATAATTTTGAAAAGACAACTTATATACTTCTTTTTCAAAGCATCATTTGCTAAGAATACCAAGACCTATCTGCATTCTTCCCATTCTTCTGTATCGATAATGATGCAGAAAACAGTACATATGACAATATGAATGCAGGAGGTAGTTAGAGTCAGGGTCTGCCATGTATTGTAGACATGTCCATTGGGCATCACAGGGTCTTAAGAATTACACAGGCTGTCTTAAGAATTAAACCTCCTGGACATGAAGCTCTTTGAAGTTCAGGAACTGAATGCCCAAGGCATTTTTACCATATGAACAGTGTGTTTCCAGGTTTAGCAAATTTCCTGAGGCCTTTTTTCCCCTAAAAACATAACCTCACAAAGAGAAGACATGTTGTTATTCATTAATGCCATTCAACAAATATTTTCCAGCCATCTGCCTTCCAAGCATGGATAGGATTACATTTCCTGGCACTCTTGTGTTTGGGTGGGGACGTGGTTAATTTTGGCCAATGAGTTATATGTGGAAATGATGTTGATCACCTCCAGGCTAGGATATTTAATTGCATGTGTGAGACACTGTAGAGTTTTTTTTTATTCTGGTATCATGACCTCTCATGTTCATGTCACTCCAATTCTCTGAGTACCTTACATGAGCAGAATCCCCTGGTGACCCACAAATGAACATGTAGCATGAACAAGAGGTAAACTTTATTGCATTATGCCATATGGTTTCAGTGGCTATTTATTAATGCTGCATCACTTAGATTTAGCTTATCTGAGACTACTATGGTGCTACCATTTGGAACATATTTGATTCTCCATTGTTCTCAGTCTCTGTATGCAAATCTTGCTCAGGTTATGCTAATCCTATTTTCAAGTAATTTATTTAATCTACCCTCTGCTTAGGCCACCATCCTCTCTTGCCTGACTCTCTTCTAACTTCCTAATTAAATTTTCTTTCGTCCATCCTTGTGACAACAAATCAGTCCCCACTTAGATTGAGAATGATAGTCCTAACAAAATTAAAACAACAAAGCTAAACCTAATCAGGCTGCCACTGAAGTTCGTATAACATCAAAACTCTCTAGGTCTAAAAGGCAATTAAACAAAGTCCCCAGTACACCATCCCCCTACTTTTCCTGTAGTCCAGTTACATTATTGATCATTTGGTCCATGAACATGAACATCATCCTTTTTTTCCCTTTGTAGGAGAAAAACGACACTGGGACATGGAGACTGATAATTGCAGGCAGAAAGTTTATTGGGAAGCTCTCCCAACAGAGGGGGTCTGAAGATTAGACTTCAGCCTGCCCCTGACAGAGGCAGTCATGAATTTATATAGTACATCTATCTATAGGTGAGAAAATACTTAGTCACTGGGAATGGGTTGGGACTTGGGTAAAACCCAAGGGCCAATAGAGAACTGTAGAGGCAATTTTTTCCCTTGTATGGCCGGGGTGGTGGGCTAGGGGTAGTGAATTCTAGAGATGTGGGAGGGGTTGGTGGTGCCATGTCGCTCCTTTGTCTCTTGTGAGGAAATGAGCTGTATCTGAACATGTAGGGTCGGGATGGGTGGCTGCTCTATGTCATGGGAATGCAAGTCACAGTTTGTTAACCATTGTAAACCTTGTTATCAGTTAATTATTATAAACCTTGTAAGGGAGAAACCTCTGATGTTCCTAACTCTTTGGTTTTATATATATATAAAGGTAAGGGTAGTAGGGGTATAAGGTGCTGGGTTGGACAGAAGGGTGAGGGGATTTGGGTGTTGATTACATCTATCTACTTCCTGCTGTTCAGGGGTGGTGAGAGGTTCCCTTCCATCTTGCCCTGTGGGTTCTGATTTCTGGTTCTGAAGAGGCTGGCATTGGCGGTCATGCAGCAGAAAGACTCTGTTTATGGACTCCTGAGTTGTTGATTGTACGATTTGGCATATGAATTGGATGAGAGCTGTAAGAGATAAGGACTAAAGAGAAGCAGCTTCAATAATATCAGTAATGGTGTTATGAAGGGTAAAAGGATTGATTTCAGGGGTGAGGAGAAATAAAGAAATGAGGATTGATTTCTGTATCTGTTATCTCGGCTCTCTGGATGATTTGTTTTCTTTTAAAATTCTGAGTTTTTTTTTCCCTACCTGCCCTATTCTGTTAATATAGAAACAACAGGTTTCATTTAGGATTGCACAAATGCCTCCTGTGACAGTGGTGAGGACATCCAGTGCTCTCCTATTTTGTATGACAACTGAGGCTAAGCTGTTAATTTCTAGTTGTTGATTGTTTATGGCCTGGTATGTTTGCATTTCAGGATAACTGTAATTGGCTGGAGATATTTAAGAAAGAGGAGGGTTTTTTTTAAAGATTATTCAGAGGGGGGGTGTTGTGTCGTGACTGAAGGGGAACTAGAGTTTCAGACATGGGGATGTACTTCTGTCTGCAACAGGAGGGATGTCAGAAGGAAGGGGGGAAGGTATGGGTGTGGTGGACAGAAGGAGAAGGAAGTTGGTTTGCGAGGACAGGAGAGTAAAGGAGATGGAGGAGTGGAGTTCGAATAATATGTCACAGCCTAGAAGAGGTAAAGGGTAAGTAGGGATTATAAGGAACTGATGAAAAATGTGAAATTCTCTAATGAGCATCTAATTGATTTGATGATTAAAGGAGAAGAGGGCAAGCTGTTAACCCCCATACTGTAAATTGAGGAAGTGGATAAAGGTTCTGAATATTCTAGAAGGACTGGATATGTGGCCCCTTGTTAATGAAAAAGGAGATTGGCTTACCTCCAACCTTGATGTTAACCCTCAGGTTGAACTTACAGATGGAGATACGGGGCAGTCTTGAACCAGGGACCCATCAGTTATCTGTTGTTAATCTGAGGAGGTCTGGAAAGGAGGATCTTAGCTCCAGGTCAGTAGGGTGTGCTGGAGGAACTTGCCTGGAAACAGCATTTTCAGGACAGTCTGACTTCCAATGACCTTTGTGACGACATACCTGGCCAGGCCGCAGTGGAGACCTGGGGTTGGGGCAGGAGCAGGCCCAGTGCCCTTCCTTTCTGCACTTAAAAATGAGGTCCCAGAGGTGGCCGAAGAGGAGATAGGTTTCTGAGAATGGGACCTGAGGACAGCAGCCAGGAGGGATGTTTATGCTTTTCTAATTTGGCTTCCTCTTCTCTATTGTTAAAGACCTTAAAAGCTGCTTTAATCAGGTGTTTTTGAGGGGTTTGAGGGCCATCTTCTAATCTCTGTAGCTTCTTTCTGATATCTGTATAGGATTGTGTAATTAAATGGGTGTGTAGGTATAGGTGACCAGATTCTGATTCAGGGTCTAAATTAGTGTATTTAGGAGAGACTCGGTTAATCTATTCACAAAAATGACTGGATTTTTATTAAACCCTTGTGAAATCTCTTTAATTTTATTATAATTAACTGTCTTAAGGGCAGCCTTTTTCATGCCTTCTATTATACAGGTTAAAAAGTGGACCATGTGGAGAAGGTCAGTGGACCCTGGCTGATAGTTCCAGGGTGGATTAGTAGTTGGAACTGCTGTGGGGCCTGCTGGATGTCTGTTGTGGTCTTGATTGTGCATAGAATCTGCGAAAGTGGTAGCAGCTGCACAAATGGGTTTTGATATGTGAGATCATAAGAGTGGGTGAGGTGTTGGAATTTGATGTAGATGGCAGGATTTTCAGAGAATGAGCCCAACTGGTTTTCTATCTGATTTAAACCTGACACTGAGAAGGAAATGTGCACCTTAACTATTTTTTCAGCTTCTGTTACTTTTCTGAGAGGTAAGAGGGGTGTTGATGTTTGTGTAGAATTAAGAGGTGGAGAGGGTTTGCTTTTGTGTTCATGAAGGTGGAGGAGGATGGTGAGGAGGTGGGAGGATGTAGTCCTTGTGAATGACTATGAGGTGGGGAGAAAGGGGCAGAAGATGGCACAGTGGAGGGCTAAGGGGTGGAAGGTGACAGTGAGGATGAGGACAGAGATGAAGTTGGAGGCACATAGGGAGGGGGTGCAGAAGGAGCTTGGTCTGCCCGATCAGAGTTGGGATTTTCGGGAGACTTGGGAGGTGGGTGAGAGGGGGATCAAAGTTTTTGAGGTCGTTTCTGGTGTAAAAGAAAAATTTGGTAAGAAGAACAGGATTGGCAGAGGGAGGGTTGGTTTGCTTACTGGGATTGCAGGCATAAATGAAGGAAAAAGCAAGCCTGAATGTACGGAACTTGAGACTGCCTGCCGCTGTGCTGGATGTAGTTTCCTAAGTTTTGGAGAATTTGGAAATCAAAAGTGCTGTGTTCCAGCCATTGACTTTCATTGTTCAGTTTGTATTGTGGCCACTCAGAGGTTGAATAGAAAATGAGTTTATTAGGTCTGATATCTCCTTTTGGGTATAGAGTTTTAAGGTTATGAAGGAGACAGGTCAGAGGCGTGGTTTTTGGCAGGGCAAATTGAATTTCCCATTTTAGGTGGTGTGGGTGAGACTAAGGATTTCTAGAAAAAAAGCAGGGGAGAGACTGAGTGGAGCAGGTGTCCCCGAATCAGTCGGAAATCACCCAAGGAAATGGAGATTATGCTTGGAACTGCACATCTTGGGAGCTAAAGGTCTCTTCCCATGAGAACACAGGCTTCTTGCCTGCCGTGGCTCTTGGGGACTGTGAGGATCACTGACCCTATGATTTTTCATAGGGTTGTCCTGGACAATGAAAAAGAGAGAGCATAGGATCCTCCGGTGTAGAAATCCTTGACTCATCCAGCTATGATTTAGTGTCTGGTGTTGGATGGGTTCTTGGCAGTGGCAGGGCAGATTTCCTCACCAATCAAGTAGTCTCAGCGTGACCCCAGTCTCGGGTTTTCGGCATCAAATGTAGGAGAAAAACAGTGCTCACTGGGATGTGGAGAATGATGATTGCAGGCAGAAATTTTATTGGGAAAGTTTCCCATCGGAGGGGTTCTGAAGAATAGACTTCAGCCCACCCTGACAGAGGTGGTCATGAATTTATACAGTACATCTATAGGCAGGAAAATGCTTAGTCACTGGGAGTGGGTTGGCGCTTGGTTAAGACCTGAAGGTCAGGAGGGTATACACTATTCCTTTCAGAGAAATTCACTGAAGAGGTGAAGTTTTTCTCTTGTATGGCTGGTGGTGGGTTGGGGTAGTGAACTCTAGTAATGTGGGAGGGGTTGGTGGTGCCATATGGCTCCTTTGTCTATCATTGTGAGGAAATGAGCCGTATCTGAGTACGTAGGTTCCGGATGGGGGCTGCTCTATGTCACAGGAATGCAAGTCACTGTTCATTAACATTGTAAACCTTGTGATCAGTTAATCGTTATAAACCTTGTAAGGGAGAAACCTCTAACACCCTAACTCAGGAAAGTTGCTTAAACTCTTCGGCTTTCTTCAGTTTTCTTCTATGCTGCCTTCTCATTGTTAACCTCTTCTCTTTAAGGTCTGAGCAACAAATAAACCTCAGAAAAGCTTCCCTCACCATCTCTCTATGAAAGCAGTCCACTTTCCAAATGTGCATGCACACACACACACCACTTTATTCTGTTACTTTTCCCTTTGGGTTTCTTTTAAGGAAGCTTTTAAAGTATAAAATTATTTTATCTCTTAACAAATTTTTGTCTCTTTATTGCCACTACTTGAACATAAGCCTCATGATGGCAGGGACTGTGATTCTTTATAATGCAAGTGACTACCACATTGTAGGCATTCAATGTCTTTCTGTTGAATTTGAAAGAGTAAAGACTAAAACAAAGGAAGACACTTCATTATTCTCCTGAGTATTTGAAAAGTAGCTTGGATATGTATGAGAAAATTTAAGGTAGAAATGGGATACCTCAAATCAAAGTGTTCTCAAACCAGGTACATAAGCTTGATGTAACAGACCACATCCATTGGACTTGTATGAAGAGACAGGAGAAATTGGAATTCAAAAACTAAGATGAAGAAAAAAATTCTTGTTTATAGATAGCTTGTAAACTCACAAAAGTTAAAATAGATCATATGAATCTATAATTAATAAAGATTAAACTCTTTTTGCCCAATAATGCTTGATGTCTTTAGCTATCAAAGATTTCATCTTCCATTTGTTGGGCTTTCAGAGTATCTGCTGCCAAAATACAAGGATTGGCTGTGTTTCAGACTAGAGAAAGCAGATCATGTAACTGATTTATCAAGAAAAATATTCTCTGCTGTCCCAGAGATGAAGAAAGTACTCTGTTTTGACTTTGATTTGATATGGTGGAAAGCTAGGACAAACAAACAAAAAGGGCCAAAGGATATTTGAAAGATATTAGCCATTTAACAAAAAATTTATATACAGTAATTGAAGAGTTTCAAAAGTTATCATATAGAAAAATTACTAATTCTTCTCTATTCACGAAAACTGCTGAAATGGAAATGGGCTTTTGACAGAACACCTATTTTTGATTAACAGCGATGTGTTTTGGAGGCCATGAAGTTTAATTAAAAATGGCACTGGTTTGAAAGTCAAGAGAGCTGGCTATAATCACAGCTCAATCTAAAATCATGACCTTAAGAAAGGTACTTTCTCTGGCTCTTAGTTTACTCAACAGAAAATGAGGATAATGTCTCTTCTATAGGGCTGCAGTGAAGGTTGAATCAAATTATATATGAAAAGTTGCTAGCAGAGGACTTAGCTTATGGAAAATACTCAAAAATGTTTATTTCCTTCCATAGTTGGCTTAGATGGAAAGGTGCTATGCATGATAGGGCACAATATAATTTAATTTTTTATGTATCAGATATTTGACAAGATGAGTTGCAAGTTATACTCAGACCTTGCAACAGCACTGGACAAAGGGAATAGAGAGGTAGGCAGGGTTATAAATCTGGTTACTTAGGAGCAGAAATCATCTGCTACTTTTCATTATGAAAAGATCTTAAATTCAGATTTCATTCAGACAGAAATTTATATTTAAGGGCATTTCATCGAATGAACTGTGCAGAGTATCCAGGAATCAAGGTCAAGAACTATTCGAATGTGGTTTCAGGGGATCAATGCATTCAGAAGAGAACCAAGCCGATGACTAGGCAGCTGTGAAAAATATATTGAAATGGTTGTAAGAGCTGGGCAGGATATCACAGAAGGATTCTTTCCCAGAAGGAAAGTGTTATGCCAAGCTCAAATTCAAGTACAAGATCCAGTGGTATCAGTTAGGTCAATATAGTACAAGGTTAAGGGAGAGGCTGAGATGTGATGATCCTTAAAGTTTCCAAAATGTTTCCTGGGCCTGAGAATAAATTTTTTTCCCCCTGAACTTTTAATGTAATTTTTGTATAGGTATGCATTCACATGATTAACATGTAAAAATATGAAAAGTTCATGATAAACGTTTCCCTCATTCAACCATCTTTGCGCCATCCTCCTATTGTCAGGTATTTCCTGTTATTAGCATCTCATTCTTCCTTTCAGAGGATATATATGAAAATATAAGCCAATACAGATGGCAGACCACACACACACACACACACACACCACATACATATTTCATTTTTACAAAACTTGATAGCATGTGTAAACTATATCTTGGAGAGATTTTCATATCAATGCATAACAAGCCTTTACATTCTTTTATCCCATTGCAGAGATTTCCATTGTATGAGTGTATACTCCAGGACTTCATTGATGGACATTTAAATTATATACATTTTTTAAAATTTCCAATTATTATGCCATAAATGGTCTTGTATCCCTAGGATAAATTCCTAGAAGCAGAATTGTTGGAGAAAATTGTTTATATATTTGTAATTTTGATAGATTCTGCCAATTTTCCCTCCCTAAGGATTTTATTAATTTGCATTTCTAACACCAGTATATGAGATTGCCTTTTCTCCCTGACTTTGGTAATGAACACAGTGTGTTATTTTAGCTTTTTGATTTTTGTTGATGTGATAATGAAAACTAAAAGTTTTGGTAAGCTATTCATCTGCCTAATGGTATAATACTTTGGGTCCTAGTTTCTCCCAATTTTACTATCTAAATGAAACCTGCCTAGGAATTGTTGAGAAATATTAACTGGAGGGTCACTTTGGGAGGCTAAGTGTCTAAGAAAACAAAGACTGAGCTCTGCATCCAAACAAATCTGACTTCAAAGCACAATTAATTAGCTGTGGATCTTTGGCTATCTAGCTTTTCTGAAATACCGTTTCCTCATCTATAAGTAGATTTGTGGACTTGTGAGATTGAGTGAAAGTTTTATAAAGCACCTGTCACTTGGTATGCAGGTAAGGCCCAATCATAGTTTATTGTATTATTGATCTCTTTTAATGTGTTAAATTGGGATTGTGCAAATACATCTATGTTTCATGCTAAAATGCTTTTTTATCGCATTAGTTTATTTTTGGAGTCAAGATATCTAAATTCATTGATAAAGAAGAGGTTATATCCAGACATTTTATGTAAGTAATGTCAAATTCATTTACTGCTAATGTGCAGTTTAATAAATTTGATTGTCCCCATTAGGGTTTCAAAATAGGCCCTAACTCAAATTTCTTTCAGAATAACTTTGTCTGAAGATATTGGAAATGCTATATGGAAATAAGACTTAGCAAAGGTGACACTTTTACACGGTCTCAATCCTTTCTCCCCAAACCTACTTTATCATTGGAGTCACAATTGATGAAACACATCGTTACTATTATCTCTTATTTCCTATTTTCCATTATGTAAGACAATTGAATATTCACTTTTGTTTTCATTTTCCTCTTTTATTCTGGGGAATAAAGGAATGTGAGTTAATCTTAACTCACATTGCAGTTTTATAATTATGCAGTTCTTTTTTCTTTGTAAAGATAGCCTTTTTACCAGTAGAATACAAGTCCCCTGCAGACAGGGAACAATTTTGTTTTGTTCATCACCATACTACCAATTCCTACAATTGTATTCCTATAGCAGCTATCCAAAAATATTTACTAAATGAATAAATAAATTCCTGTTATGCTATAGACTTGTAAGCCCCTCTTAGGAACAGATTTCTCATTGCATCATAAATGTTTTAGGACAAAGTCCTTCTACGTCTTCTCTGTGTTTTCTTTTTTATCTGTTTATAGTGGATCTTCATAAAACTCTGTGAATTATTTTTCTATTGGCTTAAATGACTCCCTGATTTTCATTTGTTTGTATTAGGCAATTTCCACATTAGGCAGAAAACACTGAAATTATATATTAAATTTGTTGTCTCTTAAGCATGAGAATAATACTTCAATTTTCCCACTATGGCTGTTGGTAAAGATCTGAGGCATTATTTCAGTTCAATAAGTTTCCCCTACAGACTGATATTTGCAGTCTTTTCTTTTTTTCACTTTTTATTTTAAAAGAACTTCATACTTCCAGAACAGTTGGAAAAATAATGCAAAGCTAGTACAGAGAAATCTAATATATCTCCTCTCCAGATACTCAGATTTACCAACTTTTAACATTTTGCCATGTTTAATCTATCCTCTATCCATCCATCCTTTCCTCCTTCCCTCCTTCCATCCATCCATCCATTTTCTAAACATTTAAGAGTCAGTTATACAAAATATAAGATATGGGCTATAGTTAATAATGTTGATGATGCTCTTTCATAGTTTGTAACAAATGTTTCACAACAGTGCAAGTTGGTGGTGGGGAGATGTATGGGGCCTTGTATTATGATATGCATGTTTGTTTTGTAAACTCATAAATTTTACTCTACATTTATTGTTTACATGTTTATATGTGAATGGTAAACATCAATAAAATTTTATTTTAAAAAAGGAAAAAAATGCCCCAAGGGGCAAAAAAGAAGAGTCGGTTTTGTATATCATGCTCCTTGAACAATTAATACTTCCACGTATTAATAGAACTTCTTAAGAACACAGATTGATCCTCTCTGCCTGACATATTCAGCATGATGTCTTCAAGATTTATCCCTGTTGTTGATTATATTAAAACTTCATTCCTTTTTATGGATTAGTAATATTCCCTTGTATGTATATACCACATTTTATTTATTCATTCATCTGTTGATGGTCATTTGGATTCCTTCCACCTTTTGGCTACTGTGAATAATGCTGCTGTGAACATTGGTGTACAAATATCTGTTTGTGTCTGTGCTTTCAATTCCTTTGAGTACATACCTGGAAGTGGGATTGTCAGGTCATATGGTAGTTCTATGTTTAAGTATTGAGGAATTGTCAAACTGTTTCTGTAACATTTTACATTCCCATCGAAAATATACTAGGCTTCCTATTCTCCACAGCTTCAACAGAACTTAATACTTTCTGGTTTGTTCGTTGTTGTTGTTTTAATACTAGTCATTCCAGTGGATGTGAGGTAGTATTTCATGGTTTTGATTTTTGATTTGCATTTCTCTAATAGGCTAATGGCATTGAGCACCTTTTCATGTGCTTATTGGCCATTTGTATATCTTTTTGGAGAAATGGCTATTCATGTCCTTTGTCAATTTTTAAATTGGGTTTGTCTTTTTGTTATTGAGTTGTGGGAGTTCTTCAGATATTCTGAAAGTTAAAACATTATAACATATATGGTTTTCAAATATTTTTTCCCATTCTGTTGATTGTCTTTTAACTTTCTTGATAATTTGTTTGATGAACAAAAGCTTTAAATTTTGATACAACATCCTGGTGGTAGTTCTCTATGTTTTCTTCTAAGAGTTTTATAGTTGTAGCTCTTATATTTAGGTGTATGATCTGTTCTGAGAGGAAAATGAGAACTAATATATATTTACAGGGTTTGTAATATTAATATTATTTAGCATTTCTGATTTTTTTCCTTTCTTAGTGTGAATTTTTAGTTACCGTCTGGTACCATTTCCTTACTCCAGCCTCCCATAAAGCTTTGCTTCCATCCACATCCTTTGTGCTATTATTGTCAAATATATTTCATTTCTCTATTTAATAGGCCCCCAAATACAACAATAACATAACAATTACATTGTTTTTTTTAAAAGATTTATTTATTTTATTTCTCCCTCCTTCCTCCTACCCCTGTTATCTGTTCTCTGTGTCTTTTTGCTGCGCCGTCTTCTTTGTCCGCTTCTGTTGTTGTCAGCGGCATGGGAATCTGTGTTTCTTTTTATTGCATCATCTTGTTGTGTCAGCTCTCTGTGTGTGCGGCACCATTCCTGGGCAGGCTGCACTTCCTTTCTCACTGGGCAGCTCTCCTTACGGGGCGCACTCCATTGCGTGTGGGGCTCCCCTATGTGGGGGACACCCCTGCCTGGCACAGCACTCCTTGAGCGCATCAGCACTGTGCATGGGCCAGCTCCACACGGGTCAAGGAGGTCCGGGGTTTGAACCGCAGACCTCCCATGTGGTAGATGGACGACTTAACCACTGGGCCAAGTCCGCTGCCCAATTACATTGTTTTATGTAATTATTCTTTAAATCAGTTGAGAAAGGAAAAGAAATAAACAATCTTATTACATTTCCTAATTGGCAACATAATTACCTTTACTTTGCTCTTTGTTTTTTCAGGTCGACTCAAATTACAATCTGGTTCTTTCAGTCAAAGAACTTTAGTTTTTCTTTTAAAGTAGGTTTTCTAGCAAACAATTCTTTCGTTTTTGTTTATGTAGGAATGTCTTCATGTAGTCTTCATATTTGAAAGAGTTTTTCTGGAGTAAGATTCTCTGTTGATAGATTTTTCCTTTCAACACTTCAAATATGTCATCCTATTATTTCTGTACACAGTGACTCCTTTTACTCTTGCTGCTTTCAGGATTTTCTATTTGTCTTTGTCCTTCAACATTTTGACTATGATGTGTCTGGGTGTCAGTTTCTTTCAATTTGTCTAACTTGGTATTCTTTGATCTTGAATGTGTATATTGATGTTTTTCATCAAATTTGGGAAGTTTGTATTCATTATTTCTTTGAATATTATTTCTGCTTCTTTCTCTCTTCTCCTTTTGGTACTCTCATTACATGTGTGTTGGTGTGTTTTTATAGTGTTTCATATTTCTCTCAGATTGTTCATTTATCTTTCTGTTTTTCAGCTTGCATAATCTCTATCAATGTGTTTTCTTATTCACTGATTCTTTTCCCAGTACCTGTCTACCTTCAAGACATTCTAACAGATTATTTTATTTTAGTTATTGGACTTTTGCTCTCCAGAATTTCCATTTGTTCTTTTTATACTTTCTTTCTCTTTATATTCTCTATTATATGAAACATCAATATCATAAATTTCTTTAATATTTTAACATGGCTTCTTTTAGTCATTGGAACAGATTTACAATAGCTTCTTTTATCTTTTATCCTGCTAAGTCCAAAATCTGGGCCCTCTCAATAGCAGTTTCTATTGCCTGTTTTTTTTTTTTTTTCCTCCTTCTGTATGAGTTACACCTTCTTGTTTATTTGCTTGCCCATAATTTTTTGTTGAAATCTAGACATTTTATATAATGTGGAAACTCTTATATTATCCCTGCCTTTCCCCCCATTGTTGTTTACTAGTTTGCTTGTTTATTTTTTAAGTGACCTGGCTGGACTAGGTCAGTAAAGACAAATGTTTGTTAGTTTACATGTTTATTTTCTAAGTGACTTTGCTGGTCAGTTTTCCTGAAGTGTGAAGCCTCTTATATTGCTTCTCAGAGGCCTTGTACATGCATCTAGTCACTGACTGTCCCTTCTCCCTCACTGACTGTGGTTTGAGCATTCTCTCTTTGACTATGTCTTTCCCTGATTTCTCTGTTAAGCTGCTGGCTTATCTTCTTGTATCAGTGTCAGATAGCTTATATTACTGCATCGATATCAGACACTGTAGTTAGACTCCACTAATTTCTAGCTTATTGCTCTATTTTTTTTTTTAAAGAGGTACCAGGGACCAGACCCAGGAACCCAGGCCCTTGTACATGGGAAGCAAGTACTCAAACCACTGAGCTATACCTGCTCCCCTATTGTCTTTAACAACACTCTGGGTCACAAAATACTCCACAGTATTATCCAATTAAAGTCAGGCCCCACTGCAGTGGTAATTTTTCAGGCCAGAATTTGGGGCTTGTATCACCCCAAGAGTGCTCTTCATATATGTTTCCTTCCTTGTTTATGACTGTTAAACTTCTAGCTAGTCTGCCTTTTCCCTTATTGCTGTAATCATACTAAAGGTCTCTTTTTGATTGCTCCCAACCAAAGTCTCCATTTTTTTAGACTGTGCCCTAAGCTTGAAATTGCCCCACTTTCCATTCCATATAAAGTTAGTCCTCTTAGTGAGAACTAAGGAGTTCACTGTTCCTACAGTGTGCCCCTACCCCCTGGGCAGAATACTGATGCCACTGTTCTAGAGCTTTGGGTGGGGAGAGTGATCTGTTTTTCTTAGAAATATACACCTTCTCTATGAGCAGGATGCTAGGTGAGGGTGGGATCCTGTCTTCTTGGCTTGCTTCTCCTAGCAAGGAACTTCTTCCTTATGCATGAGCTGAGGGTGATTAGGGCCCAATATTTGTGGCCTACTGTGCCTGGTATAGAACTTCTTCCATACAAGTAGGGTCTGTGTGGATGTAGGGAGCTCCCAACCATTCTGCCATTCCTGCCTGGAATAGAGCTTCTGCAACATGAAGTTCAGGGAGATGAGAAATACTGGAGACCTTCCACTCCTGAGGGGATACCATAACTCTAGAGAGAACACTTAAGTGAGAAGAATTTATGTCTTCTTGGCATCTCATGGTTGGAGTGGAACTTACATCTTTATGAGCTAGGGAGGGGAAAGGGAGCAGACCATGATTTGAATCCTTGCTGTTTGTACCAAGATTTAATAGATTTTCTTGAAAAATGTTTCTTCATGTTCTGTATGCCCTTGGGAATCATTTCCAGAGACTTTAAATGGTTGCGTCTTATATTTTTCACCAGTTATTGTTGTTTGACTGGGGAAAAAAATAGGAAGAGCTCTTCACATTGTTATTCCAGAAGTGCTTCTGGCCCAGAACTAAAAAAAAAAAAATTGTAGCATCTTTACATTTAAATATTTTTTTTTCATCCCTGGATACTTTTCAAAGAAATTTATTATCATGGAGACTGCCTCACCATTTGAAACCTATTGTGACCATCTCATGTTGGGAGGCCATATCTTCCAAGAGTTTAAGATGGAAATTGAGACAACATTTTCTGCTTTCTTATTTTCATCCTTAATTGTGGTTACAACCACAATGTTGGCAGGTGGTAGATGTAGGGATAAATAGAAAACATAGACCTAATCCAGCCTTTTAATTCCTCGCCCTACTTTTCCAGCCCTTTCCAAACTACTTGCTACATCAATAGGTGTTTCTATATCCTGGCTCTATGATTGGAAAACAACTCTCACGTCATCAACCCACCTTCTCAATATTCTCTCTCTCTGTTTTTAAATAACATTTAAATGTTATGTTCGCAAACTTTGGATCTTGAAATTCACAGTGTTTTTCTCCCTCAAAAATCACAACTGTTACAGATCATAAGTACTGTTTTTACTTTCAATGAATTGTCTTTTCAGTAAGTTTTCAATAACCAAACAAAGAATATGGCTGTTTATTCCCAGCTTCCCTTAAGGGCAACGCATGAGGAAAGCTTTCACTATTGCCTAACTATTGAAAGTAGGGAAAGTAATGCACTCAGGAATCTTGGACAAAGAAACCTCAGTAAACATCTCAAAATATTACCCTGCTGTATTTTAGAATTTTTCCGTAAATCACACAGCCCTGGCCATATTTTTGGGGGGAGGTTGACTATAGAGAGTAGAATGGAGAGAGAGAGAGTGGCTGCTAGTGCAAACTATTTCCTTTTTTCTATAAAAGCAGTATAATTTAGAAGAGAAAGAATAATAATGGAATGAACTACTACTTCCATATGTTTTCTTTTAAAATAATGATTTGCAAACCTGTTTTTCCTTAGCTTTCAGAGTTTCCATTCCTGTCTGACGAGTCCAGTGCTCTTGGTCTCTGACATGCCTTGTTCATCTTTTGAGCATTTATAGAATGTTGTGGTTTTACCCTGCTTGTGTAGATTTTTCTTGGGCATTGCTATTCTTCTCTGCTTTTTTATGTGAACACTGCTTGATTACTTCATGCCACATTTTAGAGGATGTCTAAAAGTCAACACCACCAGAGCAAAAAAAGCAGTTTTTCGCTGTAAAAGAAGTTGAAAATTATAGATTATTTTCTTTTATTAGGAAGCAAAAGGGAATGTTCTCTAAAAATATCCACCAAAAGAAAATGACAAAGGTTTCAACATTTTTGCATCTTCATTGATTATTTTCCTCTAACTTAAAAAAAAAAATTATTAATCAGCCCTTTCTCTGGTCAATATTTAAGATAGGGATGTAGCAATACACACTGGGGTAAGGGGTTGCTTCTTCCTTATTTTTAGCAATTTTATTGAGATAAATTCATATACCGTGCAATCCTCTTTATTTTAAAAAACCTGCATCCTTATTAAAATAGGAATGACTCAAGAAGTAGACAAAATATCCTGGAGAATTTTTGCTCCTTACTCTAGGGAAAAGGAGAGAGAGAGAACAACCCAATAGTAAGGGTTCCCTAGATGGAAGCCTGCATCATTTCCATGAACTGCTTCCTGAGCCACAAGTTACCAAATAAGTTTTTAGGATCTGACACAAGAAAAGTTTGGTTCCCCAGTGCCCGGGTTCATCTGTTCATCCTAGATAGACACCAAGTCCCGAGAATGAAAATATTCTTTGTGTTGTCCAGGCCTTTTTTCTCTCCATAAAATTTCCCATACCACACCATTATGTCGTAGAAGCAACCAAATAGTCTCCATGAAGCCAAGGATGTGAGTCAAGGGTGTGTAGAAATGAAGAGTGCCACTAAATGTGAATGGACCATGCATATGAAATGGAGGTGGATGGCCTTGGTAACTCTGTGAACCAATGACTGAACCCCAAGCAGGATTATAGACATCTCAGCATACATCAGCATAAGCAGAAGACATGGAAGTCTAGTTTCCTGTGGCTTTACATTACATAGGACTTTAAGAACTTAAGAGGTAAACCAAATGAAAATGAGGGAAATTCCAAACTTATATGTCATTATGTTTCTATTTTATTTTCAGTATTTAAGCTTGAAAGAGACTTTGTTACCTTTTTTGCACACTTGAATGTTGTACTGAGATTAATACAAGCTACCCACTTAATTTCTGTCCGTCTAATCCAACTCATTTTGGACAGTGGAGAGTATTCACCAAACAAGAAGCTAAATTTATCTTCATTATGCCCCATGGTTGGAGATATATTATTCTTAGAGGAGAAGAAGCAGTAGTCTGTAATGGAAACAGCATTAGATTGAATTCAGATATAAATGTGAATTTTGATTTCAGCAAATTTAAGTACTGAATAACTTTTTAAAACTCCCTTAGCCTTGTTTTGGTTATATGTAAATGAAAATAATAATATCTTATTTTTTAATATAACACCTGGTATAGCTCCAGGCACATAATTGGAGCCAAATAAATGGGAGTTTTTATAATAATTATTAATTTCCTAGTTAAAAGTATGAATAATGTTCTATAAAATAGTGCATCATCGTATTGGGTTTGAGAATGTTCATTCTGAGAGAAATCAAAAGAATCAAAATTCGATTAAAATGTAAAAGCTATAGAAGGACATAGGAACTCTAGAAGGAGGTAACTTCAAATTGATGATGAGGATAATTTATTTAGTAGATGTAAACTCCATAGCCCATTTCTTGGGATGTAGTTAATACTCTGTAAGTGATAGCTACCTGTGATCTCCATTCTGGGTGAGGAACAAATGATTTTTTTTCTCAGCGAAGGAAATATTAATGCAATGACTGAGTCTGGGTTATTAGCCTATTGAAATAGCATTAAGCCTAAGGGAAGAAGAAACTGCAAGAAGAAACAGCAGGAACCAGGATGTCCTAATCAACCCCATTAAGAAAGCTAAATAAGACATGGAACACACAAAGTAAAGAAAAGAAAGTTTCCTGTGAAAGAAGTCACACTGCCCAGCTGGTGTCAATATGCTGGAACCATATGAAAAGGCTTGCAAAGGGGTAGCTCAGAGTGCATATAGGATCCTGTTTCTTTAACTACTTAAGAAAGAGAGGGTGATAAATCTATGCTTGATGTAGAAGTAGAGCAATGATGTAGCTAATCCTAAGTGTCTAGAGAAATAAAAATAGAGTCAAGAGAATGTGTATAATGCTTTGGTACTGTGCAAATCACACTTCTTACAATTATCCAATATTAATTATGTTTAATAAAAGGATACTTCTGTAATCCCAACAATATTTGAGATAAATAAAAGCAGGAGTATTTTCATCATTTTATAGATGAGGAAAGTGAGACTTAGAGACAGGCTAGTCACAAGTTTGTTCTAAGTAAAATCAGCAGCTAAAACCCAACCCCTTGATACCTAGGCCTAAACTCTGTCCAGGCACTATATGACCTCTCTTAACTCATTTCTATTTGAGTTTGTTCTCTAAGAATCACTTATCTCACAATAGAGCACCATGTGCATTTGTGCAGACTCCAATAGTGCTATATATTTGTAGCTAACTTTCACCAAGGGTTTTTGTGCTAGGTACTTTGCATTATCTTATTTCATCGTTACGACCAACAAATAAAATATGATTGATTAATATCCTTGCTTTATAGATGGAGAACTGGCTCCGAGAGCTCAGATAATTTGCCAAGGTCACTGCTGATAAGTGGTATTTTAAATTATATATTTTCAATTCCAATTTCCACTGCTTATTGTTGTGATACAGAAATATAATTGATTTTTTATGTTGATATTGAATCCTGCAATCTTGCTAAACTTGTTTATTAGTTCAGATGTTTTTTTTTTTTGATAGAGTCCATCTGATAGATGATTATGTTATCTGTAAATGAAGAGGATTTATTTTTCTCCTTTTAAGCTTGGTGTATTTTATTTCTTTTTCTTGCACAGGGTAGAACCTCCAGTACAATATTGAATAGAAGGGGTGAGATTTGTGTCTTACTTCTGATTCCATTGACTCTTCAAACTTTTTAAATTCTTCCCTTCCCTCTTTTAGGGACTTTAATTACATGTTTATTATGCCACTTGAAATTGTTTCACATTTCACTGATGATATTTTCATTTTTTAAATATTTTTTCCTAAATTTCATTCTGGATATTTCTATTGCTATGTCTCCAAGTTGATTAATCTTCACTTCTTCATTGTTTAATCTGCTTTCAATCCTATCCTATATATTACCATCACAGACATTGTTTTCATTTCATGAAGTTTGATTTCAGTCTTTTAAAAATATTTTGCAAGTCTCTAATTTTTTAAAGATATGGAATACAGTTATGCCAACTGTTCAATATCCTTGTTGGCTACTTCTAACATCTGTGTAGATACTGGTTCCATTTTAATTCATTGATTCTTTTCATCATTAGGGGTTGTAGTTTTCTGCTGCTTTGCATACCTAGAGATCTTTGATCGGATGCTAGATATTGTGAATTTTACCTTTTTGGGAACTAGATATTTCTGTATTTTCATAAGTTTTCTTGAGCTTTGTTCTTGAACATTGTTGGCTTTCTTGGAGACAGTTTAATTCTTTTCACTTTACCCAATGTCATGCACATTCTAAGGCTTCCCTGTCTTCTGGTTAGAACAGGCACTCTTCCTATCCCTGTAAGAGTGTCTTGTACTATTCCTTCTCATTCATTTGTGTGGTTCTTCGCTTGGCCTTGAGTAGTTTTCTAAAATGCATGTGGTGATAAGAATTCAGCTGAATACTCAGGGGGTCTCTCTGCAGATCTCTGGAGTTCTCTTTCCATGCATCTCTCTCCCCTCCTATACTCTTTCCTGTGAACACTAGCTACCTTCTTCTTCTCATACTCTTAGCTCTGTGTCCTTACTCAAGGACTTTCCTATGCTCTGCCTAAATTTCCCCTCCATGAATTTCAGCTCAGACTCTCTCAAAGCAGTAAGCTCCAGCAGTTTTAGGGCTAAACTCATTTGTTTCTTACCTTGAAGAATCACTTTATTTTATTGCCTGATATCCAGTGTCTCAAGAACCTTTGTTTCTTTCTTTTTTAATCTTTTATTCTTTGTTTATTTCAAGCATCAGATCCCTGTTATTTCATCTAGTCTGGAAGTGGGAACCTCTTACTTTCTTTTTCTTATTCATTATTAAACTCATATATCTCACCTGCATGGTGCTTTGTAAAGTGTTTTGGTATTCTTTGTAATTTGCCAAGAGTCAGGTGAACTTCGCATATAACAATACTTCCTGCCAGAGATAATTTGTTAATATTTCCATCTTTGATTTTGCCTCCTTGCCCATGAAATTTGAGCCTAGAGGAGGTGAGAATTGGTTTAGGAAGAGAATGTGTTTTGTGTGAAAGGGTTTGGACCCAGACTAGTGGTAAGCACTATACTGAGCAAGACTGTACTGTAGATTACAAGATTTCTTGTATAATGTTTAGCAACTAATGCATTATAAATGAAAAGGCCCTGAATTTATGGCAAAACAGTCAGATTACCTAGGTTTTTTTAGTCTTAGATCTGGCATAACGTATATTTGCAGGATAAGTAATCTCTTTTTCCTAAACCTTGGCTTTCTCTTCTTTTTATGGGAGGGAATAAATTACTTGATCTTTCCATTATAAATTTCTGTGTTATTGTAAAAGACTTTCTGGAGGTAAGTGAACAAAATTCTTTTCTACAGACATCAGAGATCCATTCCCCTCAACTTTCACCATCCCCCAAACCTTCTAGTCCTACTTACACTGAATTTTCCATATAAAACTTTCATCGTAATATCTAGGTTTGGGGCACTCTGGGAAATTAAAAGAATTATATTTGGTGAGTATTTGGTTTGTTGCACTTTATGCTCTCCCTGTAACTCATATTATTATTTTTTTGCTAATAAAAGTGTTGTGTAATAGAATTAGTTCCCACAATTTAAGTGCAAAAAATGTCAGGATATAAATTGAGTTGAATATAATGACTGGATATTTTCCATTGACAAATTATTCTTTGTAAGTTTTGGGGGGAGACGTGCTTGAATTTTCGAACTTAAGGGTGCACAACAGCTTTGTAGATATGAATTGTATTACTGCTATATTGTTTCTAGTACGTTTTATAGAAGCAAAATGTCTTTGTACCACTAAACAACATCTTCTTGCAAGTGAAGAGGGAACAAAAGCTCATAAAAGTGCAATAAAATATTTATCTGTCTTCAGCAATAGGATTAATTTTATCACTGTAGATTTATGACCCTAGAAATTCATTGCTGGATATTTAATATATCAAAATAGCAGAACAAGGAGCTTGTATTAAGAAATGTGTTGTGAAACTTGTGATGTACCAGAACAAATGGTTTTCTTTTTTTTCCCCATAGGTTTAATAAAACAGTAGCAAAATTGAATTAACTTGATATAAAGTTTAATTGCTGACAAAAAATTTGATACTGCTTTTGTGTTACTCTTTGTGTACAACATATATTGGGTTTGTGAATCATCACCCATCCCAGACCCTTAGATTGTCTTGGGTGCTAATGATGGTAATAGGGTTGTAGTGTGATTGTGTTTGGACCTCTTCCTTTGATTTCCTCTTCTGTCATAAAGGAGGAAAAGTTCACTCTGTAGTGACCTTTCCAAAAGGGAAAACAGGATTTTATAGCCAGCTGCCTCCCCTACTGCAGTTTCTTTGCTGAAAGCCTCTCACTTCAAAAATTCTTCAGTGCTATAGCACCTTAAGATAGTGTGCCTTAGTGACATTCAGTGTATGCATCTGGGAGCTTCTTTTTATGATTGAAATAGCCCAGATAGCAGAAAGTCATAAAAGAACATAATAAATCTACAATCTTTACATTTTCTCTGTTTTGAATTGTGGTTACAGCTATGACTTATTCTCTTTCTGCTCACATTTTCTTCTTATTTTTTTATGCCTATGTAAGAAGTAGGTACAAACATAGGAAAAACACAGTCTCTTGAGATTGGAAGGTGGGAGCTAGACATCTTCATGTTCAGAAAGGTTAGAGGACTATGAGCTGGCAGAGGCAGAACAACTTCAGTCCCCATAATTCACCTAGCATGGAATTGGAGAATAGAGCCACTAAATCGATGATGTGGCCATAGAGTTTACAACCAGAGTCCATCTCAATTCTTAACCATAAAGCTTATAACTGCTAGCTTCTTAGGGATTGCTTTGTGAATTTCCAATCAGAAGGACAGTCCTCAGAGAGTTGCTGAGTCTGAATCATTGTTACAAAAAGTAATTAAGTGAAAATGAACACCATGGATGGGGAAAAGCGAACAGTTCCCTTTTGGCTTGATTTGAATGAAAAAAAAAATGACTAGATTATTTTCTCTCCTCTATCCTAGTGAAGCAGGCTAGTAAGATAGGGAATCAATGGATAGATCTGGAACCTGGCAGAGAGTCCCCATGGACATCAGTAATCCCCAAGGTGGCTGCTGGAAACTCCCCCCTCCCCCAAGATCCAGCCGTTCAGAACAAAACTTCCTCCAGAAGCCAGGAGAAGCCCCAGATATTCCCCAAGTACTTTAGCATTGGGCCCTCATGGGGGATTCAGGAGTGGGGTAATCAGTCAAAGCAGCAAACAGCTGGAACTCCTCCTCTGCCATTAGCAAAGAGGTGGAATAATTAATGGTTCAAAAAGCATTATACAAGGGTATCCTGGCCTGTGACCACCCTGGGGAAGGAGAACTCCCATGGCATCCATTTTGGCCCTGCCCACCCCTTCCTAGAAAAGTGGACCTGCAAAGGCATAGCCTGAATTTGCGCTCTCACATTTGAACCCCTGTTCCTGGCTTCGGAACCCTGGCTCTCACCATTTTTCCCCTGCCATGGTTGCCACGCAAGTAAAACTTGGGGATTTATAATCTATAATGGGAAACTGTAGTCTGTAAACCAGCCCTCTTTATCACTTTTGAGCCCCTTCCTCTTCACCTGGGACCCATGGTCTGTTATTTTCTCCCATTTCCTCATCCCTCCCTGGCTGAATAAATTACTGGCCTAACTCGCCTGATGTGCTCTTGAAATTCATTTCTGCAGCATAGTCAAGAACCTAAACAAAATCTGGTAACACTAGTGCTTATAGGATCTTGTAAGTCATATTTTTAAACAGGCTATCGAGTAAACCCTTTGCTGTCCTTCACACATCTGGATTTGCTCTCATGTCCCAATGTATGCTCTTGGTAGTTGGAACATACATAAATTGATAAGGTCTATGGGAAGCCAGCATTTCCAAGCTTTTGAGCTAAGACATATCCAGAGTTCTTATCAGTACCCTCCATCCCTGTTTATTGATTTTCTAGCCAAAGAAGATGTGAAAGATAACACAAAGGATAGACCTGGCTCATTGACAACTACTCATTAGGCTTCTGTCTGAATTTTACTGGGAATAATTCATCGATAACTGATAGTGAGATTTTTGTCTGGAAAATTCCACCCAGGAGTTTGAAAAAAGATTAACTCCATGACATCTATATGAGCTTATGACAGAAAATGAGATTATCTGTTTCCATCAAAGTTAACAAGATTATATGAGTGCCCCTTTCTCAGGTCCTGATTAAAAGGGCCAAATAAATTTAATAGGAAAAAATACATCAGTATTCCTTACTAAAAGAACAAATATATAAACCTGCACCATAAAAAAGTTGAAAAATATTCAGAAATGTTACAAGCAAAATATTGGCAAAGATATTTACTGCTCATTTAAATAAAAAGAGAGCAAGAGTAGCAACATTAATTCCAAACAAAATAGAATTCAATGCCAAACATTAAGTGCACCAATAACACCATAGTTATTATTAATGAAGGGCACAATGTTTAAATAAAATATTAAAAAACCTGCATCCCTTGCACCAAATAACCTAGCATCAAATTACATATAATAATCAAAATATGCAGTTGGTAGAAACCCAGAAGTTGAAGAACACAATACTAATATAAGTCTAATATTTTTTTGTAGTCCTGGAGACATCAGGAACACACAAATAATAAATAAACAAGTATCTTACAGAGATTTAACATTTCTTCCCAGCACTTATAGAACATTGGTTATATATTAATATACAATAGAAATTTTAGTACCTTGCAAAATGCACATATTGCATTTTGAGGATACATTTTTAGATCCTAATGGAATACAATAGAGAAAAATAAAAAAGTAAAGCAAATAACAAAATCAATACTCAATAACTTAAAAGGCCATCCCTTAAATTTTTCAGGGTTGTATTATAACTCTTCTTTCTATTTCCATTCAAGTATTTTTAAAATTTTCTTTCAGAGGGTTTCTTCATCTAAAGCCATTTCCTGTGGTCATCATACCAACATCATTCAGTACTTATGATTAATAACCTCTCTATTGGGATTCTTTCTGGCTAGTTATGTATCCAGATAACTCTAGTTCTGGCAGCATAAGAAAACGGGTTAAATTACTGAGCCTAGCAGACCTTCACAAAATGACATGTGCCACTGACACATCTAAAATACTACGTGTTTCCTAACTAACCCTTATCAATGTTCCTATTTTCAAAGCCTTTTTTTCCTTCGTAACATTTAAAAATAAAATGAAAATGCACCTAAGTAATTTTTAGATTAAGAAGAAATAAAAATATAAATGATATAATATGCAAAAATATCAGTAATATGAATGTTATATAATTTGAGAGTTTTCCAAAGTTGCACTCAGGGGAATTAATGTCTTTATGTACTTTAAGTACTAAAAATGAAACACAAAAATTGCATTTAAGAGGTTGCAAAAGGAATATCTGGAATTAAGCAGGATTCACAAACTGCAACCCATGAGCCAGTTTTGGCTTGTCATCTGTTTTTGTAAATAAAGTTTTATTGGAATACAGCTATGCTTATTCATTTAAAATTATCTATGGGCGGCAGACTTGGCCCAGTGGTTAGGGCGTCCGTGTACCACATGGGAGGTCCGTGGTTCAAACCCCGGGCCTCCTTGACTCGTGTGGAGCTGACCCATGTGCAGTGCTGATGCATGCAAGGAGTGCCGTGCCACGCAGGGGTGTCCCCTGCGTAGGGGAGCCCCACACGCAAGGAGTGCGCCCAGTAAGGAGAGCCGCCCAGCGTGAAAGAAAGTTCAGCCTGCCCAGGAATGGCGCTGCACACACGGAGAGCTGACACAACAAGATGACACAACAAGAAGAAACACAGATTCCCGTGCCGTTGACAACAACAGAAGCAGACGAAGAAGACACAGCAAATAGACACAGAGAACAGACAACCGGGGGTGTGGGGGGTGTGGAGAGAAATAAATCTTTAAAAAAATAAAAAATAAATAAAATTATCTATGGCTGTTTCTATGCTACAAGGGCAGGCTTAAGCTCCAACAGAGACTATATGACCTGCAATGACATATGGCCCTTTACTGAGAAAGTTTGCTGATCCTTAATGTAAGGTAAGCAAATAAAAGAATTATTGATGATAAAATGATAAACTATTTGGAAAGCATAAAGAAATATTATCAAGAGACATATCAATTATCATAAATTTTTTTAGCACCTAGAAAACTGTGGAATATTGTGAATCTTATTTGTTAGCATTGTCTCAGATTAAAGCATTGAGTAAAGGGCATTATGAAAAATATAGATAAATTGCTCACACACAGGTGAAAAAATTGTGAATATTAGAAAATCTAATTTAGCAGTGTATTTAATAATTGATGACTTACAACTAAGATTTCTTCCAAGAATGTAAATTACTTATCATAAATAAATATATTAGTATGCCTAATCACATCAAATAGATCAAACCAGAGAAAGCATCTTTCATTTCAATAGATACAAAAAATATTGGTGTTTTTATGATAGAACAATAATCTAAAAATAAGAAATTACAGTCTTGGTATAATATCAAGAGGCAACATTATTCTCAAAGCAGAAAACAGAAGAAACATTCCCATTAATCCCCTGTGAGTATTTGTGAGTATTTAAGATTATAAAAACTTTGAAAAATTCTGGACAGTGGAATAGGACATGAAAAATAAAAATGAGAATTATATATATATATATAATTTTAGGATTTTATAATTACATTTCTGAAAACCAGGATATGCAGAAAATTAACATTGTTATATCACTATCATCTAATCTTTGGATCCCAGTCAAGTTTGCCCACTTGATAAAGGGATCTGATTCAGAATTACATGTTTTACTTGTCATGTCTCTATTATCTTTCTATCTGGCATAGTTCTTTCTTGTTTCTTCGTATTTCATACCTTGGCAGTTTTGGAAATTATAGGCTAGTTATTTTGTAAAATATTTGTTAATATGGTATATCTGATGTTTCTTCATATTAAAGTTTTGCTACTTTGGCAGGAATATTACAGAACTAGTCTATGTTCTATTTCTTTTATCAGATGGTTTTGTTGTCTTACTACTGATAATATTTGCCCTTGATCAGTTGATTAAAATGGAATCTGCCAGGCTGTTCCATTGTAAAGTTACTACTTTTCCTTCTATAATTAATAAGTGTTGTATGAGGAGGATAATTTCAGACTAGTAAATATCCTGTTCCTCATCTCTCCTCCCTCCCTCCCTTCCTTCCTTCCTATTTTTCTTTATCATCTATTAGATTGATGCAAAAGGAATTGTGGTTTCAGACTCTGAATTTTAAATCATTGTAACTAGGCTCAAATACATCTTTATTAATCAGAATAGGAACCTTTACAGTCAACACATTTTTGCCAATGAGAAATAAGTTTATTTATTCCTATAGTGTAACAATCTGTACTTCGGGATTTGACAAACTATTGGAAAGCATTTTCTGCATCCTGTCAGTTGTGGAAGTGTTTTCCCTGCAAAAAGTTGTTGTGATGCTTGAGGAAATGGTAGTCCCTTGGCTAGAGGTCAGGTGAATATGACGGATGAGACAAAACTTGGTAGCCCAATTCAGTCAACTTTTGAATCTTTTGGTGTGTGATGTGCAGTTGGGTGTTGTCATGGAGAAAAATTGGGTCCTTTCTGTTGACCAGTGCTGGCTGCAGGCATTGCAGTCTTTGGTGCATCTCATCGATTTGCATAGCATATTTTTCAGATGTAACGGTTTTGCTGGGATTCAGAAAGCTGTAGTGGATCAGACTGGCAGCAAACCACCAAACAGTGGCCAAAACCTTTTTTTTTGGTGCAAGTTAGGCTTTGGAAAGTTCTTTGGAGCTTCCTTTCATTCCAACCACTGAGCTGGTCATCACCAGTCATCGGATAAAATCCACTTTTCATTGCACGCCACAATCCAGTTGAAAAATTGTTCATCATTATTGTGTAGAATAAGAGAAGAAGACACTTGAAAATGACGATTTTTTTTGATTTTCGTTTAGCTCATGAGGCACCCACTTATTGAGCTTTTTCACCTTTCCAATTTGCTTCAAATGCTGAACGTTGAGTTCTTTGGCAACTTCTCATGTAGTTGTAAGAGGATCAGCTTGGATGATTGCTCTCAAGTGGTGGTTGTCGACTTCCAATGGTTGGCCACTATATTCCTCGTCTTCAAGGCTCTCATCTCCTTTTCAGAACTTTTTGAACCACCATTGTCCTGCACATTTGTCAGCAGTTCCTGGCCAGATGTGTTGTCGATATTAGGGGTTATCTCCACTTCTTTATGACCCACTTTGAACTCAAATAAGAAAACCGCTTGAATTTGCTTTTTGTCTGACATCATTTCCATAGTCTAAAATAAATATAAAATAAACAGGTAGTAAGTCATTAGCAAAAAAAAAAATACAAAGCAAGAAATGCACATTAAAATGATGTATAACATAATCACATTTATTTAAGAATGTATTCCAATATCAAATGGCAGATTTCAACAATGTAAGACTGCAATTTACTTTGCACCAACTAATATTTATCAGTATGATTCATTATTCTTTTATTTAATGATTTTGTTTCCACATTTATTTTGATGCTCAGATTGACCCAGATTTGGCCCTTTGGGGCCCCTTTAATTTGGCTTTGGTGACCTTTTCATATGTCCCTATCAATCTTCGTGTTCTATACTTTTTGGTATTACAATATGTTCTTGGCTCATCTTATATTTTCCTTGTCAGGTACCTAGAACCAGCCTTTTCTCTAGGTATCCTGGTCCCTTTTTGGGGAATCAAAGATCTGGATGCTAGGTTCAGTAATTGCTATTGGGATTTTGTTCCTCCCAGACTCTTTCAATGGAAAGATCTAGAGCAATATTTTTATGTATGTGTTCACACACGTTATCTATATATAAGTATCTAGCTATATATATTGAAAATCATGAACTCATACATACCCAATCCAATTCAACACCCCAGGCTTTATCCTAGTTTCTTCCTTTCTATATTTTAAACTCCCTTTTCCAATAATGAGAAAGCTGATGCCCATTATCCTTAATTTACTGACGTGATTCATCACCCTAATGTAACCAATCTACCATTGCTGCTGTCATCTTTTCCTCCTCACTCCACAGCAGGCACCAATCTTTCCTAACCCCAACATGTCTTTAGTACTGAACTGTTCATGAAAGAAAGGGAAGAGGAAGAGGAAATGCATAGCACGTTGCTTGAGAAAGAAGAGATAATTAAATAAATTGAAAATAAGTGAAATGGAAATCACATAAAGCCTACAGATCCATTTCTCATGTTATACAAAGAAACACACTTCAGTGGTTTAAGATCTAAATGTGAAAGAAAAGTTAATGTAAAAATACAAAAAAATGAGTTTTCTTGCACTAGAGAGATAAAAGTACTTCTAGATGTAAAATCAGAGAGCATATATTAAAAATATAAAAAGAAAAAAGGAATAAGTAGGAAAGTGTATATTGCAAATAATATATTTCAACATAGTGCATAAAATTTTCATTCTTATAATTATATGTAGCTCTCTAACTATTGGAGTATTTTTACTGATTTGTAAAATAGGCATAGGTTGTATTTGGAAGTTCACACGCATTAAAAAACACAAATTGCCAATAATAATGAAAGTTGTTCAGCCTCTCCAGCAATAAAGAAAATAGTAATAAACCTTTTATATTTTCAAAATAATATGCTGAAGTGAGATAATACCTAAAATTAGAAAGGTTGGCAAATATTGACAATCTAATGCACTGCTTGACAATGCATAAACTGGAAAAACATTTCTGAAGGACAGTTTGTATCAAGTGTATTAAAAATACACATAGACTTTGCCCTGGTAACTTTACCTCTAGGAATTAGCCTTAGCAAATAATCAGAAGTTAAAAATAATTATGATGGTGTTTATGCCAATATTATTTAACATGGATGTGTAACTTAGTATGAGTTCTATAAAAATTATATTTAATATAGAAATTTTTAAAAACAACCTATTTCTTACAATAAGAAATTGGATAATTATATACATAGTTGGAATATCATGTAGTAAAATTAATGCTTTCTGAAAATCATAAAATTATTTCACTAGGTGAAGGAAACCTAAAACAAATGATAAATGGAGCATGATTCTGGGTGTGAATGCATGTCCATTTATCTTGGTGTGTGTGCAAGTACATCTACATCTTGATATAGGTATATCTAGGAGAAAGTACACCAATATGTCAACTGTGATTTGATTATGGGTTAAGTCATTTCATTGGGCTAAAGTCAAGGTGTCAGTGGGGCCAGTTCCTACTGGAGACTCATTTCAGAGCCTTTTTCTTTTCAGCTTTTAGTGGACACCTATATTCCTTTGTTTGTGGCCCCTTCCTCTATTCAAAGCACATCTCTCCAATCTTTGCTTCCATCATCATGTTGCCTTCTTCTATGACTCTGACTTCTTCTGCTCCCTCTTCTAAAACCTTTGCAATTACACTGTGTCCATCTGGATAATCCAGGTCACATACCCCCATATCAAGATTCTTAACCTAATGACATCTGCAAAGTCCCTTTTGCCAGATAAGGCAACATTCACAGGGATTGGGTCATGGACATATTTGGGGACTATTATCAACCTGCCACAACAGCAACAATTAATTACTATCATTCAATAATTATTATTACAGAAATATAAGCTTTAGTATGGCAGTATTTGTGGTGGATTTGATTTTCTTAAACTGTTGTGGAAAACAATATACATTACTAAAATATGCAGGTGAGGAAGAGGGAAAGATATATTATCAGGACCCTGGAGTTCAGTGGGGGGGATTTATTGGAATAAGGGTATATATAGGAATTCATAAACTATATATTGAGGAGAGAGCGATTATTGGAATAAGGATATATATAGGAATTCATAAACTATATATTGAGGAGAGAGATTTAGTAATGTCAAATAGTAACATGAAATATGGGAATAGTGGCTAGCACCTCACTTAAGCACTGATACATAGCACGTTGATTCCTACCAAACACCTGAAGGTAAGTTTTATTAGGAACATATTTGCTTTTAGGAAAATGATCACTAGGATAGCTACTGATAACTTACCTTAGCCAGAGAGTCATTATCTGCACTAAATTTATAAGAACTTTCTCTATTCAAAAAGATCAGAATGCATTTTTTTACTGGCAAATATTTCAAATATAGTGATATGCAGAGTTGTTTTATATGCACATTAGAGGGTTTAATAAAAATTATTATGTCATCATATAAAGTGGGATGTAGATAGCCCTAAAATTATAAACTATATTTTTCATTACCTCAGAAAGTCCTTGAGACAATAATAAAGGAAGTTAACTAATTAGGTGCAAAATTGCATGTACTATGATCTCAAATGTATTAAAAAATAAAAAGCAAGAGGAAGTAGAAGCTATATTAAAATAAATATAGTCATTTCAGTGGTAGTAGAATTATGAATGACTCTTCCTTTTGGAGTTTCCTAGTTTTCCTAAGGACATATTATATTTTTACAATCAGAAGGCAAAAAAACTCAAAAACTGTTGAAAGTGTTGATTCAACTCCCCATAAAACATTGACTCAGTTTTGGGGCTAAGGGATTTTACTACCTGGGAAGCTTTAATTTTCTTACTGTGTATATCACTCCATAGGAGAAAGAGGGGTGGCAGCCTTTTTGTTTATGGACACTGGGCAGAAAGATATGTCATTAAATCTACTAAGTGGAGAGAAAAATCATTATCTGTTAGGTGACCTAGAAATAGTGGAGACGCAGAAACTCTGGCTATAATTTGCTCTACAAATATTAAAATAAGTCAGTTCCCTTATCCCCAGTGGGACATATGCACCTGAAAGAGGGTTTAGCTCTAACTAGAAAGAAATATGCAGTACATATAAACAACAATAAAAATAAAAGGCCCATTTGTCAAAAGTTCATTACTTGATCTCACTGATTTGAAACAATTAAAATAAGCAAACTTAATGAGTCAGAATCTAGAAGATAGGTTACCAGGGGAATGAGTAGAGTTAGGGAATGAGAATTAAGGATTAAAATGTACAGGGTTCCTATTTGGAATGGTGGAAATATTTTGGTAGTGGATGGTGGTGATGGTAGCACAACATTGTGAACACAATTAACAGACTGAAATATATATATCAATGTGATTAAAAGGGAAAATGTTATATTGTATATATAGTAACAATAAATTTTTTTAAAATTCATGGAACTACACTATACAAATAGTGAACCCTAAGGGGGAAAAAAAACCTTCATTACTCCGAAAAGCTACTATATATGCATTCCTTTCATCTATACTATGATATTTATGGGGTCTTTAATGCTTGTCATAAGCAAATAGAACATGCATAACAATCTTCTTGTTTTCTTATAATACGATTTTTATTGAGCTTTTATTAAAATTGGTATATTAATTCAATATGCATTTACCTGAATTTAATCCTATTTGGATTTGATCAGGACAAATCTTAGTACTAGAGAAATCCCAGTGGAAACCATGAAACCTCAAGATGTATTTGCTTATTCACAATTAAATAAATCAGCCCTTTAATCCTTTAATCTGCTCTAGAAACTGAATAATTGAGCTAGAACAGGAATTGTTCCATCTGATTCAAAACATTTGGAGGTCAGAGTCTCAGAAGAGAGATTTTTCACAACATGTTTATATGCTCTAATTCACGTAATTGGTCTCTTAAAATGAACAAATTAGAAACAAGCAACCAGAGGGTGCTGGATTAGCAGGAGTCTTAAAAGCTTTGCAGCATCTTCATATAATTATTGAGGAGGCATTTTTAATTAGTATAGCACTTTTTAGTAACAATTAAACATAGTCAAGGTCAAAAATTAACCCTTTTGCGATTTAAATCGGGTATTTTAATGTTAGAATACTTTCAGCCCTACATAAATGTTATTTTATTTCAATGTGATGCTCTGATACTGTTATAACATTAAAATCAGACTTCCTAATATCACTATAATACACTATTACAGGTAGCAAATCGAGATTTTAGTTTCCAGAGACACCTATATAAGCCTCTCATAAATGTGAAAGTTCAGTACTCAAAGGAATGAAGATGCACATACAATTTCAAGTGACTCTGCTGTGCTAGCTAGGCTCTTTCTGAGCCAAGTGAAAAATAGAAAGAAGAGACTTAAATAGTTGCTCCATTTCCAAATCCCATATCTTGTACCTCAATTGAAAGGGGTTAAGAGCCCATTAAATTCTCTTCTTGGTCCAAAAGCTTCTTTTCAGTATCTTTCCCAGGTTGTGAACAAAATTTCCTGAAGGTTAGTCATTAAAGATTACTGCACTCCTGAAAATCCTTGACTCACGTCTTGAAACATGGGGGCATTTTAATTATCTATAGATGGAAGACAGTGGTTCAACTTCAACTGACTTTCGGTGTCTCTTATGATGAATAACATATTATGGTTCCACAAAACACTGATTCTCTTACTATTAATACAATGTGGGAAACTGCTATATTTCTTCAGATTTGTTTTTATTTCTGTCTTGAATAGTTGATTACTACTAATGCATTGATTCCAATTTCTGTGACAATAGAATGAGGGAAAAAACCTACAAAAATGAAAAATTAGGGATGTATGGATATTACCTATATTTCCAGAATGACAGTATACTTCCCTTTGGCTAACACTGGCAAAATTATCATCAATAACTGTCAAAAGAACCAGAGGATAAAGAAGTTGATGGATATGAAAGTACTTTGTGATCATTTACATGTATGAAATGTTTACTATAGAATGTTGATGAGTTTGACTTATTTTCTCAAACTCTTTTTAAGGTAGTAATGGATGGTGGTGATGGCAGCACAACATTAAAAAAAGATAGTTTCAGATGGAAGAGAGGTGATAGCACTATTGATTATACTTTCCTATCAGGTGTATATAAAAAATACATGAACTATATAGTAAAATATAGAAATTAATTTTAATTACTATATTTATATATATATTTCAGAGTTGCACTATGTTAACTGTGATTAATACTTGGTCTTTCTGATAGTTCAAAATAAGAATAAGTGCAAAACAGTTGTATTGGGGTATATGGACAAAGAAGGTTTATGGTCTTTCTCACAAGTGAGGCTGTACCCAACTTGATGAATTTACCAAAGCCCAGAGTATTTTATTCAGTTCTGGGACTTAGAAACATGAAATATTTAGGATACTGTTGAATGCAATTTCTCCTCTCAAGGGAAGACTCACATTAAACCAATAAACACAAATAATGTGTAAAAACAAAATGTCAAGGTCCTTGATATAATGACATAAATGATGAAGATACTATAATACTCCATATCTCTTTAATCTGCTCTTTCTCTCCCTGTGATCTGGGCTAACTTGGATGTCTAAAATAATCAGGATTCATTAGCTTTTCTCCTTATATTTTCTACTTTAATAAAATTTATAGAAACAAAATGAGAAAATGAGCATGAAATCAGAAGAGAAAACGTCCAATGCTTAATGACAGAAGAGGAATATAAACTGTAGGCTATTCATTCATTCAACAAATATTTCTTGTGTGACTAGTAGGTGCCAGGCTCTGTGCTCGTCTTGGGAGTGACCTACAGTGAACCAAAGAGAAATAACCCCTCAGGGAGACACAATAATGCAACTAAACAAAAATATGTACTTCTGAAGTATGAAGGAGAAACCAACTGGATAGGATTTTTAAAATGTGGATTTGGGCCCCTGTTTAAAGAAAGAGTCCAGGGAAGGCCTCAATGAGTAGTTAGTGTCCAGCCAATGCAAGAAGGATGCAAAACAGGCCAGGACATGAAGAGGAAGGGCAGTAGCATCCCAGCATATGGAAATAGATCTGCAGGGAGTTCTGTGTGGCTAGAATATGTCCTGAGTGAGCAGGAGAGTGGTCTGTGACTCAATGTAATTCCAAGATGTTCTCAAGGTGCCATCTGATGTGTGCCTAGGAACAAGCCTTCTGGCTTTTTCTCACCCATTTGCCTCACTTCATACTGCCACCATACCACAGCCACCGGGTCAACAAAGGCTTGTGAGGGCCAGTGTCACCTTAGAACCTGGTCACTAAGGAGGGAATGCTGTTCTCCTGCTCCACATGGCTCTAAGCAAGAGGCCTTTTTACTTTCCTTTATTGTAGCTGAGACCACACTAGTAAATGTTATTGTGGCTTTAGGGAAGAGCAGGGATAATAGGAGAGGTTTCAAATATTGCATATCACCTGAGGGTCTCTTGCAAGGCCAGCTATTGGTCTGACTCCTAGTTTGTGACCCTGTGTCTAGAGACAGTTTACGTCCCAATACCAGATCTGCTGTAGAAACCTCAAAGTCTTGGGGTTCAAGCAAATTTCCTCCTAACTCCAGAGGGAAAAATATGGTGCGTCCCTATGGCTTAATTCTCTAAGTGTTAATTTCCTACCCTAGGATTACTCTTTTGGCAAAATGATTAATAGTATACACATTCATTTCTCAGAGATATGCTGTATCCCATAGCCTTTATTAGACTGGATAATCAGAGACTAATCTTACACTTTTGATACAGCTCCTAAAGTCTGTATTTTTCAGTATTGTCAGTAGATACCATTTTTACTACACTAGTTAAAATGGTTTGACCAAAGAAAAAGGAACATTTGAATCCACTGGCTAATTTGACTCTCTCCTGGTCAGTGTTTAGAGGAACACGGTCAAATTTTGCCTCTAGTACTCTCCTTTTTTTCATTTTTATAAATTACTAATTCTCCCTTTTTGAATGACACCTTTTTTCTTTATATATGTTAATAATATAATTTGATTGAATAATCAGGTTACAGTCAAAATGTGCAGCCTTGAGAATCCTTCTTTCTCATTCAGTTGACTTCGTCTTTTTCTTTTTCTTTCTCTGCTCTGATTTTAAAAAAGTGTTGTTCTCACAGTTTAACTCTTAAAGATCAACTTAATATCTCTCCTTTTTAAGTCTTTCAGAGACACCTCCTTATAGATGCTATGTTCTAACACAGTTTTTCCTTCATAGACCAAGGCCAATAACCTTAAGAAAGTTCCTTGATTGAACAGTAATGCAAATCTCTTGTCATTTGAGGGGAAACAGGGTCAGGAATTAAAGAGAACTGGACACCTAACTAGTTTCACCCCATCTTCACCTCAGTTTTTAAATTTTAAAAATAAGAACATTGAACCAGACTGTTTTAAATTAACTCTAAAACCTGCTCTACAGACATACAATATTTGTAGTCTCCAAGTATCCAATTGCAATAATTTGGAAAAAGTTTAAAGAACAGGACAGTTATGGTGTTCTTCAAGTTCTGACAGTAGTAGCTTCACTTTCCATGTTCAGTGCTACAGAACGGACCAAATTATGCTTAATTCCTTGTGACATGTTGTGGTAGACTGAAGTATGTACTCAGAAAAAACAACAACATATTCTTTGTCTGTACAGCCGTTCCCTAATCTTCACAGCCATTCCTGAGTGTATGAACCCATTATAAATAGAATCTTTTGAAGATGTTACTTTTAGTTAAAAGTTTGACCAACTGAGACGGGATATGTCTTAATCCTATTATTGGAGACTTTATAGAGAGATAGGCACTGGGAAAAGCCAGAAGCCAGAAGTCAGTGGAAGCTGGAATAGAAAGGAGGGGACATCACTATGTGAGAGGAAAGTCAAGGAACCCCAAGGATTGCAAGCCTGCCAGAATGCTAATGACCCTGAGAGGAAGCAAGCTTCCAATCTCTGTAACTGTAAGACAGTAAATTCCTGTTTTTTAAGCCAACCTATTTATTGTGTGGTATTTGACATAGTAGCCAGGAAACTAAGACACATGTGATGTCATTATAGAAAACCATGATATCATTGAAACCTCAGGGTCATGAAATCTACAAAATGAAGAATAAGAACTTGAACTTGGAACTTTTGGTGGAAGTTCCTAAGGGCAAAGGACAATGGCCTCATCAGTTGTTGTTCTCAGTCAAGATTTGAAACTTTAAATTCAGAATTACAGATGCTTGTGTTTGGAAAGGACTTTAGGAACTTGGATGGTTGGTTGGCCTGAGAGGATCTTTTGTTTCTATGTAGTGATTTATAGTTTTTCTTGCAGTTTGCTAAGATAACACTACTTCATTTAGCAAAACAATTGATAGCCTTTCCTCTAGACCAGAGGTCAAGGTCTAACTCATACAAATGTCTCCAGTTTTTTCAATTTATTCCTAAACTCTTTGACCCCATCAACATCTCTTACTTGGAACACTTCAAAATAATTGTAGTCTAAACCTGGAGTTGTAGCTCTCTGAAAATTTGACTTGTGTATTACCTTGCTAGACTTTCAGATTCTGGAAGCTCCAAAATTTGGGGCAACTGAATGTCATATATTTCTTGGTATGAAAGTGCTGCTCTATCACTTACCAGTTATATGACCTTGAGCAAGTTTTGAAACTTCTTTAAGCTTTAGCTTTCTCATCTGAAAAGCTGGGAAATTAGTATGTATGCTTATAGTATTATTATTAGGATTATGTGAGAAATACGTGAGCAGTGACCAACTAGTGACAAATATTTAATAACAGAAAAACTTGATTCCCATCCTTTGTATAATCATATACAGGTGTATTTGTTTGAACTGATACCGCTGTGGCGTGGTGAGTTTCTCAGATAACAAAAAATCAATTCTCAGTTGATCAACTCAACGTCTGCTATAGGATAAGAGGAAGAAATTCAAAATGAAGTAGAGCTAGACCAGCAGAAAAGTGTCTCTCATAATTCTCTTTGTATTTATTAGGTTTACCTTGTATCCCAAAGAATGTGGAGTAAGAGTCCTGTAATGCTAGTGAAACTCTGTCACATTATTTTTAGCTATCATTAAAGTGAGCTGCTAATTTAAGTGCATATTTCTGCTTTCCTTAATTTTTAATTTTATTCTCTTTTTAACCTTTTTTCCCTCTGCAATTTAGTAATTAAAGTATGGGTTAAGCATCAGAATGGCTTCATTCAAATCCCAGCCCTGCCAGATATAGGCAGTAGAATTTTTGTAATTGAACTTTTCTGTATATCAGTTTACTTATTTGTAAAAGAGTATATTAAAAGCACCTATCTCATTAAAATATTTTGAGAATTAAAATGATAAAATAAATGTGACACACTGGTATTATGTAATAGAAGATAGTTATAGTCTTCATTAACAAATTTCGCAACACTTAAAATATGAATGCTCTACCATCATTTAGTGAATTCAGGCCCAACTTGGGATATTTTCTTTGTGCTCCCCACTTTTCTTCTTGTAATTTCTCTACTTTGCCTTTCACTTTCTTAATTTTTCTCTTTTATTGTGCCATTTTTTCCTTCTGTATAAAATAGGAACCATCTGATTAGAAGATCTCCCCATGAAGGCTCTCCTGAACCCAAAAGCAAAATGTAATCTAAATCATCCTTTATTCTCCCGTAAAATTTGGTGAATCCTTTTATATTGGCACTTACCTTATTTCAATGAAATTTTCTATTTATATACCTTTGAATCATATGCTAAAAATTATTTGAGGTTAATGATTGCTAAGCAGTATGAAATGGCTGTCTGCATTGAGTGTTGCTGGGAGGGAGCAATTTCTGAAAAGGACTTTGCTAGACAACAAAAACAGTTGACCTGCAGAAGCTTTCCCAAGAACATGGAACAGTGGAATGCAATCTACAGAACTGCAGATAAGCAACACCTTCTGATAAACCCGATTTGGTCCAGGAAAGATGTCATATCAGATTGGACAAGCATACTATGCTAATCGATATATATCTACTCCCCACTTTGTACCCCTCCCCCCATAAAATGGAAACTTAACATTAACCAATGAGAACATTTCCTCACTTGCTTCTGCATTTGCTTTATATAAGCTCCCCTTTCCACCTCCGAGGAGTGCCCTTCTACTTTCTGAGTGGGATGCTGCCCAATACATGAATCACTCAGTTAAGTTGTGGGATCCTAGATTTAATGTTGAAAAGTTTTCCTTTTACCAATTTTGGCCTAAGGACACTGATATCCAAAGATGACTGCTGACAACTCTGAAAACATTAAAAAAAAGACAGGCAAAAATGCCTCTTGAACCCTTTGAGTTCTGTCTTCCTCTCCATCTCCAAGGGCATAAGCCCTTCTTGATTATGAGCGCCACTCTTTCTGTGTTGAAGCTCTCGGATCTTACTAGCTCTTAGACCAAAGGCTTGCAGGTCAATCTGATTGACAAGAAGGCTCAGATTTTGAGTCCAAGTCCCCACCCTTTGGAGCCATCCAGTTTTATTTTTGCTACTGTGGGTTCTTTGTTCTGTGTACAAGGTAAAAAGTTCTTTGTCCTGTGCAGAAGGTAAGAAGTGATATGGTAAAAATGGGATCCTTATACTTTAAAAATTTTTATTCTTCACCCTCTGGCACCCCAGTATATAACATGTTCTAAAGTTATGGAACTGGAAGCTGTACCTATCTAAAAAATAGGATAATCTTACCAAAGACACGCTAGAGTTGCAATGCCTATTTTGGGGAATGTTCTAGTTAGATAAGCTTATTCAGAGGTGCACTCAAGAAAAAGGGATCCCAAATTAAACAGGCCAAATGGGATGCCTATTTTAATTGGTACTCAGAGTCTACTAAGAAATTGCAAGACTCTAAAAACAGCTTATATAAACTAGTAGGATTTTTATTTCTCTTGTATATTTTCTGTGTTTCTGTGTTTTTATGTCTGACTCATGGCTAAAAAATTTTAAATTAAAGCTGTAAACTCTCTATTTTTGTCTATCTGTATATTTGATGTATTTTCCTACCTCTGGATGGTATTACCAAGTTAACTTTTATAAGTTTAAAAGAATTCTATTCAAATTGGCTTAAAGATAAATAAGTGATTATATATTAATACTCCTAACATTCTAGAAATTAAGAAAACCAAACTTCTAATATTTCCAAATGAAAAAAAATGGAGTATTCATAGAACAAAACCCAAGCATTTATCAGATAAACCTTTGACAAATGGAACTAGTTTACTATCATTAAATAATAACAGCTATGTCTTCTGAGTTATTAGTGTTAAATATAATACAAGCATACAATTTTATTCTACTTGGGTGTGTTCTTTCTAAATCTATACAGGCTTACTGTTGGAGCAAGACGGCTGTCAGTGTCCAGCTTTCCTCTTTCTCTTAAGGCTCTGTGGTCCCAGCTTCTTCTAATATCAGCCGTAGGCCACCAGTCTCTCTAGGTTTTGTCTCGCTGTTGGGCACCGGCTTGCCTTTCTCCACAAGCTCAGCTGTAGACTATTATGTGAATGGCTCATTGCTCTCTGGGGCCTCTGCTGTGTCTGTGGAGCTGTCTCTATTCCTCTGTGTTCTTCTCCTGTGTGTTTACTTCTTAGATTCCAGCTCAAAACTCCAACCTCCCTTCTCAGTGGTGTGGTTTTTCTGTGAGTCCCTGCCCCCTTGGTGGGCAGGTACTCAATGTCCTACTGATGTGGCCCAATCAAAGCCTTAGTCATTATTTAATCAAGTAAAAGTGAAACTTCCAAATCCAATACAATCTAATATGCCCAGAGCAACAGAACAATTCACAAACGTAATCCATTATTTGTTTTTGGAATTCGTAAATAATACCAAACTGCTATACCAGGCTTTCTCCTACTGTTTGCCAGCTTGTATCAGCACATACCACTCCTCAGTTCTACCAGATTTGCTCCCTCTTCCATAAGTCTTCAGTGCTCATTTCTCACACACTCTGCTTGCTCTCTGCCTTTGGTTTACATTCCCAACTATCTGCTCAAGGTCCAACTTAAATCCTACTTTGTCTATGAAGTCTTCTCAGTGTTTCTTTGCAATCCTTCTTTAATGAACTCCCAATAGGAGGTCTAATCTGTGCTCCTTAAGCTGATGTAATTGTCCATTTGTTCCATTGTTCATTTTATTATGTGCTATTATTATTTACCCAAGCAGATTATAACTGCTTGAACCAGGCAGTAGTTCCTTTTCCTTTTCCTTTCCATGCAAGGATCTGTGATACTGAATTAGATGAAACTGTTTCTTTCCCACTCATATTCACTCTTAGCATTTCTAAAGCTTAATGCACAAATGACACTTACTAGTTAATAGGTTTCCTGGTCCCTGGTTCTAGTCACCAAGTCTAAGCTGTACTTCTGCAGAGCCAATTTAACTTCATATTGTCACATAACCCAGGAATTAGTTAAATCATTACAAATATAGAAACATAGAAGATATCATGTAGGAGAACACATAGAAGAACACTTAACAGATATAACAGCTTTAGGCCCAGGGCACCTATGTGTGAGTCATAGGTCGGTGGGGTTCATACTTAGTGATTTGGCATTCCAAAATCCTACTGGAATTAGGAAAGGAATATACAAATATCATTAGTATATAACATTGATAAAAAGATAAAGAGGAAGAGAGGGAAAAAGTGTTTAGAATGTATGGAATTTATGAATATGATTGGTTGGGAAAGAAGAAAGAACAAGGGCCATTAGCTCTTATGAAGAGCTCAGGAAACAGAGAACTCATCTGGGATTCAAGAAGAGAGGTTTGATCTGCAGACGCTTAGAAAACCTCAACAACCCAAGCAGCCTTAGCAGAAGATAAGAAGGGGCTTTGGGAAATGCTGCAAAACACTCACACAGTGTAAATCATCTAGCTATTCTTGGAATGCAGGCATTCATTAGAGAAGTGGTATCATTGCCACAGTGGGTTCCTTATGTAGGCAATTGGGCTACCTTGGGCTGCCTGGGTAAATAAGGTGAAGAAAAAATAAAAAGGAGGTAGAGACACCACTCCTGAGCCATTGCCCTCACAGCCATACTTTGCTTCCCTGATACCACCTTATGTACTTCCTATGGGAAACACAGGGACCACCTTGAACAATCAGTTCCTGCAGAAACTGAGTTTATATAGGAAATGGAAAATAGCTTTAAATAAAATGGACATGATGATTCAATAATCAAAACATTGTGAAAGCTGGATTAAATAATAAAACCTATTTACAGGCATTAGAACACTAGAAAGAAGCAAAGACATGTAGGTCACGGTCCTGGAGAGAAGGGAACAACAAGGTGAGCTTGACTTTTGGCACAGCCTTTCTCCTTGGGGCATTTGGCTGATTCACAATTTGTAACCTAGAGGCTAAGAAGCCAAGGAGTTAAGAAGACTGGCAACACAGAGGCCAAATGGCAAGAGTTTAAGCAAAGAGCAATAGTCACAAGGCTGACAAATTAAGCATATCCTTAGATAGTCTCACCAGGCTGGGGGAGTATGAAAAAATGATCAAATCCCCAAAAGTAAGAGTGGGCCTGGGAAACAGGGAAACCCAGCCTTTCACACAGTGATCCAAAAAGCAACACCTAAGAGGAAGGGCAAAGCAGAAATGTACTGCCTTTACAAAGACAGGAGACAAGCCTTGATTTAGCTCAAACTGAGAATGGAAAGGTGATCAAGTCCCATAATAACAGGCTTCCATAAACAAAATAAAATCTCAAAAGAAAGATAACACGCAGAATGTAAAGTGATCTCTATAGGATATTTTTTTAAAGACTGTTACTTAATCAAATAATTACTCAATATACCAGGAAATAAGACCAAATGAGCCATAACTCAGGGGAAACATAAAATATAAGTAGACACAGGAGAATGAGATATTGGAGTTACTAGACATGTGTTTAAATAAATCTACCTTTGAGGATAAAAGGCCTAAAAATACATTCTTGGGATGTATGAAAAATTGGAATATAGACTAAAAGCTTTATATCAATGTTAAAGTTCTTGAACTTATTAACTGTACTTAAGTTGATTACGTAAATGAATATCCTGTTCTTAGAAAAGTACATGGAATATTTCGTGTTTAAAGAGCATAATATATAAATGTACTCTCAAATGTTTAGAAAATTAATAGGTAGATAGGTAGATAAAAAGCTCTGTCCTTTTCATCACAACCACATTCCTCATATATGTTAATAATTTCACTTTCAGTGAATTTCTCTGGCTACATATTTACAGTGTCTAGAAGAATGACAGTTGTCAACATTCCAAGGTCAGTTATTTCTTCTGTAATTGCCTTTGCATTCTATTAGAATTTCACTTCTAGCCTAATCACTTTTTGTTTCTTTGCTGCACTTTTACCTCTATTGGCTTCCTTTCCCTCGTTTGATTATCCAGTTTTGTAAAATGTCATGTGTCTTTATCACTGGGAGATAAGAAAGCAACACAGTTACATGTTTTGCTGTGTGTGAACTGAAAGATTTGCAAAGATCAGTCACTGACAGGCATTGAAATAAGTGACATGATTGGTTACCAGTCATGTTTACATCTGTTATTTATGTGATGGTTTGTGACTGAAGAGGTATCTGCAAAGTTTATAGTTCAGGCAGTTATTCACAGTGAATAAGCTGTGGGTAACTGAAATTTGAACCATGCTGTTGGTTAGCTGGTATTATTTAATCTATATTAACCAAAGTTCATGCACATGAGAAACCATATGAACAAAAGCAAAGCCTGCTTGTACAGCATAAACTTGATGTAATATAAGAAAAACTACCTAAATGAATGCAAAATAGTATAAGAAATCATATTCTTGGTAGGAGTAAGGCTTGCCCTAAGCAAACCATGAAACAAATATCATAAACAAGACAGAGAATGGATTTAACTTCATAAAAATTTAAAATGTCTACGTGGCATAAAAATATAAACAGAGTTAAAAAACAAATGAGAAACTAGGAAATATAAACATATGTGCCAGGGTTTAGCCAACAATTTCCTTTCTCCCAGTCATTCTCATTTTATGACACTTCAGGTGGAAAGTCTCAGGTCTAATATCACAAATGCATAAGAGCTTAAAGCAAATTTCTCATATAGTACAGAATTTATCTTATGGAATATAAAATACCTTCCAACAGAAAATACCAAGAATTGCCACAATCTAACCCAGATCCTGTACAGTGCACTAAGAGAAACCTTGAATAACCGTGTGATAGATGAACTGCTTTTCAGGCCTACAAGAAAAGGAGAACAATTAACAGAACATGTTTCTCCTGGGCAGAATTTCAGTATTATCTCTGCACCACTGAGCTTTGAAAAACATCAAAACACAGTCTCTAGCAAATCACTCAAAAAATCAAAGGAAAAGAAATTGGTAGAATTTGCCAGTTACCGTTGTAGCTCTGATTCCTGGAAATAGCAGTGGTGTGAAATATCTTATGCCATATATGTGAACCAAATAAGGCAAACTGGGGAAGAATATCTCTAATATCTCTCCCCTATCATGGTTGAATTATTTATAGTCTCAACTGGGGAAGGTTCATTAAGAAATGAGGGGAAACAGGCCGAGAGAACTCCTGAAATTTTGCCCAAATATGTCAAAATCCTAAGGAATCCCACAGGCAACCTGTGTCATAGAGGAGCTGACAAATGAAATAAGCACAGAGATCATACCCCCGTCAGCCAGCATATGGAGCACATAACTGATCCTCAGCAAATCATTACTGATCCTCAGAAAAATGTCCTGTGACTGGGTCTACAACCTGACTGGAATTTTCCATAGACGTATGATATTGGAGTTGGGTTTGCAGCTGTACTTGCCAGATCACCTTTACAAAGCACATTAGGTTAAGCCAGAGAAGCAAAAGCTGTTCTGCTCTTTCTCAAGCAGAACAGGATTTTAAAGGTGTCAAGTTATTGCCAACAAAGGATACAAACAGCAGATGATAAATCAGGGATTAATACCAGTATCTGTGACCCTTGGCTAATTTCTGTCTTGAAGCTGGGGTATAAGGTCTCAGATGCTGGGCGATCAGTTGCAGTGCCTCTAAGTAGGTGCTTAATCAGGTCTAGAGAGGATGAATACAGGCCTGGGCATCTGGCATCTGGTGCCACTTCTTCCTCAGCATTCCAGGGTGGCTTTAGATGAGTCCCAGACACTTGTATATAGAGTTGTGTTGTTTAAGGACATGATGTAGTGATAACACTACTTGGTGACATATTTTGTTAGAAACTCCTCCTTTACCAAGTGCAGGCCAAACAATACATGTTTTCTCCTGGTTGGCTGCACAACAGTTTTCTGAACTTGTCTGGTCTGGTCATGATTTCTACTTGAGTTTCTATACCTAAGCATGACTCTTAGCCATGAGTAGGCAGTTGTTAAAATCCCAGGTTAAGAGGGTAGTTCAGAGTACATCCCAAAGTCTAAAGTCAGGCTGTCAAAATTTAAATTCCACTCTGAAACATGATAAGCCCCGAGACAAATTGCTTCTCTAAGCTTCATTTTCTGCACCCAAGGAAAAATAATAGTAGCTACAGCATATCAAGTGTTACTCCAATTAAAAAGTGTGACTGGAAATGCATTTAGCAGCTTGCCTAACACACTTAACTGTGCAGTGCATGTCCATCATCCTTGAAGACTGAAGCTTTGGTCTTGAAACCAATACAATGGCCACTATCCTGGTGACAAATGTCTAGACAAATAATGGAAGGAACTCTGTCCTTCCCCAGAGGTCTTCTGTTACATAGGGGGCAAAAGTTGCTTCTTATTTAATTCACATTATTCTTTTCCCTTACTCTTCATCCAAACTGTCTTTCTGAACTTTAAGGAAATTGCTTTTTAGAGGATTCAAGTACTATCCCAGAGGTTTTTGTCCTCAGTTCTAGTTTTCAGCACCACAAACTTCTGAACTTAAATCCTGCCCAATTCCAGCATCACTGATTTTCTCATTTCTCCCTTCTTCCTTGACTTCAGATTCTTCACAATTTAATCCTTTCCCCAAACACGGCTTAAAAAGACGTGGTACAGCGAATTGGTGTTTGCTTTCAAATCTCAGTTTTGCTATCTATAAAATGCGTGACATTGGGTAAGTTACTTAACTTCTCTGCCTCAGTTTCCTGGGTGGTAATCATGAATAATGCCTACCTTTATATTTTTATTATTCCTTTTATGTTTATATTAGTGTTATTATGAGGATTAAAAGAATTAAATTTGTTAAGCACTTAAAATAGTGCTTGTCATAAACTCTACAAATGTTTAATAATAAGTGAAAATTCCAAGAATACCACTTACTCAGTTTTCTGTCATTTTGTTGTCTATCAAGCTTAGGATCATAAATATTTTAGCATTTTCAAGACCCACACTTTCCCCAAATTTATGATAATAATTTGGCAGAGTCAGTAAAATTTCAAAAAATTTTCGGAAAATCAATAAAATTTATCTAGAAGAATACTTTTGAGTGACTCTGTGCATATGACTAAATCGAGTATTTCCCCATGGTCAGTGTTTCCAAATTCCTATATACCAGTTTGAGCTGGTCCATTGCTAAGTTGTGAACTGAACTGAACTGGTGTTTTGAACTCTTTACCTCCACACCCCACTCCAAACCGCTTCATCCATCAACTCTCATTTTCCCTCCATCCTCTAGAAACCTGCTTCCAAGAAAGTCTCTGATATCAGTCATTAGCAACTTTAATTCACATTAAATGCTTTAATTCACATTAAAAGCATTAATTCACATTAATTACACTCTTAACTTTACCTAAGAGAGACAAATGAGGTATACATATTGTTTTGTGTATTTTCACCCTCATGATCAAATCCAGGGTCTGAATCATGACTCTAACACTTAACAGCTATTTTATTTTCCTGTTCAGAAAGTGTATCCGAGGATGTCACCTCTGGTCTGGGGAGGTTGTAGGCACCATTCCCAGCTCTGTCTCTGGCAAAGGAGGAACGGCTGTTCAGGAAACTCAAACCATGGGATCACAATGATGATTGGTTCAGGAAGGGTCTAGATGCAGTATTTGGTACAACATGGTATATGAACCATCTACATAGACTAACCTGGAGTGCAGATTCCTGGCTCCACCACAAACTTAGGAAATGAGGGTAAAGTGGCCAGAAATCTGCATTTTTCATAATGAGCGATTTTTACCCTCTAAAGCCTGAGAATTTTTGGTCTAGCCTGAGAGCAGTGTGAGTAGTGCCTTTGTCCCTCTTTATTCTTCTAGGACCATATCATTATTTTGGTCTTCTGACTTCCACTGGGCAGGACAGGTACAAAGGAGAGAAGAGATGTTTTTCCAGATGTGAATTAATGACCAATAGGTTGATCAGTATTGACTGGAGCATGTGAGACTAGAGAGTAATCAGTGCACACTAGAGTAGAAGGATCAAGTTTCTGGAAAAGAAAGGGGGACTCAGTGGAGTAAGATAATGAGTTTGTAAAAAAGAATAATGCCATATTTTTGACAAATAATGAAAAGAGAAAAGGAGGAAAAAATATTTAGGAAAAGCAAAGAAATCTGTACAAGAAAATAATGGTTCAAATAAGAAGCAAACTAAAAATATAGCATGATTTTAGATAATTCATTTAAAGACATTCTAATTCACATGACCATGAAGAGTGGTACTAAAACCTGCAGAAAAGAAAATGTAATCAGATCATGCTATTTACTCCAGGACTGAGAAATTGTTTTATAGTAAATAAGAATTTGTTGGTTTTCAACCCTTAGCATCAATGCATGGGTAAAGCATGGGGCATTTTGCTGGAATTGCAGATCAAAATGTAAATATTAACAATACAGGCAAACAAGAGTAAACATGTTATTGGCAGAAGGTTTGTTGAGTAAGGAGAAAGGAATGGCAGAGGAACTACAGGGGCACAGTCCTGTGCACAGGGAAAATCATGAGGTTAGGATGAAAGCTGATTAAGCAAGAAATCAATAATAGCTAATATAGCTTGAGAGTGTGTAAGCTGGGCACTAAAGGCTGTAGGTGTATTGTTCCATTTAATCATCACAAATAACCCCATGAAGTAGGTGTTATCAGTTTCCCTGGATGACAGATGAAGAAACTAAGGCATAGGAAGGTGAGGTGAATTAAGGTTACAGAGTTCATAATCTGAAAAACCAGGATCCCAACCCAGGCAGTCATTCTCCAGAAACAGTGCTTTTAACCAATGTGCTAGTGCTTCCTCATAAATAAATCTAGCAAAATAATTACAGCTTCGAAATAGAAGGAGCAAATAAATGAAATGAATATGATGTATTGGGAGATAAGGGGCAAGGGGAGGGGAAGCAAGAAACTGTGTTTATCTTTCTCCCTTATGTTAGTTAGCAAGGTAAGAAGTACTGCCTAAAATGGATATACCCTGACAGGGAAGGATAAGCATGATGTTTAGAATTATTGGGGTAATATCAAAGCAGTTAAAACTGTCTCGGGGAGGAGAAAAGGGTGGGAAAGTTGAATTTCAGTATTATTTGAGTTATTACCATGTTCATGTATTATTTTCATAAATATATTTATTTAAAATAGTGTCAACTGTGTAAGTGCATCAAAATATGACATTCAAAATCATTTTTACATCTCTCACACGTTTATCAAAGGTTTGCCTTATCGGGATCATTATTTTCAGCTTAACGGCCTTTTTTTTTAAAAAAAAAAGTCAAGAAGTATGAATTTTTAAAATTTGTTTGAGTAGTATTTCCTGGCCTGCCAGGCAGAGGATGCAGGTCCATTAAAAGAAACTGGATTTCCACCTTGCTTCTGAGAGGTAGTTCTGACTACAAAGGCAGGCCATTCTCTGTAGCCAGGGAGCAGGAGCTTTGATCCTCTGGAACTGTAATAAACAACTTAGAGGAAAGGAATCAGGCGGCAGGGTGCCTGGAGGAGCCGGGCAGCCTGGGTGTGATGGCTTCCTTTGCTTTTACAAGACTGATCTCATAAATGTTGCAATAGGCATAGTGTTGTGCATTTTTAGGCTCAGTTATCATGATTTTCCATGTGTTTACTTCATGATGACATGAGTTAGCATTTTATACTCCCTTTAAAGTGGGGATCTCCTATTTGAATTGTCTGGTAAAAGCAATCAAAGCACTACAGCGTAAGGAAGTCACTTTTTAAGCATATCTGTCTGTTTCTCTAATCCATCTACCTATCCATTCATCTATCCAGCCATCTGCCTGTCATCTACCACCTATCTACACATCTATCCATATCTATGTCTGTTATCTGTTTATTTTTCTAGCCACCCACCCACCCATACATCTATATTTCTCTCATCTCTATTTCTCTATCTAGTTATCCATTCCCATATACAGAACCATAACAATGACTTATAAGTCTCTACCCTGCATTATTGAATTTTATCCCACAATCTTGTGAAATAGCTATGTACAGGATTTTTATCCTGATAGAGCACTGAAGACACTGAGATCCTTGAAGATTGAGTCAGCTGTTTGTTATGACACAACCAATAAATGTTGGGGCAGAGAGTTAAACTCACATCTTCCCTTTCCTCCTCTCACCTACATTCTCACATGTGCTGACTCCATTCCAGCCTCATTACCTAACTGCTCCCTGAGGACACCAGGTACCTTCATTTGGGCCTTTGCTGTGCTTATCTCCACACTCTAGAATGCTCTTCACTCAAATGGCAGACTTGATTACCTCTTTCTAGATTTTACTCAGATTTCACCCTCCTACTGAGGCTTACCCTTTCCACCCTTTAAATTGAAACCCATGCTTCTCCTTACCTCCAATCTCAATACCCATGCTACTACCTATAATTGTCCTTAGCATATCCTAGATACTCAGTGAACTTGAAATTAATAAGTGAATGAGGGGAAACGGACTTGGCCCAGTGGTTAGGGCATCCATCTACCACATGGGAGGTCTGCGGTTCAAACCCCGGGCCTCCTTGACCCGTGTGGAGCTGGCCCATGCGCAGTGCTGATGCGCGTAAGGAATGCCCTGCCACGCAGGGGTGTCCCCCGCATAGGGGAGCCCCACGCGCAAGGAGTGCGCCCATAAGGAGAGCCGCCCAGCACGAGAGAAAGTGCAGCCTGCCCAGGAATGGCGCCTCCCACACTTCCCGTGCTGCTGACGACAACAGAAGCAGACAAAGAAACAAGACGCAGCAAATAGACACAGAGAACAGACAACCGGGGGAGGGGGTGAATTAAAATAAATAAATAAATCTTTAAAAAAAAAAAAATAAGTGAATGAACTGCCTGCTGAATATGGAACTAACTGGACCTAACATAGGCATCCCACACTATTAAAAGCTGTACTTACATTTTTGCTAAAACTACTCATGTTCATGTATCTATCCAAGCCAGAAAGCTAGAAAAGGGCCGGTCTTGTTGTAGTTACCTACATCACCTTCCTCTCTTCTCACCTACTTACCATCATCCCTGCTTTCAGCTACTCTAGACCAGGAGATTGGCTTATCTTTGCTTGGTTCACTGCCAAGTTTCCCGTAAGTCTCTTTTCCTTTGTTCTGGCACCTGTTAATTCTTCCTTCTCACAGCCAACGGGTAGCATCTACATATCGTCTTGCCACTTTCTTGCTTACTGTCTTTTTGTGACTTGCCCCATCACGATGATGTTTGCCTAATCTGACCCTGCCAAACCTTGCAGCCACATCTCACACTTTACAGCCACATGTGACCACCTACCAGTATCCCACTTGCTCATGATCTTTCTTCCTTCCCTGCCTTTTAAACTGTTTTGCCTTGACTTGGAAACAGCCCTTCCCCACCTGGCTGCTCCATCTTCCTTCTTTAAGGCATGGTGCATGTTTCATCTCACTGAGTAGTAGTATAACCTCTCTGCCTGCTATTACTATAGCATTTCCACCTCCAGTTGTTTTTGGTCTATTCACCTGTTGCCCCTGCTACATTGTAAATTGCTCTGAGGCAAGTGATGCCTGTTAAGTCTCTATTACTAGGACCTGGTGCAGAGTCTAGGGTATAGTCATCACTGAATACGTAAAAAATTATGTTAAGAGCTGAGGGAAATGCTTGCATTTTTTCTCTTCCCCCATCATAAGGTGGTTCTCCTGATGTGAAGTGCCTTAGAAAAGATTGTATTTTTATATTAATTCCAGTAGAAAAACAGTAAGACTAGGGTAAGTCAGATCTGGGTGGAATTTTAACTCTTATGATATTTTAGTGGTTTAGACTAGAGCCAGGCTGGTTATTAAAGAGGATTTTTTTTCTGACATTTTTAAAGGGAATGTTGACTTCTAAGTAATATGTTATAACCTTCACTTAAAATTTTCAACAATTACAGAGCAGACCTGAGCTCGCTCTTTGTTCTTCTAGGCCTAAGTGAATGGATGTTAAGCCCATTCATTTTGGTGAAGGATGAGTGTGGGAGGATGATTAGCCTAAGTTTAAATTAAAAGGACACAAAAAAGATATTTAAACATTTTAAAGACTAAAATAAACAGATTGAGTTGGACATTACTACAAGGAAGTACACTTCTTTCCAGATGTGCAAAGACTGTTCCTGAGGAGCCCAGATACACACCGTTTCTGGAGAGCACTTTTTCTTTTTACTGGCCTAAATCTGGTCTCTTGTGCTGGAAGAAATATCTCTTATGAAGCCCTCGGTAGGTGATGGGGGTGCCCAAAATGCAAAGCAGCTACTTACCTTGCCCATGCCAGAGGTGCAGTTGCTTTAACCAAAGGTGGCAGCAGAAGTGCCTCCAAACACAGGTATTTTCCCAGTGGTGCTGGCTCCTCTAAAGCCAAAGGGGAATACTAGCTTAGAGGGACCCCAGGTGTTTTGATTAAGGGGAGAAGAGAAGTTTTCCCCTAGAAATGTATGTTGTTGTTCCTTATGACTTTGGGTAGGTGAGCCCCAGGAGAGATGGAAGGAGCGAACAGAAGGGCCCTCAAGCACAGGTATGGTGCTGTGATAGCCCCACCTACCACCACCTGGGCTATGGCCATGTGGGCCCCAGGTGCCCTGCTGGAAGGAGAGAACACCAGGGCCCCTCAGGCACAGGTGTGGTGCTGTCCCCTCCCACTGTACCACCTGTGCCTTGGCCAATTGGACCACAGGTGTCCTAGTAGAAAGTTGAAATAAAAGATGCCCCAAGCTCTGGAATGATGCTGTCCCCTCCTATTGTCCCACCTGTTTTCTGGACAGGGGGACTCCAGGTGCTTTGTATGAAGGTCGAAGCAGGGTTATCTTTAAGTACAGGCACAGTACTGGTTCCTCCTGCAGGAAGTATGCTCTGACCAGTTGGGCCCTGTGGAGCAGAAATGGTGCTGCATCTTCTGCTTGGCCTGCTTCAAAGATGAGAGCTCCAGATGTGGAACTGGGTCCTGGAGCAGACACACTGACCCATGGCTACTACTTCCCACAGGGTTGCAGATCCCCAAAAGGGAAGTGGGCCAAGGGTGATGTTTGCAAAGAGTGAGCTACTGTCCCCAGTGCTGGGCGTCTTAGTGGCAGTCGCAGAGCCCAAAGCTGTGGATGTGCTAGTGGTGGCAACAGCAGGTCACCTGGGTGCTGACTGGGATGCCAAATCTGGAACCTGGGGATGTCAGTCCTGCAAAAGCTGGTGGTGGTACACCACCAATAGGTGGCTGGGCTGTGGGAGAACTGAAACTTGCAGCTTGTGCTGTGATGACAAGTATCCCAATGGAAAGGAGGGGTTAAAACTGTTGGCTCCCAGTTGCTGCCCACTGGGGACCCCAAATGTGGGCTGAGGCATGGCTCCTGGGTAAAAGGGAAGGTTATAAGTTGGAGGTGGGCCATGGACTGACAGTGCAGGCAAGCCAGTGGAGAGTTGGTTTGAGACAATGCTGCCATTGTGTGGTGCTGTGTAAAAGGGGAAGAAGTTCTTCCTGGAAACTGGAGCAGATTGGAGATAGATCACAGCCTGGGAAGGCGCCGTGGTGTCCATATCTTCAGGATCAAAGGTAGGCCTAGGTGCTGAGTGTACAGAGGTGCTGCCTACTGGAGTATAAGCAGCCACATAAGGAGTGATGGGCAGGCCAGTGAATACAGAAGCACTGGGAAAAGTGGCTCTCTGCTGCTGCCCACCATGGGCCCCAAATGTGGGCTGAGGGGTGGCAACTGGACCAAAGGGGAGGTTGGAAATTGGGGGGTGGGGTGGATGTAGTGTCCATTGATACAGGCAGGTTGGTGGAAACTGGGGCCTTTGTAAGAGGTATTTGCTTCATATTACAATGGGCATGGGCAAATTGGAGGGAACTCACAACAGGGCTGGGAGGGTACTTGAAAATAACAGCCACGGAAGGGGGAGTGGTGTCCATATCAGTTACATTAGGGTCTGAGGCAGGCTGGGAGGTCCAGTGTGCAAATATCCTGGCTGGGATGGTGAGCATGACCATGGGAGTAAATAGGCACTAGCTGGTAAAGACAGAGATACTGGTGGAAATGACAGTGGGAGGGGTTATTACGAATAAAGGAGCAGAATCTATGCACATGGCTGTGGGTGATTGCGTTCTGTGAGTGGTCTGCTGGAAGGAGAGGGTTAAGGCATTAGGAGGAGGTCAGAAATAGATGTTGCAGCCACCAGCGAATGTGAAGGTGTGGTAGCCTCAGGTGGGTGTGAGGCTGTGGCACCCAAAGGTGGACACAAAGCTGTGGCAGCCTTAGTTGGACACGAAGCTGTGGCAGCCTCAGGTGGACGCGAACTTGTAGCGGCCTCGAGAAGTCGAGATGCTGTGGCAGCCTTGAGCAGATGTAAAACTGTGGCAGCCTTGAGTGGACGCAAAGCTGTGGCAGCCTTGAGCAGACATGAAGCTGTGGCAGCCGTGAGTGGACACGAGTGTGTGGCAGTCTCAATTGGATGTGAAGGTGTGGCAACTTTGAGAAGATGTGAAGGTGTGGCAGCCTTGAGCGGATGTGAAGCTGTGGCAGCCTCAGGTGGATGTGAAGCTGTGGCATCTGTCAGTGAATGCAAAGGGCCACTGTTCTCAATAGGTGAAACCTCAGAGGGGGGTTGACTCTAAAGGGCGACAAAGATTGAGTAGGAAGAGCAAAATATTTTTAAGAAAACAATATTTTAAAAACATTTTAATAATATAGTAATTTAGAATTGCCTCTTGAGCCTACTCTCAACTTGACAAATTTGTAAGCCATCAATCTCCAATCAGATCAAATCAACCTAGGAGTGTTCAACCACAAAATGATATTGTGATAGTGATAATAAACATAGCTGACAGCCTGTTTTCCTGTCTGACTCACCATCATTGTAATTCTTATAGAGTTAATGTGGGGCCATACCAAGAGATCCATGGAACTTATTAAATGAACTTTTTCCCCTCAAAATAACTTTAATTAGTTTCCTTGTTTTCAGCCTCTTTTTTCTCTTCTGCCCTTCACTCTAACCAGAACTCACCAAAACAGAAAGCCCTTCTTACCATAGTCTTTTCTTGTTTTATCCACAACCCCTTCACTGCATTTTTGCCTTTAGAAATGTATTAAAATCATTGTGATTGATGACTTTCACACTAACAATTTCTTGGCTTTCATTGGTCCACCAATTTTAGTATTTCTATACTTTCATTTAAATACCATTTCAGGAATAACAGAAGTAAATACATGTCCCTGACGTACCATTTAAAATGAACATTTCTGTGGATTACAGTATCATCCCATTTTCCCATGGCAGAAGGCCAACTGTGGCAGATTGAATTATGTACCCCAGAAAAAAAGCAAAACTAGTTCTTATTCATAGTTCCATTTTAGTCAATGTGAAGACATTGTAAATAGGATCTTTTAAAGGTGTTTTTAGTTAAGGTATAGCCAACTGAATCAGGATGGGTTTTAGTCCTCTCACTAGAGGCCATATGAAGAGAAAGCCATGGGGGAGCTGGGAACAAAGGTCAGTGGGAACCCAGAAGAGAAAGGAAAGGATATCATCACATTTTGGGATAGTCAAGGAACCCAAGTATGCCGGCCAACTGAAATGCTCTCAACCAGGGAGAAAGCAAGGCTTCTAACTTCTGTATGGGGGCATTTTCAGGACTTGGAGTTGTCCTGAATGATATTACAGGGACAGATGCAGGACATTATATATCCTGCCATAAGCCACTGACTGGACTGGGGGAGAGTGAAAACTACAATGTAAACTATAATCCATATGGTGTAGCAGTGATCCAAAATGTGTTCACCAAATGCAGGGAATGTGTCACACTGCTGAAAGAGGTTGTTGATGTGGGAGGAGTGCGGGTTTGGGTGGGGAGTGGGGTAAATGGGAACCTCATATTTTTTAATGTAACATTTTGTGTGATCTGTATATCTTTAAAAAAATTATTTATTTATTTAATAAAAAATTTGCTAAAAAAAAATTCCTATTGTCAAGCCAACCTATTGTGTGGTATTTGTCATAGAAGCCTGGAAACTAAGACACCAAACCTTGACATTAGCTGATGTAAGCTTCTATATTTCAACTTTTCTTGAACAATCACTAAGGCATGGTAATTTGTAATGGGAAAACAAGATCTATCCCAAGGATTTGATTTGGAGGATTAAATTAGATAATGAACATGAACATTCTTTGTAAAGTTTAATCCTCTATAAAAATGTCTTATTTTAATTATATTTGTTGTTATTTCAAGTTTACTTACATATGTGTATGTGAGGAAGTACCTTTCAGTTTACTGTTTTGAAAACCAGACTATATTTCCTTCTAGCTCAATGGAAATGGCATTGTTTGTAAAGGTTAGGAGTGAGATCATAGATGTTTTTTTTTTAAAGGTTTATTTTATTGTTTCTTTCCCCTTTCCCTCCCCCACCCCAGTTGTCTGTTCTCTGTGTCCATTCGCTGTGTGTTCTTCTATGTCTGCTTCTATTGTTGTATTGTCAGCAGAACCAGGAATCTGTGTCTATTCTTCTTGAGTCATCTTGCTGCATCAGCTCTCCAGTGTGTGCAGTTCCATTCCTGGGCAGGCTGAACTTGCGCTGGGCGGCTCTCCTTACAGGGCGCACTCCTTGCGCAGGGCTCCCCTACGCGGGGGGCACCCCTGTGTGGCACGGCACTCCTTGCTCGCATCAGCACTGCATGTGGGCCGGCTCCACACAGGTCAAGGAGGCCCTGAGTTTGAACTATGGATCTCCCATGTGGTAGACGGACGCCCTATCCTTTGGGCCAAGTCCGCTTCTCCATAGGTGTTTCTTGATACCTATAATGTCACAATATTTTTCACAACTAATTTATTCATGTATTCCTCCTTCCAGTTTTGTTGAGGATCCCTTTCAGGCCAGATCTTTTACATGAAATATTGGCAAATGTTCTCCAGATTTTAAATATCTCAGACTTTGCAGGCCATATACAGTTTCTTGTAGCTTCCCTTCCTCTTCCTTTAACACTTTCAAACTGTAAGAACCATTCTTAGCTCACAAATCTTGCAAAAACAGACTGAGGGAGTGATTTGGACCCTGGGCTACAGTTTGCCAATCCCCATGGTACATCTTTTTTGAGTAGAAGGCATGTCTTTTGGTAAATTACTCCCTGCTCTTGTACTTGCTTTCTTACAGTCTCTAATTAGCATGGCATCCATAGTGATCCTATTAAAATATGTCAGATTGTATTACTCACATCTCTCCAATGGCTCACTCAAAGCAAAAGGCTGCATCCTCAAAATGCCTCCAGGGCCCTACTCAAGCGTGATCCTTCATTTCCTTTCTGACCTCATTTCTTTCTCTTCTCCATTTCCTCACTCTCTCTTCCCCTACCCCTGACATCTTTCTATTCCCTGAATACTCCAGGTAGAACTCTTGCCTCATGGACAATATCCATGATTTCTATCCAGATAGCCATCATTTCATGTTGAATGAAGTAAAGCACCTAAATACATCAGTTTATTTCTTCTCTGCAATCTCCCACATGCCTCTGTACTAGCTCTGTGTTAGAATAAAGAGAGAAATTTTAAAAGGACTATTATCATCATTATGAGAGTGTATAGAATTAAATATGGCCTAATCCAAAGATATACTTTATTTTAATTCTCTATGTTAGGATGGAATCTTCCATGTATATTCTGAAACAAACAATTCACCCAGCATGTTTGGAATGGCAGCCCAGACATAAACCTTCAATTACTAGTTTTGTTTTCTCCACAGAATCATCTTCAGATACTATTCTTCTCTATGTACATGGCATCTCACCAGCTTTCATTATTTCTAAGATACCTTTTAATACTTAGTTCTCCAATTTCAATCTTGCCAAACCTGTAACAGTTACATAGAACATGACATGTTCTCAATCTTAATCTGCATTCCTGTGGGGGTGAACTCATTGTAAATAGGACTTCTTGAAATGCTATTTTTTAAAGTGTGGCCCAACTGAGTGAGGATGGGTCTTAACCAGATTCTCGGAGGATTTATAAAGAGGACCTGGAAGTTACAGAAGTCAGAAAAGAAGATGCCTCTATGTGATGTGAGGCAGAGATTCAAGCCAAGGAACACGAAGGATTGTGGCAAACCAGCACTGGAACACAATGGACCTGGGAGGAAGCAACCCTTCTAGTGACTGAACCTGTGAGATAATACATTGCTATTATTCAAGCCAGCTTATTGTGTGATATATGTCATAGCACTCTGGTAAGCTAAAACACCACTACAAAATAATTGTGACCTCTTGGTAAAGTCATAGTTTGTCTAGGGCCCTTCTCCCATTCTTTAATTTGCAGAGTTGTACTAGTTGACCAAATATAACATCTAGATTCTTTTATAGTGATAGTTTAAATGTTCTTGGTAATATAAAACAAGTGAAAGACAATGACCACTCTCAAGCTACTCCATATCTCTTTAACTATGACTTTAGACTGTAACTTTAGAAATGCCTCCATTTTACAGATAAGATGACAGAGGCACTGGGTAAACTGACGGTTTTTTAAAATGCTCCAAAGAAGATGGAACTAAACCTTAAGTTCCCTTCTCTTCTTCAGCTCACCTAGCTAATGTATAAACTACTGAGAATTAAGCTGTGAAGCATATTAGAAGGGTGTTTTAATAGAGGCTGTTCTTAATAGGATTTTCAGCTGATAGCAGGGAACATTGCAATTCTCAAAAGATCAACTAATCTTGTGAGATTTACAGCCCTATTTTCATGTCAAGCAAGTTGTATTAAGTGTTAGATAGCTGAACTTCTGGATTCTTCTCTAAACTAAGATTCTGAATCTCTGGAGGTTCATGTTATGCTAGCTGAAATTTATGCCAGATAAGGCATTTTCTAGAAAGCAGATTCAAGCTTTTATATTCATGTGCAAGGAATAAACTTTGTGAGCTGGGATGGGATTTAAGCCCTCATCTTTAGAGTGGTAATAAGCATCTGGTGAAATATAATCATTATGGAATGTATTTCCTCAAAATAGAAAAATATTAAAATCAGGTTTTGAGTACTAAATATGTATTTATGCATTTACTTACCATACATGTATTTATTGTATCTACCAAGTGAATTATCTTTGGGAAATGTGAAACTTTTTTTTTTCTGCTTTCCCACAGGTTTGTGATCTCCTAAGCAAGAACTGTTTCATTAACTTCAAGAACCAGCATCTCTAATACAGTGCCTAAGATAGAGTAGGTTATCAGTAAATATGCATAGATGAATTTACAAATGGAGACATGACTCTTCTTCCAGGTGAACACATTCTTAATGGCCAAGCCAGAGGAAATAGGAAAAAAAATCATTTTCAGTTATAGCATTGCAATTGTTATAAATGATGCATACAACAAATGTAATTACATACAACTTATGGAATCCCCATAAGAGAAACCATTTGGAAAAAGGAAAGATGGATTTTGGACAAATCATGGGGCAAGGCACAGAGAACCTAGCATTTGGGCTAAGCTTGAGTTTAAATCAAGTTTGCAGTGTGGTGATATGGGTGGAGGTAGTGGCATAATCTCAACTGGACTGTTATGCAGAGTTTATGAGGGTTGTCTAAGGTCCAACAACAATTACATAGTAGAACTAGAATCAAACTAAGGTCAGATGAACTACAAATAACAGTCTCTTTCCATGATACCATGTTGCCTTTGACAGTAAATATTTTGGTGGATTTGTACAAGCTGGCCCCATACTGAGGGTGGGGAATAATGACAATGAAGACTGGTGAAATGCATCTAAATACTACTTTAGAGTGAATGGGTCCCTGAGCTGCTCGCAGTGAATGTGGAGAATCCATCTGAAGGCTCAATGAAAAGACTTACTGAGTGATTGAAGCTGCAGCAAAGAACAATGACAAGAAGGGGAGGCATGTATGGGTGCACAGGGGATAAACTATTTCTTAATGACCTAAGAACTATCAACACTAAGACCTCAGCATCAGCAGATTGTAAATAATGGATGAAATCCAGGTCCACATGAATTTAATCTTTGACAACAGCTAGTATAAGTAGAAGGACAAGAGAATGCTGAGCCACCCCCAAATAAATTCCAGTGGCTCTGACCACAGAAATTGCATCCCCCTCTATATAACTTTTAAAAACTCTTTGCATATTGTTATGCAGATAAGATAATTTTAAAATATTTCATTGTTTCATCCCTAGAGCAAGTAGAAAAACCATGGATATCATAGCTCCTTCCTATTTATTATTCACCACCAAAGTCTAAATCATTATCAAAACCTTTACATTCCACTTCTTGAGTTATCCTTCTAATTTGTTCTCTGATTTTCCCAGCAGGCCCTTATTGTTTTGAAGTTACTAATTCTCTTTTCTTTCCCCTTGAATTACTCCTCAATAATGGATTTATTTACATTAAGCTTTCTAAAATGCAAATATGATCATTTCAGTTGAATCATATCAAGGAAGGACTCTTTCATAGGTATTCATGGTGCCTGCATTCATCCAACCTTCTCTCCTGCCATGCCCCATTCACATCGCAAGATTATATGAACAATTCAGTATCTTAAATTATGCTTTTCCCTCCATCCAGAATTCTTTTTTCCCTGTTGTGTACCTGGAAATTTCCAGTTCACTCTTTGAAACTCAATTTACATATTATCTCTTTTGTGAAGTCTTCTCTTTAGCCTTTTGATTACACTCCTTTTTGCCACCAGTTCACTTTATTTTTCTCCTCTTCCTCTCCCTCTCCCTCCCTTAGTGTGTTTTTTTTCGCTGTCTGTGTCCATTTGTTGTATGATCTTCTGAATCTATTTCTATTTTTGTCTTCTCTTCTTTCTCCTCTAGGATTCATGGGGATTTGATCCTGGAGACCTCTGATGTGGAGAGAGATTCCCTGTCAATTGTGCCACCTCAGTTCCTGGTCTCTGCTGTGCTTCACCTTGACTCTCCCCCTTGTCTCTCTTTTTGTTGCATCATCATCTTGCTGCATGACTAACTTGCATGGACACTGGCTCACTGTGTGGGCACTCGGCTTGCCATGCAGACACTCGGCTCACCACTCAGGCACTGGCTCACCATGTGGGCACTCACATGGGCACTCAGCTTGCCATGTGGACACTCGGCTCATTGCACAAGCACTCGGCTCACCACACGGGCACTGGCTCCCTGCACAGGCATGCTTTCTCTTCTTCTTTTTCACCAGGAGGCCCCAGGAATCGAACTTGAATCCTCCTATATGGTAGGCAGTGGCCTTAGAGCCATATCCACTTCCCCACCAGTGCACTTTTGCATAGGCAATTACTACCCTTGCTACACAGAATTGTGCTTTTACATATCTTTCTCTTTTCCTTGATAGAGACTTCTTAGAGGCCAGGGATCACCATTTTTGTTGTTGATTGGAATTGCCTTAGGATGGTGCTTGGAGAACAGTGGTTAGCTATCAACGTGAAATTTGAATAAGTTAAAAACAGTGGATAACATAATACTTATCACCTTACAGATATAAAAGAGAATGAACATTGGTGTTGTTGACTAAAGTTCACCTCTAATAAGTAGTAGCAGTGCTTGACAACATCAGAATATCTTCCCACTGTTTTATACATTCCATCTTATGTTTTTCCTTATTTCCATCTATGTATTTAAGACTTATCCCAGAAATCAGGTATGAAGGCAGGACTGGGCCAGAGGTATATTTTGGTGTAATTTGGTGTACTTTGGTGTAATTTGGTGTACTTTTGATGAGAAAATTCTGAAGAATACAGGTCCACATCCTGTCTTTGAAGCATATAGCAAGATCTACTTTCAGAGAGTTTTATTAGCAGCTAATCAAGATGTTTTTGCTTAAGTCTCCTGATTAGCCAGTAGTGTACTAAGAGTAAATCTGGGTTAAAGTAGCTTCTGATTTGTTTTACATTTTAGATGTGTTTTATTTGGGGGGGAAGAAGAGTGCAGGAATGTGCCTTCTTTGTTCCTGATGTTTCAGTTCTGCCAAGAGAGCTTTTTAGGGTTATTCCAAGCTCTGTTCCTTTTCTCCTTCTTCTGGAGTGGTCAAGAAAACTGTCGGGAAAATTTGGAAAGAATTAACTGGGCACTCTTATCTTGATTAATTCTCTTCTCTTCCTTGAGAGTGTAGATGGGTTTCTTCTCTTTCTCCAACCTTATGGATTACAAGTTGATAAGTCTGCTTATTTCTGGAGTTGTTATCAGACCATTTGGTTGTAATTCAGACCTTAGTTCTTAAACCATGGTTTTCAAAAGTAAAAATGGTAATTTGACCTCCAACTCTACTCTGTTATTTGCTAATTTCTTCCAAACTTGAAAAGAAGAAAGGTGTTTTACTTATTAGAAGACTATTTTAAAAACCCAATATTTGGTGGATTATTTAACAGCATCAAGTAATAGAAAGGAGTCGAATTTGAGAGAGTAAAATATCCATGTGGAGAGGGATTTGCTATTGCCAGGAAAGGTAGATTTGTACCTTGGAGCTGCTATAACAAATTGCCAAGAATTTGATGGCTTAAAACCATAGAAATTCATTCTCACATAGTTCTGGAGACTTGAGAAGTCTGAAATCAAGGTGTCGGCAGGGCCATGCTCACTCCAGAGGCTCTAGGACAGAATGTGTTCCTTGCCTCTGCTAGCTTCTGGTGGTTGCCAGCTTCTTTGTCTTATGGCCACATCATTCCAATATCTGTCTCAGCCTTTACATCACCTTCTCATCCTTGTATCTATGCTTTCTCTTCTGTCTGTATCAAATCTCCCTTCACCCTTTTGTAATAAGGATACTCATAGGTTTTAGAAACCATCTGGGTAATCTAGCATGATCTCCTCATCTCAATAGCCTTAACATAATGACAGCTGCTAATACTCTTTATCTAATTACAGTAACATTTACAGGTCCAGAGGTTAGGATATGGGCATGTCTGGGGGTAGGGGCATAATTCAATCCACTACACAAGTAGAGGGTTTATCTTGACTGATGACTGCAACTTATGACATAAGAAAATGGCTTTCTCTAGAGGGAGGGGACATAAGTAAAGGCTTAAAGAAGTGGTTTCAGTTGCAGGTGGTTGAATGACTGGAGCAGAAAGATGAAAGGACCAAGAAGATCCTTAGTGTACAGAGAACTTTATCTGACACTGTGGATGCTCAAGAGTTTACTGTGCAGGACAGTCTCAGGAAGCTTCCCACCTTAGCTTACTTTTGAGGCACAGCTTTTCCTAAGAAGCCTTGACTGAGACAAAATTCAATTGTAGAAAAATAAACTCTACAGGACTTGTCAGCATTATCATAGGTGGTTTGCCCATAGGCTCAAATGATTCCCTTTACCACATGGATCCAAGTTGGCTCAGAGTTGGTTATTCATATATGGGAGAGAAATGTTCTGTAGAAGGCACCTTTCTCGTGCCTATTCAATTCCACAGTAGGAGGCAGTAAAAATGGGCAATGTAGAACAGGACCATAGAATCTACACATGGGGGACTAGTAAGGCAATGTCATGAGATAGAATCCATAATAAACTCAGAACTGCGGTGCGAGAATCAGGGTGATCAAAGAAGTGTAAATTGACAGTCCATGCATAAGAGCTGCAGTCTCCTGGTTCTGTCTAAGTTCACGGGTCAAAAATTTCAAATAAGTGGCAAAGAGTAGCAGACATTCTAATGAGGCTAAAACCAAGGAGATTTTACCTTTTTTTTCCTCTCTTTTTCAAATGCCATTGAGTTTCTGCTATGTTCTTTTGGCCATACTCTACTAAATTCTGAACTGAGGTTTTCATCATTGACCATGAAGAACTTTGGATATGATTTAATTAATATGTTTCTCACCTATTCCAGAGACTTCTGGGAGGAAAATTAAACCTGCCTACCTTTTGTCCTTGGACAAAAGAGCATCCCCATGAAAATGAGAGAAGTACGATCTTGGTAAACTTCTGGTCTTTTTTCCTGAGCAGGATAGCCATAATACATTGACTATGAACTTAAAAGCCCAGTTAAATAGATTTAAAAGCAGAAGATTATTAGTGACAATTTTTCTTCTTGCTTCCTAATACTACCTTGATGTGAAGGGAATTTGATAAGTAAGTTTTAAACTCCCAACCCTTTACTCAGTGCCACTGGGTAAACAAAGTGGCATATTCCAAAGTGTAAATTTGGAAAGAATAGCTGATTAAACTTTGCTCAGGTCTTCTTCATCTTACTAATAGAGATAAAGCTTCTCTGCTCCTCTATTCTACATGGGTGGGGGTCTAACATGGGCATACCTCTCTCACATGGAGTTGTCTAGATCCAAGCTGCTTGCTACTGAATAGGTACATCTGCATGATTCTGGAGTTCAATTAGCACATACATGTTGCCCTTTCATTAAGGCAAGTCTTCTATCATGGACTATATCTGTAGAATAGTGGCATCAGGGCTGGCTGCATCATTTGTGTGGTCTAGTACAAAATGAAAATGCAAGGAAAATGTGATGTTAAAGGTATTAAATATAAAGCCTTTTCTTTCATGAGCTTTCTCTTGAATTGTCATGGTATTTTCTATTTTTTATTTAAGGATTGTCTAAGGAAATAAAATTTGAATTTTTAAGTTATTAGTATGAATTTTACCATTCATCTTTAGACTGTGCAATGCCAGTTCAAGTTGTAAATATAAGAACACCTAACTTATGTGGAATCACCAAAATTACACAATTCCTATTTTTTTATTTAATTTAATTAAATTAATTAATTAATTGCTCTCCCCTCCCCACCCCAGTTGTCTGTTCTCTGTGTCTATTTGCTGCGTGTTTTTCTTTGTCCGCTTCTGTTGTTGTCAGTGGCACGGGAATCTGTTTATTTTTTGTTCTTGCTGCGTTCATCTTGTTGTGTCAGCTCTCTGTGTGTGTGGCGCCATTCCTGGGCAGGCTGAATTCTTTTGTGCTGGGCAGCTTTCCTTACGGGGCGCACTCCTTGCACGTGGGGCTCCCCTACGCGGGGGACACCCCTGCATGGCAGGGCACTCCTTGTGCGCATCAGCACTGCGCATGGGCCAGCTCCACATGGGTCAAGGAGGCCCAGGGTTTGAACCACGGATCTCCCATGTGGTAGATGGACACCCTATTCACTGGGCCAAGTCCGCTTCCCACAATTCCTATTTTGTAGCTTTTATATGCATATGTATTTCATTTTCATGAGAAGAGTGGAAACACTGTACAAACTAACAACTGCTTTTATTTCACTTCTTGATATACACACATTATACCAACATTGGCAAACCTTCAACTTACTATTAAGTAAGGAAGGACTTGAAAGAAAATAACTGAGTTGCCCTATCTTTCCTTTTCCTACTAATTCATTATATTTAGTTTGAGTGGTTTATACAGGTAAATAAAATGAATAAATAAGGGTATGGTAGGGTTTGTAGGTCATTCTTATTTCTCACAACACTATTTCCTTCTTTATGTTTTAGAAGCAAATTCTGTTTTGAACGGATAGCATTGCTTTGCGGGGCTGCCAGCATTCCTGCTCACTTGGTCTTAGAAGTATTGATTTGAACATTAGCTCAGAATTCTGGTGGACCTATAGTACATGGGAATTCAGGTGAGTACAAAGTAGAATATTATGGAAGCCACCTAGCAAGCATTGTGAACATTACATGCGAATGTGACAGCCGGGAGTGGTGGCAGACAGACATAATGCCCCTGTCTCTTCTGTTCATTTGTATGGTCCCTTGTCCCATTGGACTTCGCTTACAATATACATGTTCGAAGATAAAATTATTAAGAATTATTAAGAATTTTGAGATGGCAGCAGTAGAATGTTAACCTGAGCACAGGTCCCTTCTGGGCCCGGGACCAGGGCAACAGCACACATCATATGCCCATAAAGCCAGCCCTGGTTATTATTTTGATCTCCATCTTTAATCTTATTTATCAATTTATTGAGAATCTTGGTGGGGGTATATTCTCTTTATTGTTCACCAATTTGGATATATCAACAAAATGATCAACTGAAACTGTTACTTACTTTGTTCTGTGTCATCTCTGAACTTGAATATCACTTATCACCTGCCTCTCATTTACTTGGAACTTAGCATGTAAAGGTTTAATGGTGCGTTTTCCCAATGGAGGTCAAAATTCCTGTCAAACTCAAGATCTCTAGAATGTCATGTTATCTGAGATCATATAGCTTGTTGGTCATTGGGACCTCTGGAGAAATTCTAAAGTGAACTTTGAGCCTGCTATTCAGGCTCAGTCCACACTGGAGTTAAAGTTTTTAATAGAAGAAGAGAAGACTGGTCTATCCTAAAACAAATTTCATCCAAATGTGGCCTTTGGATTACCTGCAGCAAGCTCACCTAGAGTGTTTGTTAAATTGAAGCTTTCTGAGCCCCATCAAAACTTCAGAGTCAGGATATCTTTAGTTAGGGCTCTGGAATCTGTAATTCAAAAATACCCCCCAGGGAATTCTTATGCACACTTAAGTTTGAAATTCAGTAAGGGATGGATATTGAAAAAAAGTACAAACATAAATGTCATGAACACTTCCCCAGGTAGATGGAAGAGGGTGGCCCCCAGTGTCAAAGAGAGAGAGTATCAGATTTTTGTCCAGACTGATTACTCACTTTCCAGAGGAATTTATCCACCTGAAAGAAGTCTCTTTAGGACTGGAAATGTATAATGTTTTAGAATCAATTTATCTAAAAATTACTGAAGTAGCTGTTATCCTTGTGTGTGTGTGTATATGTGTGTGTGTGAATCTCTAATCCCACTCCCATTTTTTTGGCATGGGAAGTGCTGAGTCCTCATCAGAGCAAGAATGGAACTGTTTGCCATGAATCAGGGCCTGTGAACAAACTTAGTGGAAGTTTGGGGGTAGAGGAGGTGGAGCATTCAGAGTTTAGCATCTGGTTCACAGATAGCCCCAAAACGGAAGAAGCAAAACTAGCTCCTGGATGTAGAATCATAACAGAATTATACCCTAATCCTTGGTTTTCCTCTGGCTGTTACAGCTAAAGGAAGAAAAAGAATTCCTGCTGGTTATTTTCTTCTGTGTACAGAATTTAGTACCCTCATTGAGCCACTGACAGACCTCTCCCCACAAACTAAATTATAAGCATTTTATAGAAAAGGGATTATGTTTTATAGCTCTTGTCTTTTGTCCCAGTGCCTAACCATGCCTGGAATAAATGACGCCCTGTATGACCATATGTTGATTTATTTTAGACAACGTAAGTACATGCATGTTCTTATTTCTCTCTGAGAAATGAGAAATTTACTCAAATTCCACAACATTCAAACATCAAGCCCTTAAATTTTCTTGAACCCAGAGATCTACAGATTGTTGCCATACCCCTCCTCCTATTCTACCATTCTCTCAGATGGTCCTCCTAAAGTATAGTTATTTCCTTTAAGAGAAAAGAAATAGGATTAGAAGGATGAGCAAAGAGAAAGAAATTGATTCTCAGAAGAACTACTTTCACCAAAGTAAAGCTAAAAAGGTCAAAAAGTCAAATTAGTATGGGATTTATGATTATTATGAATGATAAGGAGCATTGACAAGAAATATCACAGTGCTGATTGCTATTGTCATCTTTTCACTTTCCATTACAGTTGTTTATATTATTTTCAGGGGATTTTACTGAAGTTATTGAGGTTTTTTTTTAATAATAGTCAAATTGGAAAAAAAAAACCCTACAAATCCCTTGAAATGCCAATACAAAGAAAAATGAGTCAGAACATGAAAAATGTTTTAGACAAGTTGACAACATATATTCTTTGTTCATTTCTCTTTTTGAAAGAAGATTCATCTTATTCACACCCACATGTACAAGACACTGAATAAAATATAACCAATCACCCTGTGGGGATAAAAATGAAAAGACAAGTTTGGTTTGAGAAAACTCTTCTATATTATTCCTAGTATATCAGTGAATTTGTCACATAAAAGCATTTTCAAATATTCTCTAATTTTTTTGTATTTTATTTTTTGAGGATTTGTGTTATCTCAATATAAAGTAATTAAAAACACATGCAGAGGTAAATAATTTTAACATTTGGTATTTGAATATCCCTTTCAGTTTTCTTTTTCCCACTGCTTCCTATAATCTTTTAAGATAGCCCTACATACACTTTACAAAATCTCTGCAGCCTACAACCCCCCACAGATGTCACTCAGATTTTGAGGACAGATACGAATTTGGTTGAGCTGGGAGGGGTATAGATTATATAGTTTTCAAATTTCAACTTTTTTTTTTTTTAAGGAGATACCAGGGATTGAACCTGGGACCTTGTTTATGAGAAGCAGATTCTCAACCACTGAGCTACACCCAGTCCCCTCAACAATTTAAAAGTCCTTTCGGAAGTAATTCTGATTTGAACCCAAGTTCTGTTGAGTCATAAAATATATTTCAGATATGCCAATGTGTGTCTGTTTAAATGTGAAGTCCCTTTACTGGGGAATTAGGAGTATATTTACATGAGCAACTTAAAAGCATTCAGGGAAAGAATTTATCATAACCAAGAATCAGATACAATAGTTCAGTGGAACAGAATAGAGAGCCTGGAAATAGACCCACATGGAAATAGACCCCAGGGGTATCTGATTTCGACAAAGGTGCAAAGACACTTTGATCCCTACTTTCCACCGTATATAGAATTAACTCAGAATGAATCATAGACCAAAATGTAAAACGTAACTCTATAAACCTTTTAGATGAGAACATAGATGAAAATCTTTGTGACTGTGGTTAGGCAAAGATTTCCTAGAGATAGCACCAAAAACAAGATCCATGAAAGAAAATTGATAAATTAGATTTCATTAAAATAAAAAATTTTAGCTCTTTGAAAGATCATTAAGAGAATGAAAACAAGCTGCAAACTAGGAGACAATATTTGCAAATCATGTATCTGTTAAGACTTATATGTATAACATAACTCTCAAACCTCAATAAGAACAAACAAAAACAACTTAAAAATTGACAAAATATTTCAAAATAGGTTTCACAAAGGACAATATATGGATAGAAAATAGGCTCACAAAAAGTTGCTTAACATTAGTTATTAGAGAAATGAAAAACCACAGGAACATACTACTATATACTAACTAAATGACTGAAACAAAAATCTAAACACACCAAGTGTTGGTAGGGAAGTGTAGGAACTGGGACTCTTACACACTGTTGGTGGGGATGTGAAATGGTATGGTCACTTCAGAAAACAGTTTAGCAATAATTTAAAAGTTAAACTTTATCCCACCATAAAAACCCAGTCCTTCCACTTCTGATATTTACCCAAGAAAAATAACAGCATATCTTCATATAAAGACTCATACACAAATGTTCATAACAGCTTCATTGTTAATAGCTAAAACTTTAAAAACCAAATGTTCATCAATAGGTGAATAAATAAACATTGGTATATCCATACAAAGGAATACTAAGAAAAACAGAAATAGACTATTCATATACACAACAATGTGGATTAGTCTCAAAATAATTATGCTGAGTTTAAAAAAAAAAAAACAACCACCAGACAGGAAATGTCTGTACTGTATGATTCCATTTATATAGATTTCTAGAAAATGCAAACACATTTACAGTGACAGCAGATCAGTGGTTACTTGGGGATATGGAGGAGCAGGGTGGCAAGGTGGGCAAAAGCAGAAAGGAAAGGTAATGAAGGGGCGTGAGGATATTTTTATTTCCTCGATTGTGTGGATGGTATATTCATATGTCAGAACTTACCAGATTGTATACTTTAAGTATGTGTGACATATATATCAATTATATTTTAAGAAAGCCACTAAAACAATGTCAGGAACAGGAGTTTGTCCCGACAAAAAAGTTCCAAAGAACAGAAAAGCCTAGTCCAGTATTGTGCCTTTCAGGTGAATTTTTCCTATAGTTTATTTCTCTCAAAATACATATCTGGGGTATTGTGAGAGGGGGGTTCTTAATAAAAGCTAGTAAAGCTCAATTCATTGATATCTCAGCAGTAGTTTTGATACCTCTCTAAAAAGTAAAACAGAAAAGGGGAAATTTTATTCCGTTTATACTGAGAACATTATATAGGTTCATTGCATTCAGCACATGAGGCTTATGATCCCATTGAGGCTTATCAAAGGCTCTGGTACATGTCTCTGTGCACTGTTATGGTGGCACATGGTGAGAATTGGTCTGCCTGAGGTTACTGACTCTGGTGAGATGCCTTCTCACGGCTTCATGCACATGGAGACTGTATAGCCATATCTGGAGCAGGAGAGGAAGAAAATTGGAAAGTTCTCTATGGCAGTTGAAAGAATTTTGTTGGTATAACTTCAGTAAACATGACTTACACACATAAGTCATCATTTTTTAAAGATAAATGCAGATACAATGACGGTAGGATATAAATGCTTAAATGAGCCCTAAATTATTGCCATCAAATTTCTTGGGTATGTGAAACTTCCTGGATTGAATACTTGAAGAATTATTAATCACTAGCAGAAGGCCATCAGGTATTATGTGTTCTGACTTTTTTTTTCCTCAAGGGAGATTCCCTTAATTTGATAGTCTTAATTGATATTTCCAGTGACTCCTGAAAAAAGAGAAATGTAAAAGTGCCTTCATTCTCAAATAATTAGGAGATGAGGAAACTATACTGGTAATCCTAAACCCCTTATTTGAAATGTTTCCAGATTTTAGCCATTTGAAGTGCTGTGTTTTCTCAACTACTTGTTTATCTAAAATTATTATTATTTAATATTCTTTGAATCACATTTCTCCTACAGGGGATGAATATACCAAAACAGATAACATCTATTTCAAGGGCTTTCTACTTTAATAGTCTCCCAAAGTTTATATAATGGAGTCTTAAGCTGCTACGAAGATTTGACAAGCATGTTTCTCAGCAGTTCTGGAATTTATGTTAGGTAGCTTTTAGTGCAGACAGAGCAAAGAAAATTTACTGAATTCCTAAATAGCCAGTGATGCATGTTTTATTAATATTCCTAGTGGTGATAAATACTTTTTCTTGCTATTCTGCCTTAGTATTCTTTAAAATGGACAGAAATACCTGGCCATTTTAAAACAAGCCAAGTTTGGTTTTAGTCATTAGACTTTGGATTATCACCTTCTTCATTCACCCTTGATTCACTTTGATACATTTAAGGGTTTTTTATAGGGTAATATAAGACTATGTTTTAAGGAAATGTATGTAATTAAAAGAAAATTGGGTGTGCAATAAGCGTAGGCTGAGTAGACTCTTAGAATGAACTGATTTAGACATTTTTATAGGTGACGGTTATTTGCTGTCACAGTTAAACTTTGAACATGATGATGCTCTGGCCACATAATTCATTCGCCTGATGATCGTAATTCTCACAGGTAAAGAGAGTACTTACAAGGAGAGAAGCAGGCTGACCCCATCTGGCTCTGAGGACCATGGGGCAGCATTGCCTGAAGCCAGTGCTGGCGCAGACACCTGGAGTATGAGTCACATACATCCCCAGAAAATGATCTGGGTGGCAAGGGGAGTTGAGTTTGGAAAGCACTGCGCTTGTAGCCGAAGCATGTTAATATTCAGCGACCAGATATCACTGATGCTGACCCTTCCCACTATGTTCTCCTTCATTCCTGTGCTTACTGTTAAATGATTTGCCTGTGGATGGGCCCCCAAATCTTCCAGAACTCTGCTTCCACAAAATATTTATTTCAGTTTTCCAGTCTCAAAGAAAATAATATTTTAGGTGGAAACAGGTAAAGAAATGATTCATATAAACTTTGCAGCTAAGACTGTAAAACAGCTTACAAAATTGTAGGATACTTCTTTAAGGAATATATGCTTTTTAACTATTTCAAGATCTATCAGCCTGTTAGTTCCCCAAATTTGGTTATTTTCAGGCAATTGTCCAATTGTATGAAATCTTGAGGATTGAATTTTTGAAATTATCTACATTTCCCTCAAAATCCCCCACCCCATAAGTTGAAGCATTTTATTGAGCCTGAAAATTGTTTGGTTGCTTACAACCATATTCAGCAATAGCTGGCCTCCAAATTCCTCTCATCAGGAGAGCTCTAGGGCTATGCTGTTCTTGGCTTCCTTCTTAATTGTGAGTGTTCTTAATTTATGTTTCGACAATCTCTGGATGAGCCCAGACTATCAATTAGATAACCTGATTCTTCTGCTGTTATTGATGAGCTCTGGGGTGAATTGCTTAATATCGCTGGAATTTTGTTTCCTCATCTATAACATGGGCATAAGATTGCCAGGCCTGCCAACCACATAGGATTGTTTTGAAGAGCAAATGAAATGATACAATAACAAATATTTTTTAAAAACAGCTATGCGCTGTAGGGATACAGAGTGTGGACCCTACTGCTCTTCCTTTATCACCAGTATTGTTACTCTCAGCTCTCCCACACTGCTAACTATAGTGCTGAGCAATGTGCTGTCCAGAAAATATTCTCGTCCCTGTTCAGAACCTGGCCCACTTTACACAAGATCATATTACATTTTACATGTCTTATTTTCTGCCAGGGTAACTATTCCATATGAAGTTTTGTTTCTTAGTATCTTTAACTACAGAATAAAAGCCCAATTAGAGAACAGAAAGGAAAAATAGGATTTAAATTGAAGGGACAAAGAAACAGAACCAAAAATGTAGAAACTGCATTCCTGCTGGAGGAATTATACGTTTTTATTGTTTGTCCATTTATATCAGACAATGGTTCTGTATGATATTGAAGCCATTTGATACATTTATTGTGATTTCCACACTCAAAGGGACTGACTCAGCCTCTGTTCCTCAGAGGAAGATCAACCACACACTGGGTGGAACCCTTTGTGGGGCTCTATCTGTGGAAATCATAGCATTACTCAAGCCCAGTGGATGCACAAAATCCCAGTAACACTTTCTGTTAGAAGTAAATAGTTTCCTGGCAGTTCTGTGTCTGAAATTTCTGAGCAGCTTGACACTCCAGTTTATCCCTGGAAGGCATTATTAGTCACTCTATTATATTTTATAAAGCAGAGATAATGCATGTGTCTATATAGTCGGCATGCTGAGTATGCTGAGTAATAATGAAAGGGATGGAATATTTTCACAGGCTGGTAAGGGGGAGCTTTGCTCCCTTGTACTTCCACATAAGCCACATCTGTGGGCACTTCTGGTAACTGTCACCACAGCATCATATATATATGGTGTAAAGGGGAAACTCTGCTTCTGCACTTAACATTTGTATTCCCAAATATACATTATAAAAGAGCAAAGTCTCAGTGGGTAGATTTTAATATAGACACACCCAGGGCTGATGATCAAATCTGCAAGGCCTGAGTTTAAGTAGGAAAGGTAAGCTGAGGGGGAGGCAGGAGAAAGAGGGAACTATGGCAGGGTTAAACAACTACCAGGGGCTCAAGTCAATTGAGACCACAGCTAGGCCTGTTAGAGGCCAATGCTCAGCCGCCTTGCAAGGAAAAAAAGAACTTCCTTTACAAATCAATTAGTAGTTTGTTTCTATGAAAATCTGTAAATGATTCAAAGCTCTGGGCACAACTGCTCACCTGGTGATTGTGACTAAGGAGGGTACCTCAAAGGACCATTTCCTTTTATTGTTGTTGGACAATAATATAATCTGAGGATCTGGAGATTTTCCTGACAAGATTCAAGAATACATCTCATAAAAAGTATTTGGCTTTCCAGAAAATGAAGGAAGTATCACTAAATGATATCATGACTTGCTTGAGAATCAAGGAATAAGAATGTCTGCCTTGTGAGAGGCTCACTCAGATCTCAAACAGCCTCACCCCACTTCCATCCCATTCCCAAAATATACCACCTCCTAGCCAGCCCAAAGCTCCACTGCACTCTCATACAGGAGATTTCTCATTACTGAATCCCAGACATCCCATTCAATTATTAAAGAACACTCTTATATTTATTACAGAGGTGGCTGATATTGCTGCCAATTGTCGAATTTTGGCTTCCTGTGGTTGATTTTCATGCATGAGAAACACACAGCTGTTGGGCGGGCGTCAGTGCTCCATCAATCTCTCCAGGCTGCCTCGACCTCAGGATATGTAAGAGTAGCGGATAAATTGGAAGATCAATGACTTGTCCCTCCTGCCACACCAGCTGCTATTGAGAAATTAATATGAGGATCACTATAAATAAAAGATAAAAGATGATATGGCTTACAGTATAAAATATTGAGGATGGACACAATATGCTGGAGGAATCTAAACCAAAAGCTAAGCAATTAACCCTGTAAGGGCCTTGCTCTACCTTATTGGAAATCCAGTTTTCAGAAAGAGGAATCATACTATAATGTGATAAGGGTCTGTTCACATTACCCAACAGAGAAAAACTGCTACCAACATTAATGAAATAGCATTCCCTTTGTTTTCTATATCATAGAGTTTTAGAACCTGAAGGGATCACATCATTTACTCCAGGGACCTCATTTTGCTGATAAGGAAACTGAGGACAAGGAAGCTAAGTAATTTACTCACATTTTTCTAGCTGCTAGTGACAGCTACCAATCGGCCCCAGTTCCAATGTTCAATCCTATTTTATAAAGCTACCTCCTATCATAAAGGCTCTTAATAAAACCCTCATTTTTGTACTCTCTAGAGCTTTCCTTAGAAGAGCACTAATTTGTAATCATGCCAGAAGCAGTAAAAGATGATAGCATTTCTTAATATGCAGTCAAGACTAAAGTTATATTTGCTGCATTAAAATGATGTGCCGTAGATATCATTTGCAGAGCACCTTTGATTCTGTGGCATCACAGGACATTATCCATATTGCTCCTGGGGATTAGGAAATGGAACTGATGAGATAACTCAAGAAGATATGTAGTGCCCAAGAGGGAATTTGGTGAGAAAAAGAGAAAATGCTGACTGTATTAGGAGAGTACCAGTCTCTGGGTAAATAAGGCCTTAAGGAGCAGCAATTTTTCTGCTAACTGGTTAAACAGGAGCAGAATTTCAGCAGTCATAGATTAGTTTTGTTCAAATCTCTAAAAGTCTAAGTTCTGTTTCAGGCTTTGATGCACCTCGGATATGAACATAATCTGGAAGACTCTGTCCCAAAGCAGTCTGAGATCCTGGGATTCCCAGTCACAGATTTCACTCTGGAAGCTCCTGATAGGACCTACAGCACAGCTATGGGTGCCAGACAGCCACATTCTGTGTATACCTTCATTTATATTCCTTTTGGATGTGTCTCAGGACAACTAGATGGGATTCAGATTTCTTAAAATGCAATTATGGATCTATTGGTCTTGACTCGAGGTTCTACCCATTATTCCTTCACACTTGGCAAAGGGCATTTAATTTCTCATCTCCTATGCCATTTAAGCCTCTCTTTAGAGCCTCTCACCCATTAATTGGAAGTCAGCTACACTCAATTCAGGCTCTTTCTCTTTTGAAGACAAATGTACTTTTTAAAAACAAAATGAGGATGATGGTTTTCTTATTTAAAGCCAGGTCACCAAGTAGGTGACAAAGTCTGATTCTGTCTTTAGCAGATTAAAAAGTATCTCTGGTCCCAAACTCTTGCTTTTTCTTTTTAAAAAAATCTGTCAGTGCTGATTCTTAGGGTCAAAAAGTATGCATTACAAAAGGGAAAGAGAAAAGATTAGAGATCAGTGCCAGCTCTCCCTGAAGTACCTGCCTCAGTTGAGAAATGAATATGAAGATCACTATAAATAAAAGATAAAAGATGATATGGCCTTTGGAGTAAAATATTAACACCAGTCAAAATGTGATGTATCAAGTCTAACCAAATTAACCCCCTGGGACAAATAGGGGCTTTGTTTTTGTTGCATTTGAAAAATGGACTAGTATTTTTTAAAAAGCTTATGTATGAATAGACATCCAGGGGCTCAAAAAAGAATTCAGTTTCTTCCCTTTTAGGTAGTGTCTCTTAGACACATGCACAAGATTTGGAAAATGCTTTCCCCTGGGCAACAAAGGCAGAGCAATTACTCAACATTCTGCAAAGGTGCACTAACTTATCTTATTGGTTGATGTGGTGGCTGGAAGCTATGTTTGGGGGATGGAGGTTTTTCATTTCGTGGGTTTTGTTTTTTTTTTTTTTTCATTTTCAATCCAAATGCTTCCCTTAGACAATATGCTTTCCATTAGAATGCACAAAACATTTTTCTAATATACCATTCATTAGATTAACGTTAGTATTAGATCTTCACAGTGTGCATATGTCTTGGGCATTTTTCCAAAAATGCATTATGTAACACATGGACTTTAATTCATAATTGCAAAGGTTTCAAAACCTGAGCCTCAGAGCAGACTTTAGAAATAGGCTAGCTACAATGAATTTTTCATTCCCATGCCTAACTAGTCTTCCAAAATTGTGTCTCTTTTCTGGGAATGAAACAAAAATAATAAAATCTTGGTCCAGTTTAAGTAATTATTTTGATCTATTGTGATAGCCAGAGCTTTTCTATAACTCTTTTGGGATAGACTCCTTTTCCTGCATGTTTTGACCTTCTCTCTAACCTTAGAAGAATATAGATGGGTTGAGTGACTCATCCACTTTTGGTGTAGCAAGCTGAATTATTTAGTATAAGCAATGGGGGAAAGTGGAGGAGTAAGCAGGGAGAAGTAATTTTAAAATATCTTTAGCTGGAGGAAAATTGGCCTACCTACACAAGAGTAAATATGGCATAAGCAGTGATTCAAGTATTCAAAGATGTCTGTTTTAGCAATAAAGACCATATCTGGACACAGTCCCTGGCATAGTCAGACATACACCTGCATGCTCACTATATCAAAAGAACCACAAGAGTGTGTTGAAAACTGCTTAAGTGAGAGACATAAACACAACTACAGATGAACGGACAGGAATTCAAGGCTTTAAATGCTGGACTGCTAGCAAAGCAGTCAGTGGGTAAGTTCCAGCCAGTTTTCAATGGTGAGGCACTAAGTTCATATTGCAGACATGCTAGAATGTTTGTTCTTCCCTGCCCAGTATTTTAGGGAGGATATTAAACACCTCTGTTAAATGTCTACAAGTGATTGCCAGAGTCAAGCTTTTGAAAACAATGGCTGTGATCTTTAATAGGGTTGTGCCCTTGTCATGTGTCTCAGTTAGATTTTCCAGAGTAATTGCAAACCAGTTATTTCTTTTGGATGCTATCTATGTCTAGCTAACCACAAGGAATATCCATGTATATGTGAAGTTAGGAACCAGCTGGTGTAAATTTGTACAGTTATCTCCTAACCTAACCTTTTAGCTTTCTTTGTGTTCTTTAAACGCGGTTAAACTTGATCTTCCCTCAGGGATTTTGCACTTGTTCCCATTTTTTTCTGGTATATTATTTACTGGATTTTTCCATAAATTGCCCTTTTTTCCCTTGGCCCTCAATATAAATGTTACCTTTTAGAAATATTTCTGTCCCAGAGGATCCTAGTAGCCCAACCTAGTCACAGTTTAATCTCATTACCTTATTTTATTTCCTTTAGAGCATTTACCAGCTTTTAAAGAATTGTTAATCATAAAAATAATTTTTATTACTTATTTGTATTTAGAGAGGTTCCTTCCCCAAGAATAAAAGATCCACGATCTGAGAGATTGTGTTATCCTTCTAATTTCCCTATGTCAGTCCTAGAAGTGTCTACATAAAACAGTCACTCAATGAAGTCTTGCTGATTGAATATGGAAATGAATGAATGAGTAGATGAATGGATTTGGAATTATTTGAAGTCACTTGTAATGATGGCTAGGGTTAGTGATTAGATTAATATCATAGGCTTCAGGCCTGGAAGTGATCTTGTTTGCCCTACTAGCTAGGGTAAAATACTGATGATCAACTAACTAGTCTGTGCTTGAATATCTCTGTATGAAAGATCCTAACCATGGTGTTCTCTTATCTGTTCTTGAATAGATCACAGTCTTCCATGAGTGTTTTTTTCCGGTTATACCATTCTACTTAAGACCGAAATCTTTTTTTGGTTTACCCAAAATCTTCTCTGATTCTCTCACCTTTTGTTCTTTGTTCCAGTTCCTGGGGAATAGACAGGATAGAGACTCCCCTACATTGTATCCTTTAGGTTTGTGTGCCTGCTTGTAAAAAACTTAGAGTAATGATACAGAGAGATTCACTTTGATTGTCTGCTGCTTATCGTCACATTTCTTGTTAGTATTTAGAAATGATTTGTCTTAATGTTCCACATTATATTTGACGGAGTATAAAAGCAAAAGAGGTGTAGGGGTTATGTCAGAAGCAACCATTTTATGTCAGAAGGCAGACATTTTAACTTATCATCTTTCATGTATTCAAGCTGATTACAAGGAATACAGTTAGAGCACTGTTGTCATTGCTTAAAAATGTATTTATGGTGAAAAGCATAGCAACTGTGAATGCTCTACCTGATTGGAAAGTATCAACTACATCTTAGAGTTCTCAAAAAGTTACAATACAGAACATCTCTTCCTTTTCCCTTTTTTTTTGGTATGTTCAAGTAGTTAATAAAAAGCATATCTCATACTCCTGAAATAATAATGGCTTAGTTGATGTTCTGTGAGGTCCTAAAGGACCAACATCTGTGCATGACAGTTAAGAGTTATGGATGTATGGACCCTACTGAAAGTCCTGTGGAGTCATTTTCACGTGTATGTTCACCAATGTGTATGGATGGAAGAAAATCAAAACCCTAGTTTGAGGATTAAGGTAAGCCCACATCCCTGTACTTCGTGACAAATAGGTACGGAAGTATGAAATACCTGAAAACAGACTCACAAAATTTGGTAGAGGGAAGCAGACTTGGCCCAATGGATAGGGCGTCTGCCTTCCACATGGGAGGTCTGCGGTTCAAACCCCGGGCCTCCTTGACCCGTGTGGAGCTGGCCCATGTGCATTGCTGATGAACGCAAGGAGTGCCGTGCCATGCAGGGGTGTCCCTGGCATAGGGGAGCCCCACGCGCAAGGATGTGCCCCGTAAGGAGAGCCACCCAGCGCAAAAGAAATTGCAGCCTGCCCAAGAATGGAGCCACACACATGGAAAGCTGACACAACAAGATGATGCAATGAAAAGAAACACAGATTCTCAGTGCTGCTGGTAAGGATAGAAGTGGTCACAGAAGAACACACAGCAAATGGGCACAGAGAGCAGACAACTGAGGTGGGGGGAGGAGAGAGAAATAAAAAAATAGATCTTTAAAAAATTTTTGGTAGAAGTCTTAAGTGAGGATATAGATAGTATACAACACAAGGAAAGGCAAGTGATTGCTGCCAGTGAAACTTCTTCGAGGACAGTTAACAGAAAAATAAGAACGATTACAAAGGCTTTCAATGGCATAGTTCTAAGCACTTTATATATATTATTTATTTCCATACCATAACTCCATAAGATGGGTGCAGATATTACCCTTAGTTTACAAATGAGGAAATGAGACACAAAGAGTTAAATATTACTCCTGAGACCCTAGAGCTAGCAAATGGTGGGGCTGGGATAAAGATACAGGCAATCTAATTTTTGTTAGTACTCAACCCGTACGTTACAAACTATAGGTAATCTTTGTACATTTTGTAATCACTTTATAAATACTATTTCCTATGCCAAATTTTATAGGGAATAACCAGGAAAATTGGCATTATAGCTACTTTTATTTTCTTTATCAACAACCTGTTACTTTTCAACAGTTCAATACTCTTTCCCAACTCCTTAAAAAGTCAACCTAGAGATCAAAAATAAAGTTAAAGAAAATAAATTTCTTGGAAATCCATTCCTAGAGAGCAATTAAAAGAATATGAACCATGAAGATACAAAAAAGTAAGCAAAACAAATAAAGAGACAAGAATCCCAAACCCTGTGATTGAGATGGACCCTCTTAGGTAAAGGGGCATTTAATGCTATATTAATACACTTGCCCACAGAGGCATTGCTCTGTAGATGCCAAGAACTGTCTTCTCAACCACTGATTTATTGTTTATCCTGGGAGTACCACTTCCTTCTTTGGGCCTCCGAGTTTCTCTTCAACAAAACAAGGGATTAGAATAAGATGAATTCTCACAGCCCAGCTCTTACACTCCATGCATTTGTGAATCTAAGTGCTGAATGTCTCTAATGTTCCAGGTTAGGTTTTTTTATTAACCTATTCTCTTCTCATGATTATTTTTGTACTTTTTAATAAACATTAGGAAAGAAAATATCAAGCTGAAAGTAACAAATGTGTTCTAACTTTCCATTATCATTTCACTGCCAGTTGAGCAGAAAACCTTCTGTAGAATTCTCATTCAGACCGGTAAGAGTTCCAGAATCTTTCCCATATTTGGTTGTCCTGTGTTTTCCAGTGGCAGCACTATCTTGGATTGTTATCTGCAAATCCATCAAAAAGAAATTAAATAATAAGAACATGTATGAATGCTAATGGAGAAAGAAATCCTTGAATGTTTTTATATCTTCCTGTGTGGGAACATCAGCAATATACAAAATCAGCATTAGAATTTAAACCATGAAGGCAGCATCTTCCTATGACTAAAAGGAAGACCATAACACAAATTATGTGCAATGCTAAGATTATGTGCACATATTTATACATGTGTGGCCTGGGAATGTATTCAGAGATATTAATTGTATTAAATATGGAGCCAATAAGAGCATTTTTATGTCTCAAAGGGACATAATTCTTGAGAGATACTCAGACACACAAAGCTACTGTTTCCTCACATATTTCATTGATTCCAATCATTACCTTAATTCATTTCACCATTTATTTTATCCAAGGATTGATGATTTTTGGGATTCATCTCCACAAAACACCTGTATCATGGCACCAAAATACTCAGATTTGACTTTTGGCATCTGTAGGCATCTGGTAGGTAAATGACAAGAAAGTTGAGTAAATCTCAGAATAAGCCTTGATACATAGCTATTAATTATGAAAGAAAAAGGGAAGGATAACAAAAGTAATTGAAATCAAAGATCTCTCAGATGAATCAATATTAGGATAATTCATTGGTTACTGGCTGCCCTTAATTTACCAGTTATTTTAGGCATTGAATTATGCCTGAGCACCTGCATCACTCTATGACAGGATCTATATAACTATAGTTTTATCCTTCTGGAATTGGTTTATGTACTATCCACAAAGTTGGGAAATTGTGAACCTGTGGCTCCCTGAAACTGAAGACAATCACTAAGGTGTGGTTTAAACAAAACCACAAATGATTTATTCATACTGTACCAACTGAGACTATCTCACTAGTCTTGTTTGCTAAAGGTGATAACAAGGATGACTAAGCAAAGCAATAGCATATTTTCAAAGTACTTTCAGAGTAATTTTGGTGAACAAAGTTCAGTGTTCACCCATCCAAAGCAAATGGACTCATCTAGCATTTCTGGGCATACTTTCTCAGATTTTCTTTGCCATAAAAATTGTTGGCTCCTTGTTGGATGTAGTTCCTCCTTAAATTGTCATTATTGCACTTATTCATAACAGGCCCTGTTATTTTAAATGCAAAAAAAAAGTGCAAACTTATAATATTACAGTCCCCAAATAGATACTCAATACTTATAGTGGTCAAATGGTTTGGGGTTCTCAGATTTGGATTCAGACTTCTATCCCAAGCATTGTGATTTGGGTTTGTTAAATGATTTCCTTGCAACCTTGAAAGGAAACCTATATGAATTTAGAGTCCAAGTAAATAGGTTTGCTTCATCAATTATTATCATTTATTTATTTGGTAAGAACATGTGCTCTGGAGCTTTGCAGTCAGGATTTGACTTTCAGCTTCACAATTAGAGCTGTGTATTCACAGGCAGTTTAGTTAACCTCTGTGTGCCTCAGTTTTTTTATCTGCACAATGGTGCTAAGTATTAGTGCCAATATTATGGAGTTACTGTGAAGAATGAATGAGCTAGTGTATTTTTCAAGAACTTAAAGTACTCCTTGGCTTATGCAATGATTTTAAATGCTAGAAATTTTTAGTATTACTTAAAACAATATTCCCACAGTATATAACAAGTTAGCTCAAAATAATGATAAGGACTTGCTCTTTTAGTTCCATTTGTTGGTTATATAGATTAGACTCATTCATTTTGTTTAAACATGAAACAAAGAAGAAAATTAATGTAATCAGGGACCTAAGATACGTAATTCAGAGATGTTTTCAACTGGTAGCATCTACTTTGACTGTGTCACAGCTACAGAAAGTTTATTGTTCCAGAAAGTGACAGCCTCAGTTTTGTGCAGAATGAAGGCAAAGTTAAATACTCAATAAAAGATATGTCCTTAGGCACAGTTATGCCAAATATAGTGGAAAATTATCCCTGCTGGGTTCAACCATTGTGATCCAGAGCCTGTCATTGCCTATTATCAGAGAGCAGGAAGGCATACATAAGAACCATGTGTGTTTGTTATTAGGTTGATCTAATACGTGTTAATATTGTCAATCAGCCTCTGGGGGAGGCCTCCTCATGAATGATCCCTGTGCTCCTTTGAGCATGCTCTGATAGAGTCTTGTGTCAGTGTGGTGGTAGTTAATTCTGTTTATAAATGTGTGTACACGTTCAAGGATGAAATCAGTAAATACTTGACCAGTTCAGTTTTGCTGTCCAGTTTCCTGTGCTATTTGACTACACAGTTGGTGGTTTTCAGTCTTTGGACTGTGGCTTCCTGGAAGAAATACATTTTACATTGCTGCCTCCCCAAATATATATTTATATATAGCTAAGTAATGTAGTTATGATATGTCAAGCAAATACCGTTTTGGCAGGGTCCCAATAAAAATGGGTTCATTTTTTTGCTTCTTGGTCAGAAACAAAGTTTGACAAAGATGAAGTCCAGAGTGGTGCTAATGAAGTATAACTACAAGATGAAAACAAGTAAACATGAACACTCACACACATACACACGTGCCCACAAAAAAAGAAGTCCTCTTCACACTGATACCCCAAAGCACTTTGGTAGGTCTTTGGATTGAGCAAAAAAGGTTCAGAAATTCCCATAACCAGAGGTGGGTCCAACAAACAAGACTTGTTAATAATAGAATAGAGGGAAGCAGATGTGGCTCAACTGATAGAGCGACCACCTATCATATACCAGGCAGGGTTTGGTACCCAGGGCCTCCTGGCTTGTGTGGTGAGCTGGCCCATGCGCAGTGCTGCCATGTGCAAGGAGTACTGTGCCATGCAGGGGTGCTCCCTGCATAGGGGTGCCCCGCGCTCAAGGAGTGCACCCCATAAGGAGAGCTGCCCCATGCAAAAAAAGCACAGCCTGCCCAGGAGTGGCACCGCACACACACAGAGCTGGTGCAGCAAGATGACATGACAGATTCCTTGTGCCACCTGACAAAAATGCAAATGAACAGAACACACAGCAGATGGGCAGAGAGCGGACAATGGGGGCCAGGGAGAAAGGGGAGAGAAATTTTTTTTTAAAAATCTTAAAAAAACAGCAGAATAGAAAAGGGATAGCTTTGATAACATGAATTATAGATGTCCAAATGAGTCTTGGAATGCTGAGTAAATTAATGGATAAAAAAATGTCAAGCTAAATCTTAAATTTTTGTGCCTTGTTTATAATAGGAAAAAAATGTAGAAATACAGAGCTGCAGATTTCCCAAACCCGGGGAAAGTGCTGTCATAATGTCCTTTCCATTAGCATTTTAGTACCCAAAGTCATTGAGCTGTCTTGATTAACTGTTCTAAAAGACAAACATGCATTTCTGCTATTCATTGAAAAGGTTTCTGTAAGTACCTGTAGACTGGAGTTTCAAGGCATATCTTAATAGTGTGAACTTCAGTTGCTTTTGGACTAAAGTGCTTTTCCTTTCTCTTAAAAGTCTGTTTTCCATAACACCAAAAAAAAAAAAAACAAAAAAAAAAACCTCACAAAATATATCATGTGCTAAAAGAGAATATTTTTAATGAAAAAGTATGAAAAAAATGTGTCCTTAAAACTTTCATTGTCATGAGAATCATGTATTCCAAGAAACTGAAATAATTTACATAGACTCTGGAAAGGGTAATTAAAGGACTGGAATAATACACAAATACACAAACACACAAAGAGAATGGGAAGGCAATTGAGAGGACATCCGAATTCCCTTATCAGAATCAGTAAATAGAGAGAGACCTTTTTTTTTGGGGGGGCGGGGGTCAACACTTCAAAAGGGCAGAGAAAACCCATGCCACACACCAATTTCATTAAGTCTCGCTGTTTATTAAAAGAAAGAAAGAAAGGATTAACAAAGCTGAGAAAAAACAGGAAAATTATATCAACAAAGTATACAAACAGAAAAACACATCCCAGAGGAAAGAGGAATAATTCCAGGAACAAAAGACAATTAAGTTAAAAGCAAAATAAAGCAAAGCACTTAATTGGAATCATCAGGAAGAGATGGGAAAAAGTCTTGTAGAACAAGAAGACAGAGGGATGATGACTAAATTACACACTAAAGCATTAGGAGGATGGGAAATACAGAAAATGTAATTTTGTTTTGATAAATGTTCAGGAACAAAGAAGAGTGATAATGAAATTGTATTGCATTAGTTTCTCTTTGCTGCATTAACAAATTACCTCAAGCTTAGTGGCTTAAAGCAATGCAAATTGGAGGAGGGACAAGATGGCGTAGGAGTAAATGCACCTTTATCATCTCTCCTACAAAAAACCTGGAATAAATCTGGAAACCCCGGGTGTCCGGCACTTGTGCCCAAAGCTGTGGGAAGGCTAAACCCTTCTCTTAGGGCTGGTAGCCATGGCATTCCCGAACACTGCTGGTCACATGGCAGCATTTCCTGAATCCCATGATCCCCCAAACCCGCGATCCCCGAACTTGTGTTCCCCGAGCCCCACATTCCCTGAACCCTGCATTCCCCAAACCTGCATTCCCTGGTCCCACGTCGCCAAACCCGCGTTCCCCAAACCCAGCGCTTCCCAAACTCCAGCCCACCAATCTCAGACAAACTCCAAGAGTGGAAGGGCTCTGGTGAAGGGTGAGAGGGGCCCAAGGAGTGCAGATACAATTGACTGGTCCTCCTTTTTTGAGCTCTGAGTAGCATACCAGCTGGATTGAGGAGAAACTAGGAAGAGGTAAGAGGCAAATTTGCTGAAGCAGCCCATTTTACCTAAATGCCCTGGGATAGGGAAAATTGGTCTGGGAGAAGGTAGAGTCAGGGTTTTAACCCTGTGCAGCACACCTAAGGGAGCGGGACAGTAGGACATGCTTGGTAGACTTCCAATAGCATATATAGGGTTCCCGGCAAGGTGTGGGTGCTCTCTTTCAAAGAGACTGAGAGTTATTATTTTCTGTGGTGAATTGGTTCACCAGGGTCCCATTTGAATCTCAGAGGGGAGCTCTCACATGGGTTTCCTGCTGCCCTGGGAGAGAGAGGGAAGTGAGGAAGGGAGAAAGGGGGAAGGACAGATGCCTAATCAGTTTATTCAATTGTAAATAGAACTTGCTTGAAGGCTTGTCTGTTTTTTTCTTGTCTGGTTTCTGTCTTCCTCTTTATTCCCCCCCCCCCCCCCTTTTTTTTCTTTTTTTCTATTAGGTACTGCTGACAGTGTTTCTTCTTTGCTGTGCTTCCTCATACTCAATTTCTTCTTTTCTGTGTGTACTGATTTTGGCTACCAATGCTATCTCCTTTCCTTTACATCTTTCTATCTTACATCTTCTCTTGTTGCTCTTACATTCCACCTCTCTTTGTTTAGCTACCAAATTTTCTGGCTTTTTATTTCTGACACCTCTATTCTCTTTTCTATCTTTTAATTGCTCTTTATGTTATTGTCCTTTCTTTTTGCTTTCTCTCTCTCCTGATCACACTGGCCTTTTAATTCATACCATATTATTCTCCATATTCGGCTTCCCATCTTATTGTAGGTACTCCACTTTTTTATTCCTATAACTCTACACAGATTACATGAGTTTAATATTCTTTCTCCTAGGTCATATATGGTTCTTCTGCTAACATTTATAATCAATACTATTATTATGCTTTTTCTTTTCTTACCTTTTTTGCTTTCCCTGACCCTAATCTTTTTCTTTCAAAGGAACTTAGAAAACAACAAGGAAATAGAATAAGAGGAACAAAGTGTTAAAGAGAAGACTTAAAACACACACCAAAACAACACTTTGAAATAAACCCCGAGACTATACAGAGAAGCTAATCAACTAAACAAACCCAACAAGATAAAATGATGACCAGACAGCAACAAAAAATTACAAACTATACCAAAAATCAGAATGACAAACTAAAAACCAGGAAGAGGAGCAGAACATCAAACAACTAATCAAAGCTTTCCAAACAAATATCATGGGCCAACTTAATGAAGTGAAGGAAGAGAATAAGAATATTAAGAAAATACTTGGAGAGCATACTGAAGAAATTGTAAACATACACAAAAATATAATGGATATGATGGTGATGAATGGCACAATCCAAATAATTAAAAATACACTCTCAGCAAATGACAGCAGATTTGAACAGACAGAGGAAAGAATTAGTGATGTGGAAAATAGTACATCTGAAATCAAATAGATAGTGAAATTCATAGATAAAAAGATACAAAAAATCCAGCAGGGACTTAGGGATTTGAATGACAACACAAAATGCATAAACAAATGCATTATATACATCCCAGAAGAAGAGAAGGGAAAGGGGACAAACAGGGTATTGGAGGAAATAATGGCTGAAAACTTCCCAAACCTATTGAGGGAAATGGATGTGCATGTTCACGAAGCACAGTGCACCCCAAACAGTGTTAAGTCCCAAAAGGCCTATTCCAAGATATATACTTGTCAAATTTTTAAAAATGATTTATCTATCTCTCTCCCCTTCCTCCCCTCCCCCCAGTTGTCTGCTCTCTGTGTCCATTCGCTGTGTGTTCTGTGACCACTTTTATCCTTATAAGTGGTACCGCGAATCTGTGTTTCTTTTTGTTGCGTCATCTTGTTGTGTCAGCTCTCCATGTGTGTGGCTCCATTCTTGGGCAGGCTGCACTTTCTTTCGCGCTGGGTGGCCCTCCTTACGGGGCGCACTCCTTGCGCGTGGGGCTGCCCTATGCGGGGGACACCCCCGGGTGGCAGGGCACTCCTTGTGTGCATCAGCACTGCACATGGGCCAGCTCCACACGGGTCAAGGAGGCCCGGGGTTTGAACTGCAGACCCCCCATGTGGTAGGCAGATGCCCTATCCACTGGGCCAAGTCTGCTTCCCATACTTGTCAAATTATTGAATGCTCAGCAGAAGGAGAAAATACTGAAGGCAGCAAGAGAAAAGAAAAACAGCACATACAAGGGAAGCTCAAAAAGATTAAGTGCTGATTTCTCATCTGGAACCATGGAGGTAAGAAGGCAGTGATATGACATAGTCAAGGTACTAAAAGAAAAAAATTTCCATCCCAGAATATTCTATCCAGCAAAGCTAGCACTGAAAAGTGATGGAGAGTTCAAAATATTCACAGGTAAACAGAAACTAAGAGAGTATTCCAATAAGAAACCTCCCTTCAAGAATACAATAGTAAATAAAAAAATCATATACCTAGGAATAAATTTAACTAAAGATGTAAAAGACTTATACACAGAAAACTACATAGCACTGTTAAAGGAAATCAAAGAAGACTTAAATAAATGAAAGAATATTCCCTGTTCATGAATAGGAAGACTAAATATTATCAAGATATCTATCCTACTCTAACTGATCTACAGATTCAATGCAATCCCAATAAAAATCAATACAGCATTTTTTACTGAACTGGAAAAACTATGAAATTTATTTGGAAGGGAAAGAGGCCCAAAATAGCCAATGATATTAAAAAGAAAAGTAAAATCAGAGGAATCACACTATCTGACTTTAAAGCATACTACAAAGCTATAGTGGTTTAAACGGCATGATATTGGCACAAGGATAGACATACTGACTGATGGAACTGAATTGAAAGTTCTGATATAGATCTTCACATATACAGTCATCTGATATTCAACACGGCCACCAAGCCCACTCAACTGGGAGAGAATGGCCTCTTCAACAAATGGTGCTTGGAAATTGGATATCCATTTGCAAAAAAATGAGAGAGGATTACCGTCTCACACCTTACACAAAAATCAACTCAAGATGGATCAAAGATCTAAATATAAGAGCCAAAACCATAAAGACCTTGGAAGACAATGTGGGGAAGTATCTACATTGCCTAGTAATAGAAAATGGCTTCATGAATTTCACACCCAAAGCACAAGCAGCAAAAGAAAGAACAGATAAATGCTACTTCCTCAAAATTAAAGCCCTTTGCACCTCAAAGGAGTTTATCAAGAAAGTGAAAAGACAGCCTACCAAATGGGAGAAAATATTTAGTAATCATATCTCTGATAGGAACCTAATATCCAGCATATATAAAGAAATCCTGTATCTGAAAAATAAAAAGACAACCCATTCAAAAAATTGGCAAGAGACTTGGACAGACACTTCTCCAAAGAAATACAGATGGCTAAAAAGTACATGAAAAGATGCTCAATATCACTAGCTCTTAGGGAAATGCAAATCAAAAGTACAAGATACCATCTTACACCCATTAGACTGGTGGCTATTTAAAAACAGGACTACAAGTGTTGGAGAGGATGTGAAGAAATGGGAACACTTATCCATTGCTGGTGGGAATGTAGAAGGATCCAGCCATGTTGGAGTACAGTTCGGTGGTTCCTCAAAAAACTAGCTATAGATTTGCCATATGACCTAGCAATTCCACAGCTTGGTATATACCAAGAAGAACTGAAAATAAGGACAGGAACTGATATATTCACAGCAATGTTCATAGCAGCATTATTTGTTATTGCTCAAAGTTGGAATCCCAAATGCCCATCAGCAGATGAATGGATAATCAAAATCTGGTATATATATATATACAACGGAATAGTACTCTGCTGTAAGAAGGAATACAGTACTAACACATGGGATAACATGGATGAATCTTGAGGATCTTATGTTGAGTGAAGCAAGCCAGGCATTGAAGGACAAATACTACATGACCTCTCTGATATGAGTTAAGCAAATCAAACTGTCTCAGAGAGTTAGAGACTGGAAGATAAGCTTACAGGAAATGGGGGGGCGGGGGGGGGAAGAAGGTTGTGAGCTGATGTCTACACAGGCGAAATCTATGATAAAGTGGAGGTAAGTAGTTGTATAGTGAAGGGATACGACAGGGGCATAGGGATACTATTGTGTGGGGCTTTGCAGGCTTAAGGGGGGCTGGGGTTGGGAGGATGGGTCAGATGGTACATGGAATTGGGGGGAGGGTTCGGGGGGAGCAGATGAACATGGGAGATTGTCAGGTATGTGGTTGAAGCTATAATGTTGAGAAAACTCTTTAGAAAATACAATGAGGAAGGGTTACTTGTTTACGATGTTTGATGGGGGCCATCTGGCACAAGGTGCTCCTGGGGCAGGCTTCTAGGGAGTGTGTGAGTGCTCATCTTATCATAGTATATCAGTGGGTGGAGACCCACACAGTGAGAGGAAAGGTGTTGTACCCCCATCCTGGGGAGGCCTGATGTTTTCAAAGGTGAGGGTGTCTCTTGAGAGCATGGGTGGCTGCCATCGGGCAAGGACAGACTAGTGTGTCAAGCCCTCAGCATTGTAGCAACTATCTGTGAATCCTGTCCTTCAAGCAGTGAAGCTTGGTTGTCACTGTGGGCCCTGAGGGGAGAGAGAGAGGAATAGAAGAGACGGAAGAGGGGATAACAGGGGGAATGGAAGTGCTCCCACAAGATCATGCAATGATGGGTATAGGCCATGTTAAATTTCACCAAAATTTATAAAAGTGTATAGTCTAAAATGTAAATCATAATGTAAAACATAATGTAACCAAAAATTCATATAAGTGTACAGTCTACAATATAAACCATAACGTAAGTCATAATGGAACCATGGTTAGTATGTTTTAATATCTGTACATCAGCTGTAGCAAATATAACATCCACATGTAAAAAGATCATTGCTAGGGAAGGGGAAAAATGGTTTGATGTTGGGTATATGGGAGTCCCCTATATCGCATATGTGACTTTACTGTGATCTAAATCTTTCTTGAAGACAAAATTAAAAAAAAAAAAAAAAGTAGACATGTAGACACTGAGGAAGGAATGGAAAAGATTGCCTTGCCACTGTACACACAGAGCAACACCTATTACAATGATGAAAGGCAAAATGTCAAAAACAAAGTTTTATGATATTTTTCTTTTTTAATACTCCAATTTATTTTTTACTTTATTTTAGTTTTTCTAAATTATTATATATTCTCTTTCTAATCTTTAAACCTATCATTATTGTTTCATTTTCCTACTAATTGAATTTGGCAATATATGAGGCTTCATTTTTGAAGAAGTTCTGAATCATAGAGGGGTTCAACTATGGCAGGGGAGGAGCACTGGTGTGGGGTGTCATTGATGGGGCATGTATGGGTGGGTGGGAGATCTCCAGGGCATGCATATAGGGTATCTAAATAGGCTTGGACATTCGTTGGGTATCATCATAGTAGGTAGAGTTACACATGACTACTGAGGGAGTGCTGAGTTCCCATTTGGGTGAGCTCTGTCACATTCCCCAATGGAACAGGAATAATCCCCAAGTGCAAGGGCAAAGACCAGTGAAGAAGGATGGCCCAATGATGGGCCCTTGATACTGATGACTATGCTTATGAGCCTGTGTGCTTGAAATTTCAACTAGGCCTAGAGCTGCAGGGTGCCTAAGAGTTACCTCCTGAGAGCCTCCATGTTGCTCAAATATGGCCACTCTCTAAGCCAAACTCAGCATGTAAATGCATTACCTTCCCCCCAGCATGGGACATGACTCCCAGGGTTGAGCCTCCCTAGTGCCGAGGGATTACTACCGATCACCAGCTGGTGATGCCACTAGAAAAAGACCTTGAATAAAAGGGGAAAATGGTAAAGACAGATGGGTTTATATGGCGAAGAGACTTCAAAATGAGTCAAGAGGTCATCAGAGGGGTCATGCTTATGCACAGTTCAGCAGGATCTCAGAGACTGCCAAAGTAGATACAACCCCAGGTAGTGGTGCTCCTGAGGGCAATGGAGACACTGAGGTTCTACAGTCATGGCAGTTGGCTCTGGAATTCAGTGCCTTTCCAGTAGGCACTACTTTGGAATTTGTGCTCCTAAATGTGATGAAGTTGGACTCAGATGTGACCTCTCTACACATACCTTTTCTCTCACTTATACTGAAACTTTGGTTGGCATTGGTATTGGTATATGCTCAGAAGACTTGAATCTCTGGATTGTCCATGTCCCAGCTGGGCCCTGAGCCTCAGCTGAGTTGCAACATCTATTCTCTGATTCATTGGGCTTACACAGGTCAGCTAGCAAAGAGATGAGGATGTTCAAGCACCACACCAGGGAACTGAGAGTGTCTACAACTGCAGGCAGGAGAATCACATCCATCAGCCATGTGAAATCTAAGCCCCCTCTTGATTTAGAGGTGGAGTGGACATTGCCATCCCAGGGTCTGCAGGATGGAAAAATAAAATATGGATTCGAGTGGATTCTACTATAGATCTATTGTGACTCTAGCAATGGAATAAATTGTATCATTTATGTGGAGACAGTGGCCATGGCATTTGCTGAGGGCACAGGGAGGGAAGTAGAGGTGTGATATGGGGGCATTTTCAGGACTTGGAGTTGTCCTGAATGATATTCCAGGGACAGATGCAGGACATTATATATCCTGGCACAACCCACTGAATGGACTGGGGGAGCATGTAAACTGTAATGAAAACTATATTCCATGCAGTAAAGCAGTGCTCCAAAATGTATTCATCAAATGCAATAAATGTGCCATACTGATGAAAGAGGTTGTTGATGTGGGAAGAGTGGGGGTGGGGTGGGGAGTGTTGTATATGGTAACCTCTTGTATTTTTTAATGTAGTATTTTGTGTGATCTCTATCTTTAAAAAAGAGACAATAAAAAATTTCATTTTCAAAAGACAAAATGCAAATTTATTGACTTACGTTTTTTGTAGTTTAGTAGTCAAATGCCAGTATTGGAAGGGCTGGGTTTGTTCTGGAGGCTCAAGGGGAGAATCTGTTTCCTTGTCTAGAGGCTGTCTGCATTCTTTGGGTCATGGCCCCTTCTTCCATTTTCAAAGCCTGAAAAAGCCTGTCAAGTCCCTTTCACATTGCACCATTCTGACCTTCCTTCCTCTGTTCACTTCCCTAACTCTGACTCTCTTTCTTATGCTTCCATCTTCCACTTTTGAAGAGCTTTGTGATTACATCGGGCACACCTGTATGATCCAGGATCCTCTTTCTCTTTTAAGGTCAGCTGATTAGCAGACTTAATTCCATTTCCAACCTTAATTCCACTTTGCTATGTAATTTAGCAGTCTTCAGAACTTGAACTGGTTCTGAGGATTAAGCTGCAGATGTTTGTGGCAGGGGAGGGGCAGTATTCTGCCTACTATGGGTAGAAATAATCAAAGAAAGATTAAAAAAATTCATTCAGACTTAACGAGAAATATAATTCTTTTGTTTTAGAAGTTATATCAGCTGTAGAGGAGACTTAAGTGGCAAAAATTACTAAGGCTTAATTCTAGCAAAGGCAGTGTAAGAACAATCTGAAAAGATTGAATGCAATAAGATTCACCAACTGGAGTGGTAAACCTCATGTTCTAACTCAATTAAAACACATAGGTCTTCAGGTTGGATAAAAAAGCAACGTTCAGCTACATGTTATATAAAAGAAATCACTTTAAATGTAAGACATGAATATGTTAAAAGTTAAAGAATGGAAAATGTATACCATGCTAATATAGTCAAAAGAAATTTGGAATGGCTATATTAAATTTCAGTGCAAAGAATATTACCAGGGAAAAAAGAATTATTTCATAAAGATAAAAGGGTCAATTCCTCAAGAGAACATAACAATATAACAATTCTAAATATTTATGTATCTCATATGAGAGTTTCAAACATACAAGAGGCAAGAACTGATAGAAATACAAGGAAAAATAGACAAATCCAAATATAGTTGGAATTTTCAGAACCACTCTTAATAATTGATGGAACAAGTAAACAAAAAATCAGGACACAGATTTGAAAAACTGAAACAACTAGACCTAATTAGCATTTGTAGAAAGCTCCACCCAATGACAGCTGAATGTACGATCTTTTCAAGAGAATACAGAACATTTACCATAATGGATCAAAATATGTACCATAAAACAAGTCTTGATAAAGTTTTAAGTATTCTTATTCAAGGCATGTTTTCTGATGGCAAATTAAATCCTGATTTTCTAGTTAAATTAAAAATTAATAATTGAAAGGTATATTAAAAATCCCCAAATATTGGAAATTAATCAACACTTCTAAATAACCCATTGCTGAAGGAAAACACTGACAAAATAAAATTAGAATAAAAGTTAGAACTAACAAAATTTGTAAGATGTAGTTAGGTATTACTCGGGGTCAATGAAGAAAAATGTGTGTGTATTAGAAATGAAAAAAAAAATCATATCTATGATCTTGGTTCCCATCTTAAGAAGACAGGAAAACGAGAGCAAAAGAAATTCAAAATAAGTAGAAAAAAATGATAAAGACCATAGTGGAAATCAATTATAGAAAGTAGAAAAACAAGTGAGAAAATCAATGAAACCAAAAAGTTGGTTATTTAAGAAGATCATTATTTTGAAAAATTCTGAGTCAGATTTATGAGGAATAAAAATAGAAGATACAGATTACCAATATCATGGGAGAGGGAGGTAATATCACTACAGTTTCTACTGACAGTAAAAAGATAATATAAATTATCTTTTTTGCCAATAACTTTGTCAACTTAATTGATGATGACAAATTCCTTGAAAGATTCAAACTATCAAAGTTTCCTGAAGTGTAAGTAGATAACCTTAAATAACCCAATATTTATTTAAAATATCAAATTTGTAGTTAAAACATTTTCCTCCGAAGAAAGATGTGGACCAAAATTCACTTGTGAATAGTGCTAAACATTTATGGATTAAATAATATCAACTCTACACAAATTCTTCCTAAAAATTGAAGTAAAGGGGACACTTTCTAATGTGTTCTATGAAGTCAGCTTTAGCCTGAAAATCAAACTGAAGTCCTCACAAGAAAAGATAACTATATACAAATTTCCCTTATAAACCAGTGTGCAAAATTGTTTAATCAGATTATAGCCAGTTACATTTAACAAATATTAGATAATACATCATGAAAAAATAAGGAATGCAAAGTTAATTTCACAATGAAATTAATATAGTTTCTCATGTTAAAAGCTTAAAGGGGAGGGACACATAAGAGCATCCCTATCGATATGCAAAATGTATTTGACCAAACTCAACACCCCTTCTTCTTAAAAACTCTCAGCAAACTAAGAATAGATAAGAACTTAGACAGAGAAAAGACATTTACAGAAAACCTATAGCTAACATCTTACAGAATTGTAAGAACTGGATGCTTTCCTCCTCAGATAAAGAAAAAAACAAGGACATATTTTCTTACCACTTCTATTCAATATCATACCAGTTGTTCTATTCAGTGCTATAAGAAGAAAAAGAAAAGATACCCAGATTATAAAGTAGTAAAATGGACCTTCTTTGTAGAAAACATTGTTTATGTAGATAATCCCATAAAATATATAAATGTTACTAGAACCCGTAAGTATGTTAAGCAAGTTTTAGTTTCACAACTGATAAAATAAATACAATGGCTTGGCTTAAACAATGGGAATTTATTTGCTCATGATTTGAGGCTAGAAATCCAAAATTAAGGCCTCAGCAAGGTGATGCTTTCTCTATGAAGACGATGGCATTCTGGGACTGGCTGCTGGCAATCCTTGGCCCTTGGCTTTTCTGTCACATGGCAAAGCACATGGTGGCATCATCTTCTTTCTCTTCCAAGTTCCATTAACTTCCACCTTTTGACTACTCCACATTGCTTTTCTTTCTCTGGCCTTCTCTCTAAGGCCTTCAGTAAAAGGATTAAGACCCATCCTGATTCCCTTGGCCCACCCTTAAATGAAGTAATCTCATCAAATTTCCTATTTACAATGGGTACCACCCACAGGATTGGATTAAGATAAAGAACATGTTTTTTCTGTGGTACTTGGCTCCAGACCACCACAGCAAGGTTGCAGAACAAAAGAATCAATATACAAAAAATGAATACATTCTGGTATGTTAGCAATAAACAAGGAAGTAAAATGAAAGCACCATTTACAATAGAATCTAAAAATATGAAATGCTAACAGATAAATCTATCAAAAGATGTGTTAGACACTACATTATATTGTGTTTATAGTTGGGGAGACTTAGTATAGTTAAGATATCAACTCTCTCTAAATTGATATATAAAATTTTCACAATCCCAAACTCCCCAAAGAATCCCTTTTTGGTAAAATTTGACAAGCTGACTCTAAACTGCTTATAGAAATCCAATAAACCTCAGTTAACCAAAAACATTTACCTTGAATCAAGAGCAATCTTGATTTATTCTACCTGATTTTAAAATACATTATAAGGTGAGAGCTATCAAAAAAGTGTGATGTTGTAAAATTGATAAAAGTGTGAATAAATTAGAAAATAAGACTCTTGATAGGGAAGCGGATCTTGGCCCAGTGGTTAGGGCATCCCTCTACCACATGGGAGGTCCGTGGTTCAAACCCCGGGCCTCCTTGACCTATGTGGAGCTGGCCCATGCGCAGTGCTGATGCACACAAAGAGTGCCCTGCCATGCAGGGGGTAGGGGAGCCCCACGTGCAAGGAGTGCACCCCCTAAGGAGAGCCACCCAGCACGAAAGAAAGTGCAGCCTGCCTAAGAATGGTGCCCCTCACATAGAGAACTGACACAACAAGATGATACAACAAGAAAATATTACTGTGCTGCTGACAACAGAAGTGGACAAAGAGAAGACACAGCAAATAGACACAGAGAACAGACAACCAGTGTGGGGGGAGGGGAGAGAAATAAATAAATCTTAAAAATAAAAGACTCTTGATAGACTCACATATATGCCTAATTTATTTTTCATAAGGATACAAAGGCATTTCAGTAGGGAAAGAATGATATTTTAAACAATGGTGCTGGAATAGTTGAATATCTTATATAAAGTTAAATAAATGAATAAACTAGGGACAATTTTTTTCACCATATGCAAAATTTACTTAACTGGATCATATATATATTAAAAAGTAGCACCTAAAACTCTGAAGCATCTTTAGAACATTGGATAAAATCATGACTTTTGGTTAGGCAAATATTTTAAAAATACAAAACCAAAAGCATGACACATAAAAGATTGTTAAATTAGACTTCATTAAAATTAAGAACATATTCTGCTTGAAAGATACTGTTAAGAGAATGAAAAGCCAACTCACATACTGGGAAATAATTTTCAAATCATGTATTACAGGTAAAAAGTTGTATTCATAATATGAAAGAATTCTCAAAACTCAATAATATGAAAACAAATTATACAATAAAATGACCAAAAGATTGAAACAGACAATTCACACAGATGATATATATATATATATATATATGGGTAAGCATCTAAAAAGATGCTCAATTGGTCATTAGTGAATTGAAAATTAAAAGTACAATGAAATATCACTACACACATATTAGATTTTACATAATTTAAAAGTGTTGATGAGAATGTGAAGTGACTTGACTTTCATACCTTCTGATAAGAATGTAAAATCATGCAATCACTTTGAAAACTGTATAACAATTCAGTATAACTTTATATATACACAATATACATGGCCCTGGCTTTCCACTCCTTAGTATTTACATAAGAGTAATTAATGCATATCTACTTACAAATTCTTATACAAAAATGTGCATAGCAGCTTTATTTGGGTTAGCCAAAAACTGGAAACAACTCAATATCCATCAAGAGGTGAATGGATAGAATACATTGTGGTATGTTAAAAAAATCGAATACTACTCAGCAACACAAAGGAAAGAGCTACTTTAAAACACACCAACAAGGACCAATTTCAAAATAACTAAGCTGAATGAAAGAAGCTAGACAATAAAGAGTACATACTGCATGACTCCACATATGCACTACTCTGGGAATTAAAAATTTATCTACCTCTAAAATGTGAAAAAGCAGAAAGGAAGTAAAGAGGGGGTAGGAGTGGTGATTATAAAGGGACATAATGAAACTTAGGGAGATAGATAGATGTGTCCCTTATCTTGAGTGTGGTGATAGATTCCTAGGTGTATACATATGTCAGAATTTATGAAATTATACACTTTAAATATGTGAAGTTTATTGTGTGTCAATTATACCTCAATATATTTATCAAAAGTGGCAAACAAGGATGTCAGCAGAAATGGTGGAGTAAGAATCTCTGAAAATCCTCTTCCCCATAAAAGCAACAGGAACATAGGTAAGAAATTATCATAATGAACTTCCCCCTAACTCTGGAAATTTAAATAAAGGCTTGCAGCATTTCAAGAAAATGGCTACACTCAGTAAGAATAGAGAACTTTGTAGAATTTTAACTTGCCTTCTCTCCATCCTTCTTCTCCCCAGCTATTATGGTAGCCTTGAAAACTAACATCTGCAATTGCACTGAAAACCAGCACCCTGGCAGCTACTGAAGAGGTCATTACAGAAGTGGAGCTCTTTCAAAGCTCCATTTACAGATACATGTCCTTATTTTACATATCTGATGGTTCCCTAGGAGATCCTACTCACAAGACTTTCATTATTGGATCAAACTCAGATCTCACCCACTGCTAAAATCCTCTTCTTCATGGGTGTTTGTCATAAAACAATCAGAGGCAATTGTTTAACACTGTGGCTGCTTGAGATGATAGGTAAGAGTTGAAGCAAGCAATAAGTTAATCAAAAATTCTTCAAGGAAAAGCTAGAAAGTAAGATGCCCAATAGAGGCTTTGGAAAGCTCTGACATATACCTGGGAATCTAGAATGCCACTTTTAATCAAAGGCTGTGAACATGCCCAAGACTATGTACTCAGGTAAGACCTGAGGAGTCCCTATGCTTTCACATCTGGCTATAAAGTCTAAAGTAGAGTCAGAAACTGCTTGGCTGAGTGTTGAAGGCAATCCCAACCATACACGCAGCTCCTCAGCAAAGACTGGGAGACTTACTGGTTCTAGGCATTTAAGATGTCACTGTCCAATAATTAATTGGTGACTAATTTATTTAAGCAGGGATTTTACAGACCACCTGGAACAAAAGAAACTTTAGTACCAGAATTAATTCAGAAGCATCACTAAACAAACAAGCAAACAAGAACAAAAAACTCTGGGGAAGGGGAAGAATCTGATTTCCAAAGTTTCCAAATTATATGACTTAAAATGTCCAGTTTACAAAAAAATTATGAGACATGATAAAAAACAAGAAAATAAGTTCCATACAAAGAAAAGCAAAGACAATTTAATAGAAAATATCACTGAGAAAGCCCAGACTTTGAACTAATTAGAACAGTTTAAATCCATTATTTTAAGTGTTCCAATAACCAAAAGAAACAATATCTAAAGAAAAATAGAAATTATGAGTGATATCTCACAAAATATAGAATATTAATAAAGAGAGATTATTTAAAAAGTAGAAATTCTGGAGTTGAAAGTATAAAAACAAATATTCACTAGACAGTCTCAGCAGCAGATTTGAACTGGCAGAAGAAAGAACCAAACACTTGAAGACTGGTCAATTGAGATGATTCAGTATGAGAAACAGAGAGAAAAAAAATGAAGGAAAATGAACAGAGAATCAGGGACCTGTGGGACATTATCAAGAATATGATGTGGGCTACTCTAGGCAGAGAGGAGCACCTGGGGCCAGGGGGTTGCCTTTATTAAAGCTATTCTTCACTCCTCCCCTTTCCTAACATTGAGAAGGGGCCCCAGCTATTTGCTGTTCTGATTGGTTGCCTTTTGATCCCCACCTGTTAGCTCTCAGGGGACCAATGATGAGGCCTTTTGTTTAGAGTTATCTAGGGCTTCCCCTTGACCCTAAAAGAGTTACAGATGTGACCAGGGTCTCAGCAGGGTCTTTCAGGCTTTGTTCTTAGTAGTGGCCTTCTCTCAAGGAGTTTCTAAGCAGGGTCTCACAGCCATAGTCTCTGCCAGGTCCCAGCTGTGATTTGTCTTCCCTTTTTTCCTATACTAACCTGCCTTAGTTTCTCATTAGAAACCATGTATGCCAGAAGGCAATAGAGTGATTTATTTAAAGTACTGAAAGAAAAAAAAAACCTGTCTACCAAGAGTTCTATGTCCAGAAAAATTATACTTCAAAAGGAAGGAGACATGAAGAAATACCCAGATAAACAAAAACTAAGTGCATTTTTTGCTAACAGAACTGCTCTATTTAGCAAAAATGTTAAAAAAAAAAAAAGTCTTTCAGGTTAAAAATACAATATATTAAACGGTAACTTGAATCTAAATGAAGAAATAAAGAACACCAGTTAAGGTAACTGCACAGCTATCATAAAAGATTATAAAATATATTTTTGATTATAAAATATATTTTTGTTTGTAATTCTTTTTTTTTCTCCTATCTAACTTAAAAGACAACTGCATGAAGCAAAAATTATAAGTTACCAATGGGACACAATATTTATAAATGTAACTCATTTGATAATAAGAGCACAAAGGAGGGGAAAGGGAATTAAGCTACATAGGAGCAAAATTTATGTATACAATTGCAATTAGTATTAATCCAAAATAGATTGTTATAGCTTAAAATGTTAATTGTAATCCTCAAGAAAGCCACTAAGAATATAATTTTAAAATATAAAAGAAATGACAAGGGAATCGTAATGGTGCACTAGAAAATATCTGTTTAATACAAGAGTATTAATGGCAAGAAAGAGCAACAAAAAGATATAAGAAAAATAGAAAACAAATGGCAAAGTGGAAGGTATATATCCTACACTGTCAATAATTATATTAAGTAAAAATGGATTAAACATTCCAGTTAAAAGATATTGTCAGCATGAATTAAAAAATTGCAATACCACTATATGTTGTCTAAGAGAGACACAAATTCAAAGACAAATTGAAAGTAAAATGACAGAAAATGTTATGCCATGCAAAACAGTAAAAATATAGAGCCAAAGTGGTAACATATTCTTTTTAACTAAAAAAAGTCACTAGAGAGTAAAAAGGCCTTATTATGATAAAATTTTGATTCATCAAAAAAATAAAATAAAAATTATAAAGATATATGCACCTAAAAACACTAAGACCAAAAATGCTTTATGCAAAAACTGACAGTATTGAAAGGAGGAATAATAGAGAAAATGATTTCAATATTCCACTTTGGATTATGTTTAGAATAACTAGATGGAAATTCAACAGGAAAATAGAAAACTTGAAAACTCTGTAAATCAATTAGACATAAGAGCAATCAATAGAGCCTTCTGCCCAACAACACAATTTACATTCTTCTTAAGTACACATGGAACACTCTCCAGGATAACCCATATCCTTAGCCATGAAACAAACCTTAATAAGTTTTAAATAATGGAAATAATACAAAGCATTTTCTCTGACCGCAATGAAACTAGAATGAATGAAACTAGAAATCAATAGCAAGAAAACTTTTGGGGAGGCCTCACAAATAAGTGGAAATTAAATATACATTTTTAAATAATGAATTGATCAAAGAAGAAATCCATAGGAAACCAGAAAATACTTTGAGATGAAGAAAATGAAGACAGCACATACCAAAATGCATGGGTTGCAGCTAAAGCAGTGTTCTAAGGGAAGTTTATAGCTGTGAATGCCTATATTATGAAAGAAAAATGATCTCAAACCAATAATTTAACCTTTCACTTTTAGAGACAGGAAAGAGAGAGTAAGCTAAATCTAAAGCAAGAATCAGAAAGAAACTAAAAAAGATTAGAGTTTTAATTAATAAAAAAGAGAAGATAAAAATAATAGACAAAAATAATGAAACTAAAAGCTGGTTCTTTGAGAAAATTAACAAAACTGATAAAACTTTAACAAGTTTCCTGAAGAAAATAATGGAGAATAATTGTATTATTAAAGTCAGGAATGAAAGAAATGACATTATTATTGAACTTAGAGAAATAAAAAGATTATAAATGAAATTGTGAACTATAGTATCCCAACAAATTAGATTTTTAGGTGAAATGAAAAAAATACTAGAAAGACACAAGCTACTGAGATTGGTTCAAGAATATATAGAAAAGTCTGAATAGACCTATAAGAAGTCAATGGATTGACTTTGTAAGAACAATTTCACACAGAAAAGTCCAGGATGAGATGACTTTAATGGTGAATTCTATTAAATGTTTAAAGTAGATTAAATGATACTAATCCTTCACAAACTTTTCTAAAAAAATGTAGATTATGAGAGAACATTTCGAGTCTCAAGCTATAAGGCCTGCATTACCCTGATAACAAAAAATACAAAGACATCACAAAAGAATGACAGACCAACATTTCTTAGGAATATAGACACACAAATTGTCAGCAAAATACTTGCAAATACAACCCAACAAAATATGAAAGAAATATACTCCATGACCAAGTCAGACTTATGCAGGAATTCAAGAGTTGTTCAACATATAAAAACCAGTCAACATAATAAACCATACTGTTAGATAAAAGGGTAAAAAACACATGATCATCTCTATAAATGCAGAAAAAGCATTTGAAAAAATTCAACATATTTTAATGAGAAAAGACACTCAACAAACTAGAAATTGAAAGGAAATTCTTTAATTGGATAAAGGACACTTATGAAAACCCCATGGCTAACATAATACTTATTTTGGAAGACTAAATACTTTCCCTTTAAGATCAGAAACAAGATCATGATGTCCAATCTAGTTGTTTCTATTCAGCATTGTACTGGAGATTCTAACCAGAGCAATTAGGCAAAGAAAAAAGGAAAAACTCATCCAGATAACAAAGTAAGAAGTGAAACTATCTCTATTTGCAGATTGGATAATTTTGTATATAGAAAATCCTAAGGAATCCACAAGAACACTATTAAAGTTAATAAGCATGTGCAACAAGATTGCAGGATACAAGATCAATATAAAAAGTCGGTTGTATTTCTATATAGTAGCAATGAAGACTTGAAAAATGAATCTAAGGAGACAATTCCATTTAAAATAGTTAAAAAAAGAACAGAACACTTAGGAATAAAATTAACAAAAGAAGTATAGGACTTATACATTGGAAACTACAAAACATTGTTGAAAGAAATTAGAGAAGACTTAAATTTAAGTGGAAATACATCCCATGCTTATAGATTACAAGACCTAAACATCGCAATGATACCAAAATTGATCTACAGATTCAAAGTAATCCAGACCAATATCCTGGGTGGAATTTTGTCTTTTTCAGAAATTGACAAGTTAAACCTAAATTTCATATGGAAGAGATAGGAACACAGAATAGTCAAAATAATCTTGAAAGAGAAGCACAAATTTGGGGGACTCACCTTATTGATAACAGAAATTATTGCAAAATTACAGTAATGAAGAAATTAAGTTTGAAATTGTTCAAGTTGGAAAGAGGCCAGTAGCCACCATTTTAACTCTGCCCCTGGCATGAGGGGAATCAGGGCTGATTGAAAAATCATAGAGATGATAGGGTTGGGCCTCTTTCCACCCAGATTGGATTGCAGCACTAGCCTAATTTCCAGCTCCACCTGCACCAGCCTCTCCAGGCAACTACAGGTGCTTTGGCTGACACATACTGGACAATCAGACAGCTGGGGCTCCATCCCTGCCCCACAATAGGATAGGTTGGAGCTCTGTTTCCTCTGGCTCCCTGGACAACTGCAGGTGCTATTGGCCTGCATAGACTGGTTTGTTGAGCACCTTGGATTCCATCCTGCATCCCCCAATAGGATAGGAGGGCTGGTGTTTCTTCAGTCTCACTGGGCAAGTGCAGGTGCTTTCAGCCCTCATAGACTGTATACTCTGACACCTGTAGCTCTATCCCTGCCCCCCAAAATGATAGGAGGGGTGCTGTGTCCCATCGGTTGCCCAGCAGCTGCAGATGCTTTCAGTCTACACAGACTGGAAACTCAGATTCCTGTCACTCCATCCCCACCCCCCAGAATAGGAGAGGGCTGGTAGTCCCTTAGCTTCTCTGGGCATCTTCAGACACTTTTAGCCTGCATGAACTGAACTGTTGAACATGTATGGTTCCACTTCCCCTCTCCCTCCAATAGGATAAGAGGGGGATGGTGTCTTCCTTGCCTCTCTGGGCAACTGCAGGTGCCTTTGGCCCACACAGACTGAGTAGTCAGATATCTGTGGTCCCATCCCCAACCCCTAAAAGAATAGAAGGGAGCTGTGTTTCCTCAGTCTCTCTGGGCAACAGCAGACATTACAGCCTGCAAGGACTAGACTATTGGATGCCTGTGACACCACCCCACCATCAAATAGGATAAATTGGGACTGATGTTTCCTCAGCCTCTTGGAGCAACTGTGAGTGCCTTTGGCATACATGGATTGCTCTGTTGGAAACCTGTGTTTCCATCCCCACTCCTTATAGGGCAGAAGGGACAGTACTCCCTCAGCCTTTCAGGTCAACCGTGGGCACTGTTTGCCCACATGGATTATATTTTTGGGCACTCCAGAGGGTCCATTTCCACCACAGATAGAGGAGTTGGGGGGGGGCCATTACTATATCAGCCTACTGGGGCAAATGTGGTCAGTTTTGACCCACCTGGCTTAGTTTCCTGCCCACACCTGCAGCTCCATCCCCACCTCATGCAGGGGAGGAAGGGGCAAGAAGCTTCATCAGTCTCTCCAGGCATCAAAAGACAGTTTGGGCCTGCACAGCTTGGATTACTAGCTGTGGCTCTGTCCTTACCCATGGCAGAGGATAAGGTTGGAAGAAGCTTCGTCACTTCCTGGATAATGTGGGCAGCATCAGTATCCACAGCTTGCAGTGCCAGCTACAGCCTTGGCTCCTACTACACAACCAGCAAGGAAGAAAGGGTAAGAAAGCCCTAAACTAAGGAATTGTGCCCAGAATAAATACATCTAGTAAGACAGATGCCCAGTGTAGCAGTTTAATATTTTTTATGAATTCCAAGAATAGATTTTGGATTATGTTTGTGAAGTAGTCTGTTCCTCTGGGCATATTACATTGGATTGGATTTGGAGGTTTCACTTTTACTTGATTAAATAATAATTAAGGGAAGCAGATTTGGCTCAACTGATAGAGCATCTGCCTACCACATGGGAGGTCCAGGGTTCAAACCTAGAGCCCATGTAGTGAGCTGGCTCATGCACAGTGCTGATGCACTTAAGGAGTGCCGTGCCATGCAGCGGTGTCCCCTGCATAGAGCAGCACCATGTGCAAGGAGGGCATCCCATAAGGAGAACTTCCTTCCATGAATAAAAAGTGCAGCCTGCCCAGGAGTGGCACCAAACACACAGACAACTGATGCAGCAAGATGACACAACAAAACACAGTTTTCCAGTGTTGCTGACAAGAATTCATGCAAACACAGAAGAACACACAGCGAATGGACACAGAAAGCAGACAACTATGGGGGGGGGGGGAGGGCGAGAAGGGGAGAGAAAAAAAATAATAAGTAAGACTTTGATTGGGCCATGTTAGTAGGATTTTGAGTTCCCACCCCCTTGGTGGGTGGAGACTCACAGAGAATATAACATGGTAGAGGAGAAAGTGGGAGTTTTGAGTTGGAGTCCTGGGAAGTAGATACACAGAAGCAGATATGTGAGGAAAGAGAGAAGGCTCTATTACACAGGGCAGGGCCCTGGGAAGAGAGATGACAGTTTACAGCTCACCTGTGGAGAGAGCAGAGCATCTGAGCCCTGAGAGAAATGAGCCCTGGGAGAGAGACAAGATTTATCCCAGCCTGTGGCTGAGATTGAAAGAAGCTGGGACCATAGAGCCTTGGGAGGAGGAGGAACATTGAACCCTTGCAGACATCATTCACCATCTTGCATCAACATGTGGCAACAGACTCTGGGTGAGAAAGTACCTCTTATGGTACCTTGAGTTGGACTCTTTATGGCATTGTGACTGTAAGCTTCCACCCCAAATAAATAACTTTTATAAAAACCAACTGCTTTCTGGTATTTTGCGCCAGCACCCATTTGACTGACTAATACACCAAGACACCAACAAAAAATGACAATCCATACCAAGAAACAGGAAGGTATAATCCAGTAAATGGAACAACGTAAGCTTCCAGATGATATAATGGAATTGAGACAACTAATCATAGATGTTCAAACAAATCTCCTTAATAAATTCAATGATATGTCTAAAGAGATTAAGGACATTAAGAAGACACTGGGTGAGCAAAAGAAAAATTTGAAAACCTAGTTAGAAAAATAGCAGATCTTATGAGGAAAAAAAGGCACAATAAATGAAATTAAAAATACACTAGAGGCATATAACACCAGATTTGAAGAATCAGAAGAAAGAATCAGTGAGATTGAAAATTTGGCCTCTGAAAATGAACATACTAAAGAATAGATAAAGAAAAGAATGGAAAAAATGGAGCAGGGTCTAAGAGAATGAAATGAAGGCAAAAGATGTGAAAACATCTGTGTTCTGAGTGTTCCAGAAGGAGAAGAGAATGGAAAAGGGGTAAAAGGAATATTTGAAGAAATAATGGTGGGAAATTTCCCAGCCCTATTGAAGGACATAGATATCCATGTCCAGAAGCACAAGGTACTCCCAACCAAATAAATTTGAATAGACCTTCTCCAAGACACTTACCCAACAGAATGCCAAATGCCAAAAAGAAAGAGAGAATTCCAAGAGCAGCAAGAGAAAAATGGTGCCTCACATACAAGGGATACCCAATAAGATTTTGTGTTGATTTCTCATTAGAAACCTTAGAGGCAAGATGGCAATAGTATGATATATTTAATTATACTGCAAGAGGAAAAATGCTAGCCAAGAATTTAAATCTGTCAAGATTGTCTTTCAAAAATGAGGGTGAATTTAGGGTATTCATAGATAAACAGAAACAGAGTTTGTAGCCAAGAGACCAGCTTTGCAGGAAATACAAGAGGGAGTGCTATAGCCTGAAATGAAAAGACAGGGGAGAGGGACTTGGAAGAAGTGTGGAAATGAAGATTATATCAGTAAAAGTAATTAAAAGTATAAAGAGAGTGGTTAAAATAAAATATGATAGATAAAACCCTAAGTCAAAATGGTTGAAGCTCTGTCTTTACAGTAATAACATTGAATATTAATAGATAAAACTACCCAATTCAAAGACATAGACTGGTGGAATGGATAAGAAAATATGAACCATCTGTGTGCTGTCTACAAGAAACTCATCTTTCACCCAAGGATTCCAACATATTGTAAGTGAAGGGCTGGAAAAGATATTCCATGCATGCAATAACAAAAAATATGGAGTAGCTATGTTTATATTGTACAAAATTGACATTAAAAGCAAAACTGTTATTAGAGGTAAGGAAGGATATTGTATATTTATAAGAATCAATTCTCCAGGAATAAGTAACAATCATAAATGTATATGCACCTAACCAGGATGCCCCAAATTACATGTAAAACACACTGGCAAAACTGAAGGGACAAATCGATGTCTCTTCAATAATAGTTGGAGACTTCAAACCACCACTCTCAGCATTGCATACAACATCTGGGCAGAGGATCAATAAAGGAACAGAGAAAATATGACAAATGGACTGAACCTAATAGACATATACAGAACATTGCACACCAAAACAGCAGAATATACATTCTTTTCAAGTGCTCATGGATCTTTCTGTAGGATGCACCATAGGTTGGGTCACAAAGCAGATCTCAATAAATTAAAAAAGATTGAAATTAATCAATGCGCTGTTCCTGATAATAATGGAATAAATCTGGAAAACAACAACAGGTGGGAAAAGGGAAAATTCACAAATATACGGAGATTAAACAACACACTGTTAAATAATCAGTGGGTCAAAGAAGAAATTGTGAAAGAAATCAATAAATTTTTCAAGATGAATGAAAATAAGAACACAATATATCAGACTGTATGGGATGTAGTGAAGGCATTGCTGAGAGGGAAACTTATAACCCTCAATACTTACATTAAAAAAGAAGAAAGAGCTAAAATCAAACACCTAACTACAGAACTGGAGGAACTATAAAAAAAAGAGCAAACTATTCCCAAACAATTAGAAGGAATGAAATAACAAAGATCAGAACAGAATAAATGAAATTGAGAAAAAAACAAACAATAGAGAGCATTAACAAAATCAAAAGATGGTTCTTTGAGAAGATGAACAAAATCAACAAACCCATACTTAGACTGACAAAGAAAAAAAGAAAGAAGATGCAAAGAAATAAAATAAAAAAATTAAAACTGGAACATTACTTCTGAACTTAGAGAAATAAAAGAGGTCATAAGAGGACTCTATGAACAACTGTATGCCTGTGAACTAAACAACATAGATGAAGTGGAAAAATTCCTGGGAACATACAAGCAACCTACATTGACCCTAGAAGATATAGAAAACTCAACAAACCAATCACAGGTAAATAGACTTGAAACAGTCATCAAACAACTCCCCAAAATGAAAAGCCCAGGACAAGATGATTTCACAAGTGAGTTCTACCAAGCATTCAAAGAAGATTTAATACCAATCTTTCTCAAACTCTCCCAAAAAATTGAACAAGAAGGAATCCTACCAAACAGTCTATGAAGCCAATATCACTCTAATACTAAAGACAGATAAAGATATTATGAAAAAAGAAAATTACAGAACCATTTTCAAAGTGAATATTGATGAAAAAATCCTCAACAAAATACTTGCTAATTGAACCCAACAACACATTAAAAGAATTGTACATCATGATCAAGAGGATTTTATACCAGGCATGCAAGGGAGGTTCAATGCAAGAAAATCAAACAGTGCAACAGTCCACATTAATAAATCAAAGAAGAAAAACCATATGATCCCCAATGAATTGATGCAGAAAAGGCATTTGACAAATACAGCATCCTTTCTTGATAGAAATGCTATGAAAGACAGAAGTTAAAGGAAACTTTCTCAACATGACAAAGGTCACATATGAATAACCCACAGCTAATTTTATACTCAATGGTTAAAGACTGAAAGATTTTTCATTGAGATCAGCAACAAAATATGGATGCCCACTGTTACTACTCTTGTTCAATGTAGCACTAGGTGTTTTAGTTAGAGCAATCAGGCAAGAAAAAGAAAAAAATCAGAAAGGAAGAAGTAAAACTTTCACTCCTCATAGATGATATTGTCCTATACCTGAAAAGTTCCAAAAAATCTACAACAAAGCTGCTAGAGCTGATAAACAATTTCAGCAGAGTGTCAGATACAAGATTAATATGCAAAAATCAGTGATTTTCTATACACTTTCAATTGCACAGTATACAATCTGAGAGGAAGCCAGGAAAAAATTATTTACAATCGTGACTAAAAGAATCAAATATTTAGGAATAAACTTAACCAAGGATGTAAATCACTTTTTTTTCAGGAAACTACAATACATTGCTAAAAGAAACAATAAAAGATTGAAACAAATGGAAGAAAATTCCATGTTCATGGATTGGAAGACTAAATATTGCTAAGATGTCAATTCTATCCAAATTAATACGCAGGGTCAATGCAATCCCAATAAATATCAAACCAGCATTTTTAAAAGAAATGGAAAAAGTGTATGGAGCTCTGAATACCCAGAAACATCTTATAAAAGGAAAAGCAAATTTGAAGGATTCTCACTGTGGGACTTTAAATCACATTACCGTGGAGGGGCAAGGTGGTGTCAGTTTAAGTGCACCAACATCATCTTTCTTACAAAAAATGGTGGAGTAGGGGCAAAATCCTGCCTGAGTCAGCTGTTTCAGGAGCTCATAAAGCAGAAGCCTTCAGGGCATCAGTCTGGAGAGAGCGTGACAAAAAGATTGATTGTTCAAGGTCAAACCATGAGTTTCTGATGCTTGAGGCTGGAGCTGTGGAATGACTAAACCCTACTCCCAGGGCAGGAACCTGTGGTGATCCCCAACTCTTACCAGTCACTAAGCTGGAGAAGGCATACTCTGAGAGTGGGGGGTGGGTGGGGGATTCTGGTGAAGGGTGGAGAGGGGTCTACCCTGTGCTGGTTCAATTGTCTGAAGCCCCTTTTTTGAGCTTAGAGGGGCATACCACCTGGTTTGAGGAGAAACTAGGAAGAAGGGAGAGAGAATCTGCTGACACAGTCTGATTTGCCTAACTGCCCTAGGAGAGAGAAAATTGGCCTGGGAGAATGTGAAGTCAGGCAATTAACTAGTCCTGTGCAACTCTCCTAGGGGAAGTTGCTTAATAAGGAAGTGCTTAATAAGCTTCCAAGGGCATATTTAGGGTTCCCTTTGAGGAATGGGTGCTCTCAAGAGGCTGAGACTCATTGTTTTCTGTGATGAGTTTAGTCACCAGGGTTCCATTTGAATTTCGAAAGGGAACTCTCAGGCAGTTGCATCCTGCTGCCCTGGGAGAGAAAGCAGTTAGAATAAAAAGGGGGTAGGACAGATTCCTATTCTGTTTATCCACTTGCAAAGAGTCAATCAGCAATTTATCCAATTGTAAAGCATCAGTCCTGCCCAAGGAAAAGGGATAGTAGCTTTCTGAAGAGCTAGTCAACCCAACAAGAAAGTTTAGCCTAGTGGAGGAGTTTCTGCCTTGAATATACGAGGTCTCTAGTTTGATTCCTGGCTCCTCTTAGAGTAGTGACCACCAGGATATTAAGCATCTAGCTGATACTTTAGAACAGGGAAAGCATAGACATTATTTTTGTATTACCTTCCCTTGGGTCTCTTATTTTTCCTTAAAAAGGGGGTTACTTTTGTTTTATAATTTAACTTAGTTTACTCACTAAAACCCACTTCAAAATCTGCAGTGAGAAAGCTTCAGGGTAATTTATTGACAAACACCAGCAGCCTGAGAAGCTCCACAGGGGCTTTAGAGGGAAGGCTGTTTTTCCTTGGTGTTTGGTTGACTCCTTGCCTGTGGGTTTGTCTATTTATTTGGGTTTTTTTTCAAGATGTATTTATTTATTTTATTTCTCTCCCCCCCCCCCCCCCAGTTGTCTGCTCTCTGTGTCCATTTGCTGTGTGTTCTGTGACCACTTCTATCCTTATCAGCAGCACCGGGAATCTGTGTTACTTTTTGTTGCATCATCTTGTGTCAGCTCTCCGTATGTGCAATGCCATTCCTGGGCAGGCTGTACTTTCTTTCATGCTGGGTGACTCCTTATGGGGTGCACTCCTTGTGTGTGGGGCTCCCCTATGCAGGAGACACCCCTGGGTGGAAGGGCACTCCTTGCATGCATCAGCACTGCACATGGGCCAGCTCCACATGGGTCAAGGAGGCCCGGGGTTTGAACCATGGACCTCCCATGTGGCAGGTAGACACCCTATCCATTGGGCCAAGTCTGCTTCCCTTTATTTGTTTTCTTGTCTTTCTTTCTTCCTTATCCCCTGCCCTTTTTAAAAATTAGGTTCTGCTGACTTGTTTGCAGTTTGCTGTGTTTCCTTTTCCTTGATTTCCTCTTTTCTGTGTGTACTGATTTTTGGCTATCAATGCTATCTCTTTTCCTTCCTACATCTTTCTATCTTCCACTTTCCATTGTTGCTCTTACATTTCACCTCTTTGTTTAGTCCCCAGTTTTTCTGGCTTTTTATTTCTAACTCTTTTATTCTGTTTCTAAATTTTATTTGCTCTTTCTTTTCTCTTTCTCTCTTTCCTCATCACTCTGGCCTATTAATTCATACTATATGCTTTCCCATATTTGGTTTCCCATTTCATTGTAGGTACTCCACTTTTTTATTCCTGTAACTCTGCATGGCTTACATGAGGTAAATATTCATTTTCCTAGGAGTTATACAGTTCTTCTGCTAACTTTTATTATCAATATTACTATTATTTTTTCTTTTCTTACCTCTTTTGCTTCCCCTAGCCCTAATCTTTTTCTTCAAAGAAACTTAGGCAGACACAAGGAAATAAAATAAGAACAAAGTGTCAAAGAGAAAACTTAACACACACACACACAAACAGCAACTAAATAAAGCCCAAGACTAGAGGGAGAAGCTAATCAGCTGAACAAAACTGTCAACAAAAAATTCAAACCATACCAAGAAACAGGAAGACATGACCCAGTACAATGAACAACCTGAAAACCAGGAAGAGAGGCAGAACATTGAACAACTAATCAAAGCTTTCCAAACAAATATCAGGGACCAACTTAATGAAGTGAAGGATGAGATTAAGGATATTAAGAAAACACTGGGAGAGTATACTGAAGAAATTGTAAGCATACATAAAAAGAAAATGGATATGATGGTGATGAATGGCACAAGCCAAGAAATCAAAAATACATTCTCAACAAATAACAACAGATTTGACCAGGCAGAGGAAAGAATTAGTGATGTGGAAGACAGTACATCTGAAATCAAACAGATAGTAGAAATGATAGATAAAAAGTTAGAAAAAATCCAACAGGAGCTTAGGGATTTGAATTGCAACACAAAACGCGCAATCATATGCATTATAGGGATCCCAGAAGGAGAAGAGAAGGAAAAGGGGACAGAAAGGGTGTTGGAGGAAATAATTCCTGAAAACTTCCCAACCCTATTGAGGGAGTTGGATGTACATGTCCAGGAAGCACAATGCATCCCAAAAAATGTAAATCCCAACAGGCTTACTGCAAGACATATACTTGTCAACTTCTCCAATGCTCAAGGCAAAGAGAAAAAACTGAAGGCAGCAAGAGAAAAGACAACCATCACATATAAGGGAAGCTTAATAAGATTAAGTACAGATTTCTCATCTGAAACCATGAAGGCAAGAAGGCAGTGGTATGACATAGTCAAGGTACTAAAAGAAAAAACTTCCAGCCAAGAATTCTCTATCCAGAAAAGCTGGCATTCAAAAATGATGGAGAGTTCAAAATATTCACAGAAAACAGAAACTAAGAGAGTATGACAATAAGAAACACACCCTTCAAGAAATACTAAAGGGAGTTCTGCAGGTTGAAAGGAAAAAAACAGGAGAGAGAGAGTTAGAGTGGACTGTAATAACAAATAAAAGCTAAAAAGAAAAATAAAAACAACATATGCAATACATAAACCCAAAGAAAATATGGCTAATGTAAGTAATTCCTTGAGAGTAATAATACTGAATGTTAATAGATTAAATGCACCAATCAAGAGATACAGATTGGCAGAATGGTAAGGAAATATGACCTATCTATATGTTGTCTACAAGAAACATATCTTAGACCCAGGGACTCAGTGAGGTTGAAAGTGAATGACTGGAAAATGATCTTACAAGCAAACAATAACCAAAACAGGGCAGGAGTAGCTATACTAATATTGGACAAAATAGACTTTAAAAGCAAAACTATTGTGGGAGACAATGATGGACAATATATATTAGTAAAAGAGGTAATCTTTCAAGAAGAAAGAACAATCATAAACATCTATGAACCAGGGTGCCTCAAAATACATAAGGCAAACACTGGAAACACTAAGTGGAGAAATAGATGCCTCTACAATTATAGTGGGGGGACTTTAATACACCATTATAACCATTAGAGAGAACATCATGACAGAGAATCAGTAAAAAAAAAAAATGACGTTGAATAATATATTAGAGGATCTGAACCTAATAGACATAAACAGAACCCTACACCCAAATACAGCAGGATATACATTCTTTTCAAGTGCACATGGATCATTCTCCAAGATAGACTACACGCTAGGCCACAGAGAAAGTCTCGATGAATTCAGAGATTGAAATAAAAAAAAACAAATTTCTCTGACCACAATCGAATGAAGCTGGAAATCTGCAGGGGCCAGAGACCCAGATTAGGCACAAACATATAGAAGTTAAGCAACATACTCTTAGACAAACAGTGGCTCAAGAAGGAAATCTCAGAAGAAATCAGTAACTACCTTGAAACTAATGAAAATAACAGCACAACTTCTCAAAACTTACGAATTGCAACAAAATCCATACAGAGAGGGAAATTCATAGCCCTAAATTCATATATGAAAAGAAAGAGAGTTAAAATAGAAGACCTAACTGCACACTTGGAGGAATTAGTCAAAGAACAACAATCTAACCCAAAAAGAAGTAGAAAGAAATAACAAATACCAGAGCAGAACTAAATGAAATAGAAAATAAGAAAGCAGTAGAAAAAATAAACAAAACCAACAGCTGGTTCATTGAGAAGATCAATAAAATCAACAAACCCTTAGCTAGACTAATAAAGAAAAAAAGAGGGAAGATGCAAATACACAAAATATGAAATGAGGAATGGGATACCACCACTGACCCAAAAGAAATAAAGAGTATCATAAGAGGACACTTTGAATAACTATATGCCATTAAGAAGGACAGATTAGAGGAAATGGACAAATTCCTAGAAACACATAAGCATCCTACATTGATGAAGAAGAAATTGATGATCTCAACAAACCAATCACAAGTAAAGAGATAGAATCAGTCATTTAAAATCCCCAACTAAGAAGAGCCCAGGACCAGAGCACTTCACAGGAGAATTCTACTAAACATTCTGGAAAGAACTAAAATCAGTCTTGTTTAACCTCTTCCAAAACACTGAAGTAGAAAGAAGATTGCCTAACTCATTCTATAACATCAACATTACACTAATACCAAAGCCAAACAAAGATGCCACAAGAAAGGAAAATTACAGACCAATCTCTCCAATGAACCTAGATGCTCAAATCCTCAACAAAATACTTGCCAAACATATTCAACAACACATCAAATGAATTATACACCATGACAAAGTGTGTTTCATCCCTGATATGCAAGGATGATTCAATGTAAGAAAATCAAGCAATGTAATACACCACATGAAGAGATCAAAACAAAAAATCATGTGATCCTATCTATAGATGCAAAAAAAGCATTTGACAAAATACAGCACACTTTCCTGATAAAAACAGTGCAAAAGATAGGAATAGAAGGAAACATTTTGAACATGATAATGGGTATATATGAAAATCCCACAGCTTACATCATACATAATGATGAAATCCTAAAATCTTTCTCTCTAATACCGAGAACATGACAAGGATGCCCACTATCACCCCTCCTATTTAACATTGTTTTAGAAGTACTTGCTCAAGCACTGAGGAAAGAATGATGCCATATAAAAGGCATCCAAATTGGAAAGGAAGAAGTCAAACTTTCACTATTTGCAGGCATGATCCTATGCATAGGAAGTCCTGAGAAATCTACAACAAAGCTTTTAGAACTTTTATGAGTTCAGTAAAGCCGCAGGTTATAAGATCAATGTGCAAAAATCAGTAGCATTTCTGAACACTGATAATGAGCAATCTCAGGAGGAAATCAAGAAAAAATCCCATTTACAATAGTAAATAAAAAAATGAAATACCTAGGAATAAATTTAAAGATGTAAATGACATACACAGAAAACTACACAACACTGTTGAGGGAAATCAAAGAAGACTTAAATAAATGGAAGAATATTTCCTGCTCATGGATAAGAAGACTAAATATCATTAAGATGTCTGTCTTACCCAAACTAATATACAGATTTAGTGCAATCCCAATCAAAATTAACATAGCATGTTTTACTGAACTGGAAAAACTATGAAATTTATTTGGAAGGGAAAGAGGCCTCAAATAGCCAAAGACATTTTGAAAAAGAAAAATGAAATTGGAGGAATCACACTACCTGACTTTAAAACATGCTATAGGTGGCGGACTTGGCCCAGTGGTTAGGGCATCTGTCTACCACATGGGAGGTCCGCGGTACAAACCCTGGGCCTCCTTGATCCGTGTGGAGCTGGCCCATGCGCAGTGCTGATGCACGCAAGGAGTGCCGTGCCACGCAGGGGTGTCCCCCACATAGAGGAGCCCCATGCACAAGAAGTGCACCCTGTAAGGAGAGCCACCCAGCACAAAAGAAAGTGAGTGCAGCCTGCCCAGGAATGGTGCCACACACACAGAGAACTGACAGAACAAGATGACGCAACAAAAAGAAACACAGATTCCCATGCCGCTGACAACAGAAGACACAGCAAATAGACATAGAGAACAGACAACTGGGGTGGGGTGGGGGTGGAGGGGAGAGAAATAAATAAATAAATCTTTAAAAAAACAAAACAAACAAACAAAAAAACATACTACAAAGCTATAGTGGTCAAACTGGCATGGTATTGGTGCAAGGATTGACATAGTGACCAGTGGAACCAAATTGAGAGTTCTGATATAGAACTAATATCTAATATTCAACAAGGCTACCAAGCCTATTCAACTGGGAGAGAATGGCCTCTTCAGAAAATGGTGCCTGGAGAATTGGATATCCATATGAAAAAGAATGAGAGAGGAACACCATCTCATACATTATACAAAAATCAACATAAGGTGGATCTTAAATATGAGTCAAGACCATAAAGACCTTAGAAGACAATGTAGGGAAGCATCTACAGGACCTTGTAATAGGAAATGGCTTCCTGAATGTCACACCCAAAGCACAAGCAGCAAAAGAAAAAATAGATAAATGCTACCTCCTCAAAATTAAAGCCTTTTGCACCTCAAAGGAGTTTATCAAGAAAATGAGAAGACAGCCTAGCAAATGGGAGGAAATATTTGGTAATCATATATCTGATAGGCGCCTAATATCCAGCATATAAAAAGAAACCCTATATCTCAAAAATAAAAAGACTAACCACCCATTTAAAAATTGGGCAAGAGATTTAAACAGACACTTCTCCAAAGAAGAAATACAGATGCTAAAAAGCACATGAAAAGATACTAATATCACTAGCTCCTAGGGAAATGCAAATCAAAACTACAATGAGATACCTTCTTGCACCCATTAGAGTGGCAGCTATTGATAAAACAGAGGACTACAAGTGCTGGAGAGGATGTGGAGGAATGGGAACCCTCATTTACTGCTGGTAGGAATGTAGAATGATCCAGCCATTGTGGAGTACAGTTTGGTGGTTCCTGAAAACACTAGCTATAGACTTGCCATATGACCCAGCAATTCCACTGCTGGGTATATGCCCAGAGGAACTGAAAACAAGGACATGAACAAATATATGCACACCAATTTTCATAGCAGTATTATTCACCATTGCCAAAAGTTAGAACCAACCCAAATGCTCATCAACAGATGAATGGATAAACAAAATATGGTATATATATACAGCGGACTACTCAGCTGTATGAAGGAATTCAGTACTAACACACAGAAAAATATGGATGAATCTTGAGAATCTTATGTTGAGTGAAGCAAGCCAGGCATTGAAGGACAAATACTACATGACCTCTCTAAAATTAATTAAGCAACTTGAGCCATCTCAGAGAGCCAGAGTCTGGAAGATAGATTTACAGGAAAGAGGTGGGGCAAGGGAGAGGAAGGTTGTGAGCCAATGCCCACATGGGCAAAATCTATGATAAAGTGGAGGTAAGTAGTGTGCAGCTAAGGAATATAACAGGGGTATAGGTATATCACTGGATTGAGCTGTGCAGGCTTGATGGGGCCCAGGGTTCAGATGATGGGTTGGATGGTCCATGGACTTTGGGGGAGTATAGGGGTGGTGCAGGTGGAGAACATGGAGATTGGTGGGTACATGGTTGAAACTATAAGGTTGTGAAAACTCTTCAGACAATATAACAAGGAAGGGTTACTGATTTAGGGTATTGGATGGGGGGCATTTGGCACAGGGTGCACCTGTGGCAGGCTTCTAGGGAGTGTGTGAATGCTCATCTTGTCATAGTGTGTTATATCAGTGGGTGGAGACCCAAACAATTAGCAGGAAGGGGCTTTACCTGCATCCTGGGGAAGCCCGATGTTCTCAAACAGAGGGAGACTGTCTCACAAGAGCATGGGTAACTCCTATTGGGGAAGGACAGACTAGTGTGTCAAGCCCTCAGCATTGCTGCAAGTATCTATGAATCTTGTCCTTAAAGCAGTGAAGCTTGGCTGTCACTCTGGGCCCCAAAGGGAGGGGAAGAGAGGAATAAAATAGATAGAAGAGGGAGTAATTGGGGGGGAGGGGGAGGGCAATGGAATTTTTCTGCATGATCATGCAATGAGGGACACAGGCCATGTTAAATTTTGTCAAAAATTTATAAAAGTATGCAGTTTAAAATGTAAACGATAATGTAAACTACTGACCATCGTTAGTAGCTATGTTTCAATATTTGTACATCAGTTGTAGCAAATGTAACATCCACATGTAAAAAGATCATTTTTGGGGAAGGGGGAAAAAAGGGAGGATGTTGTATATACGGGAGTCTCCTATATTCTGTATGTGACTATTGCAACCTAAAGCTTCTTTGAAGACATATTGGAAAAAAAAAAGAGGTAAGACACTGAGGAAGAAATGGGAGAGATTGACTTGCCAGTGTACATACAGGACAATACCTATTACAGTGATGAAAGGCAAAACATCAAAAAATATTTTTTATAATATTTTTTCATTTTTTAATACCCCAATTATTTTACTTTATTTTAGCTTTTCTAAATTATTTTTTATTTCTAATGTTTAAACTGATCATTACTATTTCATTTTCCTGGTAATTGAATTTGGCAATACATTAGGCTTCATTTTTTAAGAAGTTTTGGATCATGGAGGGGTTCAACTATGGCAGGGGAGGAGCATTGGTGTGGGGTGTCATTGATGGGGGATGCATGGGAGGAAGTTCACCTGGGCAGGCATATAGGGTATATAGATATGTTCAGATGCTCATTGGGTATTGACACACTGGGTAGAGATTCACATGACAACTGAGAAATGCTGAGTTCCCATCCTGGGGAGCTCTGTTGCATTCACCAAAAGAATAACAACAATCCCCCAAGTGCAAGGGCAATGACCAGTGAAGAAGGATGGTCCTATGATGGGTCCTTGATACTCATTACTATGCTTTTGAGCCTGTGTGCCTGAAATTTCAACTTTGCCTAGTGTTGCAACATGCCTAAGAGTTACCTCCTGAGAGCCTTCATGTTGCTCAAATATGGCCACTCTCTAAGCCAAACTCAGCATACCTTCCCCCAAGCATGGGACATGACTCCTGGGGTTGAGCCTTTGTGGCACTGAGGGATTACTACCAAGCACCAGCTGGTGATGCAATTAGAAAAAGACCTTAAATAAAAGGGGGAAATGGTAAAGACAAATGAGTTTATATGGCTAAGAGACTTCAAAATGAGTTGGGAGGTTCATCAGAGGGGTCATGCTTATGCACATCTCAGCAGGATCTCAGAGACAGCCAAAGTAGATACAACCACAAGTAGTGGTGCTCCTGAGGGCTATGGAGACACCCAGATCCTATGGTCATGGAAGATTTCTCTGGCATTCAGTGCCTTACTAGTGGATCCTACTTTGGAATGTGCTCCTGAATGTGATGGACTTGTACTCAGATGTGACTTCTCTCCACATGCCTCTTCTGTCCCTCTTATTGAACCTGTGGTTGGCTCTAGAGTTGCTGTATGCCCTGGAGACTTGAATATCTGGGATATTCATGTGCCATCTTGGCTCTTAGCCTAAGCAGTGTTGCAGCACCTACTTTCCAGTTCATTGCATTTACCCAGGTCAGCTGACAGGGAGGTGAGGATGGACAACCACCATACCGAAGAACTGAGAGAGTCCACAGCTGTGGGCACAAGAGTCCCATCCACCAGCCATGTGGGATAGAAGCCCCCTCTCAATTGAGAGGTGGAGTGGGCATCACCACCCCAGGGTCCTCAGGATGGAGAAATAAAATATGGATTAGAGTGGATTTACTGGTATTCTACTATAGAATTATTGTGACTCTAGCAATGGAAGAAATTATACCATTGATGTGGAGACAGTAGCCATGGGAATTTCTAAAGGCAGGGAAAGGGAAGAAGAGATGTGATATAGGGCCATTTTCGGGATTTGGAGTTGTCCTGAATGATGTTGCAGGGACAGAAGCAGGACATTATATATCCTGTCATAACCCACTGAATGGACTGGGTGAGAGTACAGTTACACTGAATGTAAACTATAATCCATGCTGTGTAGCAGTGCTCCAAAATGTATTCATCAATTGCAGTGAATGTACCATAATAATGAAAGAAGTTGTTGATGTAGGAAAAGTGGCGGGGGGTTTGTGGGGAGTGGGGCATATAGTAACATCCTATATTTTTTAACATTTGGTGTGATCTATGTATCTTTTAAAAATAAATAAAAGTATATTAAATAATAAATCACATTACCTAGCTACAGTGGTAAAAACTGCATGGTATTGGCAAAAAGATAGACACGCAGACCAATGGAACTGAATTGATGGTTCAGAAACAGACCTTTATACCTATGGTCTAATGATTTTTGATAAGGCTGTTAAACCCACCCAGCTGGGGCAGAGCAATCTATTTAAAAAATGGTGCTGGGAGAACTGGATATCCATAGAAAAAAGAAAGAAAGATGATCCCTATCTCACATGTTATACAAAAATTGACTCAGAATGGATCAAAGACCTAACTATAAATTCCACAACCGTAAAACTCCTAGAACAAAATGTAGGGAAACATCTTTAAGAACTGGTGATAGGTGGTGTGTTATTAAACCTTACACCAAAAGCACGAACAATGGAAGAAAATAAGGATAAATTGGACCTCCTCAAACTTAAAACACTTTTGTGATTCAAAGGGCTTCATTAAGAAAATGAAAAGGCACCCTCTTCAATGGGAGAAAATATTTGGAAGCCACATATCAGAAAAGTATTTGATTTCCATTCTATATAAAGACATCCTACAACTCAACAATAAATAGCAAGCAATCCAAAAAATCCAAAAATGGACAAAAGACAAAAGACATTTCTCCAAAGAGGAAATACAAATAGCCAGAAAGCACATAAAAAAAATGTTCAGTAACACTAGCTATTAGGGAAATGCAAATCAAAATGACAATGAGATATCACACCCCATAGAATAGCCATTATTAAAAAACAAAGCAAAACAGAAAACAGTAAGTGCTGGAAAGAATGTGGAGAAATAGGAATAATCCTGCACTGTTTTGGGGAATATAGAGTGGTGCAGTCTCTGTGGAAGAGAGTGTGGCTATTCTTCAGGAAGCTAAATATAGAACTGCCATATGATCCAGCAATTCCTCTACTAGGAATATATCCTGAAATAATGAAAACTGTGACACAAACAGACATTTGTATACTGATGTACTTAGAAGCATTATTCACAATTGCCAAAAGAAGGAAAAAATCTAATTGTCCATCAACTAATGAATGGATAAACGAAATATGGTATGTACATACAATGGAATACTATGCTGCTGTGAGGAGAAGATATTGGGACACATATGATAATATGGATGAACCTTTAAGATATTATATTAAGTGAAATAAGCCAAACACAAAAGGACAAATGTTGCATGGTCTCACTAATATGAACTAAATACAAAGGATAAACATATGGGGTTAAAACCTATAATAAAGGTCATTAGGATATAAGTGGAGGGTTGAGAAGGTGTACTGATGTTTATTTTATGTAGAAGTTTTAATTAACTGTAGAAGTGTGGAAATGGATAGAGTTGATGGTAACCCATTATAGTGAGTAGAACTAACTCAACTGGTTTATAAATGGGATCGTAGCTAAAAAGAGTAGTCTAGGTATGAAAATGTCAACTAAAAGAAAGGTAGAGAATAGTCTAGGTACTGAATAACATAGTGAACCCAGAGGTGGATGAGAACTGTGGTTAATAGTACAATACAAGAATGCCCTTCTATGAACTAGAACAAATGTACATCACTACTGCAAGGTGGTAAAAATGTGGAGAAGCATGAGAAAAATACAATTAATGTAACCTATGGACTATAGTTAACAGCAATAATATTCTTGCATCAATGCCAAAGATATACTGTATTAATAATAGGGAGATATGGAAAAAATATATCAAATATACACTATAGAACATAGTTGGTGGTAGTAGTCTAATGATACTTTGTCATAATTTGTAACTATTATTCCACAACAATGCAGTGTGTTGGTAGAGAGGTGTTGTATGACAATTCCACACATGTGCATGACTGTATTGTACATTCACAATCTCTCTAATAAAAATATATTTTAAAAATATTAAGGAGGGATGCAGAGGAAATGTGCAAATCAACACTGTGTAAGAGATCTGTGATCCTAAATAATATCTGCTGATGATTAATTATTTTAACACCTTTTACCAATCTGCAGAAGTAGAATTATAAACTTTTTTCCAGAAAATTCTCTCTACCTAATTTCCAGAATGCTGTATCCTTTGGTTTTCCTCCCACTTTTCTGTCCCTTAACTCTCATTCTCCTTTGCTGCTCCCTCCTCATCTCAAACTCTAAATGCTGGGCTATTCCTGGCTTGGGTCTTGAATTCCTTCCTTTCTCTTTCTATGCTCATTCCCTTGGTAATATCATCCAACCCATGGCTTAGAATTCCATCAACAATAATGGCTCGAATTTTTATCTCTAGCCCTGACCATGCTTCTCAACTCCAGTTTCATATATCCAACTATTTACTTGACTTCTCCAGTTTGTCATGTACTAGATATCAAATTAATGTGCCCCCATCCCCCACAAGACTCATAGCTAAATCTGATTTTTCCACAGATATTCCCTTTACAGAAACAGCAGTTCTTTTCTTCCAGGTGGTCAGTTATAAAATGTTGGGTTTTATCTTTGACTCTTTGTTTCTCCTTTCATATCCAATGTACCAGCAAATTGCATAGCTCTGTCTTTAAAATATAGCTAGAATCAATGATTTCTTGAGGCCTCCACTACTACCATCCTGGGTTAAGCCAGCATTGTCTCCCACCTTGATTATTAGCATCCCTTAAGTCTGTTCACAATGCAGTGGCCAGAGTACTCTCAAATAGTTTAGATATATTATGTGACTTCAAAGTCTTCCCCCTTTCATTCAAAGAAAAAGCTCAAATCCTTACAATGGCATGCAAGATCCTCCATGATTGAACCCCATGTTATATACTTGGCCTCATCTCCATTTCTAATCCTTGCTCGCAGTGTTCTAGACACCCTGACATCTTTGGTTCTGGAGGTTCTAAAGTAGATTAGGCAGGAATTTTCATTTGATGTTCCATTTACCTGGATTGCTTCCCTTAAGTATCTATATAGCATACTCACTCAGTTTTATAAGGTCTTTCTCAAATGTAACCTTCACCATGAGATCCTACTGGGTTTGCCTAACATGCAACCTCTCCAACACTCCTTATCTCCCTAGTACCCTTCCCACTATAGACTGTGTTGAATAATTGACTGGAATGAGCTATATCTGACTTTACAAGTAAAGCACCTACTATGAATATTTATAAAAATCGAGGTCATCCATATATATAAATCAAATCATTATAGGTTCAGGCCTTACCACTCACCATCCTTCTTCTTCCAGTGTTCTGATTGGTGGATATCCTTTTTTTTTTTTTTAAGATTTATTTATTTATTTAATCCCCCCCCCCCCCCCCCCCCCCCGTTGTCTGTTCTCTGTGTCTATTTGCTGCGTCTTGTTTCTTTGTCCGCTTCTGTTGTCATCAGCGGCACGGGAAGTGTGGACGGCACCATTCCTGGGCAGGCTGCACTTTCTTTCGCGATTGGGCGGCTCTCCTTATGGGGCACACTCCTTGCGCATGGGGATCCCCTACGCGGGGGACACCCCTGCGTGGCAGGGCACTCCTTGCGCGCATCGACACTGCACATGAGCCAGCTCCACACGGGTCAGGAGGCCCCGGGTTTGAACCGCAGACCTCCCATGCGGTAGACGGACGCCCTAACCACTGGGCCAAGTGTGATTGGTGGATATCCTTGAATCGTGAACCTGACAGGATAGGACTAACAGCTTAAATTAATTAAGATCCCAAAACTTCCATAGTAGAAATGTTATAAAAATTGTGTCAGAAGATAGGATTTGGACATGGAAGGCTTAGTGAGGGCTCTTAGGTGTTATAGGTCTTATGGATCTTAGATACATTGTACAGTTTAAAGTACCAGATTGCATCAGTGACTGAAACAAATCATAATGGGGGAAGAGCAGAGATAAAACAAATATGGTAGCAAAAGCATTTCCACTAGTGAGACCTAAAGAGCCTCTACACAGAAGAAAGACCAGACATAGACTGATGCATATATGGTCCATTGATTTACACCAGATTGCTAAGGCAATTCAATGGGGAATGGTTAATATTTTCAGCAAATGAAATAAGTAGCTATGTATATGGAGAAAATAAAAAGTGAAGCTCAACATCACTCCAATATATAAAACTTAATACAAAATGTAGCATAGAGCTACATTTAAGAGCTAAAAGCATAACATTTCTAGAAGAAAATGTAGGGGGAAATGTAATGACCTTGGGTTTGGCAGTTTCTCTAAATGTAACAAAAAAAGCATAAAATAAATAGAACAAAAATAAATTGGACTTCATCAAAATTTTAAAATTTGGCTTATCAAAATATATTGTCAAATAATGAAAAGATAAGCCACATACTGTGTGAAAATACTTTGAAAAAGTATATCCGATAAAGGACTTGAGTCTAGAATATCAAAAGAACTCACCAAGAAGACAAGCAACCCAATTTTTAAAAAGGGAGAAAAAAGTTTGAACAGATGCTTCATTAAAGAAGATATACAGATGGCAAATAACCACATGAAAAGATGACCAACCTCATTAGTCCTTATGGAAATGCAAATTAAAACAGCAACAAGATACCATTACACACTTATTAGAATGGCTAACATAAAAATATAAATAGTAAATACCTGTCAACACCAAGTTGTGACAAGGATGTGGAGCAATTAGAACCATGCAAATGGCTAGTAGTGAATGTAAAATTGGGTAGTCCCTTTGGGAAACATTTAGGAAGTTTCTTATGAATTCAAACATGTATTTACCATGTTTAAAATTGCCTGCTCCTAGGTATTTACTCAAGGTAATGAAAACTTATGTTCACACAAATGCACATGATTGTTTATAGAAGTTTTTAGTAATAGACAAAATTTGAAAACAACCCAAAAGACTCTTAACTGTGGAATAGATAAACTAAAGGGTACATCTACAAAATATAATATTACTAAGCAATAACAAGAAATGAAATATTGGATGAATTTCAAATACTCTATGCTAAATGAAAGAAGTCATACTCAAAAGACTACATATTATATGATTCATTTTATATGATATTTTGAAAAAGGATAAATTCTAGGGACAGAAAACAGATTAATGGTTACTAGAAGAAGGGTTTAATAAAAGGAAATAACCAGATAAACTTTTGGGGTGATGCAAATGTTGTATATTGTTGACTGTGGTAGTGGTTAAACAACTGTATATATTTGTCAAGACTTAGAACTGTACACAAAAAAGAATTGATTTTACAGTATGTAAATCATAATAATTTTAGCAAAGAAAAAATAGCATATATACTTTTGTTTAAAGAACTGAATTATTTGAGATTTTAATTTAAAACCTTGACCATAGAAGGGTAAATATAATGTTTACAATGAGATTTGTAAAAAAATAGACAAAACTAAAATCATGGAGTAAGGCAAATGCACAATGTTAATGCATTGAAAGAAACACTTCGAAATTTAAAGTTTTTTTCCCAATTAGCCATTGGCCTGGGTCTATTCCAATCTTAATTTTTAGTATTGTGAATTATTGTCTTTTTCTATGTTTATAACTATTTGTACACAAAGTTGGGAATGAGAATGCAAGTCAGATGTCACGGTAAACTGCAAAAGTTTCAAGTGCAAAGTAGCAGTGAGTTCTGTAAATACAGATCATTGGTATTAATGGCTACAGAATCAAACGCTGTGGCAGTAATTTGAGTCATGACTTGATTCCCTCTTTAAAATTTTTAGGAGTCTAACAAATTCATACTCACCAGCTATAAGAAACCCCTGTATAATCAGAGTCAACCTTGGGTAATATTCATATTCTCCCTTTTTCCTTCCCCTACCCTGAAAATCTTTTTCAGAGGGAGTGCTCAATAAATGTTGGTGGAATGAATAGATGCATACTACAAAAATATCATCAAAGCACATTCTTATCCTCAAATTATTGAACGTCCAATCTGTGATCATCTGATAGATGAATGACTGGGTTATATGTCAGTACTCATCTTTCTCATCCACAGAATTATATCAAACCATACCTTACATTTCCTATATCCACTTTGGTCAATTGCCAAAAACTCAAGATCTTTCCCTACCTGAAATTGAGACTTAGCTATTTTCTGGTCTTTAGCTAGGACTATTTACCCACCCAATGGCAATTCTAAGGCTCTAGTCATGCAAGGGCAATTTGCTATTTTCCCTTTTTTCTGGTACTGAAAGGTGAGCTAGGGACCAGGCTTTATTCAATTTGCAGTGGTTAGCCCTGTCCTCAAATCTGTGACACAAAATGAAACAAATTTTTAAAAGGAAAGAATTAAAAGACCTTGCCTAGACCAAAAGGCATGAGCAGAGTTTGCTAATCTATCTTTTAATAGTAAAGCCCAATATTTAAGAATGTATTATTTTCTTTTTCTAATTAATAAATCAGAACATTGTTTCACAATTTGCTACTGATGTCATTTATTTGTTCAAGGGTCAAAACCTAAGAATGGATGAGTGCAGAGTATATTGAATCCTGGTATATTACTTCCCCATTCTGAGGTTCTGTATAGAAAACAGGCCCTGTAGTGGGTAGCATGATGCAGGGGTTTCTATTACATTTTTCAGTAAACACAAAGTTTCAGTTTCAGTGAAAACTCAAAACAGAAAGATGTGAATGCTACAGATAATTTATTTTGTTCTGTTTTATTTTGTAATATTAAGATATCATTGGTATACAATAAACTACATATATAGGTGTTCAAATGCATAATATGATGAGTTTTCATACACACACACACATCCATGAAACTATCACCACAAACAAGATAATAAACATAGCTATCAAATCCAAACATTCCTTTGTGCTCCTTGTAGTTCCTCCCTCCAGTACCTCCTCACCCCTACAATGGTCCAAAGAGAGTTAATGATTTTCTTTCTGTCACTGTAGATGAGTTTGAATTTTCTAGAATCATATTGTGCTTTTTATTGTCTGACTTCTTTTACCTGGCATAATTATAACATTCTTCCATGTTATTACATTTATGAATATTTCATTACTTTTTATTCCTGTGTAGTGTTCCATTGTAGTATTAAAATTCACACCTTGAAGTTTCATTATCTTATCTCCTTTGAAAGGATTTTGTTTGGAAATACATTGAATAAATGAATTTGGGACATACCTTAGTATTTTACATATTATCAATATTGAGTTTCCCCGTTCTTGAAAATAGTGTATTTTCCATTATTTAGGTATATTTACTTCTCTTAGCAATATTTTATAATTTTGAATGAACAAATCTTGCAATTATTTTGTTAAATTGTTTATTAAAATTTTACTAATTAATTTATTTTAAATTAAACGGTAATTTTGTTCCATTTTGCTTTTCATTTATTTCATTTTGTAATTTTAATCCCCATCTGCTAGTATATAGATATACAGTTTTGGTACATTGATCTTATATACTGTGACTGGCTAAGTTACTTATTACTTTCAGTATTTTCCTTTGTGGATTTCTTAGGGTTATTTATGTACACAATCATAAATTACCTCTTATTTATGGCCTTGTCTATTGCACTAAGTACCTTGATTAGATTGGCTATTAGAAGTAGTAACGACAAACATTGTTGCCTTGTTCCCCATATTAGGAGAAAAGTGTTAAGTTTTTACCATTAAGATGGAGTTATTTACTTAGACACCTTTCATCTGGCTGTAGAATCTTCGAATGTTAAATGAACATTACATTTCTCAGTTACCCGCCCGTGGTCATATGCATTGCTCATTTTATATATTGGTGGACTGAATTTACTAATATTGTGCTTAAGTATTTTGAGTCTGTATTTACGAGGGCCATTGGTCTGTAGTTTTTAAATATCTTTGTCAGGATTTGGTATTGAAATACAGAACTGCAAATTCTCATAGAATAAGTTGAACATGTTTTCTCTTCCTCTCTTTTCTTAAAGAGTTTGTGTAAAATATAGGTGTCATTTTTTCTTTAAATGTCTGATAGTGTTCTCTGGTAAAGGCCCACGGGCCTGTAGTTTTCTTTGTGAGTAACTTTTAATGAAAAAATGCATTTTCTATAACAGGAAGAAGTGTATTTACATTTTCTGTTATTTCTGGTGTCAATTTTTGTAAATTTGCTTGTTAATCTTTTTTATAAATTTAAACTAAACTGCAGAACTTATTGGCAAAGTTTTTCAGAATGTTTTATTATTGCTTTTTTATTATATTTTTTATTTATTTTTAAAAGATACTTAGATTACATAAAATGTTAGATAAAAAAATGTAAGGGATTCCCTTATGCCCTACTCCCCACACTTCCCACCCTTCCCCACATAACAACCTCTTTCATTAGTTTTGTACATTCATTGCAATTGATGAACACATTTTGGAGCATTGCCACTAAGCATGGATTATAGTTTACATTGTAGTTTCCACTCTCTCCCACTCAATTCAGTAGGTTATGGCAAGATATATAATGCCCTGTATCTGTCATTGCAATGTCATTCAGGACAATTCTAAGGCTGGAAAATACCCCCATATTATACTGCCTTTTGTAAATGTTGCTAAGAATTATAGTAATGTTCCCTTTTTCATTGTTGGTGTTGTCGATTTGTTTCCTACTGATATTAAAAAACACCGACTTTGGTTTCATTGGTTTCACTATTATTTATCCATTTTCTTTTCCTTGACTTATGTTTTTATTATTTTCTTCTTTTTACTTGCATTATCCTCTCTTCCTAGCTTCTTAATATGGAAAATTAAATCACTGAATTTAATTTTTTTAATCTTTTCTAATATAAACATTGAAGCTATGAATATCACTCCAAATACTATGTTAGTTGTATCTTAAAATTTTGATATGTGTGTTTTCACTAGTATTTAATTAAAATATTTTCTAATTTCTCTAATTTCTCATTTGACTCATGCATTATTGAAAAAATGTATTATTTAATTTCAGATATTTGAAATTATTTAGATATAATTTCATTATTGATTTCTAATTTAGTTTGTTTTGTTCAGGGAATGTATTTTGACAAAAGCAACTATAATCACACATTTGTCTATTATCCTTTCAGTTCTGTCAATTTGTGTTTTATATATTTTGAATATTATTAGATTAATGTACATTTGAAACTCTTATCTTCTTGTTGAAATTATCCTTAGGTTTTTATGAACTATCTTTTCTTATCTCTAGCAATATTCCTTGTGCTGAAGTATACCTTGTGTGATATTAATATAGATACCACAGATTTCTTATGATTAGAGTTTTATAGGATATCTTTTCCTACTCTTTTGCTGTTGCCGTATTTCCTTATATTTGAATTGTGTGGCTTTTTAATTGTCAACAGGGGATTGGAGATGTTACATTTTTTTGTTGTCTTTGTTCTTACATATATTTAATTTACATTCTGATCTGCTTGATGCATTTTAGGTTTGCTTTTAAGCTTCTTAATGGTTGTTCCAATATAGTCTAAAATATAGAGTTAATTTAGCTTTACTTCTAAAGTATGAACCTTTTTGTATCTCTCTTAAATGTTCCAAGTCTTCAGCAAGGTATCCGGTATCTCCTCTCTGGCAGAATGGAACTCAAAACATCTTTCAGTCTTTTAGCTGTTAACTATGAGAGGGCTAGTCTGCTACCCATTACTCCATCATAGCCAACAATGAAAGATTCACATTTATTTTTCAAAGGTAGGTTTACCAGGCATAGAATTTATGATGCTATTATTTTTCTTTCATTACTTAAAAAATATCACTCTATGGTCTTCTGTTTTCTTTAAATTTTATCATTGAGACAGTTATCTTTTTTCTTACTGTTCTACTGAAATTATTGTATCTTTTATTATGAACCTGTTTTTACAATTTTCATTTCTGGTTTACAGAAATTTGACTGTAATATATATACAGATGAGAATTACATTATATTTCCATTGTTTGGCATTTACTGAGCTTCTTGAATCTTTCCATCAGAATCGAAAATGTTTTGTTATTCCTCCACTTATTTTTCCTGACCTATTATCTCTCTTTTCTCATTGGATTTCCAGTTATATATTTTTACCATGTTCCACATACATTTTACATTCTATTCTATTTTTCCTATTATTTTTTCTCTCGGTACTTCAGTGTGAATGTTTTCTCTATATAACTATTTTTGTTTTTACTATTCCTGTCTTTTGCTGTGTCCAAAGTGCTGTTTAGTGTATTTTTTCTTATTTTTACTTTATTTTGCAACTTGTGAATGTTCATGTGATAGTTTTAAATTGATTTGAATTATCTAATGAAATGTTTCATCTTTTAATCCATTGTGCCTATTTATTTCTCTAATTTCTTTAAGATGTTTATTAAGTTATTTTGAAGTCCTTCTCTGATAACTTCAAAATCTAGAATTCTTCATCAATTTTTATCTGTTGAGTTGGGCCAATATTACCTCCTTTATCGTATTTAGTAATTTTATTGCATCCAGACATTTTGATGATAAATTATAGAGGTCCTAGGTTATCTTATTTTCTGATAAATTTATTTTTTTCTGGCAGATAAATAAAATACTGATGAATCCCCTAGTTAAAGGTTTTTAGACTTCTATAGCACTTTCCAATTTCAGTTTTGTCTTTATTACTAAAGCCTAGCTCTTTAAGCAGCCAGGAGGTAACTGAACCTGGGACCCCTAGGCAGAGGGATACTGAACTTACCAGTAGGAAGAGGGATCCTGAGTCAACCAATAGGGTAAGAGAGTTTTCAACCAATAGAATCCATTGCTTTAATTAATAGCCAGATATTCAGCACCTCTTATAGTCAGCCAATCAGCATCTTCCAGTTAGGATACCCTATTTATATAATAGGCCAGTCTTGTTTTTAAACCCTAAAGCCCTTGCTTAGAACCAGTGATTGACCAATCAGAACGTAGCAACTGGGGCTCCACCCCCATGGGCAGGTACACAGACTATATAAAGAGTGGCTCCAAAGCCCTGAGTGCCCATTTCATCTTGGCTCTGGCCATAGAGCCACTGTGCCAAGTTATGACAACGAACATTGAGCTGCAAGAAACGACACCAAACTGAGAATGCTGAGCCAAGCTGCAATGACGAACATCAAGTGGTGAGTCGAGCTGCATCGCTGAGTTGTGTGCTTCCTCCACTGCTTGGGCCAGATTTGTGCCTTGGCCCAGGTTGAACTGTAGCACTGAACACACTTCCATCATTGCCTCAGGCCAGGCCAGTGCTCAGCCAGGCTTGTACCTCCGCTAGGCTTGTGCGGCAACACCAGGGGGCCTTTCTATCATTGCCCTGACCAGGTTCGAGTTCAATACTGAGCTGTGATTAAATAAAGTTTGATTGTACTGAGGTCGCATTTCTTCATTCTGAAGTACATCTGAACTAGAGAATAAAGTAGTGACAACAGCTCTTACCATAGTATAAGGCTCATTCCTAACAATGGAATTTCAAGCTTCTCATTGAAAATCTTGGGTGTTCACCAAGACATTGCCACTCTGAGTGAGCCTAAACCTCAATGTTTTCACAGAAACCTCATAAATTTCAACTCAGTTTCAGCTTCCTAATATTTTTCTCTGCTGGGCTGCCTGATTTAGTAGATTTACATAACAGGCATCACAATACTCAGGGCAAATCTTCATGCACATTTTTGGTCTCCATTTCTGTAGGTCCCTCTTCTCCAGTACCCTGTCTGTTGTTTCAGCAGCCTCAAACTTTGATCTCTGTTTCCTTTATGACGGCCATCCTCTGTTGGACTTTATTTACCTGTGATGTAGTTTGGAATAATGTCTTAAGGAAAAAGACCAGAATGAAGGTGGAGTTCATTTTATGTGCTTCCCTTCTTTCTAGAATTTTAATCTTGCATTGGTTGCTATCTGGTGCTTGCAAAAGTTGAATAAGTTATATTCAGTTTTTGAAAGTGTTTATGGTGAAAAAATAAGTTAAATACCAGCTTCCTCTTTATGGATTTAAAATAATGTCTTGATATGCAATTTTTAAATTTAAAGAATTATTGCCTTTTTACTCTATCCAAATGTTATAATAATTGATAGCTCCACTAATGTTTTATAAAAGTACCATTTACCTATACTCTCCCCATAACCAGTATAAATAGCATCTTCACATTGTGCTCATCTTCATGGTGAAAATTGTATTGATTGCTTTAATTTGCATTTCACTGATTACTAGTGTTACTGTACAACTTTACATAGGCTTACTGAAAATTCACCTTTATTCTGTAACATGTCTGTTCATATTTTATGTCTATTTTAATAGCAGTGCTTAGATTTTAATCATTAATTTGTAGGCATGATTTATAAATTAGGGCTATTCATCCTTTTATCTGTTAAATATTTTGCAAATATTTTCTCCAGGCCCATCATTTTATTTTTACTTCATTTATGCTAACTTTTTTTTTTTTTTAAATTTTTTTATTTTTTATTGACTTTGTAATAATATTACATTAAAAATATATATGTGAGGTCCCATTCAACCCCACCCCCCCACCCCCCCTCTCCCCCCCCCCAACAACACTCGTTCCCATCATCATGACACATCCATTGGATTTGGTAAGTACATCTTTGGGCACCTCTGCACCTCATATACATTGGTTCACATCATGGCCCATACTCTCCTCTATTCCATCAAGTAGGCCCTGTGAGGATTTACAATGTCCGGTGATTACCTCTGAAGCACCATCCAGGGCAGCTCCATGTCCCGAAGACGCCTCCACCTCTCATCTCTTCCTGCCTTTCCCCATACCCTTTGTCCATTATGTCCACTTTTCCCAATCCAATGCCACCTCTTCTATGTGGACACTGGATTGGTTGTGTCCATTGCACCTTTATGTCAAGAGGAGGCTCAGATTCCACCTGGATGCTGGATGCAATCCTCCCATTTTCAGTTGTAATCACTCTAGGCTCCATGGTGTGGTGGTTGTCCTTCTTCACCTCCATCTTACATTTATGCTAACTTTTATGTTTACATTCTATAAATTATATATACCTTTTTTATAGCTTCAGAATCTACTGTTTTGCTGCATAACATCTCATACCACTTCAACATTATGCAAATATTTCCCATATGGCTTTCAATTACTTAGATTTGTAATAGAGCTGGAATTTACTTTTTACATACTGTGACATACAGAATCAACTTTATTTTCTTTTAAATGGGCACATGGGTTTTTTTTTTTTTTTTTAAGATTTATTTTATTTCTCTTCCCTTCCCCCCATTGTCTGCTCTCTGTGTCCATTCGCTGTGTGTTCTTCTGTATCCGCTTGCATTATCAGGTGGCACTGGGAATCTGAGTCTCTTTTTTTGTTAAATCACCTTGCTGTGTCAGCTCTCCGTTTGTGCAGTGCCGCTCCTGGGTGGGCTGTGCTTTTTTTCATGTGGGGTGGCTCTCCTTGCATGGCACACACCTTGCACATGGGGCACCCCTATGCAGCACGGCACTCCTTGGGAGCAGCAGCCCTGTGCATGGGCCAGCTTACCACACCGGCCAGGAGGCCCTGGGGATCAAACCCTGGACCCTCCCTATGGTAGATGGATGCTCTATCAGTTGAGTCACGTCTGCTTCACATGGATACATGGGTTTTTTCAACATCAATTTTGAATGCTTGTATTTTAATCTTTAGGTTATAATCTCACTTGTATCATGATTGAACTTTACAGACATACATAAAATTATGTGTGGGCAATCTTTTCTGTTTTATATATGTGTGTGTGTGTGTGTGTGTATATATACTCTCATTCCTGTACTAATTTCATGTTTGACCTGTAGTAGTTTTATAGTAAACAATATAGCTACCTATGAGTAAACACATTTATCTTTTAATGAGATATATTACTTTTACCTGAGTGTCTCCAAATTATATTTATTATTCAAGTTCTTAACTATTTCACCTACTCAGTATAAATTGAGAACTGATGTGTTTGAAAAAAGTGAACTAAAATAGCAAAGTAACATTGTTTAGTTTTCATTTATAAACCTAGATTTAAAAAACGAGAGAGTAATAGACTGCAACATCTTATAAAATTTTCTAATGGTTCACAATTCCTGTCTCTAATTTAAAAAAATACCCTGTGGAATACCTTTAAGTCATTTTACCTAGTTTCATTAATTCTGGCTACCAAAGTCAATTTAAATTCACATTTGTAAAATGAAAACTCACTATCAGCTTTTTTTCTCTGCTAGAATACTCACTGAGACTGACAAATAGTCACCTAGGTAGTTAACAGTAAGCAGGCTTGTCTTTTGTAAGTAACCTTAGCTGATAAATGTTATTTATGACTCGTTTAGGAATAAAGGCGTTAATCTGTGATAACTGAAAGTTGTTTTTTTTACAATTCTCATTTCATTAGTTACATATGTAAATATTACCCAATTTCTTTCATTTCCTTCTTGACAGTTGCACAAAAAGAAAACTAATGCAAGAATAAGTTAAATCCTCCACAAAGAAGACTGCACTGTAGACCCTAACTCCTGTGATTTCTAGATTATTTGTATGCCTAAACCTTTAAGAGCTAGGATAGAACGAGAACACTAATTTAGTCTCAGGAGATTTGAGGTCAAATCCCAAATTTACAGCTTTGATAATTTGGGAAAATTCCTTGACTTCCGAACTGAGTCTCAGTTACCACATTTGGAAAAGGGTGAATCACTATTAACGTGGCTTTGGTGAGGATTAAAAAGTTGATACATATGGAAACTATCCATATGTATCACTCTGATTGCATGCTTTTTAAAAATTGACTAGAATTTATATATATAAAGAAGCTGGATAAAATGGTTCATCAACATTTCATTACCCAGATAAGCCTTAGTGGTCCATTGATATGAGAAGGGACTCTTCATTTTAAGAAGTTTCTTTATTTCTTCCTACTGGTCTCTTTCCTAGGCTCTGCAAACTCAAAATGCTTTTGGGGGTCGGAGGATGACATTTCAGGATTTTTTTAACTCAAATTTCTTATACCTTTCTTTTGAGAAAAGAGAATAGAAACTCTGGTAGGCCCTTCCAGGTCAGGTAAAATTTTGTGCTATTCTCTTTCTCTCCTTGACAGATAATGGAATGGAATAGGCCTTTTCTTTGTGGGTGTGTTATCTGCTGGGATTTTAAACATATTTTCACTGTTCATTTGTTGAATTTGATAGAATTGGATACTATACTTTTTTTTAATGAATCAATTTTATTGATAAATATTAATAAAGCATAAATCATCCAAAGTGCACTATCAATGGTATTCAGTATAATCATGTAGTTGTGCATTCATCACCCCAATCATTCCTAGAGCATTTTCATTATTCCAGTAATAATAATAAGAATAAAAATACAAAAACAAATCAACCAATCAACAAAATTCATCACCTTTCAATCTCTCTATGCTTCCCCTGTTATAGCAGGCATTGTTTCCTTCTCACTAGTTTGTTTGTATTTATATTTTATAAAAACAGTCATGTATGCAATATCACCCATATTCGTATTTTACATAAGGTTTCACTATGATATACAGTTTCATGTTACATTTTTTAGCTTTTCTTCTAATAATATAGATGTCCTTGGCTTTCCCTTTCAACTACTGTCATACCCTTATTAACGGCTCTGGTAGTCACAAACACTATGACATGATCTCACTATTTCCATCCATTTCCAAAGATTTACAAAGAACCTTTTAAGTAATTCTAATTAACCATCAGTCTTTCATTCTCTACCCTCATTCTATTTTCTGGTGACCTATAGTCTAATTATTAACTCCATTGTTTGCATAATATATTTAGTTCATAATAGCACAATCATGCAGTATTTGTTCTTTTGTGTCAGGCTTGCTTCACTCAACATAATGACCCTCTGATTCATAGGCTTCACGACTTCATTTCTTCTTACTGCTATATAAAATTTGTTTACCCATTCATCAGTTGATGGACCTCTGGGTTGTTTCCAACTTACAGCTATCATGAATAATACTGCTGTGAACATCGGTGTGCAGATGTCTGTTTGTCAGTGCCCTCAGTTTTTCTGGGTATATACTTAGCAATGGTATTGCTGGGTCACATGACAGTCTATGTTCGACTTTCTTAGGAACTGCCAAACAGTCCTCCACAGTGGCTTTAGCAGTCTACATTCCCACCAGCAGTGAGTAAGCTTTCCTGTTTCTCCACATCATCTCCAACATTTACAGATTTCTGATTTTTTAGTAGCAGCCAGTCTAATAGGTGTGGAATGAATTCTCATTGTAGTTTTGATTTGTATTTTCCTAACCCGCTAGTTATGCTGAACATTTTTTCATATGTTTCTCTGCCATTTGTATTTCTCCTTTGGACAATTGTCTTTTCAAGTATTTTGCCCATTTTTTAATTGGATAGTTTGTCTTTTTATTGTTGAGTTGTTTGATCTCTTTATATATCATGGATATTAAACCCTTATTGGATAAGCGATTTCCAAATATTTTCTCCCATTGAGTCAGCTGCATTTTCACCCTTTTGACAAAGTCCTTTGAGATGCTAAAAGTGCTTAATTTTGAGGAGGTCCCATTTATTTATTTTTTCTTTGTTGGTCATGCTTTGGGTGTAAGCTTTAAGAAATTACTGCCTACCACAAGGTCTTGAATATGTTTTCATATATTTTCTCCTAGGAGTTTTATGTGTCTAGCTTTTATATTTAGATCCTTGATCCATGTTGAGTTAATTTTTGTATAAAGTGTGAGACAGGGGTCCTCTTTATTTCTTTTGGATATGAATGTTCAGTCTCCCAGCACCATTTGTTGAATAGACTATTCTGATCCAGGTGGGAGGGCTTGAAAGCCTTGTCAAAAATCCATTAACTAGATGAGAGGGTCTGTTTCTGAGTTCTAGATTTGGTTGCATTGATCCATCTGTCTTTCAGCCAGTACCATTCTATTTTTTATCACTTTTAGCTAAACAATATGCTTTAAATTCAGGAAGTGAGAGTCCTCCAACTTTGTTCTTTTTTGAAAGATATTTTTGGCTTACCCTTTCAAAGAAATTTGATTACTGGCTTTTTGACTTCTGCAAAAAATTGCTGTTTGGATTTTTATTAGGATTGCATTGAATCTGTAAATCCATTGGGTAGAATTGACATCTTAACAATATTTAGTCTTCCAATCAATGAACATGGAATGTGCTTTCATTTATTTAAGTCTTCTTCAGTGTCTTGTGGCAATGTTTTGTAGTTGTCTGAATACAGGTCCTTTAAGGCTTTGGTTAAGTTTGTTCCTAAATATTTGATTGTTTTAGTCACTATTATAAATGAATTTTTTTTCCTGATTTCCTCCTCGGATTATATATCAGTAGTATGTAGAAAAACGATTGTTTTTTTGCATATTAATCTTGTATCCTGCCACTTTGCTGAGCTTGTCTATTAATTCTAGTAGCTTTGTTGTGGATTTTTCAGAATTTTCTATAAATAGGAACATATCATTGGCAAATAGTGAAAGTTTTACTTCTTCCTTTCCTGGCTTGGTGCCTTTTATTTCTTTATCTAGCTTAATTGCTCTAACTAGAACGTCTAGCAAAATATTGAATATTAAGAGTGACAGTGGGCATCTTTGTCTTGTTCCTGACATATGACATGTTGTAAAAAACATAAAGACAGCAACAGATATGGCAAACATTGTAAAAAAACAACAGACATGTGATGTCATATTAAAAAAAAAGAAAGGAAAAGGAAAAAAAACTTAATCGTTGTTATATCCATTCTGAACAATACTCACTAAATTTTTTCACAATGTATTGTTTCAGTCCCAGGACTGTTCAAATTTAAAACAAGAGATTTACACATACATTAACAATACACATTTATGTGTGACTTACAAATCATCAAATTACTTAAGTACATAATGTGTTGCATTATTAGATCTCAGATTAGTATTTAAGCATCTTACACATAATCCATAACTACAGTAGATTATACAAAAACAATAATAATACTGCCAACTACCTGATATCTAATGAATAAACTCTTCCAAGGCCAAGACATTTGAGTAAACCAATCAGATAAAGGATCAGTAGCTAAATTATGTATTTGTTGGAGAGCTTGAACACTTTTGGATGACTCATTTCCCATGGGCTTAAGATTCCCAACCAGCAAGGCTATATAGGCCAGTAGCATGAGCAAAATGACCTCAGTTTCCCCATTTGGCACAGGCAACAACAAATTATTATTATTTCCCCATTTGGGCTGTGGGGTGACTGGCACTTTAACTCATAATTTCAGTGCCTGCATTGGTCCTACTTTTAGCATCTTAAGTGAAGCTGCAACCACAGCCCACAATGCTGAATTTAAACTTAGTCCGTTGTAGTAAGGATTCATTTTCTAGGCAGAAAATAGTAGATGGCTGGTTACAAGAGTCCCAATGCAGTGTCTGCAGCAGTGAAGGCATACCTTGCCCTTCCAAGAGCAGGAGAATGATGTTGTAGTCATTGGAGTGAGTATGAAGGACACACGTGAGAGATGTCCATGAGCTGCTAGTGAATGACAAGCAGTTGGAACTCCTGGGCTAGGCAACACAAGGTCTGGTATCCATGATGTTCACCTTTCCAGTGGAGCTACTCACCTCTTCTCAGGTCTCAATAGTATGAGGGTTCAAAGAAGGCTCTGATGGCTGAATTCACTGAAGAAAACACCCCCCAAATTCCCCTCAGGAAGATGTCTGTTCTCTTTCAGTTAGCTTTACTGAGCCAGAGGTTTTACCCAGCTTGATATCTCGGGGGTGGAGGAGGGGAGCCCTTCTCGGCCACGACATTGTTTTGGTAACTCAGGTTTATTGTTTCTGGTTCTTTGTTTCTTTGTGCCTCACCCTCCTGGAAGTTGAGTAACACCATCCTGGTCTGCTGACCCCCAGAGCAGGTCCATTGGACAGCTTTTGATCTTTTCTCTGTTTTGTTTTGTTTTTTTGTGAGAGAATTGAGCCCTGCCTGCCTATTCCTACACCATCTTCCCACAATTTCCCTGGATGCTGTACTTTTGACATTGTTTATCCCTGTACTTTGTAAAGCCTTTTAAATTGTGATAACATATTCCTGGTAGCTTAACTGACCCCAGACTTCGTATTTCTTCACAGTTTTGATACTTAATCTGGCTCCAAACTAATGGCTAAGAAGGAAAGGAATTCAAAATCAAGTGTCTTCCCATTTTAAAAGTACAGATAATTTGAGAACAAAAAAATGAAATTTAGAGCAATTACTTTTTCTTCTCTCCCCCTCTCCCCCCCCCTTTTTTTTTAATGATTGTACTTCAGTTCTTCACCTCATTTCATCTCAGGAAGTCTTATTCAAATGACTCCACAGTGGTGGAGAGTTGGATGGCTGGGAGGGTCCAACATCCAGACACCTTTACATAAAGGCTACTTGGGCTTTTGCTCTAGAGGAATGTTCCAGCCAATCATCTCATTCACACTGAATGGAATGAGTTTCCTATTCCTAAGAAAATAAGCTTATGTTCAACTGAAATAGAAGACAGAGATTTATCTCAGGGCATCTCTCTCTCTCTCTCTCTCTCTCTCTCTCTCTCTCTCTGTCTTTCTCTCTAAGTGTTTTTTTTGCCCTAATGGGAGTTTTTCAGATTCCGTCTTGCTTTTATGCTTTTCATTAATTTTACTTATAAAATTGTAACATCTTTTAATGTAAAATAGGGGAATCTTAAAAATTAATTGAAATATATTCTCAGCAGTCTAGGATTCATGGTGATTGGCAAGGTGATCTGCTAAATGGTGAAATAGCAGTGACAGTGTGCTTGGCTATTGGGAAAGTTTCTGCTTGAGTTTCCTTTACTTGAAGAAACATGATTCTGTATGACTTAAGAGAATGGTTGATAATTAGTAACATTCTGCTTGCTACTTATATAACCCATTGAAATCCATTTTGCTTAATTATTTGAATAGAGCCTCTGAGATCTGTTGAACAAGCAGAGTTGCAACATGAAGCTATGCCTCCAAATTAAAAAGGAAGATTGAAGTGACTGCTTCCTTGTAGAATCCCAAGCCAGGTGTCTTTCTGTAAAATGAGTTGCTTTTATGTCAAATGAGTGGTTAGCACTATAACATTTTAAAGATTGGTAGCTAAAAGGCACTGTTCCCAAACAAAGCATCCACAGTGCTAACATCTATATTTGAGCATCTTTCATTTTCCCAAATGGTACAAGTGATAATAAGAAGAAAGGCAGAGATATCCACTTGAATAAAGCTTTTCAAAATGGATGGAGCAGAAAGCATTCCCAGAGGCAAGTCAAGTTCAACCCAAGAACAGCTCTCTCAGTGCTTTCACAACTAGTTAAAATACAAGACCAATAATACCTTAGCTCTCAAATCAGTGCTGAAATCCAACAGAAGGTTGTTAATATTGATATGGTTAATATACATCAAACAAGATTCCTTTAATTTTCTGAATCGAAAAATTTTCCAGTGTTGACATTTCCTTACTGAACTCTCAGGATTGTTTGGTTTCAAAGGCTGCTGGGCCCAAGACACATTTTGTTTTAAATAATCCTTCATAAAAAATTCAGCTTTCAGTATAATATGATTGAAACTCAGCTTGAATGTGTTTTATAATGCATTGAACTGGAAAGACTATGGGCATTGAATTATTCAAAGCATGGTAGACGAAGGAGTGATACGTGTTCTCAGATGAGGAGGGGGTGATGAAAGACATCAACGAGAATTGATATGTCTTGTTATCTCATTTTATTTACCTTTTAGAACTCCTCCAAATATTAGAGGAAAGAAATCAATATCAATTTTCACCTCTGTCACGTTCCACACTTCAATTATTAATGAATGTCAAATTTGACCACAGTTTTCTGTACCACCTGCTCTGCAATAATATTTCTGAGCCTTTATTAAAAATGTAAAATTGTCATTGAATTTCCAAATATGATTCTCCAGTGGCTAATTCAGCTTGTTTTATTAATAAGTGGGTTCTGATGAGTAATACTAATTTAATATGCCTGCATGTAAGATTAAACTATAAATTATTCCTACTGAAGGTGATGAGATATGACTGCAGTATGGTTGTTGGGCAATAACCTTCCTGAATTAACCCTCCAAGCACACAATTTCTGGAAGAAACCTTGAATTCACAGAGTAGCAAACCTAATATTTTTTAATATTTCCTTTAGAGGAAGAACATGCACAAGCATACCCATACACATGCTGATGAGTGAAAAAAAATTGCATCATACCCTATATGCTTACATGAATTTTTGCATAAAATTTTTAAAAAGACATCATTAATGATTTATGTTTTATAGTTTATTAATTTTATCCATATCAAAACACTAGTAGAATCATTTACCATTCTGCTGTACATATACTCCTTTCACTTTTGAGGTGATAAATATAAATTGAAACTATTATTGGAGTCCTGGGCCATGAGAGACTTTAACCTACAGAAAACTGGGTGACTAGAGGTCAAACTAGCCCAGGGAAGTGGATTTGGCCCAATGGATAGGGCGCCCGCCTACCACGTTGGAGGTCCAAAGATCAAACCCAGGGCCTCCTGACCGTGCGATGAGCTGGCCCACGCATAGTGCTGATGTGCGCAAGGAGTGTCGTGCCACACAGGGGTGTCCCCCATATAGGGGAGCCCCACACACAAGGAGTGTGCCCCGTAAGGAGAGCCGCCCAGCACAAAAAAAGTGCAGCCTGCCCAGGAATGGCGCCGCACACATGGAGAGCTGACACAGCAAGATGATGCAAAAAAAAAGAGACACAGATTCCAGGTGCTGCTGACAAGAACACAAGCATTTAAAGACAGAATATTTATCTAAAGAGACTAGAAAAAGTAGGGGTGGGTGAGTGTTTGAGTCCTCCTCTGCCTTTTAAGATAAGCCACAGACAATATCTGTAATGGTTTCTGGCCTTTTATTTGTCTTTTGTATTAAACTTTGTTTAGTGTAATGCTCCTGATGAATTACACTTAAATAAAAAAGAGTTGCTTTAACACTTGACAGTTGTATTCCCCATACCTATAGCATTATTTATGGTCACTGAAATAAAATTCAAAATATACTCCCTCCAACTTTTTAAAGAGTGACTTCAATGAAGGTAGCTTAGAGGAAGAGAACTCCTCTTTGATTTCTTGGCCTGCTGTTCTAATGCCAAGCAGAGACCATAGCAAAACCTTCTAAGTTTTCTCCTAGTTGAGAATTTGGTTTCCACTGTCTTATACAATAGTAAATAGAGACTTAATTCTTTATAATGACTTTTCTGAAGAGTATATTGTCTCATCAGCAGGAAGAGAAAAATCTCCAACATTTCATCCATGGCTTAGGAAATTATGTTGATTAGATGGATTACTTGTAAACAACAGAGAAAAAATAATGATGAAAGTGGAACAGAACATCCAATAACTTTGAGACAAAATGTAATGTATATGCTATTGAAATACCAGAAGGAGAAGAAAGAGAGAAAGGAGCAGAAGAAATATTTAAAGTAATAGTGGCCAAGAAATTTCCAAAATTAATGACAGCTATCAAACCACAGATGCAGGAAGCTCAGGGAACACCAAGCAGAGGAAATACCAAAAGACTCTACCCCTTGTCATATTATATTCAAACTGCAGGAAACCAAAGACAAAGAGAAAATCTTGAAAGAAGCTGGGAATAGGGGGTGGGGGGAATACCTTACAGTAGAGAAACAACCATAAAAATTACAGCAGACTTCTCATCAGAAACCGTGCAATTAATTAGAGTGGAGTGAAATATTCAAAGTGTTAAAAACCTACTATATCCAGAGGAATTACCCCTCCAAAGTGAAAGAGAAATAAAGACTTCCTCATGCAAACCAAAACCATGTTAATTCATTGCCAGCAGACCTGCTCTGCAAGAAATGTTAAGAGAAGTTCTTCAGGGAGAAGGCAAATAATGCAGGACAGAAACCTGGATCCACATAAAAAAAGAAGAGCATTAACAAAGTAATAAATGAAAGTAAGAAATCTTATAATTTTCTTATTCTTAATTGATCTAAAAGATAATTGTTCAAAGTAATAATAGTAAAAATATATTGGATGATATAAGGAATTAATGATGCTCCATTATAAGGAACCCACCCATATGTATAGTGTTTAGTATAGTATAGTAGTATAGTGTTTTAACAAATTAGTTAAAAATGTACATTGCAAACATTAAGGGCAACCACTAATTTTTTTAAAAGAGTATATTTGATAAACTAAGAGAGAAGATAAAATGAAATAATATAAAGTTCAAAGAGGGCAGAAAATGAAGGGGGTATTTCAACTCAAAAGGAGATTGGAAATATACAATTCATTCAATAATGAAAGGAAGTTGAATAGAGAAGATGCAGAATTAGAGTTAAAATAATGCATTCCCTTCTTTATATATTTTTTGAGTATCTTCCAGGTTATACCATACATTCCTCTTTTAGTCTTCACTTGCCTCATTGGGTGGGGGTATATAAGACTTAATCACCCACAGGTTAATATGGATCATTTGATCAAAGACTTTATGAAAGCAAACTAGCCTTATTTGATACAGTTACTGACTCAAGGGGGAAAAGGAGGGTAAACTGAGAGGAAAAATGGAAAAAGTTGGGAAAATACAGCAGAACCATAAAACTAATGTTGCAAAAAACAAAAACTATGTCCGCTTGAAACACATGCATAGTCAGTTAAACAGTGAAAATCCACTGTCAAGCTAGTTACTTAATATTTGCAATGGCATTACAAATGTGACTATTTTCCATTAATTTGTCTGCCTGGTAGACTGAATAGAAGCATAGATCGTCTCATTCAGTTGGAACAGCTGAACCGGTTGCTCAAATGGACAGACACAACTGCAATTTCAGTTGCTTGAGTGCTTAAGCAAGTCCCAGAGGGTGGGAGTTGAAGAAGAGGAAAACAGGGCAATGTTGAGGAAGGGGAATCCCACAGTCTTGCTGGAGCTGTGGGCCAGAATAAACAACTTGCTGCGACCTATTTAACAACTGAAAATGCAAACCAGAGAAAGCGTCCAAGGTCAGGGACACACATGCTCTCCTGCTGAGATTATTTTGGATGTTCTGAACAAGAAAATGAATAGCTTACATGAGAAAGTTTCCTTGAACTCCTCTGGGCAATAAATCACTGACTGCAGTGAAGTTTCTGCTTTTCTAAAACTTCGTTAAAGAAATGGCAGCAGCAAGCTGGAGATTGGTTTATATGCTGTTTCCTTTTTTAGACTAAAGACAGTGTGTGATTAGGAAGAATTTTTCCCCTGCCTGTTTGTTACAGCCTGGATTGCCTTCCCCTCTGCCTGTTCCTCAAGGTCACCAGTAACCTCTAGGCACGCTATGGCGTCATCCTCGGAACTCAGATACTTTTTTCACAGTACACATTTTCTAGATGATTTGTGACTGAAGTCACTTAATAATTTTATTCATAAATATATGCTAACTGAGAAGAAGAGGAAAGAGGTCAAACTGTATACCCCTCATCATGGAAAGCCCTCAGAATAAAATAAAGATGGCATTTGTGGGTTTATATATATCTATGTCATCTATCATCTATCTCTCTATCTCTCTATTTAGATGTTTATTTGTTGGGATCACAACTCTGAAAGATATACATAGAAAAATAACCATGAGAAAAATGTGTTCTAATGTTCAAAGTCAGTGTCTCTAAGTGACAGAATTATAAGAGATGATTTTCTTTAATTTTGTTGCTATTTTCAAATTTTCTAACATGCTACACCAGTGCTATGCAAAAGAAATAAAAATATAATGCTTCTTTCCTCAGTCACTTCATCTAGTTTATTACTATTTATACTTCAGACTGAAGTTCACGTATCACTTCTTCAGTACTATCTTCTCTGACTTCTTGTGCTAAGTCAAATCTCCATTTTATTTTCTTATAGCAGCAGGAATGTGCTATTTATTAGAATTGCTATTTGTTTGTTGACACCTCAAAACTAGAAGCTACATATGGGCAGTAATCCTGTCTGATATGATTACTTCATTAAGGTAAACTCAGAAGCTAGCACAATGTTTAATATATAGTTGATACTCAATAAATATTTGAAGAATGAATGAATAAAAAATCCTAAAAGTAGGTTTACTGAATCAAAGGGCATTAATATATTATGGTTCATGATGAAAGTTTTCAGCTCATATTCCAGAAAGTTTTAACAATTTATTGATTCAGTTTTTTAAAGATTTTAGTAGGATTGTTTTATACATTAAAACAGTGTAAAGTGTTAAGAGAGCACTCAGCCCTGGAAGGAGTTCAGTTATGAATCATTACTACTAATTCTCAGTGTCCTGGGCATTTATAACAAATAATACAAATAGCAGGGTGAAAGTTGTGAGGGACCTGATAGGTGTGGCTCAGGTTAATAGTAACCCTTGAGAGATACCCTGTGGAAAATCTTGTCTCTGGTTTTCAAGACCAAGTAATTGGAAATATTTTAATCTAGTATTCCTGGTGGGATAGTGATTTGGTTTAAATGAGGGAGAGTAAATACCTTTTATTTCAGAGGAAACCTCGTAATGACCACTAATGATGCCCGAAAATCTATGTTTAGGGTGGTTCTGAGGTTCTTTGGGAAGTGCCTTCTGTGGGCAAGAGAGAAGCAAGAATTGTCTTGCAAGTGTATGCATTTTCCATCCTTTTGTTTAAGTAGTCTTCTGAGCTGAATGATATTTGTCTTTACGATTTTATATATTTATTGAGTTTAAGAAATTGTAAGATATTTGTTTGGCCATGCATAGTATTTCTAATTGTGTTTAAATTGTTTAAACAATAATACATTTATGGATTTTTCAGAAATTTAGTTAGCATCTAACGTATCTCGTTTAAGTAACAGATTTTCTCCATGACAGGTTTAATATTTTGGTTTCAAAAATCAATAATAAGGCTTCAATTTACATATTTTATGTACAAATATACATATTAAATGTGAAAAAGAGAAAGTACAGATAAGGAAAGGAAGTTATCTTTCTACAATTCAGTTATCTACTTTTCACATATTGGTGCTTATAATTCTAGACTTTTACTTGTTCAGTCTTAGACTAAATGATGTCAGGAAACAAGATTATTACAGATTTCTCACTCCAGGCAAGTGAGAAATTTTGTCTCTGATATTATTTAAGGTGTAGAACAAACAGTTTGTATGCACCCATAAAGGAGGAACAATTAGCAAATTTATTATTTAAACTTCTGTGTCCAGTTAAGAAAACGTTACACTTTGATTAGAGGTGGTAGCGTATGAAAGTGATAACTTTCTGGTGAGAAATATAAGGTTTGTCAAACACATTTACTAAATACTAAGTAATCAAACACATAGTGAGCACTCAGATCAGTTTTTACTTTATAAATGATCACTAAGGGCCTCTGATCAAAGCTACCCCTTCCAGTTAAGAAAACAACTGGTTGGGGAAAATAAAATTTAGCACATCGATACTTTGTCCATCTTAGTACTTCTTTTCCATTACTTAAATACAAATAGTATAGCTTGGGGACAGAGGAACAAAGTCTGGGGTCTTGTCTTAAGTATCTATGTACTTTAATGACTTGCAGGACTTCCCTAGAGCAAATTTCTTTAATAAACCAACCGTGGACAGCAGTTGAACTTGCAAGTTAATATGGTGGTTCTCTCAGCCATCAGCTGTAAGGACACCTCTTCTTTGATGTCTCTATTCCTCTGCAGCAATTCTTGTTCTGCCTCTGCTCATACTCCTGGCTGCCAGCACTTAGATCCCAATGATCTGCAACTTGGCAATAGTGAGTGAGTCTGCAAGGAAATGAAAATTTCCTCTTCCTTAGGCAAGAGCTTTTGACCAATGCTTACTTACCCACTCACCTCACAATTCATTGCTTTAAATCTTTATTTTCTCCTGACTTTTGATGCACCTGAAAGTCAGTTTCTGTGTTAGTTTACCCAAAGTTAGCATCCTGACATAAGTCTCCAGCTATGCCACCTTCCTTTCCCTCTGTGGTATAGTCATAGTTCCTTTTGCGCTATACCTTTGATTATGATACTCTCGTCCATCCAGAATTCCTTTCCTCTTTCATTTGGCCAATCTAAATTCTTCCTCTTTTGGTGGCCAATCTGGCTTAAATTCCACGTCTTCTATGAAGTAGATTATGTTATTCCATGCTACACAAATCACTCTTTGGTTAAAGACACATGAAGAGTTAATGCCACACAACTTAACATTGTCTTCTTGTGTATCAATTGCATAAGTAGCTGAAATTGATGTTGGCCTCCAAGTTTTCATATAATGATATGAAACGTTTGGGCCAGGTGTTTGCTATTGCTTTTGTACTTCCATTACTCTTTGAAGCAATCACTCTCTGTTCGTTTGTTTCTCCATATTAGTTTCCTCAGGTCACATATAACTCACAAAGGCTTCCCATGATGCCATTATACATTATGTATGTAACTATTGTTTGACTCTTTGATTTTCCTAAATCATATTACCCTGCTCAAAATCATTTTAAAAAATAAACAAAATCAATAAAAACTTAAAAAAATAAAAATTGTCCAAGCCCTCCAAATTAATAATTATTCCTAGTACATTTTTCCAAAGCAACCCTATTTCGATCTGCAAAGCATAAGATTGAAACATGCTCATCAAAACTTCAATGCCTAGATTAATTCCAGTAAGGCTGATGTGCTCATTGCCCCTGTCTTCATAATAATGATATCATGAGTTAATCAGTACTGCAGTGCTCTAACTAGGACATTAGGAGATTAAAATGATCAGAGTATATTCTAATTATTTCTCTTTGTGCAGGTGTGTGGGTGGGTGGGTATATATTGGAAAGATATTAATGACCAACTAAGCAGAGAACGTTGGTGAAAGGAAAAAAATAGATTGCATTAGTTTCTGCATAAAACCAGGTAAACCTGATCCTAGGAATAGTAACAACAACAAAAAAATTCATCAGGGAGCTCAGTCATATAGATGGGCTTTGGAAACTGGGAAAAACCTCTATCTGCCAACTCTGTTCCCTCATGTTTCCCCATGAAATCTTCTCTTTGTAAATGTGACAGGGGTATCAGATTGATAATGGATACACACAGCAGCAACAGTCATAGCATTCTGAAAAATCATCAACTTTGTAAAGATTTGCAATTGTTACTCCCTTGTCTGTGACAGCATTTTATCTTTCAACATATATTACCACTAATAATCAAAGAGAAGATCAATTCACATCTCAAAATCACTGACAGTGTACAGGAACTTACATTATGCGTAAGATCTGTTAGATAATGTTAACCACAGTAATTTCAGCAACATGCAGATATCCATTTTTTCTCCCTTGCCTTCACTTAATCATCCTCCACTTTCTATATAAAGGGTAACTTTAGGCTAACAGAAATAGGGAAAAAAGGCTTGAGAAACTCTTTCTCAATCTTTTGGTCAATTCTCATGAATTTCAGTGATGCTTGAAATATATTATAGTTGGGTGGAGCTGTGTGGTGGAGAGTGGGGGTGTTCCTTGTTCACTTTAAAGATAAGTCTGGGAATCCGATTTTCACAGGACTTAAAGGACTTTAAACTGTTGAGGCTGAGACCTCACTTAGTGCATTCTTAGAAGACAAGTTTCATGCCAGTGTCTCCTACATAAATACCAATTGAGTTCTTTTTGAAATTGGCCACAAGTATATTTCATTCCATTATACATATAATTGGAACAATGAAAAATCTTTCTCCATCATAGCCTTTTCTATTGCTGACCTAAAATACCTGGGAAAAGCCCATCTAAATCTAACCATCTAATCTAAGAAAAGATTGGTCTCTTTTACTAGTTTAATAAGGGCAGTTTCAGTGTTCACTGGTGCTGAGCCACTATAATGATGTTAAAGGAGGGATGGGCTATCAACAGGAAAGTTGTACATATACACACAGTGGCACATACATTTATGAATGTGTATATAACTCTCTACAATTTTTTGATATTCTTTAATTTCTTATAAAAAATCCCCATATGACATAATAGATTTACAGAGATAGATGAAAGAGAGATGATAGACGATAGATAATGATCGATACATATATATACATACATATATATACATACATATGTATATCAGAATCATGGCTGGTGTATTTATATATGCCATTTATCAGGCTGTGTGATAGGTTTGTGTATCTGTGTGTGTATATACACATACACATACTATGTTGATATAAAATGAAGAAAACATTCCTTATTTTTGTGAATGAACAATGACTTTTCTTCCCCTTAACTGTAATATATTTAACCACAACGAGAGAACAGTCCGTAAGGCTGGGAGAGAGTTACTCTTTAAACATTGAACCTGCAAGCCTGTGAACCAGTATTTACCTCTCTAGTATGTTATCTTCTTTACGAAAAGTATGTCCAGAGAGCCTCACCCTTTGGCCTATGCCCATCCTCACAACCTGGACAAAATAATTCCTACTTTACTGAGAACAGGATTTGCGTATTCCCTTCAGGCAGGCTGCCTCAAAATGCACAAGTGACTTCATGAAATCACCTTTGCGGTGATGCCAGTGCAGCACAAAATGATGATTCCTTACCAAGAGTAGAGGGAATGATTTCTTTTGATACCTTAGGCATTATTTGATGGGGAATTATTAAAGCCAAACAGTTAGTTAAATTCCCCAGAGTGAACTTCAGCTCCCTTTGACTTCTGAACCTCTCCTGGAGCTCAGAAAATTCCTCTAATGTTGATAATTACACTGATGGCTGGTCTGAGAAAATAGGCCACTGAAATAGGCTTTGTGTGATTCTGTTAATTGCTGCTGTAGACAAGCAGCCTGGCCCTTTTATTCATGCCTCACAAACCTTTCATCAAATGAGTAGATTATTTCTAATGCATATTAGATAGGATGAACTCATCTTCCAAGAAGGGCAATAATATACCTGGTGCCTTTTTTCCCCTTCTTATTGAGAGAGAACTTATTTTTGAATGCAACTTCAGTTTCTAGTTGGTTTTGCTAGTGATGTGTTTTAGCATTCTTAGCATTCAGCTAACAGTCAAGTAGCAAAACAATTTATTGGTTTATGGGTTCTGATTTGATGCTGGTTGCGGTTATACCATGTCAAACAAAAATAATTGCTAATATGGTGCGCATGTATCTTTCCAAGGTCATTCTAAGTGAATATTAGACATGTAGCTTCTGCTTTAAGAACTAGAGAAATATTAGTTGTTAAAGCAGTGGACTTTCAAGTCAGAGGTCAAGGTTGAAATTATATTTTTTAAAAAGCAGTTTATTAAAACTTGGGCACACATTGTACAACTTCCTTCTCTAGGGAGGACTGAACAAGCGTGACAATGAAATGATCTCTCTAACTTAGAGAAAATATGGCTCTTTTTGGAAGATGGGGTATGACTAGCAAAATAGAACTGATGGCAATAGGGATAGCAGAGGTTATAGAGTCTGCAGGTCCTAATTTTCTCACTATTTTCTAAATTGAGGCTACCAGTTGTTTTTTTGAGCTGGGCTTCTCATGATCAGATAAAGTTATACATTTCTTTGTTATACTTTGTTCTTTGTTATACATTTCATATGTTTTGACTCAGTGGTACACAAAGCAGCTGTCAGGAACAGCTGGAAATAGATTTCTCTATTCACTCTGTATAACAGGCAGCTACCATTTTGTACCAAGGCAGCTTAGTATACCAAGCAAGAAAAAGAAATGACTGAACTCCATAATAATTCATTAGAAATGTAAATCTCAGAACCATGTACACTCTTGTTTACATCATTAAATTTTCAAATCAGGTTTTTTTTTCCAAATATGTAGATGTTTTCAAATTTTTCTCCAGAGTGTAGATTTGAGGGTAGGGGTGTGTGTGGATACAGGATGACCATGAGCAGGGAATGTGAAGATGAGGGAGAAGGATGGGGGCAGGAAAAATAAAAGAGAAGAAATTTATTTGATACATTTTGGAATTCTGATGTCAATAGGAATAGATTTCAAAGCTGTTTAAGGTCTTAGCTCTTGCTCAATAAGAAAAAATGAAAAATGGACAAAACAAATGTTGTATGTATAATGCATTAATATTAACATTAAGTATGTGTGAGATTATATTTGAAACCATAATATCCAGGCACAGGTAATATAGGTAAACTTATAGACTATGCATTTCTTAGGTAGATGGATACATCTCTCATTTGTGATATTTATACAAAAATTTGAATATGTAAATATTTCAAGTATATAATTTTAATACTAACACTATACAAATGTTATAAAAATTATAATAAAGCTTTGTGTATTTGTTGGAAATGGGGAAATATAATTTTTGTATGTTTCATTTAGTAATTTTCAGGACAGATGCCAATAAACATTGGGCTGCCTTCCATCTCAGTTGGCTATAGTCTAGAACATTTTGACTTCAGTCTCGTAAGAACTTGAGAGTTAATTTGGAAAAACTAAAGTAACATGATAACTGTTTTAGTTTCCTAGGATGCTCAAGCAAATGTCATCAAATGGGTCATGTTAAACAACGGGAATTCATTTGTTCACGGTTTTGAGGCTAAAAGTCTAAATCAAGGCATCTTCAAGACAGTACTCCCACATATGCAACATAAAACCCTTTTCCCTTCCACTGAAATAATCTTTTTACATATTCATACTATATTTACTGAAACTGATGTACAGATATTGAGACAATAGCTTTCAAACAAGATAACATTTGGGTTTACATTGTGGTTTATATTTTAGACTATACAATTTTCTAAATTTTTAGTTAACCTATGTTTTACATTATGATTTACATTTTAGCCTATCAGCCCCTATATATTTTTGGTATAATTTAGCATGTCTTATATCCATCCTTGCATAATCTTGTGGAACACTTCTATTGCCCACACAGTTACATTGATTCCATCTATTCAATACCTCTTTCCCCCTCCCCTTAGGGCCCACAGTGACAGTCAATCTTCATTGCTTGAAGGACCATGTTCAGAGATACTTGCAACAGTGTTGAGGGCTTGACATGCTCAACTGCCCTAATGCACTGAGAGCCACCATTTCTCTTGAGAGATACAATTCCCTCTATTTGAGAACATCAGTCCTCCCCAAGATGTAGGTCTACCTTCACTCTCATTATATGGGTCTCTATCCAATGATATAACCCACTATGGCAAAATGAGCACTCACATACTCCCTAGGAGCCTGTCCTGCTTCAGATTATCCCCTTCAAGTATCTTAAACATGTAACCTTCCTTATTATATTTTTGAAAAAGTTTTCTCAGCATTATACTCTCAACCAAATACCTGACAATCTCCTATGTTCATATGTTGCCCCACCCTCCCCTCAATTTCTTGGGCAATATAACCCATCCTCCCATCCCTAGCCCCCCTCAAGCCCGCAAAGCCCCACCCAAAGGTTACCCTATAAGGCGATGCTTTTTTCTTGAAGACTGTGGCATTCTGGGGCTGGCTGCTAGCGATCTGTGGTCCTTAGCTTGTTGCAAGGCAAGGCACCTTGCAGCCTCTCCTGGCCTCTCTAGTCTCTTCTGGGTTTCATTGGTTTCATCTTACTTCCTGTGACTTTCTTTCACTCTTCCTGAATTTCTTTCTGTTTATAAAGGTCTGCAATAATAGGATTAAGATCCATTTTGACTGAGGTGCACCAACCTTCTTAACTGAAGTAATCTCTCAAAGTTCCTACTTACAATGGGCTCATGCACACAGGAATGAATTAATTTAAGAAAGTGTTTATCCAGGCTACATATAGCTTCAAATCACCACAACAATGCTCTCCTAAATTATGGAACCCAAAAAACAATACAGATTATTTTAAAGCTAATTGTAAAGTCTCAACTTTCAATTAAGTAAAAACAATTTTATTTATACACTATCCATTAAAGGTATACTTATTTTTTTAATTAAAGTTAATAGATCACCAGGACTGTTACATTAAAGAACATAAAAAAATAAAAAACATAAGAGGTTCCCATATAACCCACTCCCCACCCCCCACCACATCATTTTTGTAAATTGTATTTTTTTTGAAGATATATCTATCACACAAAAAAAGTTACATTAAAAAATATAAGAAGTTCTCTATACCCCCCACCTTACCACCCCACTCCTCCCATACCAACAACCTCCCTCATCATTGTGGCACACTCATCACACTTGGTGAACACGTTTTGAGGCACTTCTGCACTACACAGATAATAGTTCACCCTGTAGTTTGCACTCTCCCCCAGTACATTCAGTGGGTTATGGCAGGATATATGAAGTCCAGCATCTGACCCTGAAATATCATTAAGAACAACTCAAAATCCCAAAAATGCCCCCACATCACATCTCTTCTACCCTTTCCCTGCCCTCAGCAACTACTGTGGCCCCTTTCTCCATCTTGATGCTAAAATTTCTTCTATTACTCATCACAATAGATCTAGAGAAGAATATCAGTAAGTCCACTCTAATCTATATTTTATTCCTCCATCCTGTGGATCCTGGGATGGTGATGTCTATTCCACCTCTATATTGAGAGGGGACTTAGATCCCACATGGATGATGGATGCAATTCTCTGGCTTGCAGTTGTAGGCACTCTTGGTTCCCTGGTGTGGTGGTTGACCATCTTCACCTCCCTGTTAGCTGACCTGGGTAAGACCAACTGACCAGAGAGTGGGAGTCATCACTCTGCTGAGGCTCAGGGCCCAGCTGGCACATGGGCAGTCCAGAGATTCAAGTCTCCATCCCTAGTGCCAACCACAGGTTCTGTAAAAGTGACAGAAGAGGCATGTGTAGAAAAGTCACATCTGAGTCCAGCTCCATCACACTCAGGAGCACAAATTCTGAAGTAGGGCCCTCTGACATGGTACAGAGTTCCAAATCCATCTGTCATGACTATATACCCTATGGATCTCTGTAGCCTTCAGGAGAACCAGTATCTAGGGTTGTATCTACTTTGACTTTTTCTGGGGTCCTGCTGAGGTGTGCATAAGCCGAACTCCTCTGATGACCTCCCAACTCTTTTTGGAAGACTCTTAGCCATATCATTTGTCTTTGCCATGTCCCCTTTTTATTCAAGGCCAAAGAATAGTTTTTAACACCTGATCCAACATGTAGGCTGAGATATTCTGCTGATCTGAGTTGACCCTTTTATTCGAAGTCTCTTTCTAGTTGCTTCTCCAGTTAGTGATTGGTAGTAATCCCTCGGCGCCAGGGAGGCTCATCCCCAGGAGGCATGTCCCACATTGGGGTGAAGGTAATGCATTTACATACTGAGTTTGGCTTACAGAGTGGTCACATTTGAGCAACATAGAGGCTTTCAGGAGGTAACTCTTAGGCACCCTACAGCTCTATACCTAGCTCATATTTCAGGCACACAGTCTCCTAAGCATAGTCATCAGTGTCAAGGGCTCATTATTGGACCATCCTTCCTTGTTTATCTTTGCCATTACACTTGGGGCATTATTGTTATTCCATTGGGGAATGTGACAGAGCTCCCCCTGGGTGGGAACTCAGCACTCCCTCAGTTGATGTTTGTAACTCTAACTACTATAAAAATACCCAACATATATCCTAACATATTTATGTTCCCTATATACATGCCCCCACACCCATGTGGCCCCCATCAATAACACCCCACACCAGAGTTCCTCCCCTGCCATAGTTGAACCTCTCTATGGTCCAAAACTTCTTCAACAATGAATCCTATTATATTGCTAAAGTCAATTGAAATACAGTAATGGGTTTAAAGTTTAGAAATAGAATACATAGTAATTTAGAAATACTAAAATAAAATAAAAATAAATTGGTGTATTAATAAAATGAAAAATATTATAAAGCTTTGTTTCTAATGTTTTGCCTTTCATCACTGTAATAGGTGCTGCCCTGTATGTACAGTGGCAAGGCACTTTCATTTCATCCTCAGTGTCTACATCCTTTCTTTTTTTTTTTCTTTCTAATTTTTAATTTTGTCTTCAAAAAAGTTTTAGATCATAGTAATTCACATAGACAATATAGGTACTCCCAGATATCAAACATCAAACTCTTTTCCCCTTTCTCCAGCAATGATCTCTTTACACGTTCATGTTATATTTTCTGCAGCGATGTACAAATTTTGAAACATAGCTATCAAACATGGTTCCATTTTGGTTTACATTATTGTTTATATTTTAGACTGTATATATTTCTAAATGTTTAGTTTCCTTATGTTTTACATTATAGTTTACATTTTAGTTTATAGACTTTTATACACTTTAGATGCTAGTTGATATGTCCATCATTGCATGATCTTGTGGAGCATTTCCATTGCCCCTCAGTTGCCTACCTTCCATCCATGCTATACCTCTCTCTCCCTCCTCTCAGTGCACACCATGACACTCAATCTCAGGCTGAAGGCTTGACATCCTAGACTGCTCTAACTAATTGGGAGCCAGTGATCCTCTCGAGAGACACAATTTCCTCTCTTTGGGAACATCAGGTCTCCCCAGGACACTCATTGTGTGGGTCTCCACCCAATTATATAACAGACTATGACAAAATGAGCACTCACATACTCCCTAGAAGCTTGCCCCTGTACCAGATGCCCCCCGCTTAAGCACCTTAAACATGTGATCCTTCCTTATTATATTTTCTAAAGAGTTTTCGCAACAGTATAGTTTCAACCATATATCTGACATTCTCCCATATTCAACGGTTCCCTCCAGCTCTCCCCCCAATTCCTTGGGTCATCTAACCCATCCTCCCATCCCTAGCCCCCTCAAGCCCACAAAATTCCACCCAAAGGTATCTTTATACCCCCATCTTATCCCTTCCCTGTACAAATACTTACCTCCAGCTTATCGTAGACTTCACCCATGTAGGTATCAGCTTGCAACCTTCCTCTCCACCACCCCTCCAAATTCCTTTAAGCCTATCTTCCAGTCTTCAGCTCTCTGAGACAGTGCAGATTGCTTGTTTCATATCAGAGAGGTCATGTAGTATTTGTCCTTCAATGCCTAGCTTGCTTCATTCATCATAAGGTCCTGAAGATTTATCCATGTTATCACATATGTTTGTACTGTATTCATTCTTAGAGCTGAGCAGTATTCCATTGTATGTACATACCACATTTTATTTATCGATTCATCCTTTGATGGGCATGTGGGTTGATTCCAATTTTGGCAATAGTGTATAATGCTGCTATGAACATTGGTGTACATATGTCATTTTGTGTCCTTATTCTCAGATCTCCTTGGTATATACCCAGCAGTGGAATGGCTGGGTTATATCACAAATCTATAGCTAACTTTTTGAGAAACTGCCAAATAGTCCTCCAGAATGGCTGGACTCTTCTGCATTCCCACCAGCAGTGGATGATTGTTTCCATTCCTCCACATCTTCTCCAGCACTTGTAGTCTTCTGTTTTTTGATAGCTGCCAGTCTTATGGGAGTAAGATAGTACCTCATTGTAGTTTTGATTTGCATTTCACTAATAGCTAATGATTTTGAGCATTTTTTCATGTGCTTTTTAGCCATTTGTATTTCTTCTTTGGAGGAGCATCTGTTCAAATCTTTTTCCAGGTTGTTTGTCTTTTTATTTTCAAGATATAGGAGTTCTTTATATATGCAGTATATAAGTTTCCTATTAGATATATGGTTACCAAATATTTTCTCCCATTGTGTAGGCTCTCTTTTTGCTTTCATGACAAATTCCTTTGAGGTGCAAAAGGCTTTAATTTTGAGGAAGTCCCATTTATCTATTTGTTCTTTTGCTGCTCATGCTTTGGGTGTGAAGCTTATGAAGCATTTCCTATTACAAGGTCCTGTAGATACTTCCCTACATTGTTTTCCAAGGTCTTTATGGTCTTGGCTCTTATATTTAGGTCTTTGATCCATCTTGAGTTGATTTTTGTATAAGGTGTGAGACGGTAATCCTCTTTCCTTCTTTTGCATATGGGTATCCAATTCTCTAGGCACCATTTGTTGAAGAGGCCATTCTCTCCCAGTTGAGTGGGCTTGGTGGCCTTGTCAAATATCAGATGACCGTCTATATAAGGATCTATATAAGAACTCTCAATTCGGTCGCATTGGTCAGTGTGTCTTACCTTGTGCCAATACCATGCCATTTTCACTACTGTAGCTTTGTAGTATGTTTTGAAGTCTGGTAGTATGATTCCTCCAGTGTCATTTTCCTTTTTCAATATCTCTTTGGCCTTTCAGGTCAAATAAATTTCATAGATAGTTTTTCTAGTTCATTAAAAATGCTGTGTTGATTTTTATTAGGATTTCATTGAATCTGTAGATCAGTTTTGGTAGGAGAGACATCTTAATAATATTTAGTCTTCCTATCCATGAACAGGGAATATTCTTCAATTTATTTAGGTCTTCTTTGATTTCCTTGAACAGTGTTGTGTAGTTTTCTGTGTATAAGTCTTTTACATCTTTGGTTAAATTTATTCCTAGGTATTTGATTTTTTTAATTTACTATTGTAAGTGGTATCTGTTTCTTGATTTCCTCCTCAGATTGTTCATTCATTGGTGTACAGAAATGCTCTTGATTTTTTTTGCATTGATCTTATACACTGTGACTTTACTGAACTCATTTATAAGTTCTAGAAGCTTTGCTGTAGACTTCTCAGGGTTTTCTATGTATAGGATCATGTCATATGCAAATAGTGAAATTTTGACTTCCTCCTTTCCTATTTTGATTCCTTTTATATCTGGGTCTTGCCTCAGTGTTCAAGCAAGTACTTCTAACACTATGTTAAATAGAAGGGGTGATAGTGGGCATCCTTGTCTTGATCCTGATCTTAGAGGGAAAGATTTTAGGATTTCACCAATGTAAATAATGTTAGCTGTGGGTTTTTCATATATACCCTTTATCATTTCAGAAAGTTTCCTTCTATTCCTATCTTTTGCAGTGTTTTTATCAAGAAACGGTGCTGTATTTTGTCAAATGCTTTTTCTGCATCTATAGATATTATCATGTGATTTTTTTCCTTCAATCTGTTTATGCAGTGTATTACATTAATTGATTTTTTATGTTGAACCATCTTTGCATACCAGGAATGAAGCCCACTTGGTTGTGGTGTAAAATTTTTTAATGTGTTGTTGAATACACTTGGCAAGTATTTTGTTGAGGATTTTCACATCTAGGTTAATTAGAGAGATTGTTCTGTGATTTTCCTTTCTTGTGGTGTCTTTGTTTGGCTTTGGTTTTAGGGTAATGTTGGCATCATAAAATGAATTAGGCAATGTTCCTTCTATTTCAATTTTTTGGAAGAGTTTAATCAAAATTGGTGTTATTTCTTTCTGGAATGTTTGGTAGTATTGACCTGTGAAGCCATCTGGCTTAGGGCTCTTCTTGGTTGGGAAGTTTTTAATGACTGATTCTATCTCTTTACTTGTGATTTGTTTGTTGAGATCGATTTCTTCTTTTGTCATTATAGGCTGCTTATGTGTTTCTAGGAATTTGTCCATTTCCTCTGAATTGTCCTTGTTGTTGGAATATTGTTTTTCAAAGTATCCTCTTATGATAATCTTTATTTCAGTGGGGTCAGTGGTGATATCACACTTCTCATTTCTTATTTTGTGTATTTGCATCTTCTCTCTTTTTTTCTTTGTTAGTCTAGCTAAGGGTTTGTCAATTTTATTTTATTTTATTTTTTATTTTTTTAAGATTTATTTATTTATTTATTTCTCTCCCCTTCCCCCCTACCCCAGTTGTCTGTTCTCTGTGTCTATTTGCTGCATCTTCTTTTGTCCGCTTCTGTTGTTGTCAGCGGCACAGGAATCTGTGTCTCTTTTGGTTGCGTCATCTTGTGTCAGCTCTCCGTTTGTGCAGCCCCATTCCTGGGCAGGCTGCACTTTCTTTTGTGCTGGGCAGCTCTCCTTATGGGGCACACTCCTTGCGCATGGGGCTCCCCAGCATGGGGACACCCTGCATGACAGGGCATTCCTTGTGTGCATAAGCACTGTGCATGGGCCAGCTGCACACGGGTCAAGGAGGCCGGGGTTTGAACCGTGGACCTCCCATGTGGTAGATGGATGCCCTAACCATTGGGCCAAGTCCACCACCCTGTCAATTTTATTGATCTTCTCAAAGAACCAGCTCTTGGTTTTCTTTATTTTTTCAAGTGCTTTCCTATTTTCCATTTCATTTAGTTCTGCTCTGATCTTTGTTATTTCTCTCTTCTTACTTTGGGGTTAGTTTGTTGTTTTCTTTACTAATCCTCCAGTTGTTCAGTTAGTTATTCAATTTTAGTTCTTCTTTTTTGATGTATAAATTTATGGCTATGAGTTTCCTTCTCAGTACAGCTTTTGCTGCATCCCGTAAGTTTTGATATGTTGTGTTATCATTTTCATTAGTTTCAAGGTAGTTATTGATTTCTTTTGAGATTTCCTCCTTGACCCACTGTTTTTCTAAGAGTGTGTTGTTTAACTTCCATAACTTGGTGCCAAATCTGGGCCTCTGGCCCTTGCAGATTTCTGGGTTCACTCCACTGTGGTCAGAAAAATTGTTTTGTATGATTTCCATCTTTCTGAATTCATTGAGGCTTTCTTTGTGGCCTATCATGTGGTCTATCTTAGAGAAGGATCCATGTGCACTTGAGAAAAATGTTTATCATGCTGTATTTGGGTGTAATGTTCTGTATATGTCGATTAGGTCCAAATGCTTTAATATATTGTTCAAAGTCTTTTTTTCTTTATGGATTCTCTTTTGAGATATTCTGTCCAATGATGATAGTGGTGTGTTAAAGTCCCTGACTATAATTGTAGAGACATCTATTCCTTTATTTAGTTTCACCAGTCTCTGCCTCACATATTTGGAGGCACCCTTGTTAGGGGCATAAATGTTTATGATCGTTCTTCTTGAAAGATTATCCCTTTCACTAATATATAGTTTCCATCTTTGTCCCTCACAACAATTTTGCATTTAAAGTCTATTTTGTCTGATATTAATATAGCTCCACTTGCCTTTTTTGGTTATCGTTTGCCTGTAAGATTGTTTTCCAGCCATTCACTTTCAATCTCCTTAAATCGCTGGGTCTAAGATGATTTTCTTGTAGACAACATATATAGATGGGTCATATTTCCTTATCCAATCTTCCAATCTGTTTCTCTTAACAGGTGAGTTTAATCCATTGACATTTAGTGTTATTACTTTCAAGGAATTACTTATATTAGCCATATTTTCTTTGGATTTGTGTTTGTCACATGTTCCTTGTTTTTTTTCTCTTTTTGTAGTTTTAGTTGTTCTTACACTCTCCTCTAATTCTGTCTCTCTTGTTTTTTTCTTTCCTCCTATAGAACTCCCTTTAGTATTTCTTGAAGGGCAGTATTCTTGTTGGCACACTCTCTTAGTTTCTGTTTATCTGTGACTATTTTGAACTCTCCATAATTTTTGAATGCTAGTTTTGCTGGATAGAGTATTCTTGGTTGGAAAATCTTTTCTTTTAGTACCTTGGCTATGTCATACCACTGCCGTCTTGCCTTCATGGTTTCAGATGAGAAATCAGCATTTAATCTTATGGAGCCTCCCTTGTATGTGATGGTTCTCTTTTCTCTTGCTGCTTTTAGTATTTTCTCTTAGTGTTGTGCATTGGATAATTAGACAAGTATATGTCTTGAGGTAGGTCTGATGGGATTTATGCTATTTGGGGTGCATTGTGCTTCCTGGACATGTACATGCATCTCCCTCAGTAGGTTTAGGAAGTTTTCAGCCATTATTTTTTCCAACACCCCTTCTGCCCCTTTCCCTTCTCTTCTCCTTCTGGGATTCCTATAATGTGTATGTTTATGTGTTTTGCATTGTCATTCATGTCCCTAAGTCCCTGCTGGATTTTTTCTATCTTTTTATCGATTAATTCTACTATCTGTTTGATTTCAGATGTACTGTCTTCCACTTCACTAATTCTTTCCTCTGCCTCTTCTAATCTGCTGTTATTTGCTGAGAGTGTATTTTTGATTTCTTAGATTGTGCTATTGATCCCCATCATATCCGTGATCTTTTTTGTGCATGATCACAGTTTCCTCTGTATGCTCTCCAAGTATTTTCTTAATATGTTTAACCTCTTCCTTCACTTCATTGAATTGGTCCATGATACATATTTTAAGAGCTTTAATCACTTATTTGATGTTCCACTTCTCTTCCTGGTTTTTAGTTTGTTCATTGGATTGGGCCATATTTCCCTGATTTTTGGTATGGTCTGTAGTTTTTTGTTGCTGTCTGCTCATCATTTTATCTTGTTGGGTTTATTCTGTTGATTATCTTCTTTGTCTAGTCTTAGGGTTTAATTAGTTGTTTTTGTGTGCATGTTAAATCTTCTCTTTGTCACTTTATTCTTCTTATTCTATTTCCTTGTTGTTGGTTAAGTTCCCTTGAAGGACAATATTAGGTCCAGAGAAAGCAAAAGGGAAAAGAAAAGAAAAATATAAAAGTAGTATTGATAGTGAATGTTAGCAGAAGAACCATGTGAGATCTAGGGGAATGGATATAGAGCTCATGTTTGCTGTGGATAGTTATAACTGTAAAAAAGTGGAGTACCTATAATGAGATAGTAAACTGAACATTGGAAGGAATATACTATGAATTAAAAGGTCAGTGTGGTCAGGAGAGAGGGAAAAAGAAAAGAGAGGACAGTAATATAAAGAGTTAGTAAATGATAGAAAACAGATTAGAGGTATTAGAGATAAAAAGTCAGAAATATTGGGGTCTAAACAGAGAGAGGTGGAAAGTAAGAGAAACAATAAATGATGGAGGAGAGGCCGATGTAAAGGAAAGGGGATAGCATTGGTAGTCAAAATCAGTACACACAGAAAAGAGAAGTTTGAGGATGAGGAAGGACAGCAAATAAGAACTGTTGCCTGCAGCACTAATACAAAAAAAGAAAGAAGAAAAAAAAAGGAAAAAGAAAGAGTGAAGGGGAAAAAAGCAGAGCAAGACAAAGAGAAGGGAGAAAAAAGAAAAAGAAAAAAAAAGGGGCAGTGTGGGGGATAAAGAGGAAGAAAAAACAAGAAAACCAACCAACAAAGAGACCAGACAAAGCCTCAGGCAAATAATCCTCTTTGCAATTGAATAAACTGCTTAGGAGTCTGACCTTCCCCCTTTCTCCCTTCTTTACTTCCTTCTCTCCCAAGGCAGCAGGAAGGCTGTGTGAGGATTCCTGTAGGAAATTGAAATGGGTCCCTGGTGAACCAACTCACCTGAGAAAATAATGTCTCTTAATATCCTGAGAGAGCACCCACCCCTTGCCAGGGGCCCTAAATATGCTATTGGAAGCCTGTACAGCACATCCTACTGTCCCTTAGGTGTGCTACAAGGGAGCTAGTTAATTTTCTGACTCCACCTTCTCCCACACCAAGTTTCCTATCCCAGGGTGTTTTAGGTAAATTGGGTTCTCTCACCAGATTCACCTCTCCTCTCTTCCTAGGCTCTACCCAAGTCAGCTGATATGCTCCTCCAAACTCAGTAAAAGGGGGGGAACCAGAAAATTGAACTTTACTCCTTGGGCCCCTCTGCACCTCCCACCTAAACTCTCCCACTCCTAGAGTTAGTCGGCAACTGGAGGGATAGGGCAATGCTGGATTTCCAGGAGTGCTGGGCTCAGGAAACAGAGGCTTGGGAGAATGTGGACTCAGGGTATGTAGGTCTGTGAAATGCGGGCCAGGGGGATTCAGGGAACACAGGCTTGTGGTTCACGTGTTTGGGGAATACAGGGCTTGGAAACTCTGTCCCACAACAGGCAGTTCTTAGTGACTGCTGCAGCTCTTAACCCTAGGGAGGAAGGGATTTACCTTCCACGGCTTCTGCATTCAGTGTTAGAAACCCGCAGTTCTACCTTGAGCAAGCACCAATTCTGCTGCAGTCTCGCCAGATCAATGTCCAGACACCTCCCGCCCTGTAGGTTCCCTGAAACCCACTCCAGCAGGACTCTGTCACCATACAGATGGTCCTTTGTAAGAGATTTGATGACGGTGTACTTACTCAGATGCCATCTTGCCTCGCCTCCTAAAGGTATCCTTTAAAGTAATCAGAACTTAAATGCCATAGTCTGTGACATGAGAATCTCTCTTAATAATTCTGGTCAAAATACTGAAATGTCTTAGAGATGTATAAATAATAATAACAGTATAGTACTGTTGAATTTGTTGAGGGAAAACTTAATGGAATAGAATAGAGAGACTATGAGTAGACTCAAATACAAATGAAAGCTTATTATAATCAGTAAAAATAAGTTCTTTGAAGTGAGTAGAAAAAGATAAATTATTCTTAAAGTATTGTTGGGATAATTGATCAGACACTTTTTGGGAGAGTAGAAAAGTGGATCAGTGCCCAATTTTTATGAGATGGAATATTATAGCTAGATAAAAAATGGAAGGTTAAAATATATAAACACAATATATAGGAAGGAAACAAAAGAGATTAAAAAAATGCTTTGTGTTGTGGACTTTTGTCACACTACACAAGACATAACATTAAAAGTTATCAAAGAAATAAGAGAAATGCATATAACATAACTAAAATCTATTAGGAACTCATAGGGGTAGACTGTAGATTGAATTAGCCTGAAAAGTGAAGAAAGTGTCCAGCATGTATACATAGGTAAGCCTCACTTCCTTAAAATACCACCTTGCCATAATGTTCCTACAATAACTAAAGATATTCTCATACATGTTCTTGACTCATTCTTTCACTTGGTTCCACTTTGGCACATCTCCCATAGATGCCCATTGTCCATCACTGTCAACTGCCACCACATGCAGTCCATGAGAAAGGAGAGGTCTGTGCTGTCTTCTAATGCTTGTAGAGATTAGAACTTTGGGATAAGGATCCCATTTTGGATTCCTTCAAAAAATCTGTGACAAGAGTATGACTGCAATGAATTTATATGGGAGTTGGTTTCAGGAAGCATAATGAGGAAGTGGAGAAGTGATATGGAAGATGGGAAGCTATTAAAGGTGACATAGTAAGTGTGTTTTGCTGTAGCAGTGTAAGGAGTATATATTACGATAGTATGTTGTAATGAGTAAGCAACTAGGACACATGCTCCCTAAGGACCTCTGAAAATTGGAGTGAAATGCACCTCAGAATTACTCCAGTGAGGGCAAGTGTGCATGCTTCAGGAAGAAGATAACAGCCTCAGAGCAGGACACAGGAAGCCATCTATGCCTTCCTGCAGGGAGCAATCCACATGATCTGGAATTTGTAGATCACCCATAGTACAGTGCTGTGACAGAGCCTTATATGCAGACGTCATTGCACTGTCAGCTTGCCAAAGTGGGGATGACTTCCTCTTTCCAGTATCATGTGTCTTATATTATCACTTGGGTACCAAAGCAATGCAGCTCTGTCTCTGTGCCCAGGAGAATCTTTGCTGAAAACAATGATTTAGGGCCCAGAGAGGAGTCCCTCAGACTGGACACATGAACTGACAACATGCTTTCTTCCCCGTCAGAGTTCATTTTCATCAGTGATGAGAAAACTAAATGGTTTTCAGCCAAAATACAAATTCTAATTTGTGAATACTCACTGAGGTTCCACCAATGTATTTGACAGACATTCAGACATCAGGCCTGCATACAAATCTAGGATTGAAATGGGACACTTATGGATCTTTGCACATACATATATACTATATATTACATAGTATGTATTATATATGTTCTATGTGGAATGCAAAAAATAATATATGAAATTAATAAAAATCTTATTCAATCTTACCACTGAAAACTGAGAAAGAACACAAGACTCTAATCCAGAATACATGTCATAGCTCCCAAGTTAATGGACTGAAAATGATTTCTTTCTTGGGGGGATTTTTGATATTAAGCAAAATTTTAGAGTGAGAACCTTAATGGTTAGCTGTTGCATAATTGTTTAACTTGAGGACCTTATTTAATGTATGATGTTCAGAGCAAATTTTGACTTTCTGCTCCTTCTGAAGGATGGAGCATGAGCAAATTTCTGAGGTATGGAATATAATTTTCCCCAGCATTTCCTGTGTTTTACTCTAGTTCTCAATTCAGAGTGAAAATCATTCTCTCAGAAATAGACAAGTTATGGCCAGAAGACAGGCTTGCCAATTACCAACATGCTATTAGAGTAGTGAAGATCTAGAGCACTCAAGACTTCCTTCCAGGCAGGCAGATCTCAAGAGGTGAAACTGAGGAAAGAAAGGCAGTGTGCAAATGGCTAGCATGATGTCCCCAGGAGGGTAAGAGTGAGGAGTGGTTTCTAAGTCAGAGGGCTCCAGTATGTACATTTGGCCTCTGTCCTCACTGGTATCTCTGTGGTCTCAAAGAGGACATAGATTTCCTCCTCCCTGGAAATGAAATCCCAAAATTAAACACACTCCAAAAATTGCACATACAGCCACTTAATATTACTGGACCATCTCATTTTCTGTCTCTCTCTATCTTTCTGAAGCAATTAACCCAACAGACATACAGAATTTCCATTTGAGGTAGACTATGTTGTTAAAAATGTCATCTCTGCTGACCCTGAATTCAGAATTTGTTTCAGAAGCAAGGATGCCAACTGAATGCCATTCCCAGAGAAAGAAATTTGGAACGAAAAAAGGGACTGAACAAGGCAACTCAACTGGATCAATCTGAAAGCTTCAGAAGGGGCTGAGGATAGCATAAGCTTTGTTTTGACTGTGTGAGACATTATGCAAATCAAAACTAAAATATTTTCATTCTCAAATAGTCAAAATTTATATGTCATGTAATAGATTAAAGACTGTTCAATGCAGCAAATAGACACAGAGAACAGACAACTGGGGTGGAGGGGGAGAGAAATAAAATAAATAAATAAATCTTGTTAAAAAAGTCTTCAAATTTTCTCAGTTTAATTTTCTAAAAGGTCAGCTTCACATAATTTTGGTATCTAACTGAAAATTATATTTTGTCTTTTATCACTCACTGTAATTGTTCCCATGATTGTCAATCTTGTTGCTACAGATACCTGGATGTGCCCTACCTGCCCAACCTTACCTCCAACCACTATACCTCTGGCTCACCATCCTGCAGATGAAGTGCCTTCTATAAATTCTTTGAATAAACCACTTTTTCCCATCTTTGCACATGCTGTTCCCACTAAATAAAATATTCATCCCTCTGCATCACATAGTTTGATTCACATACTTTATCTCAGCTCGAACTCACCTCAAAGAGACCTTCTGTAATCATCCAATAGGATACTACACTTCATTATTTAAATTAAGCACCCCTGTTTGTTTCTTTCGTAGCACTTATTACCACTGCTAGTTGGACAGTTTTATTATTATTTTTTTAATTAGAGAATTTGAAGGTTTACAGATAAGTCATGTAAGAAAGACAACATTCTCATATACCCCCCTATTGTTGACACTTTGTTACAAGTGCTGAAAGAATATTAAAACAGTAGTGTTGACTATAGTCCACAGTTTACATTAAGTGTATTTTCCCATATACCACCCTATTACTAACATCTTGTATTAGTGTTATGCATTTGTAATAATTCAGCCTTTTTGTGTCTTTGTGTCTAAGATGAGTTTGTTATAGTTGGATCATGCTTTTTTAAAATACATTTTGCCAACTGGTGTATTTGTTTGGGGAGTATAGTCCATTAACATTCAGTGTTATTACTGTAAAGGCAGTATTTACTTCAGCCATTTTGTCCTTTTGTATTTATATGTCATCTCTTTTATCTCTCTTTTCCTGTATTCTAGCTTCCTTTTCTGGATAGGTGATTTGTGATGGGTCTGTTTGATTTCTTTCTCATTTCTGTCTCTGTATCTTTTCAAAGAAATTTCTTTGTGGTTACTCTGGAGTTTATATTACACAACCTACATCTATAATCTATATTTGAAAAGATACCAACTTAGCTTCATTGTGCCATACATGTTCTCTGTTTCCCCTCTTTAAGTTGTTTTTGTTCCACTTTACCACTTTATAATTTGTACATCCATTATCAGGAAATATGCCTTTTTCTCATTCAATTATATTATGATGCTTATATGAATTAAAAAGTAGAGGATATAACATTATTGGATTTTGAATTTACCCTTTTAGTTACTCTTACTGATGATCTTCATTGTCACACTACTCCAAGCTACTCTCTACTGTATTTTCCTTTTAACCTGTAGAGCTCCCTTTACTAATTCTTGTAGGTTAGTTCTCTTGTTGACAAACTCTCTCAGTATCTGTTTATCTGTGAATACTTTAAAATGCCTCATTTTTAATGGACAGTTTTGCTGGATACGGGATTTTTGGCTGTCAGTTTTTCTTTTTCAGTTCTTTAAACATATCACACCACTACCTTTTTTACACCATGGTTCCTGATGAGAAATCAACACTTAGTCTTATTGAAGATCACTTGTACATGATGAATTGCTTTTCTCTTGATGCTTTCCTAACTTTCTCTTTATCTCTGGCATTTGACTTTTTGATTAGTGTATGTCTTGGAGTAGGTCTATGAGAATTTACTCTGTTTGGAATATTTTGTGCTTCTTAGACATGTATATTTCATAGGAAATGGGAAATTCTTGGCCATTATTTCCTCAAATATTCATTCTGCCCTCCCCTCTTCCCTTCTTTTTCCCATTCTGTGAAACTCATGACATGTATGTTTGTGAGATTTGTGCTGTAATTCAAATCCTTGAAACTCTGCATAATTTTTTCCTATTTTTTCTCTTTGTTTGTCTGAATGTATGATTTTGTTTGTCCTGTCTTCTAGCTCAGTAATTGTTTTTTCTGCCTATTCAAATTTGAGGTTGTGCAATTTGACTTTTGTGCATTTCATCCCTATAATTCCTGTTATATTCTTTTTTATACTTTCAAATTCTTCTTTATGCTCACACATTAAAAAAAATATATCCTTTATCTCTTTATTCCTATTTTCCTTCATCTCCTTGAATTGATTTAGGAGATTTGTTTGAACATCTTTGATGTTTCAACCTCAGAGTCTCCTCTGAAGTTTTGATTTGTCCCTTTGGCTGAGCCAAATGTTCCTGTTTCTTAGTATGGGTTGTGATTTTTTTGGTGATATCTAGGCATATGATTCTTTTGATGGTTAACTCTGAAGGTCTGTTTCTTCCTCTTGTGTAAAGTTTATTATTGATTGGCTTTGTGATAAGCCTTTTCTTTGACATTTGTTCTAACTTCCTCTAGAACTTCAGAATAGTCCAAGTTTAACTGTTCAGATTTTCTCAGCTCTTCTTCATCTTATTCATGTTCTGGATATGTGCAATCTTTAAGTTTGTTTTGTGCAATTGTTTCACCTCCTCTGTTCTGTCTATGGGAAACTTGTTCTGTTTGTTTTTGTACAGACTTTCCTCCTGAGTTCCTATGATTTGTTTAAATTCTCCCCCTTACTCAGTGCCCCATTTTCCTTACACTTTTCAGTTCTGGGACCCTTCCTACCTTACAGCAGTTCAGTTTAATCTACTTGCCTTTTTTTCTGTGAGGTTTATTAGCCTCTGGTTTCTTCCCCATTAGGGTATCCTACCCCAGGGAGCAAGATAGGGTCAATCCAGAAAGGTTGGTCAATTCAGAAAAGTCCATTTTACCTTTAGATGGTCCACCTGACTGAAACTGGTCTGACTGAGAGCAGAACAGTTCTTACCAGCATTTCTGTCATGGTCTCTTCCTTCTCACCCTGCTGGGGTCCCTTTTGTATGCATCACTCCTCAGCAGCTTGTGTTCAGCCCTGTGTCTCTGCAGTCTTAGGAGCCTGTACATGCATAGAGGTCTAACTTGTTGCTGTAAGTCAGTCTAAAGACTCCATCCACAGTGGGAGGGACCTAGACTATGCTACCTCTGTGTGGCTCCCAAGCTGCATGGGATCAAGTGAGGAGGAAGAGAATGGGAGCCAATTGGAAGTCAGGGATGGAATTCTCTGCCTGAGATTTTTCTTTCTTTGATTAAGCATTTGTGGAGTCCTTCTGCAGTCTCCAGGCCAGAGTATTAAGCAAGTGGGATTTGTCCTTTTATTCACTAAATCTCAAGGGAGGCTTTTGCAGGAGATACTTTATGTCACCATGTTGATGACATTCTATAGTTGGACAGTTTTTGCATGTACTTGGTTATGGTCATTCTCTACAGATAGAGCAGGATGTGGGCTTAGCTTGTTTTGCATTGTGTATATAGTCTACCTCAGTACTTGATTCATAGCAAGTGATCAGCTATTTTAAAAAATAAATCACTAGCTAAATTCATTTAAACTTCAATATAACTTGTGTTCTTTGAGTTCTGCTGCAGTAAAAACAAGGTTGAATGGAAATCTTCCACATTTTAAAGAGTTTATAATATATGGTGTCAATATTCTAGCACACAAAATATAGATATATTGATAGATCAATAGATCAGTGGATCAATATATAAACAAAGATAATCTCAGAGATAGATACATAGATTATAGTTATACAGGCACACAATCCAAAAATGGGGAAAAAAATCCATGATTTATAAATGGTACCGACTAAATGTTAAATAACTTTACTGGGAAGAAATGTATTTCTCACTGAGAAAATCAGGAAAGACCTCCTGGAAATTTGTTATGGTCCTTTCGGGATAAATTTACTAATTCAGCCAATGTGTGAGTAAGGCATTCCAGGTGGAGAACACTTTAAGTTCATCCATAAATGCAAAAAGCACAGAGTCTGAAATATACGTTACTTGTTTCATAATGCTATCTTGAATGGAAGAGAATAATAAAGAATTTTGCTGAAGAAGTCAGTGGACTAGACTCCATTTAGCAGATAACAGGAGTGAGAAGTAAAGAGGTATACATTGAACACTTTTAAGCAAGCTTGCAGCACTGTTTAAAATTGTGGATGCAGAGATACCAAGGCATGAGGTAAAGGGCAGAATCATAGAGAACAAAGACATTTTAGAGAATGAGTACCAAACTAAAGGAGATATTACCACGAGAGAGATAATCAACAAGAATGCTAAATCAACACTAAAAGAAAGGCTAGGAGAGATAAGGACTAAGTTAAGATGTTTGAACTTGTAGATTCCAAGGTCACCAATGATTTCTGAAAGAGCCATTTCTGTACAATGATGGAAGTAGAAACTAAAGAATAGGAACACGGTTGGAGAGAGGAGAGATAGTGACAAATTGGAGGCAGAATGTTTTGAATATTCACTCAACATGTGTGGTAAAAAATAAGACGCCAGCTGGATGAAGGCTATAAGGTTCAGTAAGGCTATTTGAAGTTTTTTCTTGGACCATATATCCTATATGTATATATGGATATGAAAATGAGCTTGACCTTCTATATTCTTTAAAACAATCTAGAACTTTTTCAGGGATCAAATAAATATAATAGTTATTAATCAATTAGTTTCTATTAAGGTTGGCCCAATGAAAATTGAGTTTATGTGAAATTATTGGTCAAATTAGGGAAAAGGATATCAGGGCAATCTTGTATTTTCATTGAAACTTCTGAGAAAAGAATATAGTTTTACATAACCACTCCACTACTTAACAGCACACTTCTTTTGGAGAGAACCATGTGTGACAGTTTGAGGTTTTTGTGGACTCCAGAAAATCATGTACTTAGTGTTAATTCATTTTGTGCTTGTAAACCTATTGTAGGTGGGTCCTTTTGACTAAATTTCTTCAGTTAAGGGCCTTTGAGTAAACAGTAGATCCAGAGTAGGTCTTCATCCTCTTACTGGAGTCCTTTATAAACAGAGGAATAAAAAACCAAGGATTTGAAGTACTAATGCATCTTAAAAGTATTTTGTAAAATACAATACTATAACAATTAGTGATAATAAAATACTAGTGAGAAATAATAAGAATGGACATGGAATTTTCTTCTCAGAAGTAAGTTTTGACTCCAAATATTTCCCAGTTGCATTTTCTCAATATTTATAGACCACCCCAATCATGCTAGGTGCAATGTAGGACACAGAGGTCAACCTAACTCCAACCCAGTGGATTTACAACCTGCCATGGTGCTGGCCAGGTTTTGTAATTTTATGCTCAATTAACATCTGGTTAGAACTTGTTCAGTTAACAAAGTGCTTGCCTCTGAATATAAATCATGGGACTCTTTCACCACAGCTTGGATTCTTTCTGATTTGGGATGCTTTCTGAACATTAAAACGTTCTTTTCCATCCTAGTTTGCATCATCCAACTGGGTTCCCGCTGTGAATTGTCATTGTGATGGCAGCTCCCGCTGAGAGGAATACCAGTCCCTCTTATAGAATAGAGTGATTGAAGCAGAGAGACGTTTTTGAATGCTGTTTTTAAAACATGACTTTTACAAAATCCACAAGAACATTTCCACGTAATTAATATTTGTTTAACCACCATGATTTCTTAATGAAATTCATCTTTAAAGATTGTTTGCTTGCAAGTGCCCAAATAAACTTAGAAAAAAATTTCATCCTCCTCTCCAAGTATACCTATTCAACACTAAAGCACAGTTCATCTTGTGAAAATAGAAAAGCAAGATGGACATACTGATTTTTTGCTTCCTGTAATAAAAAATAATTGAGTTATTTAAATACCTTTTAATTAGATTTTGATAGCATCAAGGAAACCAAATTTCTACTGTTTTAGCTATTAAACAGATGGATTTGGTACAAAATTTGTTTCAAAGACTGCACACTTGCCATATTCTCCTGGATCATGATAAACTGAGGTAAATTTTGCAAGTAGATATAAATAGAAGAATTTTTCAAGGTCCAACAGATTTTCTTTGGTCTAATAATGCTCAGAATTTTTTTTCAAAACTTGGAGTAAGGGAAGAAAGAAGTTAACATTATGGGAAATATACTAGATCTGATTGGTAGTTCTGTTATCCTTGCATTCTAAATTAGGCAATGCTCCTAATTTAAGAAGACATTCCTCTTTTGAAATTTCTTTTTTCTTTATTAGCATTGACAACATTTGTTCTTTCTGGTTCTTTGTGTTCATGGAAATATCATGGGATTCATTACCGAGGCATATTTCTGTCTTTGATATTAGCTATTATGCTTTATTTCTTCCTTTCTGTGAGAATATTATTAAATGTAACCTGTAGTGATAGTCTTTTCCTTTTTATATTACTTTAGGGATGTCTTTCATGAAATGATCTTCTTATCATAATGGAGCTTTATTCTTTTTGATGCACCATAGCCTTTGCATTTTTATTTATCATGTTTTTGATTAAGACTAAAAATTAGAGCAATGTCAAGAAATGGGCCATTGTATCATAGGTTTTGGGTACATTTTGCCTTCTATTTCTTTTATATTGCTTTGTAACAGAATGGAATTTCAGTGCTAATAGATGCAACCTTTAAAAAGGCATTAATAAAAATAGTCACAAAACACCTGTACTTATGGTAGCAAGCTTATAGCTTACATAATTCCCTATTTTCTGCTTTCTGGTAAATTGCCTCAGGTTAGTCCTTTAAGAGTGCAGTATTGCCAACCATATTGTGTAATTTGCTCCCAAATATATATATTTTCCCACTTTGTACTGCTTCTCTCCATATGGAATGCAATAAAATGGAGCAAGAGAGGAAGGAGAAAATAAGATTGGGTGTTATCACGACCAGATGGGAAGGGGCAGAGACCCGGTCTAGTAGGCAAGTACACTTGTCTTTGATTTGTCAGTGTTCAGCACTTATATGTGGCAAAGATGAATACAGGAACATCTCGATTCACTGTTAATTAAATGTTTTGGCTGGAAACCTTTTTTCCGTATGGTAGACTTATACCAGTTTGAACCAAGTGCTTCAAATTTGGCCACAAAAACAGCTGCCCACAAACATATGTACTGACTTACAAGCAATCTCAAACAATTTCAACTTAATGCAGAAGATATTTCACTTTTCTGAGGCATAAAGATAACCTTAAATACACATTTGCCCGTACTACAGCAGATGTGGAAGGAAGAAGAAAAATGGGATCATTTAAGTGTATCCAGTAGTGATCATTGAATGTATTGTTTCAAATTCAGAAATATGAATATGATGTCACAACAATACATTTGGTAGCCCTAGGTTGTAAATATATACACCACAAGTCAGAAAATTTTCTAAGTTTAAGTTTCAATTGCTATAGTCAAAACCATATGTGAAAATAGTGAGGCCCAACTTCAGATGTAAAACCTTTATTAAAAACTCAAGACAGGAAAGGCATGATGTGTGAATCACAAATCAAAGTGATTCTCACCAGCCTTTTTGCAGGGAGGGCTTAAAGGTTGATTCTTGTTAATAGTTCATTAAAGCATTAAGGATTGGTTAAGGAAAATTACCTTGCACTTGTATATTGAGAAACTGAAAGCTTGACTAACAACCAACATGGGACTTAATAGACCTCTCTGGTGTCCACACAGTCAGACTTCGTGTTTTAAAGTGTTTTCAGTTGAATTTGACTTTAACACTCCCATATGGGAAGGACTTCTTAAACTAGTCATTAGCACTTATATAGTTTACCTTGTTGGAATTCTATAGTATGAACACTTAATTATCTATCTTTATTTATTGTATTTTCCACAATTACTTTGGAATTTATAGCTTTTATAGGTACAATTTTAGAATCTGTTAAGTGTTTAATTGTCTGCTTATGCTCATTCAATCTTGTTATAAAAGGTAGTGTTTGCTTACAAATGGGACGACTCTGTTCTTTGATGATAAAGTTGAACAGTGGTTTAATTCTTTCCTCTTGCAAATTGCCTTGTAGCCACTCTCAAAGTATATCTGATTTGATAAATTTTCAGAAGTGGAAAGTAATTTTCCTGCTAAAATCTCCATTCACAATCTCTCAAATAAATACAGGATAGGGAACTTCTGAAAACATAGTTACAAAAGTCCTTAAAACCTAGGGACAATAAACAATACTTTAACATTACCAAGGGAATATAACTTTTTAAGAATATTTATGGTGTAAAGCAACTAGTTTTGGGCAGTTAGGGCTGTCAGCCTGCAGTCACTTAGATAGTTATTACGTTTTTGACATTTAGTTATTCCCACTTGCAAGTGAGAAATCATAGTTACTAACATATCATTAGCTTTATGTTACAAATGTTCTTTAAAACATTTCAAGAGATTTAGTAAAACAGAGAACACAGGCTATTTGCATAGTTTATTTAAACCTTCCTGTTAACTTATATTATCTTGCAAAAATACTAAGTATAACTAAAGTTTTATTAATTACCTATTCCTATCATCTCATTATTTGAAATATTTAATCAAGAAATATATCTATGTCAAGGACTGATTACTGTAGTTTTAATCAGAGGTTAAACTATTAATGTGGTTAATCCATCTACTAGCATGGTTATCAGTAAAACACTTAGCAATTAATTTCATCAGAGAATTGACAAATATGGAATGCATGTAAATCAAATGTATACTTGATAAGTAATTTGCAACTTAACTTAAATATGATTGAATAAGAACATTGCCATCATTAACAGACTTGGTCAGAAATAAGTTTTTAAAGCCATCCTAAAAACATGAGAAACTAATTTCTAATACATTTCTAATTTATTATTTAAATTGAATTTTCAATCCTTGAGCTAATTCATTTATAGACTATTTTGGCATATTTTACTTGGTGCAGTCTTCTAAAAAGGAATGTTTACCATGCTTTTCTCTTTTTCTTTGCCAGAGATGGATATTAAAATGTCAGAATATGAAATGTTATGTAATTCGATGGGGACATTGAGCCAGATTAAAAAGTAAAATATAACAGATATATAGATTTCTCATCTATATAGTTTTAAGAAATAAATACCTTTATTGTTTATTTAGGGCATAATTCAATTTAGTTTTAACATCATTCCTATGAAGGTATCCCAAGATAACTCACAGTCAAATATAGTCAAGCCTATTTACCTCCTCTTAAATTTTAACAAATATATTTTATTCCATTTACTTTGAGATGTTTTTTCTTCCAAAAATGAATATAGTATTTTTGAAAGCTCCTAGATTTACAGCTTTGTTCAATGAAAGCCTCTGTTTATCCATAGACAAATTATGATAAGGGGTGCAACAACATATAATTACATTTCTGTACTAGGGGAGGTATATTTGCTTCTCATGATCTCTTTCTCAAATACAAACAGGATAGGAAACACTTGTAAACATAGTTATGAAAGTCACATGTGCAATATGGGCACATCCAATTATAGCCACTGGGATTACCTAGCTGTAAAGAGAAAACAGACTCATTACAATATTGCACACACCAGTCACTCCATTAGCTCCCCAGGTTGGGAGGTTAGGACAGGATATTTGAAAACAGTAGATCCAGGCTGGTTTGAGACTTTTACATATCAGCTAAATTTCTTATGACCCTGTTTTGACCTTGACAACATGCATCAAGGTCTAAAATTCAAGGACTCCAAATTTAATATTTTACAGGCGGTCAATCTACCATGAGAGCAAAAGTCTTCCAGCAAAGTTACAAAATTAAGAATTAACCCTATCCTCTAAAAGCAATTTTCATGTATTTTAGAATGTTGGGGAAAAAAGAAACTGCTTATTCTTTGTAAATTAGGTATTCGAATTGATTTATGAATGTGGAAAGTACATTAATGTATGCTAGAAACAAATATTAATGAAGGACATTGAGAGACCCTCAGAATTATAGAGATGTATGCTTAATCCCAATTTTCAAGTTCAAACTTGAAAGTTCAAGCAAACTTTCAAGTTCAAACAACTCACCTCTCATGTTCTAAGGACCTAATACAGACAATGTACTATAACTTGTGACGTAACTTCCCTGCACTCAAGGAGCAATGGATTAAGAAAAGGAAACAAAAATCCAAATTAGCTTACAACTCAACAAAAGTTGGTTGAGGAAAATGAAAACCTAAAAAAGGCAGCAGAGCTGTGGGATGAATTTACTTGTTTGGCCCCTTCTTTTCTCCAAGTTCATGCAGCAGTTTATGTGACCCACAGTAGCAGTTTGGAAGCCCATGAACATTCAAGTGATGGTCCTTGGGGCTTGATTATTTTCGTATACTTAAACAAAAGTATTGGTTGTTTTGTACCTCTGCTCCAACAGGCTCTATGGAAGACTGCCTCAGTGTGTGTGGCTGAGTCGCATAAGCTAGAATTTACCTGGGGTAGGGAGGTGGTATGGAAATGAGTGGAGCAGTGGAATGGCACCAGTGCAGAAAGGTGGGGTAGGAAGATGTAGCAGAGCAGTGGAGCCAAGGTAAATGCACCACAGTTGCCTATTGTAAAAGACTGTGATTAACACAAAAAAACATAGATTAAGGCCCTGGGAGGAGAAACTGGGTAGAGAAACTCCTTTTTTGGAAATGGCACATCAGACATATTGGGGAACATTTGAAAACAACCACACATGCCTAGGACAATATGCATGTTCAGAAAGATCTGAGATGAACCTAACAATACACCATGAGGTAATCTATAGGTTCAATATAAACTGGGTTAAATGTTGAATAGGACCCTCAACACAGAGCCAATCTACAACAACCCTGGGTAAGGAGAATCTGACTTTCAAAGTTAGTACCTCAAAGTATTCAAATGCCCAGATTTAAGCAAAAGATTAAAAGATATATAAAGTAACAGTAAAACAATAGAGGAAGCCCAGACATTGGAACAATTAAGCAAAGATGTTAACACTTCTAAATAAGTTCAATGAGCTAAAGGTAAACATGATGTAGAACTAAAGGAAATCAGGAAGACAATGTGTGAACAAAAGCAGAATTAAGATATTTTAAAAAGGAATCAAACAGAAATTTTTGGGTAAAAACACAGTCATAGAAATTTTAAAAATTCGCCAAAGGGGATCAACAGCATATTTGAACAGGCAAAAGAGATAGGAAAGTAGAGATAAGTTAATTAAAGTATTCAATCTGAAGAGAAAGTAAAAGAATGGGGAAAAAGTGAGAATAGCCCTGACATGTGAGACAATGTAAAGCATACCAACATATGCATTATGTGAGTCCCAGAAGAAGAGAAAGAGAAAATGACTGAATATTTGAAGAAATAATGCTTTTGATGAAAGCATAATATAAACATTATAAAACCCAGCCAAACTCCAAATAGGACAAACTCAAAGAGACCTACAATGAGACACTTTGTAATTAAACTGTCAAAGACCAAACCAAAGGAAGGATCTTAAAAGCAGCAAGAGAGAAGTAATCTGTCATGTACCAGGGACCCTGAATAAGATTAAGGATTAAGTGCTGATTTCTCAGAGAAGTGGAAAGGTAGTGGAAGGATATACTTAAAGTGCCAAAAGTAAAAAACTTCCAAGGCAAGAATTGTATATCTAGCAAAGTTGTCCTTAACAAATGAGGAAGAAACTTCTGGAAGATGGAGGATTAGAGAGACACAGGGATCACTTCTCTTCCCCCCCCCCCCCAAATAGCTAGAAGATAGATGGAGACTGTCTAGAGGGCTACTCTGGGGATTGGGGCACCAGGAGAAGGTGATACACCACCCAGAAGAAAAAGGGGTGACGGAAAGGAGTCTCCGTTGACTGAAAAAGCATGTGAGTAAAGCTGCAGAAGCAGCAGCTGGTGCCCATCCCCCCATCCTTGGAACAAACAGCCGTCTTTGATGGCAGGGATAGTGGACTGCAGTGACTGTAGACTGAAGGTATTACAGGAGTCCTCTTCCCAAGAAAGGGGAGAGGAAGAGATATAGCCTACAGCAAATTCAGATTTTGGCCAGTGAACTTGGTCTGCTACATGGGAGGGGTCACATATTTCCAGGCTGGGTGGGGTTATGACATTGTTTGCACTGAGAATTAGCAGGGAGATAATGACAATTTACCTTCTCAAACACCCTCCCTTCTAATCTGGGATGGTTGCTGAGAAGTCAGAAGGAGAGAGGGTACCTCTAAGTCAAGGGAGGATAACAGCTTCTGAAAAGTTTGTGAGGCTTGGCCAGCCCTGAGGCTTCCGCACCACTCACCCATCTAGGAGTTACATTGAATGCATTCCCCTCCAGCCCTTGGGATCTGAGTTGAGAAGTCTGCCAAAGAACAACATATTGTGGCAGACCAGAAAAGTACATGAAAAGAAAAATAATAAATAAACAATCAGGTGACTTTAGTGACCCCCTCTCCAAGGCCCTTGGAAACTGGCCTGTACCCATTATTGTTTGAACAGTTAAACAGGGGCAGTCTTAAATATTTGAACATGTTGAACCAAGGGTCAAAGAACAGTGGTAGCACACAGCTACTTTACTGTAAATCTCTAGGCAAGAGAGAGAAACTGAACATCAAAGTAAATTTAGCATTGGAATCAGATGCCTAGATGCCAGCAAAAGATTACAAGCCATACTAAGGAAAAAGAAGGTATGACTTAGGCAAAGGAACAAATCAAAACTCCAGATGACACACAGGACTTGAAACAGCTAATCAACAAGGTTGATACAAATCTCCTAAATCAAATCATGTAGTTGAAAGACAACATGGCTAAAGAAATAAAAGGCATTAAGACACTGCATGAGCACAAGAAAAATTTGAAATCATGGATAGAAAAATAACAGGTTGTATGGAAATTAAAGACACAATAACTGAGATTAAAAATACAATAGAGGCACACAATAGCAGATTTGAAATCATGGACAAAATAATCAGTAATGTAGAGGAAAGAACAACTGAAATGGAAAAGAGATAAGATGAAGAGAGAGAAAAGAATGGGGAAAAAAATTGAGCAGGGGTTCTAGAAGCTGAATGATAGCATATACCATCATACACATTGCGGAAATTCCAGAAAAAGAAGAGAATGGAAAAGAGGCAGAAAGAGTAGTTGAGGAAATAATTGTCCCAAATTTCCCAACTCACATGAAAGATAGAAATATACATGCCCAGGAAGCACAGGATACCCCAATTAGAATAAATCCATATAGACCTACCCAAAACACATAATATTCAGAATGACAAATATGAAATACAAAGAGAAAATTCTGAAAGCAGCAAGGAAAAAGTGAAACATCACATGCAAGGGATATCCAGTAAAACTCAGTGTGGATTTCTCTTCAGAAAGCATAGACATGAGAAGCTTCTGTATGATATAATTAAAGTAATGAAAGAGAAAAATTGCCAGTGAAGAATTCTTTATCTGACAAAACTCTCTTTAAATATGGCAGTGAGTTAAAAATATTCACAGATAGACACTAAGAGAGTCTGTAAACAAGAATCCAACTCTGCAGGCAACACTAAAGGGATTTCTGCAGCAAGAAAAGAGGAGAGAGAATGCAGAAGTGAAGATTAACAGCAAGAGTAAGCAAAAAGGTAAAAGGATGGACAAGAATATGACATATGAAAGCCAAAAGAAAAAATGATTGAAATAAGAAATACATTTACAGTAATAACATTGAATGTTAATGCTTTAAACACCCTAATCGAAAGACATAGCCTGACAGAATGGATAAGAAAACATGAGCCATCCATATGCTGTCTGCAAGAGACTAACTTTAGACCCAAGAATGCAAATAGACTGAAAGCGAGATTGGAAAAAAAGGTATTTCACCCAAATATAACCAAAAGAAAGCAGGGGTAGTTATACTGGTGTCAGACAAAACAGACTTTAAATTTTAAAAAGTGATGAGATGCAGAAGGCCATTATATATTAATAAAAGGGACAATCCACAAAGAAGGAGTAACACTAATAAACATGCACCTAACCAGGTTGTCCCAAAATACGTGAGGCAAACTGGCAAAACTGAAAGGAGAAATAGACATCTCCACAATAATAACTGGAAACTTCAAATGTCACTCACATCAATAGATAGAACAACTAGGCAGAAATTCAACAAGAAAACAGATAACTTGAATAATACAATAAACAAACTGGACCAGACAGAAATATACAGAACATTATACCCCAAATCAGCAGATAATGCATTGCAATCCAGTGCTCATGAATCTTTCTCCACCATAGACCACATGTTGGGTCGCAACACAGATCTCAATAAATTTAAGATGATTGAAATTATACAAAGCACCTACTCTGATCATAATGGAATGAAGCTGGAAATCAATAATAGATAGAAAACAAGAAAATGTACAAATATACAGAGGCTAAACAGCACAATCCTAAACAATCAGTGGGTCAAAGAAGAAATTGCAAGGGAAATTAGTAGATATCTTGAGATCAATGAAAATAAGAACACAACTTATCAGAACCTATGAGATAGAGCAAAGGCAGTGCTAAGAGGGAAATTTATAGCCTTAAGTAACTATATTAAAAAAGAAGACAGAACTAAAGTCAAAGATTTAACTAGAGAAACTAGAAAAAATAGCATACCAATCCCAAAGCAAGCAGAAAGGATGAAATAACAAAGATTAGAGCAGAAATAAATCAAATTGAGAACAACAAGAATTTTTAAAAAAATAGAAAAAATAAAGCCAAAAGCTGGTTCTCTGAAAAAATCAATAAAATCAACAAACATTTAGAAAGACTAAGAAAGAAAAAAAAAAAAGAGGAGCTGTAACTAGGTAAAATCAGAAATGAAAGGGGGGGAGGTATTATGACTGAACCCACACAAATAAAAAGGACCATAATATTATGAGAAATTGTACGCCAAAAAAACCCAACTCAGTTGAAAAGGACAAATTCCTAGAAACGCACAACCTACATTGACTCTACAAGAAACACAGAAACTCAACAAACCAATCACAAGCAAAGAGATGGAATCGGTCATCAAAATTTTTCCAACAAAGTGAAGTCCAGGAACAGATGATTTCACAGGTGAAGTCTACCAAACATTTTGAGAATTAATAGCAATCCTGTTTAAACTCTTCCAAAAAATTGAAATGGAGGGAAAATTACCCAACACATTTATGAATTCAGCATTATCCCAATACCAAAGCCAGATAAAGATACTATAGGGAAAGAAAATTACTGACCAATCTCTCCAATGAACATAAATGCAAAAATTCTTAAAAAATACCTGCAAATCAAATGCAACAGCATATTAAAAGAATTATACACCATGACCAAGTGGGATTTATTCCTAGTATGCAAAGCTGGTCCAACATAAGAAAATCAGTTAATGCAACACACCTCTTTAACAAATCAAATGGAAAAACCACATGATCATCTTAATTGATGCAGAAAATTCATTTGATATAATCCAGGATCCTTTCTTGATACAAAGACTTCAAAAGATAGGTATAGAAGGAACATTCTTCAACGTAATAAATGACATACAATAAAGTCCCACAGCCAACATCATTCTCAATGGGGAGAGGTTGAAAGCTTTCCCTCTAAGATGAGGAACTAGGCATGGGTGCCCACTATCACCACTATTGCTCAACATTGTGCTAGAAGTTCTAGCTAGAGCAATTAAGAAAAAGAAATAAAAGGCATTGAAATTGGAAAAGAGGAAGTAAAACTCTCACAATTTGCAAATTACATGATCCTATATTTAGAAAATCATAAAATATCTCCAACAAAGTTACTAGAGCTAATAAATGAGTTCAGCAAATTGGCAGGATACTAGATCAACATGGAAAAATCAATAGCATTTCTATATACTAGGAATGAGGAAGCTGAGAAGGAAATCAAGAAAAAAACTTCCATTTACAAGAATAACAAAATGACTCCAATATATAGGAATTAATTTAACCAGAAATGTAAATGGCCTCTATTCAGAAACCTACAAAACACTGCTAAAAGAAATGAAAGACCTAAACAACTGGAAGGACCTTTTGGAACCTTCTGTGTTTTTGTTTTATTGTATTATTTTAGATATTTATTTATTTATCTCTCCTATCATTTTAAAGATTTATTTATCCCCCCCCCCCATCTTGTCAGTGCTCTGTGTCCCTTTGCTGTGTGTTCTTGTGTGCCTGCTTTTATTCTCATTAGGCGGCTCCAGGAACAGATACTGGGACCTTCCAGAGTGGGAGAGAGGTGATCATTCTCTTGCGCCACCTCAGCTCCCTGATCTGCTGTGTCTTTTATTGTCTCTTCTCTGTGTCCCTTTTTGTTTTGTCATCTTGTTGTGTCAGCTCTCATGGGCCAGCACTCCTGTGTGGGACATCACTCCTGCACAGGGCAGCACTCCTGCATGGGACATTACTCTGCACTGGCCAGCACTTCATGTCGACCAGCACTCTGTGAGGCCAGCTTGCAACATGGGTCAGCTTGGCTTCACCAGGAGGCCCTGGGCATCAAACCTTGGACCTTCTATATGGTAGATGGGAGCCCAATTGCTTGAGCCACATCAGCTTACCCCTTTTGTGTTTTTGGGTTGGAAGACTAAATTTTGTGAAGATGTCAATTCTACTAAAATTGATTTATAGATTCAATGCAATACCAACCTAAATTCTAATACCCTACTTTACAGAAACATAAAAGTCAATTACCAAGTTTATTGGGAAGCAAAAGGGGTACTGAATAGCCAAAAACATCCTAAAAAGAAGACTGAAGTCAGAGAACTCAGGTTTCCTGACCTTGAAGTGTATTATAAAGATATAGTGGTTAAGCCAGCATAATATTGGCATAAAGATAGACACATTGATCAATAGAATCAAATTTAGAGTTCAAAAACAGTCCCTCATTTCTATGGCCAACTGATTTTTGGTAAGTCTACATTTCTGGGACAGAACAATCTCTTCAACAAATAATACTGTGAGAACTGGGTATCCATAACCAAAAGAATGAAAGAGGACCCCCATCTCACTCCCTATATACAAGAATTAACTCAAAATGGATCAAAGAACTACACATAAAAGCCAGGACCATAAAACTCCTAGAAGACGATGTAGGGAAACATCTACAAGACTTTGTCGTAGGTGGTAGTCTCTTAAACCTTACAACCAAAGCATGAGCAACAAAAGAAAAAATAGATAAATGGATATGCTCAAAATTAAATACTACTGCACCTCAAAGGACTTGTGAAGATATTAAAAATACAGCCTACTCAATGAGAGAATATATTTGGGAAACACACATCCAAAATGGGTCGAATATCCACGATATAAAAAGATATCCTACAGGACTTGCAGGAAGATAGTATTGAAGTAGATAGGCAGAGCTCTACTCTATCACAAAAAACAATGGAAAAAGGGTGAAAGCCTACCCAAGGGAGCTGCTTTGGGGTTCCATAGAATAGGAAAGTATTGCATATCATCCAGGAGGGAGTGAGACAGGTAAAGAAGTCAAAGGAAAATTTCAAGCCCTGAATTTCAGCAGAGTTGCAGCACCTACTCAGCAATTCATTGGATTCACCCAGGACAACTAACAAGGAGATGATAAAGGACAATGCCCATCCCAGGGAACAGTGAGTGTCTGCAACTGCAAGCAAAATAATTCCATCCATCTGCCCCGTGGGATCTAAGCTCCCTCTCAATTAGAAGCAGAGTGGGCATCACCATCCCAAAATCTTCATGATCGGGGAATGAACAATGGACTAATATAGATTTGCTTTTATTTTACTATAGACTTCTTATTATTCTAGCAATGGAAGAACTCTTATCAGTGACATAAAAGCAGTGGCCACCAGAGGTTCTGAAAGATGGGAAAGGGAAGAATAGGTGTAATATAGGGGCATTTTTGGGACATTGGAGTTGTTCTGCATGATATTGCAGTGAGGGATACAGGCCATTGTATATTTTGTCATAACCTACAAAATTGTGAGGGACAGAGTGTAAACTAGGGTAAAGTAGGGTGTTAGAATTTAGGTTAGTATTGCAAAATTTTGAGGGACAGAGTGTAAACCACACTAACGAGGTTATTGTTAATGTGGAAAAGTGGGAGGGGGAATGAGTGAGGCATGTGAGAATCCTTATATTTTTTATGTAGTATTTATGTAACCTAAAGCATTTTTAAAAATTAAAAAAACTAATTAAAAAAAGATTAACACAAAAAATAAATTGCAGTGTTTTTTTTAAAAAAAGAGATCCTATAACTGAACAATTAAAGTAAAAATGACCTGATTAAAAAATGGACAAAAGACCTGAATATACATTTTTCTAAAGAAGAAATACAAATAGCAAAAAGCCACATGAAAATGTGTTCATCATAACTGGCTATTAAGGAAAGCTACAATGAAATATTTTATCACACCCACTAGAATGGCCATTATTAAAACAGAAGACTACAAATACTGGAGACAATGTGGAGAGATAGGAGCACTTATTCACTGTGGGTGGGAATGTAGAATGTACAGCTACTATGGAAGTCTGTTTGGCAGTTCCTAAGGAAGTTAGATACAGATCTACCGTGTGACCCAACAATACCACTACTAGGTATATACAAACATCTGCACATTCAGATGTTCAGAGCAACATTATTCACAATTACCAAAATATGGAAGCAACCCAGATGTCCATCAACTGATGGTTGAACAATCAGTGGAATATACACATGATGGAATATTTTTCAGCTGTAAGAAGAAGTGAAGTCATGAAGCATATGGTAACATGGATGAACCTGGAGGACATTATGTTGAGTGAAACAAGCCAGACACAAAAGCACAAATATTATATGATTTCACTATTATGAAGTAAATGTAATGAGCAAAATCACGAAGTTAACAGGTAGAACATAAATCATGAGAGAATAGAATGTGATTACAGAATGGAAAACTGAGGTTTAATCTGTGAAACATTGGTGAAATGTTGTTTGCAAATGTTTTGAAATGAGTAGAAATGGTGAAAGCACATCATGGGGTTTGTTATTAGTAGCATTAACATACGATATGAGTGTGGGTTGATTTTTGTTGTGTGTTTTTTTTAATAATGAAAATGCTCTAATATTGATTTAAGTGCTGAATGCATAATTTGGTGATTATACCAAATGCCATTGATTGTACACTTTAGATAGATTACATAGTTTATGAACAAAAAAATAATATGGTAGGTTGGGAGAAAAATATATGAAATGTAAAATATGGACCTTATTTAGCAGTAATACTTTGATGATGCTCTTTTATAATTTGTTACAAATGTTTCACAACAATGCAAGATTTTTGTGGTGGAGTGATGTATGGGAGCCCTGTATGATGTTATGCATGTTTGTTTTGTAAGTTCACAACTTTCACTATACACTTACTGTTCATGTATGTTCATGTACAAATGATATACTTCAATAAATTGTTTTTAAAATGAAAAAAATGAAGAAAAGAGGAAGCTCAAATCAAGATTATGGAGTGAGATGCTTCTGGGCTCCTTCCTGCAGGAACATCATTCTCAAAGTTCCAGAACACAGTTATAAAACTTCAGTAACTGTACAATTGTTGAATTAAGAAAAACTTTACTTAAAAGTGGTAGGATCTTATGGCGCCCTGGCTGGCCTCTCCCTCAACTATCACCAGATCAGCATGGAGCTTGCTTGTGCTCCTTGTGTGCATCTGTGGTTCTAGTTCTGGAGGGAACAGGGTTACCTCATGGACATATGGGAGCATGTATGTCTTGGTCCAGTTTCTCTGGTGGTGGCCTGAGGTACTTACCATCCCAGAACTTGTCCTACATATAAAGGAAGTCCACAGAGCATTCCTACAGAACACAGTTGGACAGCAGTCAAATTATGCTGCCTGGGCAAGGGATTTTTGACTGTAGAACACACAGTACAGTGTGTAAGACCATGATATACTGTTTCCTCAGGAAAAGGAAACATGCATTTCTGCGCATATGGTGTAATTCCTAGGGACATATGCCCACTCCCAGGAAAAGATGTATGCTCAGGAAGGATCAGGGCAGACCCTATCCTTGGCCTAGAGGAGTTCTTTAAGTTAGTTGTATGGATAAACTCTGAAGGAGAATGCTCACTGAGGTCAATCTTCAAAGACTGGGAAAGGTATTCTCTATCTGTCTGTCTGTCTGTCTGTCTCTCTTTCTGGTTAATTCCTGGCATTCAAGGAAAGCTGTATTACAACACTAGCTGGATAGAAGCTATGGAACAGACACCTCAGAGTATAAATTCCAGTGATAATACATTAAATATTAAAATGTTTGGGTTTCAACAAAAATTTATAAACAAGAAAATACAAAGAAATGAAGGAAAAGGAAGTGATGGTTCAGGGGAAAGAGGAAACTAAACCATTGAGAAGGAGTAGACTTTGACATAATAGACAAATCATAAATATACTCAAGTATATTAAAAAATCTTAAATATACACAAGTAGCTAAAGGAAAACATAGACAAAGAATTAAAGGAAATAAAATAATTGTTGAATGAGAAGAGTATCAATATAGAGATGGAAATTATGAAAAAGAACCAAATAGAGCTGAAAACCACAACAAGAGATACTAAAAATTCCTTAGAGGGGTTCAACATCAGATTGGAGTTGGCATAAGAAAGAATCAGTTGATGGAAACTCCCATCTCAAAAAGCAAAGAGTATCAGCAACTGCAAGCAAGATATTCCTTTCCATCTGCCCCATAAGGTTTAAGCCCCGTCTCAATCTCAGTCAGATGCATCAGCATCCCCAAATCCTCAAGACTGAGGAATGAACAAACATAAGGGGTAAGGCAACCATGGATCAAGGTAGACTTATTATTGTAGTAACAGAAGAACTTGTAACGTTGATATTAAGATAGTGGTTACCACAGGTTCTGAGGGGAGGGAGAGGGAAGAATAGGTGGAACATAGGGCATTTTTAGGCCATGAAATTGTTCTGCATGGTTTTGCAATGATGGATATAAGCCATTATTCACTTTGTCAAAACCTATAAATTGTATGGTCCAAATTATAAACCATAATGTAAACTATAGACCATGATTAGTAGCAATGCTTCAATATTTGTTCATCAATTGTAACAAATGTAGCACATTCATGTAAAATGTTATTAAGAGGAGAAAATGTGAGAGGGGGTAAAGGAGGGGTATATGGGAATCTCCTATATTTTCTACGTAACTTTTAAGTAATCTAAATCTTATTTAGAAATAAAGTTTTAAAAAGAAACAAAGACAAACAAAAAAGAAAAAATTAGTGAACTTGAAGATAAGACAATTGAAATAACCAAATATAAGTAGCAGAAAGAAGAAAGCCTGAAGAAAAGTGAACAGAACCTGAAGAAACCATAGAATACCATAACACATAACAATATACATGTGGGGAAGAAAGAGGGAAAGGAACCGAGAAAATATTGAAAGAAATAATGGGTGAAAGCTCCCTAAATTTAACAAAAGACATGAGTATACACATCCAAGGTGCTCAATGAACTCCAAACAGGATAAACTGAAATAGACCCATACTGCAAAAATATTATATTCATTTGTCAAATACCAAAGATAAAGAGAGAATAATGAAAGCCTCAAAAGAGAAGCAACATGTAAATACAAGTGAGCCTCAATAAGGTAAGTGTTCACTTCTCATTGGAAACTATGGAGACAAGATGGCAGTACATAGGTTTTTTTAAATTTTAAAATTTTAAAAAATTGTTCTTTTTTAAAAAGATACATATATCACAAAAATTTACATTAAAAAATATAAGAGGTTCCCATATACCCGACCCACTCCTCCCACATCAACAACTTATTTCATCATTGTTACACATTCATTGCATTTGGTGAGTACATTTTGGAGCACTGCTGCACCACATGGATTATAGTTTAAGTTTACATTATAGTTTACAGTCTCCCCCAGTACATTCAGTGGGCTATGGCAGGATATATTTAAATTGCTGACAGTAAACAATTGTATCTGTATCTGGCAAAACTGGCCTTCAAAAATGTGGTAGAGGTATAGAAATTCAGAGGTAAACAAAAGCTGAGGGAGTTCCTCATCACTAGACAGGCCCTTCAAGAGATGCTAAAGAGAGTTCTGCAGGTTGAAAAGAGGGCACTAGACCATAGATCAAAGTCACATGAGAAATAAAGATTTCTGATTGTCAGAACTGTTTTCCTTCTGCCAGAAACAATGACACATTTGCCTACTGAGAACAGAAACTTGTTCCACAAAACCAAATAAAACAACTCTAAAAGTTAAAATAACATCTCTCTTAGATTTTATTTATATGACAACATTATGCTGTTCGGGATTGGATCAGGTACCTTAGTCCACATTTTTGTGGATGTGAATAGGGCCTTTTGAAGATGCTATTATTTGTTAAGGTATCCCAATTGAAACATGGTGGGTCTTAATTTATTTTACTATAGGCCTTATAAAGAGAAAAAATTTGGACACAGAGAAGCCAGAAACCAGTAGAATTCAGAAGTAGAAGTCAGAGAGGAGAGAGAGATTGCAGATGGAGGTCTGCCATTGCCAGAATGCTACTGAGTCTGGGAAGCTGGCCTTGCTGCCATCTTGATTTTGTACTTCTAACCTCTAAACTACAAACCAATAAATACTTATTGTTTAACCCCCTCAAAATGAGGGAGATATTAAGAATCCCCAGATAAACAAAAGCTGGGGTAGTTTATCATCATTAAACCTGACCTACAAGAAATGCCAAAAGAGGACCTTCAGGTTGAAAGAATAGTACACTAGATAGTAGCTTGGAGCTGTATGAAGAAATAGAGATATCTGGTAAAGGTAACTATATCAGAAAATAAAAATTCCAGTACTATTGTATTCCGAATATGTAACTGTACCTTATATTTCTCAGATCTAATGTACACACACATATGAAATAACATTTCCATGTTAATGGGCACACAAAATATGTGGTAATATGTGAAAACAGCAACATAATTAGGGCTGATGGAGTGGTATAGGAGCTGCATGCTATTGAAGTTAAATTAGCATCAATTAAAGTTAGATTGTTATATATTTAGGTTATTAAATGTAACACCAAAACACAAAGAATATCTAAAAAAATACAGAAAAGAAAACTAAGAAGGGATGAAACTATTTCACATTAAAAAAATAAACTACACAAAAGGAATAATTGGAGGAAAAAAAGGGGGGAAAATGTTCAATACATAAAAGAAACAAATGATAAAATGGCTGAAGTAAGTCCTGCCTTATTAGTAAGGCAATCCAAAGACACAGATTGGGTGTGCCATCATGACAAAAGACCTCCCACAGAAAAGTCTCTCCTTATAAATAACTAATAACACGACAAATCCCACTTGCCTGGAACTCTGATAGAGACTAGAGAAGGACTCCACAAACATTGCATTGAAGAAAAAGAAAAATGATCTCCAAATCATGTGGAAGAGTTTTGTCCTGGACCTGCCACTGTGGCCCCTCCCCTTCACTCAGTCCCATGCAGCCTAAGCGTCATTCAGAGGCAGCACAGCCTAGGACCTTCCTGTTGCAGATGGAGACCATACAGCCACTCGCAGCAGCAAGTTAACACATCCTGCATATATGACACAGGGACCCCAGTCCACAGATACCCAGGGTGTAACACAAATTCCTGAGGAGGACCACATATAAAAGTGCCCACAAGGAAAATAAGTACTGCCTTTACAGTAATAATAAAAATGTCAATGGATTAAATGCCCTAATCATAAGGAACAGTTTGGCAGAATGGATAAAAACCATGATCCAACTGTATGTTGTTTACAAGAGACTCATCTTGAACCTAAAGATAAGAATAGGTTGAAAGTGAAAGGATGGAAAACATAATCCATGCCATTCAAATAGCAACCAAAAGAGAGCTGGAGTAGCTATACAAATATTGGGGAAAAAATAGACCTTAAGACAAGAGTTGCTATAAGAGACAGAAAAAGACACCCTATGTTAATATAAGGGTCAATCCAACAAAAAGAAATAACAATCATAAGGATTTATGTCTCTAACCATGGTGCCCCAAAATACATGACATCACCACTGGCAAAAGTGAAGGGAGAAATGGAATCCTCTGCAATAATAGTTGGAGACATCAATAAACCACTCTGATCTATCTGTCTATCTATCTATCTATCTATCTAGCTCTATCTATCTATCTATCTATCTATCTATCTATCTATCTATCTATCTATCTATCTATCTATCTATCTATCTATCACATCTAGACAGAAGACCAGTAAGGAAACAGTGGACTTGAAAATATGATAAATGAAATAGACCCAACAGACATATACAGAACATTGCACCCCCAAACAGCAGGATATACATACAACTCAAGTGCACATAAATTATAATCCAGGATAGATCTGTTTGGTAAGAAAAAAAGTCATAAAATTTAAAAATATTGATATTACAAAGCATCTTCTCTGACCATAATGGATTGAAGCTGGAAATCAATAATCAGCAGTGAACTGGAAAATCCACAAATATATGGAAGTTAAATAACACCCTGTTAAATAGTCAATGAAGCAAAGAAGAAATCATAAGGGAAATTGGTAAGTATTTTGAGAAGAATGAAAACAAGAGCACAACAAATCAAAACTTATGGAATGCAGTAAAGGCTGTGTTGAGAGGGAAATGTATAGCTTATATGCCTACATTAAAAAAGAAGAAAGCCAATATCAAAGACCTAACTGCACACTGCTGGGGGGAGGGGCTAGTAAAAGAACAGCAAACTAAACCAAAAACAAGCAGAAGGAAAAAAATAACAAAGATTGGAGCAGAAATAAACAAAATAGAGAGTAATAATAAAAAACAGTAGAAAGCATGAACAAAATTTCTTTCTTTGAAAAGATGAATAAAATTGACAATTCCTTAGCTAGACTGAAAAAGAAAAATAAGAGGGGATACAAATAAAATAAAAAATGAGAGGTGCAGACATTACTACTGACCACACAGAAATTTAAAGAATCATAAGAGGGTACTATGAACTATATTTATATGAAAACAAGCCAGTAGCCTAGATGAAATTGACAAAATCCTAGAACACATAAACAATCTACAATGACTCCAGAAGAATATACGATCTCAACATACCAATTAAAAGGAAAGAGATTGAGTCAGTCATCAAAAACCTTCCAACAAAGAATGCCCAGGGCCATATGTCTTCATTGGTTAATATTACCAAACATTCCAACAAGAATTAATACCAGTCCTGCTCATACTCTGCCAAAAAAAATTGTAGAAAAGAGAATACTACTTAACTCATTATATGAGGCCAATGTCACCTTAATACAAAAGCCATATAAAGATACTACAAATAAAGAAAACTACAGACCAAATTCTCTTCTGAATATAGATGCAAAAATTCCCAACAAAATACTAAGAAAATGCGTCAAATAGCACATTAAAAGAATTATACACCATAATTAGGTATGATTTATCTCATGTATGCAAGCACAGTTCAGCATAACTAAGTCAATTAATGTAATAATGATACACCACATTAACAAAATGAAGGGCAAAAACTGCATGATTATCTTGATTGATGCAGAAAAGGCATATGAAAATATCCAGCACCTACACTGATAAAGAGACTTTAGTGAAGTAGGAACAGAAGGAAACTTCCTCAACATGACAAATGACATATGTGAAAAACCCATTGCCAACATCATACTAAATGGTGAAAGACTGAATGTGTTCATTCTAAGATCTGGAATAAGACAAAGATACCCACTGCCACCTGTTTTCATCATTGTACTGGAAGTTCTAGCCAGAGCTATTAGGCAAGAAAATTAAATAAAAGACATCCAAATTGGAAAGGAAGACATTGCAGATGACATGTTTCTATATAAAGTCCAGAAAAAATTACAACGAAGCTACTAGATCTAATAATTGAATTCAGCAAAGAGGCAGGATACCTGATCAACATGCAACATCAGTAGGATATCTATACACTAGTAATGAGAAATATGAGGAGGAAATCAAGAAAAATATTCCATTTACAATAGCAACTAAAAGAATCAAAACCTAGGAATAAATTAAATAAGTATTTGCATGTAGAAAACTACAAAATTTTGCTAAAAGAAATCAAAGAATATCTAAATTTCACTTTGACTTCATGCTCTCTATTGGTTTTATTACTCAATTTATTTTTGCCCTCATCTTTGTAATTTCTATCCTTCTGCTTACTTGGGTTAGTTTGCTTTTCTTTTTCTGGTTGCTCCCGGTGCACAGTTAGGTCTCTGATTTTAGTTCTTCTTTTTTATTGTAAATATTAAGAGCTATACATTTCCCTCTCAGTACTGCCATCACTGCATTTCATTAATTTTGATATATTTTGTTCTCATTTTCATTCATCTCAAGATATTTACTTATTTCCCTTGTAATTTCTTCTTTGACTCACTGATTTTTAAGAGTATATTAGTCAACTTCCATGTATTTGTAGATTTTCTAGCTTACTGCCTTTTACTCATTTTTAGCTTCATTCCCTATGGTCAGAGAAGATGCTTCACATGATTCCAATGTTTTAAAATTTATTGAGATCCAACATGTGGTCTGTCTTGGAGAATGATGCAGTGTACTTAAGAAGAATGTTTATTCGTTGTATTGGGGTGCAACATTCTGCATTTGTCTATTAGGTCCAATTCATTTATCATATTATTTAAGTTGCTTGTTTCTTTATTGACATTATTTCTAGATGTTCTCTCTACTGGTGAGAGTAGTTTATTGAAGTCTTCAACTATTATTGTAGAGGTGTCCATTTGTCCCTTCAACTTTGCCTGTGTTTACCTCATGAAATTTGGGCCTTGGCAATTATGTGCATAAATATTTATGATTGTTATTTTTTATTGGTGGATTTACCCTTTTATTAATATAATCATGTCCTTCTTATTCTTTCGTAACAGCTTTTTACTTAAAATCTATTTTGTTCAATATTAGTGTAGCCACCGAGTTTTTGTTGTTGTTTTTTTTTTTTTTTGGTTACTATTTGCATGAAATATCTTTTTCCATCTTTTCACTTTCACACTATTTATACCTATGGGTCTCAGATGGGTCTACAGTAAACTACATGTGTTTGGGTCATTCTTATTTAACCATTCTGCCAGTATGTGTCTTTTGATTAGGGAGTTTAATCTATTAACATTCCATTATTACTGTAAAGACAGTGCTTACCTGAGCTATTTTGTTCTCAGGTTTTTATATACCACATCTTTTTCTATCTCTTTTTTTCCCCATTATTCCAACTTCCTTTTATGTAGAGTGGAGCTTTTGTGATGGTTCTGATTGGTCCCATTCTCAAGTCTCTTTCTGATATTTTAAAAATAATTTCTTTGTGGTTACCCTGGAGTTTGCATTACAAAACCTAAGTATTAACTTACTAATTTGAAAAGATATCAGTTTAGCCTCAATAGCATACACATTCTCTGCTCCCCATATCCATCTTTCCCCTCTTTAAGTTGCTTTGTTCCACATTACCTCTTTATATTTTGCATGTCCAATATTAGGAAGTATGACTTTGTCTTTCTTGTTCAATTGAATTATGATTCATATGAGAATTAGAGAGTTGTATATTAATGATACAATATTATTGGGTTTCACATTCATCCTCTTAGTTACCTATAGAGAAGATCTTCATTTCTTCACACTGTTCTAAGCCACTCTCTCCTGTCTTTTCCTTGCAGTTTGTAGAGCTCCCGTTACTAATTCTTGTAAGGTAGGCCTTTTTTGATGTTCCCAGTTTCACTTTATCTGTTACTATTTTCAATTCCCTTACAGTTTTGCTGGATATACAATTTTGGGCTGGCAGTTCTTCTTTCAGTACCTTGAGCATATCATACTACTGCTTTCTTGCCTCCATGGTTTCTGATGAAAAAATAGTCACTTAGTCTTATTGAGGATACCTTACAAATGACAAACTGATTTTCTATTGCTCTTTTCAGTATTCTCTCTTTATTTTTGACAGTTGACATTCTGATTGTTATGTGACTTGGAGTAGGTCTATTATGGTTTACTCTGTTTGGAGTAGGCTACACTTATTGGACATGTGTATTTATGTCTTTCATAATAGTTGGGAAATTTTAAACCACTATTTCCTCAATATTCTTTTTTTCTCTTTCTCTTGTCCTTCTGGGACATGTATATGTTTGTGTGCTTCATGCTGTCACTCAAGTACCTGAGACATTGCTCATTTTTTTTCTATTCTTTTCTCAATTGGTTCTGACTGTATGATTTTGACTGGACTGTCTTCTAGGTAACTGAAACTTTCTTATGCCTCTTCAAATCTGCTGTTTTATGCTTTGAGTGCATTTTAGTCTCCATTATTTTGCCTTTCATCACTATACTTTGTTATTTTTCTTTTTAAACTTTCAAATTCATCCTTATATTCACGTATTTTCTTCTTAATATCCTTTAGCTTTTTATCCATATTTCCCTTCATGTCCTCAAACTGATTTAGGGGAATCATTTGAACTTCTTTGATTAGGTGTTCCAACTTCTGAATCCCCTCTGAAATTTTAATGTCTTCCCTGACTGAGCCATATGTCCTGTTTCTTGGTATGGCTTGTAATTTTTTGCTGCTGTCTTGGCATCTCATTATATTGATGTTATCTCTGAAGGTCAATTTCTCCTCCATGCTTACAGTTTTATTGTTTATTGGCTTTGTGTTACGGTTCTTCTTTGATGTTTAGTCCAACATTTTTTGGACCCTTACAGAAGCCCCTGTTCTGGTTTTCTCAGCCCTTCATCACCTGATTCTTGCCCTGGAAATGGAGTACAGTTTTTAGGATTGTATTTTCTGTGAAGTTCTTTCATCTGCAGGAGAAAGCATCTTTTCCTCTGTTCCTTCTCTGAGAATCTTGATCTGTTCTATTTCCTTTGTGCAGAATTTTCTCCCCAGCACTTATGATTTTTTAAATTCTTTCCATTGCTCAGTACCCCTTTTCCTTAAAATTTTAAGTTTTGGGACCCATCCTGTCTTTCAGCAGTTCAGTTTTTCCCTTTTATTTTTTTAAGGCTTTCCTTCCTATGGTTTCAAACCCATATCCTGCACCAGTGAACAAGATGGGGTCAAAACCAGAAAGGTTCATTTTGAGTTTAGGTGGTCTAGCATATAAAGACTGGATTTATTTTACATTCCTCTTGCCAATAGTTCTGCTGTGGTCTCTCTCTGTTTTGTTTTGTTTTCCCGAGTGTACTTTTGTATATGGCACTTTTCAGTCACTTATATTCTTTACTAGGTCTCTGTGGACTTGGTTCTCTGTGCCTAGATATATATGGGGTTTAACTTACAGCCATGAGTGGCTCTACAGTCTGAATTTGTGGAACATAGAATCCAGGCCACACTGACTCTGTGCAATTCCTAAGTTTTGTGGGATGCAGTGATGGGAGGGGTCCAGACTGGCAAATCCAGGATGAAAATCTCCAACCTGATTTTGGAGATTATTTTTCTTTATCTTTGATTTAGCATTTGTGGGGCTCCTCACTAGTCGCTATCATCCTCCAGAGTTCCAATCAGTGAGATTTGTCTTTTTATTAATTGATTCTGAAGGGATACTTTTCACCACGTTGATGACAACATCACTGGTCAAATGATTTTTTACAAGGGTGCCAAGTCCACTCAATTGGGGAAGAATAGTCTCCTTAACAAATGCTGCTGGGAGAAAAATAATTGCTAGCCATATATCTGATAAGGATTTGATACAGAGAACATATAAAGAACAGCTACAATTCAACAACAGACATATAGCCCAATTAAAAAATGGGCAAAGGACTTGAATAGAAAGTTATCCAAAGAAGATATAGAATGGTCAGTAAGCACACAGAAAGATACTCAACATCATTGATCATCAAAGACATGCACGTCAAAACCACAATGATATACCATATTACACTCACTAGGATAACTATTAAAACAACAACAACCAGAAAATGACAAGTGTTGGGAAAGATGCAGAGATATTGAAATCCTTATACATTATTGGTAGGAATATAAAATGGTACAGCCACTGTGAAAATCAGTTTGGTGGTTCCTCATAAAGTTTGACATAGAATTACCGTATGACCTGGAAACCCCTCTTCCATGTATGTACCCGAAAGAACTGAAAGCAGGGACTCTAACAGATATGTATACACTGATGTTCATAACAACATTATTCATAACATTATTCATAATGGAAGCAATGTAGGTGTCCATCAACAGATGAATGGACAAATAAGGTATGTTATATATAATCAATAGCATATTATTCAACCATGAAAAGAAAGGATGTTCTGATACATTATATGCCATGGATGAATGTTGAAGACAACATCTTGTGTGTAATAAGCCAGACAAAAAAAGGCAAATATTTTATGACCTCACTTTTATGAAATACCTAGCATAAGCAAATCCATCAAGGTAGAAATTAGTTTACAGGTTACTAGGAGCCAGGAAGTGACAGAAATGGGAATTATTAAGAAGTGTAGAGTTTCTGATAGAGGTTATGAAAACATTTGGGTAATAGATGCTGATGATGGTAGCAGAATATTATTACCTCTGAATTGTACACTTGAGAGTGGCTAAAATGGGAAAATTTAAGTTGTATGTACGTCATTGGAATAAAGTTAGAAAAAAAGTTGTGGACAATTTTGTTTCTTTGCCTGAAATGGATTTGTATGACATTATTTCAACAGAATATAGGCTGGAATTATAAGCCATCTACATCTCTTCCATCAAGGCAATATACAAAATTTATTAAAAGTTATCTTTTTTCAGAATATTCTGAGAGGACATTAATTTCTACATCTTGATAAGCATTTGGTTTACAGGTGTATGCCTTTTTCAAAACTCATTGAGTAGTACCTTTAAGATTTACATTCCCTGCATATTAAGTTTAACTGAGAAGAAAAAAACATAAATGAATACTGACTCTGTTTTATGGTATGCATGCTTAACTATTTAGATGATAGTATACCTACATCTGAAACTTACTCTGAAATACATAAAGAAATAAGATGGGTGGATAGATAGATATGTGATGAAGCAAGGTTACCAAAATGTTAATTGTAGAAACTAGAGGATGTGTATATGGGTATTCACTGTAAATTTTTTGACTATGTTTTATCATTTCCATCAAAAAATGTTGGGAATATGACAACTCAAGAAACATTTCGGACATCCTATTCCAGTAGCTAGGTCTGGATAGGATCTAGGAAACAACATTTTAAAAAATGGGCTCCAGTGGGAAGATGGGATGGAGTAACAAACAGAGGTGAGTGCTCTCACAAAAACAACGCAGAAAGAGCCAAAAGCTGTCTAAGGGACCAGCTTTGGGGGTCAGCACACAAGGACAGTGGTATACAACTCCAGGAGGGTTAGGGACAGAGAGACAAAGAAGCCAAAAGGAGAGAAGTGTGTTACCAAGCCCCTGTGGTGGCCAGGAAGGGCTCTCTTCCACCACCCCCAAGATATTTAGCTGGGATAAAACACCTGGCTCAGTGCAGCCGACAGAGAGGGGAACAGACATCTTCTTCCCTGTCAGCTGCTTCAAAGGAAAAGGGAGGGGAGGTTGGGTGCTCCTTTTCCATGAATTTGGAAGCAGAGCCCACTTTGAATCTCCAATCTGGAGATTGAACGTAGGACGACACGAAAGCGAGACTGAAATACCTCAGGGGAAAGGTGCACTGACTGGCGCCATCTGCTGGTGGGTCTGGAAATTGCATAGACAAAAACTTCATGCTCTCTGTATCCAACCTCTGAGAGAAAATCTACACCCCACTAGTGAGGCCCTGGCCCAATTTTGAAAACATAAGCTGGGTAATTTTGAAGACTGAGAATAAGTTGAAGCAAATATTAAAGAAGAGCTGTGGAAAAAAACAAACAATAGGAAAGAATAAGAAATTAGTTACTAGAGTAAATTCACTAACATATTCAGAGGCCTAGACATCAGAAAAAAATTACAAACCATACTAGGAAACAGGAAGAGATGGCCCAGCCAAAAGAACAAGCCAAATATCTTGAAGAGATACAGGATTTAATACAATTAATCAATGATAATCACACAATTCTCCTAAATCACTTCAAGAATTTAAAGAAAATAAGATTAAAGAAATAATGGATATTAACAAGACACTGGGAGAGCATAAAGGACAATTTGAAAGCCTGCAAAGAAAAGTAACAGACCTTATGGGAATGAAAAACATGATGGCTGAGGTTAAAAATATATTAGAGTCACATAAGAAAAGATTTGAATTGCTCAAAGACAGACTTAATGATTTCAAAGACAGAATGTTTGAATTGGAAAAGACAGGAGAACAGAAAGAGAAGAGAATGGAAAAAAATGAAACAGAGTTTTGCGGAGTTGAATAACAATGCAAAATACACAAATATTCACATTATCTGTGTCCCAGAAGGAGAAGAGAATGGAAAAAAATATTTGAGGAAATAATGACTGAAAACTTCCCAACCCTTGCGAAGGACATAAATACCAATATCCAAGAAGAACAACACACCCAAATAGAATACATATGAACAAAACCTATCCTGAGACACCTACTATTCAGACTGACAAATATCAAAGCTAAAGAGAGGATTCTGAAAGCAGCAAGAGAAAAACAAAGCATCACATACAAGGGAAGCTTGATAAGATTAAGTGCAGACTTCACATCAGAAACCATGGAGAAGAGAAGAAAGTGGTATGATGTATTTAAGGTACGTAAAGAGAAAAACTGCCAGCCAAGAATTCTGTATCCAGTGTAACTGTTTGTCAAAAATGATGGTGAGTTCAAAGTCCTCACAGAAAAATAAAAATTGGTAGAATATGTTACCAAAAGACAATATTTGCAAGAGATAATAAAGGCGGTGCTGCACCCTGAAAGGAAAAAGCAAGGGTGAGAGATATGGAAAGGAGTTTAGAAATGAAGATTATTAGGAAGGGTAAACTAAAGAATAAGAAGACAGACAATAGAATGATATGACAACAGAGAGTCGAAGGACAAAATGATGAAGTAAGTGATGCCTTTACAGTAATAACACTGAATGTTAATGGATTAAACTCCTCCCCAGTCAAAAGACAGACTGATAGAAAGGTTTAAAAAAATATGAGCCATCTATATGTTGTCTACAAGATATCTGCCTCAGATGTAAGGACACAACGAAGTTAAAGGTGAAAGTTTGGAGAAAGGTATTTCATGCAAATAGTAACCAAAAAAAAAAAAAAGAGTTGGAGTAGACTAGGTAAATGTAAAATAACAACATTATAGTGCATGAACAATAATTACTCAGTGCAACTGGCAAATTGTTCCTATGATCAGTATTCTGTAATTTTTTCCATGCAAAATAAACACTTGCTTTCCATTGAGGAGGACTGGAAAAGAGAGATATTTTTGGATACTTGATTTTTCTTTAACCCTTTCTTATTCATACTGTTTAATTATAATAATCCCTCTGAATCAAAAATAATTTAGCATGACTACAGCTGAATAAGATTTTGAGTTCTTCTGCGTCATAAAATCATGACATGGCAAATTGTTATTTGCTGTAATTCATTCCAATAAGATGTGGAGAATTCCCAAATAGAAATTTGATTGTCTAGAAAGAATTAAGACCTAAATGGAAATTAAATAACTAAACCAATAATTTCATCCTTAGAGATTATTATATCCCATAGTTAGAGTTGTAATATAAAAATTAGAATTGTTATAATTCATTTCTATTCTATTTGAATTATTATTTACATTTATAGAGGTTTGTTGCTATGCTATTTTTTATAATTGATTATATTAAATCTAACTTAGCCTTGCATTCTCTTTTAAAAATAGTAATTTCTTTCAATATATTTTTCTATTTATTTTACAATTTTACAACAAAGGACTTTTTAACAGCTTAAGAAAGCCATTGATTATACATTTTGGATAGGTCATATTGTATGTCAATATCTTAGTAAAACTGCTTAATAAACAACAACAAAAAAATTGTGCAAGAATAGCCAGAAATAGCAGCTATATACAGGAGGGGAAACAAAAAGACTGAGAGATGAGGAATTAAAAAAAACTAAAACGGGACTCCCATTGACTCATCCAAAAAGCCAAGTTTTAGAACCATGGTCTTAAAATATATTTCAACTTCACAAGTTTTTAATCATTTTTAAAATATTAATGACAAATTTTAGTATTACTAAAATTAATAACTATAAGGCTCATCTTTGTAAATAGCATTTTCACACAATCTGACATCTCAGTACTACAAAATAAACCTTCAGTTCTTTGTTCTTGTAATCAAATAAATTTATTTATATTACTTGCTTCTTCATACACTATTAGGATTCCTTAAGTAATTGCTTTTTACTACATTAAATACCCTCAAATTATTTCCCCAAATAGTTTTCAAATGTGAGAAAAAGAAAGATAAATATTTTTCTTTTTGATTTTCACCAAAAAATAAGCAAAAATCTTATTTTGAAAAGGTTATTTTCAAGGTAGATTGGCTAGACAAAGTTTGAGCTTTCCTATAGGGAATTTTGGCAAATCTTTCCATTTAAAAAAATTATTTTTTTGGAGTAAAATATGTTCCTCTAAGCCATGATTCTCAACCTAGGGTCTAGAATCAAATAAAATTAATCAAAAACTATTATATGATTATCACAAAATATCTAAAAACAAACAAACTAGCAAACAAAAGAGAAACTTCTAATCCTAATGGCTAAACCTAGAGCAGAATTGGAATGGGGAGACTTCTAGTGAGGGTGGACTGATATCAAGAAAATGTGGCTCTAGGTGAGCCCCTCCTTGTACCCGTGCTGATAGCAGTACTGACTAGAGTGGCAATTTTTTCCTCCCTACTCTCTATGTGGAACCCTGATTGAGAAAATACATTGCTGCTATGCTGGGAGGCTGGTGTGTTCTGACTCCGCATAGAGAGGACATGGAAGCTTGCATTGGAGGCCCTCCTAGACCTCACTTTATGCTGCATCTTTGCTTTTGACTTCTTACTTGTATCCTTTTACTATAATAAAACTATGCTTATAAGTATAGTGCCGTCAATGAGTTCTGTGAGTTGTTCTAGAGAATTATCAAATGTGAGGTAGTGGTGGGAACCTGTGAATTTGTAGCCAGATGATGAGAAATGAGGGAGGTCTGGGCCACTGGTACCTGAAGAACAATCTTGTAGAGGACTGTCCCTAAGCTGTGGGGTCTGGCCTGACTCTAGGTAGTTAGAGTCAGAATTGAATTGAAATTTGTCACATCAATGCAGTTGACATCAGAAGCTGTTGTGGAAATTGTAGAAGTTTTTTGATAAAATAACCTTCTCATTGTCCTTCTGTGCATAGAAGATAGACAATTATTCTCCCAAGGTTATGTGGACGAGTTAAAAGGATATAAATAGAATAATTTCTCCTATGACGTCCCTACCTAAAGTGGTAGCTAGCTCTTTTTGTACCTAGGTTGGCAACACCCTCCATCTAAGAACCCAACTACTTTGTATCTCTGATTGTTTCTACTAGGTTTTGTATTTATTCCTGAAAATAAATCAACCTTTCTTTCACTTGTCATGAAGAATTGATCCAGAAATCCTCTCTGTAATTTAGAGGTTTTTAACATTATTTCCCCTAATTCCTGCTATTACTTTTCCTGGTTTTCCATTGATTTGTTTATAAAAATAGACACTTAAATCCAAGATTATGTTGAATTTGGTTAAAAAACAATTATATTTTTTATGATTTTCTCTTTTTTTAAATTAGAAGAGTTGTACATTTACAGAAAATCATACTTAAAATAAAGAATTCCCATATATCCCCCAATAGGTTTATTTTCAGTAATTGTAATTGATATTTTAAAGGTCATTTAAGGTTAAACTTTTCCCAATCATGGCAGTCCAGTTAGTTACAAGAAATAAAATTTAACTTAGATGGCTAAAATGAAAACTGTTTATTGAAAATATAGCTGAAAAGTTGGGGTAAGATTTGAGCAAAGGATTGGTAGGTCCCCAGGGAGGAGTAATAGTGGGAAGCCGTTGGCACCCTTAGGACCAAAGACAGAAGGGAGGAAAGAAGTTACTGAAGCCCCATGAAAAGTGAAAGATGGACACACAGGGACCATGGAGAGGGAAGCTGCATCATGTAAGGAAATAGTTACTGCCAGAAAGCCCACCCTGAATTAGGGAGGAAGAGAGGAAGTGAGGAAGCAATGTACCCACTTTTCTCTCCTCCCTCCTCTCTCCTACCAAGGGCCATCCCTGGCGGAAAAACAAATAGAAGCCAAGATGGTCAGGGAGTTTGTGGGAAAGTCTAAAGAGTCAGCTTTCTGTGTTATAGGACAGGTTAAAAAGGGGTGAATAATAGGCATTAGAAATTACCTGCATTCCAGCCTTTCTACACTCATCTTCTATTATCCCATGTGGCCTTGCACCTTTGAAACTAAAACTCTCCACTGGGGAATTCTGTAGCTTTGTCAAGGATATTCTTCTCCTCCTTGTATCCCTGGGAAACTTTTAATTATCTTACAGTGCTCCACTCTAACAGCTGCACCTCTGTGAAAACCTCCTTTTACCCATTCCTCTGCTTTCCAGTGGGCTATCCACTGTTGTTTCATAGCACTGTTTACTTTCATTATTACAATGTTCCCATTTTGCCTTAAGTATTGCCTTTTCATTCTTTCTCTTGTGTCCTCCAGAATAGAAATTATCTTTGTCATCTTTGTATCCTTGGGACTTCACATTATTACTGGCAGATGGCAAATGCCAAGACATATTTTGATAAATGAATAAAATAGAGAATGAGTGGATTTGAGGGAGTATCTACTTATGCCCATGGTCCACCAGAGAAAGAATGAGTGGGTAAACAGATCAAAAGCAAACAAGGAAAATAGAAGATTGGTGAGTAGAAAAATAAATAATAGGATAAATGACGATAGTACATAATACTTACAGGCAAAAATAAAACTCATGATTGAACTAAACTTAAGTAGAAACAGAAATGAGCAAAAACCAAGAAAAAGTCTAAAACACAAATTTTAAAAGATCTGTAATCCAAATCAAATAAAGTTCACAAGTATTCTCTGCAACTGGTAAGAAAAAAGTGTAATTTAGAAAGGTGTTAAAAAAGGATTTTAAAGTCATTTCACTGATTGGTTTTTTGATTTCAATAAATTATGTTCATTATACTTTCTAAATTGAAGGTAGAATGAAGCTGGCACCATTTCAAACATTTACACCCATATTTTGTCTTTGCAATCAAAGTTTACATTTAAATTTGGTATTTGTCTATAGTTAATAAGAAGGAAAGAACATATGCTGTTGTTTAAGGGTTCTGGTGAATAAGTCTCCCTTAATTTCTAAAAATATAATTGATATTTAAAGGCTGACCCACTCATGTAAACTTTATATAACTCAAGGCAGATTTTAGAAGTGTTTCTTCACACTCAAGATTGTTAAATATGATAGAACAGATGTCCATCCAAAATTTATAGTACTCATTTTGCTAAAATTCAATTTATATAATACAGCCAAGAGAGTACAACATTTTGCTAATTTGTTAAGAGTTCATTTAAGTAGCTACTGGCTTGAAATAATAATGTCTCTATACACAATACAGACAGGAAGTAAAGGAAGGAAGGATGGAGGGAGGGAGAGATGGAGGGAGGGAAGAAAAGAAGGAAGGAAGGAAAATTTTTATTCCATAATAAATTTTAAAAATAGGAGTAAAAGAAGAAATGAATTAATATCCAGATTGTTGAAAATATTGACATTTACCACTACATTAGCTGTGTGATCTTTGTATAAGTCTTATATTCCTAAACATGGAGTTGAAAGTAACTTCTTGAAAGAGTTGTGATATTTAAATGGAATGAGTATGGGACAATTACCGGACATTGTAGATCTTCCCATGGCCCACTGGATGGAACGTGGGAGAGTGTGGGCTATGATGTGGACCATTGACCATGAGGTGCAGCGATGCTCAGAGATGTATTCACCAAATGCAATGAATGTGTCATGATGATGGAGGAGAATGTTGCTATGGGGGGAGTAGTGGGGTGAGGGGGGTGGGGGGTACATGGGGACCTCATATTTTTTTAATGTAATAGTAAAAAAAATAAAAAATAAATAAATGGAATGAGGATGTAAAGTACATTAAATAGATATTAGCTGTTTTGCTTACTAATTACTATTTGTCTAAATATATAGTGTTAATGCCTACCATCAATAAGATAATGAAATCACATGTTAGCATTTTAACTTGATATATTATTAGCACATCAAGAAAAGAGTGGCATATGTCTCACTCTCATCTTGCATCTGTGAAATATTTTAACACACTTCATTTACAAAAGAAGGAGGGAAGACAGGAAGGTAGGCAGGCAAACTGGAAGGAAGGAAGGGAAGAAGAGAGGAAGGGAAGAAGGAAGAAAGGAAGGAAGGGAGCAAAGAAGAAAAATTATGAATGAATAAATGAACAGCAAATGAATAACTATTTGATCTTAGAATGAAAGGCTAATGAAAAAATGTAAACATTTTTTTGGTCCCTAATCATTCAATCAAGGTGTTGCCAGATAAAAATAATCATGAATGATCTAGTATAAAATGTTTTGGCGTAATCTCAAATACTACTACATTTGTAATCTGAAGTATACGATCCTATGAGCCATGAATTCATGGAAATTGACTTACAAATTTCAATTAGTGACCTTGGTTATTTGTCAATAAGAAGAGAGGGATAAATTATGTGAGTACAAGTAAATTAACCTTTGATTCCATACTCTACTGACTTCTTCCACTCTGACAAGTAATCAAGATTGTTTGACAGAAACAGCAAGTTGCTTAGCTTCTCAGCTCTACTGCCAGTAAAATATGATGTCAGATAATTTGTTCCTGTTTAGTTCTAGCTTGATTACTTCTGGTTCCTTGAGATTTGAATTGATGAAGTTTTACTTTAGTTACATGGCAGTGTTAATAAACACTGTCATGTTTATTAATGAGATGCCAAAATTGTATTGTTATATTTAGAGGACAGAGTCAAGTTCATGTAACTTAAAGTAGTTGAATGTGATAAAAGGTTAATTGGATTTCATGGCCTGTTTGGAATGTGTCTTAGGTCTCAGTTCCAAGACAACATTCAATGCAAAATACTAAAACCTAGAGTCAATTTATTAGATAACTATATAATAGCCTGTCATTTAAATGGTAAATGATTCTAACAGCTCCTAAAAAATTTTCTGGATTTAAAAGCACAAACCAAAAACACACACACACACAAGAAAATACATTCAAGGTCATGGTGATATTTCTCTTAACTGTGAACTTACTGCATGAATATCCTACTCACACTCTATTTACCAATTATTTTTATTGAAGACAAAATCTTTAGTGTAAGTTTTCTACAAATTAGTCAAGATATACAGCATGGGGGTTTAAAAATACAGTGGAATCTGTGAACAGCAGAATATATGCTGCAGAAAATTTCTCAGTCATCATTACATGTTCATTTTTGGTTGGGAATAAAAAGAACATTATCCTGGAAGATTAGGAAAGAATGTTGTCCAATGAATAAAGAAAAATTTCATAGGTTACAAAAAACAAAACAAAGTAAGCTTCAGCCAAATTGAAATTATACCAAAAAAAAAGTCTAATTCTAAATAATTCTAGTGAACAAAGATTTTTTACTACATTTTAGATAAACAAAATGACAAATCTATGTTTAAACAGATCCAGGTGGGAGTTTTCAAACTTCTATAAAAAGAAAAAGGTACAGTGGACTTCCAGTTTTTAAAAAGTATCTGATTACTTAAAATAATCGGATTTGGAAACAAAATAAAAACAGAAATTCCAAGAGGAAAAATTATGTGTAGCTTATATACAATAATTACATTCACATTTTCTTAATTTAATTAGGTAGAGAGGTGACTTAAAAAAAGTAAAAATTTTTATGAAATAGAATGCAACGTGGGCTTCCTAATACTACCAATCTGACTTAAATCATATTTAGAAGAAAATTAGCCTCCTTAAAAATAATGTCAGAAGAGTAAAAGTTGATGTGGAGGGGAGATTTCCTTCTTGTGGTATGCAACACTCTTTTTTTACTGAAATCTCTGCAACAATATGTAGATTGCTGAGCATCATGTTAATTTCTCTTTGAGTGAGTTTTGATAGTTTGATCTTTTAAGGCATTTGTCCATTTCATGTATTTTGTCAAATTTATGAGTCTAGATTTGGTCATAGTATCCCCTTATCACTTAAATGTCTTTAGGGTCTGTAGCTTTGTGTTGCAATCTATGTTGGTTTGCCTGAGTATTTTTTTCCCAATGTTTGCTCCCTGAGCTTTAGGTCTTCCCTTTATGACTATACATCAGAGAGGGTCTCTGTCTCTATGTTTTTTATCCTCTCACAGAAATTGACTGCTATTATTTGTTAGCCAAAGATTAACACCAGGTTAGCTTGATGTTGGGTTTGGGAGCAGAGGAAACGTTCTCTGGTGTTCTACTTCAGATTCAGGCAGAAACTATGTTCCTGTGTTTCATTGGGGGGAATCTTATCAGTAATTTTACGTCTCTCGTAGGAATTAAGGATTTCAAATAGTCTCGACCCAGTACATTTTTGTACCCCTTTTCCAGTGTAAAGTGTTTTCTCTTTTGTTTCATTCCCTCAGCTGCCATGACCTTTCACTGTTCCCTGAAGGTGGCACAGTTTACCCTACATGCTTGTGGCTTACCCTACATGCTTGTGGCTTTTGTTCTATAGGCGAGATACAGCAAAGGGATCCACAAGAGGTTTCCTGCCTTTGCCACAATGACTCTTGTTCCCTTCTTCCAGGTTTGCACCAAGAGGGACATTTTTCAGGACTCTTGACCTGTTCCTAGTCTTTCTTATGAGCCACTGATGATGTCCAGGAAGAAGAGCTTGTGAGTTGGTGCAAATTCTCCTTACGTTCTAGATTCGCATGCTAGCCCACACATGACCTGTAAAAATCAACTACATTTTTAGCTGAAATCTTACCAATTTGTATGGTGTCTAGTGTCTGGCATCTGCCCCAGGTAAACAATCATTTGCCATTTTTCCTTGCAGGCACCTAACTTCCCTTGGGTTTCAAATGAATTATTTCACTTACAACTCTAGCTTCCTAATGGTTTCAATAGGAATGTAGTTTTGCGATCTTTCAACATTTTTGTTGTAAGGGTGGGAATTATAACACTTTCCACATCTTGAGTAGAAATCAAAAGTCAAACATTTTTTTACAATTGAATGTGTTTCCTAAATTCCTGATAAAAATACATGATATTTTTAGCATACAATTAGAATAGTATTAGGACCCCCTGAGCAATATGTCCTGAGTCCAGAATTTATACCATGACTTGGGTACCACTTGATTCCACAGACAGTTTTCTTACTGACTCTCTTTTCTGTGTTCCTTTGGTACCAAACCGGGAGAAAGCAATGAATATCCGCATGAAATTTTCATTTCAATTTAACAAATAGTGGGACAGTAATCTGAGAGGATCTGTGCTAATTGGCTCTTCTGGTTAAGGAGTTGATATTTAATTATTTTCTGAACAAAACAGAGACTCAAAACTCTATGTGTGGTATTTATTATTCTGTCTCATTAGATAAAAACAGAGCAGAATAAGTGGGTTACCAAAGGATTCATGTTCTTATTTAAATTCTTTGGTAAGATGATTTTCAGCGAGGAGGATGGCTTTCAAGTTAAGGGCAGACACACTTTGGAGTATCCTCAGTCCAGAACCGTGTCTTTCCATACCAACTCCTACCCTCCCAAACTCACATGTACACAATGTCAGCGAGAAGGTCATGGGGGGTGTTTTTAACTCATGCTTATACTCGACAATACCATTCTTCTAGTCCTAGCTAGAGTTTGCACCTGACCCAACTGTACAAATCTCTGTTTCAATCCCTGAAATTTGGAATTAGATGCTGTGCTTCTCTTCAGCTGACAAGTGGCTCTGGATCTGGAAGTAAATTTATTCTCTTTCCCCCATAAGAAATAGGTGGGCTGATTCATTAACTGACATTATTGTTTTTCTTAAGTTTATTTAAAAAGAAATATCCAGATACTTTTAAAAATAAAGGGTATTATCTTCTATGCATTAATGTCCTCAGTCGTGGTGGTCTAGGATTATATATCAATGCTGCAACAATAAACTATGAGCCGGAATGTATAAAAAGAAAAAGGAATAGATTTTAACTGCTGAAGTCCTAAAAGGTTATTAGAAGTGGTAGAGAAAAGTAGAAAGAGAACAAATCCTTTAAAAGAAAATGTAATAGATAATACACAGGGCTGTTATTGTCCCACTTCTATTTGTCTAGGCTTCCTGAACCTCTTGATGGGCACTTCTGTTAAAGCCCTCTGGGAAAAGCGCTGAGATTATTTAAGTCTCTCGTTACTCCATTCACCTCTTCACAATTTAGAGGCAATAACAATTGGCCATGATTGAAATCTTTCCAGACTAGATGAACAATAACCAAATACAATGACAATGTACATAATAGGCATAAAAGAAACATCATTGTTAAGTTTTCATGTGATTTGAATTGAGATGTTAATACTAATCATCTGCTTTTATAAGAGGTTTGTTTGGATCTTTTTTGTTTGCTTTTTTCTTCCTCCAGTGAATGTTGTTTTCTTTTCATTACTGTGCATGTTTTATGAGTTGTGATTTGTTTGTGTGTGTTGGATGTGATTTATTTCTGTGGTATGTTACAGTTTTTTAAAAATCCGATTAAAAATGGGATTTGGTATATAAAATGTGTGCTCTGCATTTGTTAGTTCCCCTACCAATCTTTGACGACCTTGATGAAAGGGAAATCTAATGGTATGCACTTATGCTTTCCTATCACATGTAATTTGGTACTGCTATACTTCATTCTTAGAAGCAGAACATTTTTTGTTCTTTATTGTACACCCATATTTTGCAGTTTCTATTCCTTAGCATCAATATTCTACTAAGAAGAACTGCCTGCGGCAGTTTAGGGACAAAATATTTCAGCTTTCTGAATTTATTTATGTAATGTTAGGGAAAGAGATAAAAGGAAAATATGACAGACAAAGCAAATTATTTGCCTCTAATGACTCAATATCTTTTTTTTCCCTATATACTTCAGTTCTTGAAAAGATGTCTGTCCAGTCAGAGGTAAAGGAGAAACTTACAGGCAGTGGAGGATTCCTGAAATATGCAGCAGCAGATCCTTTTGGTGAGTTCATCAAAGAGTAGGAGAGGGCAATCCCAAGAGAATTTGTTTGTGAAAAGAAGCAGTTCTTTTGGGGATAGCCATATATGCGTTTTTGTAAGGCCTGTGTGCATGATCATGAATATCCATGGAATAAGAGGAATAGGAAAGTTTTCTCTATTTTCTTAGATGCACATTAAGGAAAAGAATTATTCCACAAGAACTTGACTAATTAGACTATCAGGATTTATGTACCTCAGATCTCAGTTATTCTTTCAATTTTCAGGAAAAGAGGCTGGAAAATTAGGAAAGAAGATCCAAATGTGGCCATTTCATACCTATAGAGAATGACTGAGGAGTCAATGCAAATAAACGTGTACACACTTATTTATTCTCTCTCTATTTCCAACAGTGTTCTATAGTTGTAGCTTAAAAATAAGGGCACCAAAGAGACATATAAAGTTATTACAAAAAGTAACTCTATAGACCCATATCTCTCATGAACATAGGAGCAAAAATCTTCAAAAATATTAGCAATTTGAATCCAGCAATGTATGAAAATAATTATATACATCACAACTATAACTGTCAGTTCGGGAAACTGAAGAACACTGACTAAAACAGGTTTTGGTACTGGAGAGTGGGGTGATGCTATAACAAATACCTAAAAATGTGGAAATGTCTTTAGAATTGAATAAAGGCTGGAAGAATTGTGAGATGCTTGATAGAAAAAGGCTAGATTGCTTTGAAGAGGGCTCAAAAGTGAGAGCTGTAGAGAAAGTTTGTGTCATCTTAGAGATCATAATTCATCATGAATAGAATATTGATAGAAATACGGACATTACTGTTACCTCTAATGAGGCCTTAGAAGGAAATGAGGAATGTATTATTGAAAATTGGAAAAAGGGCGATCCTTTTTATAAAGTAGCAGAGAATGTGGCAAAACTGGGTATTCAGAAACACAGAGACATTGAAATGCTAGAATGGATTTGTCATGTAAAACTTGCTCACCCACACCAGGAATGTCCAGAAGGCACAACTTTCACCAGGATTGTATGGAATAAATTTGTGAGAGTGACTCCATTATCCTTGAGGAACTCTGTGGTTGCTCTTCCCAGTGGGTCAGATATTTCTTTGGCAGTGGCTCTCACTGAAATTGAATCCTTAAACACAATAGGGATGATTGGCTCCTGGGGTGGCAGGAGCCAATTGGCAGCACTTAATCACTAAAGACAGGAGGGATATGGCTGTCATAATGGACAGTAGAGTCAAAGCAGTAATCTGAAGAGCCTGACTGCAGAGATGTGTGGTGTTGGCTAGTTGATTATGGGGTACCTAGAAATGAAATCGATGTGAAGTCTATTAAACTATTATTTTATTTGAATAAGCAGAAGCATTCTATATCAGGTGAAGAAAAGTCTAATCTGAATCACAAAAACAGGGAGTCAAGGCACGTCAATCAATTCTTTTTTTCTAATTATATTTTTATTTTTAAAGAAGCTTTAGATTACATAAATGTTACATAAAAATATATAAGGGATTCCCATATGCCCCACTTCCTCCCCCACCATAGTTTCCCACATTAACAACATCCTTCATTACTGTGGTACATTTGTTACAATTGATGAACTCATACTGAAGCATTGCTACTAACCATGGACTACAGTTTACATTATAGGTAACACTCCATCCTGCACAATTTTGTAGGTCATGACAAATATACAGTGGTCTGGATCTGTCACTGCAATGTCATGCACGATGACTCCAATGTCCCAAAAGTGCCCCCAAATTACACCTCTTCTTCCCTTCACCCCTCAGAACCTCTGGTGGCCACAGCCGTTGTATCAATGATAAGATTTCTTCTATTGCTTAAATAATAACAAGTCTACAGTAGAATAATAATAAGCCAACTTTAGTCCATTGTTCATCCCCCAGTTTTGAGGATTTTGGGGTGGTGGTGCTCACTCTGTTTCTATTTGAGAGGGAGCTTAGATTCCATGGGGCAAATGGGTGGAACTATTTTGCAGTCTCAGACACTCTGTTCCTTGGGATGGGTGTTGTCCATCATCGTTTCCTTTTTAGTTGTTCTGGATGACTCCAATGAACTGAAGAGTAGGAGTTTCAACTGCTGAAATTCAGGGCTTAACTGGCACAGAGACAGACCAAAGATTTAAGTCTCTGGGTCATATATTTATCAAGTATAGAGCTAATTATAGGTTCAAATAAAAGGGGAAGAGGCCAGATGTAGAGAACCTATAAACTCTGCAACACTGGGGAGCATAAATTCCAAAGTAAGGCCCACTGACAGGGTGCCAAATTCCTGTGCTGTCTGCCCTGCTTATAGTTTCTGGATGTCTCTAGAGCTCTCAGAAGCCCCACTATTTGAGGCACTGTTTACTGTGGCAGTCAATGAGATCCTGCTGAGACCTGCATATGTGTAACCTCTGGAATCACTCCCAACTCACTTTGAAGTCTCTTAGCCATAAAAATTCATTTGTATTTACCATTTCCCCCTTTTGGTCAAGGTCTTTTTCCAGATGCACTGCTAGCTGTTACTTGGTAATAAGCTCTCAGTGCCAGGGAGGCTCATCCCCAGGAGTCATGTCCCACATTGGGGGAGGTGAGGAGGTAGTGCTTTTATATGTTGAGTTTGAATTATAGAGAGGCCACATTTGAGCAACAAGGAGGCTTTCAGAAGGTAACTCTTAGGCAGTATATAATACTAGGCTAAGTTTCAATTTCACAGGAAAAGATTCATAAGGGAGACAGACCACTATGCCAGGCCCTTGATATTGATGATTGTACTTATGAGCCTTTTCAATCAATTGAGACACTTTAAGACACAGAACCCTTTGAATGAAGGGAAGGCTAGATCCTCTTGTAGAAGGACCCTACTATACTGCCAAAACATACAATGTCAATTTTCCTCCAAGTCTTCCCCAAAGGGACCTATGGCCTTTTACCAGAATGAGTGTTCATTGGAGGAAAGAAAATCATCAGACTTTGAAGGATTATTAGACATTGATTTGGAACTTATATTAATTGCAGGAGACCCAAAACATCACTGTGGTCCACCATCACACTGGGGAATTATGGAGGTCATATGTGTCTTACCTCAGGTTCATTTTACAGTGGGTCTAGGCAGTCCCTCAACCTATTCTGTGGTTATTTGCCTAGGTCCAGAATGCATAACAGGAAAAGTCATACTCAGCAGGAATCCCATTTTGGAGTCCTGTCTTATGTAGTGAGAGCTAGTGTGGTAGAAAGGTCAAATGGAAGCCACTAGAACTGCTTCTACCTAGCAAGATAATAAAAACAATACTGCATTCCTGAAGGAATTGCAGAGATTAGTGCAACCAACCACAACTTGAAGGATGCAGGGGTGGTGATGCTTAGAAGGGGAAATGACCAGAGGTGTGTTTTCACACCGATACATGGTCTATAGCCAATGGTTTCGCTGGGCAGTCCAGGACTTGGAAGGAAAATGATTGAAAAATTATTGAGAAACATGTCTTGGGCAGAAGTTTGTTCAGAGACCTTTCTGATGATATTTGTGTCCCATGTTAATGCTCACCAGAGGGTAACTACAGCAGAAGAGGATTTCAATAATCACCTAGATAGGATGAACTTTTTTGTCAATACCAGGTGGCCTCTTTCTCCAGCCACTCCTGTCATTGCCCTATGGGCTCATAAAGAAAGTAGCCATGGTGGTAGGGATAGGCGTTATGCATGGACTTAGCAACATGGACTTCCATTGACCAAGGCCAACCTAGCCACACCGTTGAGTGTTCAATCTGCCAACAGCAGAGACCAACACTCAGTCACCAATATGGCACCATTCCCTGAGGTTATCAGCCTGTTACCTGCAGGCAGATTGATTAAACTGGACCATTTCCATAATGAAAGGGGCAGTGTTGACACTCTGGATATAGATTTGCCTTCCCTGCATGCAATTGCAATGCTTCTGCCAGAACTATTATCCATGAACTTACAGAATGCATTATCCACCATCATGGTATTCCACACAGCATTGCTTATCAAGCAACACATTTCACAGCAAATGAAGTATGAGAATTGGCATATATTCAAAGAATTCACTGGTCTTGCCATATTCTCCATCATCTTGAGGCAGTTTTATTGATAGAATGGTGGAATGGCCTTTTAAAGAATCAACTGTGGTGCCAGTTGGGTGACAATATCTTGCAGGGCTGGAGCAATATTCTCCAGGAGGTTGTATATGCTGTAAATCAGTGCCCACTCTATGGTGCTGTTTCTCCCATAGCCTGGATTCATGGATCCAGGCATCAAGGGTTGTAAATGTGAGTGGCAACACTATTATCCCCATTGATCAAAGAGAAAACTTTTGCTTCTCTTCTGTAGTTGCAAAAGAAGTAGCGCTTTCATCAGGGAGACAGCAATGGTTGCATGTAACTGGAAGTTAAGACTGCCATGCAACCACTCTGGCCTCCTCATGCCTCTGAATCAAAAGGCAAAGAAGGAAGTAATTATACTACCTAGAGTGATTGATCCTAATTATCAAGGGAAAATAAACCTACTACTACATAATGGACGTAAAGGAGAGTTTGCCTGAAATCAGTTCCCATAGGGCATCTCTTGGTACTTTCATGCCTTGTGATTAATGTCAATGGAAATTGCAACAACCCAATCCAGGCTGGGCTACTAATGGCCAAAACCCTTTAAGAATGAAGGCTTGGGTCACCGCACCAAGCAAAGGATCACAACCTGCTGAGGTGTTTGCTGAGGGTAAAAGGAATATTAAATTGGTATTGGAAGAAGGTAGCTATGAATATGAACTATGACTACATGACTAGATACAAAAATGAGGACTGTCATTTTTATGAGTATTTCTTCCTTGTTTTGTAATGAATATGTTTGTGTATATATATATACATAAAGCAAATATCTTTATTTTCCTCCCTATCTTATTACCTTATTATATAGCATGTTGTATTAATTTTAGTTGTAGTATTTAAGTTGTAGGATATCAAGTTAAGGAGTGACTATTACTCAAGGACTTGCATCTTGTTCTGGGGAAAGGACAAGTGCATTTCTGGTTTATTCAAGACAGTTGAATTTTGTTAGGCAAAAGTATGATTATTATTGTTTTTATTTGGAGATTAAGTCTGGTTTAAGGAGATTTGTATGGGTGCCAAATTGACAAAGGGTAGACTATGATAGCTAAATTAATGTGTCAACTTGACTAGGTATGGAGTCCAGTGTTTTGGTGAAGGAAGCACTGGCCTGATTTTATTGTGAAGGTATTTCATAGATGGCTTTATGTCTATAGTAGGTTGATTGCATCTATGGCTGATGCATCTACAGTCAACAAAGGGAGATTAGCTTCAACAATGAAAAGTCTCATTCTGTCAGTTGAAGATCGTAAAGAATTACCTCCCAGGGTCTCCTGGGAATTTGTGAAAACCTTCATCATTGTTTACAACTTGCAGCCTGCCCTGTGGAATTCAGCCCTTCCAATCTCCACAATTGCATGAACCAATTCCTATAATATCCCTATCATTTTCCTTTCCCTGGGGAACCCTGGATAATCCAGGGGCTAATGGAGTAAAATATATTTTGTCTCTTTGACTGAAAGAACTCAACAAAGGATTACAGTATTACATTTTTCTGACTTGCCAGAAACATTCCTAATATCTCAAGTAACTTTCTTTGTAGTAGGCTTTGTTGAGATATAATTCCCACAGGGTACAATTCAATGGTTTTCTGTATATTCACAGGGTTGTACAAACATCAGCACAATGAATTTTGGAACATTTTCATCACTCCAAAAAAAGGAACCTAATACACTTTAGTCATTACCTTCTAATCCCCCACACGAAATTTTTCCAAACATTAACCTACTTTTTAACTCTGTAATTTGCCTATTATGGAATTTCATCTACATAGAATCATATAATATGTGGTCTCTTGTGACTGACTTCTTTCACTTAGAATAATGTTTACAAGGCTCATCAATGTTGTTCAAGAAATTTCTGATAGTTGTAGCTATATAGCTTGAAAGTTTTCAGTACCAGACCCTGCCAAAACACATTTTCTGTTTAGGCTAGCCTAACCCATTAGTTGAAATAATTTTATATAGCATAATTGATAGTCATTAACTCTTCTATGTATATTTTTCCAAATATATTTTGTATGAGAAAGTTGAAGGTTTATGAATAACTTTATTTTCAGGCAAGACTGTCATTTGGGGCTTTTTCAAATGTACATTATATGTTGTGAATAGGATATACAATTTTTTTCACAAGAGTTACTCCAGTGTATCATGGAAAAGAAATAATAAAGCCAAGTGTGTTGTGTTTAGTCTGAAAATACATCTATATTTATTGAAAGTGATTATTTAAATGTATGTCTCAGGAATATAATTTTACTAAATCTTATTCCCTTATAGAAAGATGCTAGTATCCTCCTGAAAACGTAAAGCCTGCCTTTGTTTGACTCAATTTTGTGTTATTTTCTTCCATACATTCTTGATAAAAACATAAGGACTGGGATAAAATGCATACTTACACATCAGAGCATTTGTGAAGAATCGATTTACTGCCAAGAAAAAAAAATTAGCAGTTCCAGTTTGTTTCATTATGTGTGTTATAAAGTAGCTAATGCTCTTTTTCTTCCTTTTATAGAAATGGCAAATGAAGATTTGTATTCTGGGTAGATTTGTATTCCTCCTTTTGAGGAAGCAATCGAAGCCTAGACTGACAATCCCCTAAGCCCCAAACCTTAAGTGTGGTTTCAGTCCTGGGGACCGAATTCACTGATTACGTCCCTAGAAGGAATTTCGTGCGTGCCCATTCGGTCCTATTACCAAAGGTCTAATTACATATATTATGCTGTTCAGTTTCATAGAAGGTTGGGGGAAGAAATAGGAGTATGATAGTATGGGACTGGGCAAGTTTAAGATACTTTCAAACATCTGCATACTCATGGCACAGGTTTTGAGAGAAAAACTGGTTACCAAACCAGAGTAGTTGTGAGATCATATCTAAACTACCAAGTGTGTTACTGTAACAAGACAAAATGGAGATGGTTCCAGTTCTGTTTTATTGCCTAGGCAACAGGGAACCAATTACATCGTCAAAATCTAAGGTGCTGGAGCTTAAAAACCCCACAGGACCACTTTTTTTTTGCCATCAGAATAAGGGCAAGTAAAGCATTTTTGACCCATTGTAAAGAATCATTTACATTCCAGGCTCTCCAATGCCTTTCCTAGTCTGTTCTTTCCCTGTACATTGTAAACAGTGTATGCTACACTATGATTTTGGGTAGCCTAGATGAAGACTGCTAACATGGTCTAATAGAGCTCCAAATGGAAAGGGAGAGGGGCAGATGGGAGCCTCATTATTTTTTAAATGGCTTCACTCTTCCCAGAGGAATTCTATAGATCCCACTTAGCAGAAACTCATTCCAGCACTGATTAACTGGGAAATACCCAGAATCTCAAAAGGTCAGACCTATAATCATCTCTCCTCAGGGGTTGACATGGAAAACTTCTTAATCGAACTTGAGTTTATTGCCATCATTTAATAAAGTGTAGCAGGTTGATGTGACATTAAGAAAAGATTGTATGTATTTGCATGTACAGATACACATTTATATCTGTATATATACACACATGTCTACACAAGCATAAATATGTGAACGCATGTGCAATAGAGGATTCACTGGCTGCCTAAACTCACAGTAACCTGGTTTACTTGAAACATTTGTTAGGAAATTAACCCTGTAGTGTTTGTATTATATTTTGATGTTGAATTATTCTCATACTGCTGGAGACCTTGAAACGACAAAAAATTTAAATTTACCTGGAAATGGGTCTGTATTTATTTGTAAGAAACAACTCAAAAATAAAATTAAACTAAAAATGTATTTTTAGTTATTTTTAGTCATACATACTATAAAGATGTATGACTAAAAATATGTAAAAGAAATAGGATAATAGAAGAGGAGGTAAAACAAATAGATATCTTAATAAGTTTCCTAAAATGTGTAACTGCAAGCTTGTGATAAACACTTCTTTGTGGGAAGAATATATTTGTGGTGCTGGATGGCTTAAGCTGGGCAAAGCTTGGTTTCTTGTCTCTCCAAATGCATTTTATTTATTTTAGTAAAGAATTATTAGTCAATATTTCATTAAAAAATGACTTTGGTCAAAGTGAAGGTTTTTTTACTCATTACACCTTAAAATGCCATCTCTATTTATGTCCTCACATAAATTTTTAGGCATTTCTATTACCTTTATGCGGAGTGTAGCACCCAAATACAAAATGTTAAATCAGTCATGAACCGTCATGGCTGCTTATCTGCCTGGAAGAAAATAGATTGTTCCTCTCTTCTCTCCTTGGTCTGAGTAATTATTAAGTTAAGCCTGGAAGAAAATTGACCTTGGAGTTGTCTTGAGCTGTGAGATTGAGAAAAGGTGTGAAGGCTTGCCATTTAAACTCTAATCCATTCCCCTACTTCCTGGGAGACAGCACAATCTTACAAAAGTGATGGAAGGGAAGTGGTATAAATGGGAAGGTGGCATATTTTTTCACCACCTGAGTGGCTTTTTCTTATCAGGGTTTACAAAAGTTCTTGAAATTCTGATCTTTTCTCATTTCCTTAAGAAGAATCAGAAAGGAAGGATAGAGACCCAGGAGTTCAGGGCAGGTGCTTCCAACCTCTTCTGCTCAGGTGAAAGCTGGGCGAGAGTCCAGAAGTGGAGATAGTGAAGAAATGAATGTGTCTGTCTCTTTGTAGGTCTGAATATATCTCAGTCAGTAAGAGCCTGACTCCTCTATTTAGGAGAGACACAGTGCTCATCGGGCAGGAAGTGGGAGAACCAGTGATGAGGTGTTGCTCCCATGGGGCAGGAACAGGCCCCTTTAGTTCCCGCAATGTAAACACGGAAAATGATTGGCTGAGAGCACAGAACATGATTTTATATAGCTGGACTGGAATCCCAACCGTACGTCCCTGGGATGCTTAGTTAACTTATCTGGGTTCTTTCTTCTCATCTGCAAAGTGGGATAATTGTAGTACTTTCAGAAGTTTTGAGGAAAAATTACATGAACTAATAAATACCGATTGACGATCACAGTGACTGGTACTTAATAAGCTCATTAGAAATCAGCTGCCTGATCATGTTAATGTAAGGAAGCAAGGACATTCTAAAAACTGACAAAATTTTTTTCTGTCCTCATGAGCAATGATGGTGATGAGGAAGTATAACGATGTGTTTTCGAAGAGGCACAAGTTTTTGGATAATTGGCTTGCATAAGTCAATTACCTCAATATGTTCTGGAATGTACATATAAGGAAAGAAGTAACTGAGGAGGAATAGAAATGAGTTGATTAAGTTTTCAATATAGATAACCTAAGAATACATATTGTACTCTTACACCTAATCCAGTGAGAACTGGCATTTGACGGGCAGTTCATCTTCTGCTGAAAAGAATGTTTTTGAAGAGTTACAAAGAGCCATGTCACATAATAGTTTTACTTAAACGTGTACAGAATGTTCAGGAGTTCCACTACTCTGATATTAGCTTAAGAACTTTAGGTTTTGCTGTTGTATTAGTCAGCCAAAGGGGTGCTGATGCAAAATAGCTGAAGTCAGTTGGTTTTTATAAAGGGCATTTATCTGGGGTAGAAGCTTACAATTACCAGGCCGTAAAGCTTAAGTTACTTCCCTCACCGAAGTCTATTGGCACGTGTTGGGGTAAGATAGCTGCTGATATCTACTAGGCTCCAGGCTTCCTGGGTTCCTCTCTTCCTGGGGAATGCCTCTCTCCAGGCTCAGCTGCTCTGTTTCCATAAGGCCAGCTATAGACTCTTAGGCGAATGGCTTGTTTCTCTTCCTGGGGCCTTCTCTCTTTCTTCACAGCCAAGGTCCTCTGTGTGTTTACTTCCCGTGGCTCCAGCTAAGACTCTAGCCTCCTTTCTCTGCAGTACAGTTTCTCTGTGAGTCCCCACACCCCAGGACGGGGACTGAACATCCTACTAAAGTGGCTCAATCAAAGCCTTAATTATTATTTAGTTAAGTGAAAGTAAAACTTCTGAATCCAACACACTTTAATAAGCCCAGAGGAAAAGACCAGTTCACAAACATAATCCAATATTTCTTTTTGGAATTCATCGGTAATATCAAACTCCTATAGCTGTGCTGGTGTCTGTTAACCTAGTACTGCTGTAAACTATCCTTAAAAAGTCCTCAACACAAAAATGGGAGATAAAGATTCAACTAGACTCTGGTTTGACAAGCTTTTATATTGAACTGATATGGAGATGGGCCACTAATATAAACTATTTAAAAACACTGACGGGTCAAATAGAGTATTTTTATCTATTTTACCACCTGCCCTGAAGCATTAATTACTCGTGAACATCACCATGCAAAGACTAGGCATCTTAAAGTAGCACTTTTACTGAATAGGTGTGGAGTGAGTTGTTTGGTGCTTTATGGGAACACAGGTTCAGGCATAACAGAAACTTTCAACAAATGACTGCTTTATAACTTACTCAACACACGGGGTCCAAAAGAGCAGAGGAAGAGATCCCAACGTGGCTGGGCTGCCAGAGAGGTCACCCGTTTGGGTCAGGCTCAGTGGTTGGTTGCCCCACATGCCCCACTTCACACTGGAGATGCAAAATGCCATACTACAGAGGACAGACAGTACACACAACACATATTTTATAGGCCCTGGGGGAAGGTGCTTCTGCCACTGAGAAAAAAACATGTATCAAATTTAGTGCAGAGTTCCTCCCATGATAAGCAGCTGTGGCTGTTTGTTCCCCATTTTGGGTTCATGGTATGGTCAGGCCTTTCCATTAGACCTAACATCTAATGGAAACATGTTGAAATATATGTACACCAAGAAAAGGAGGGGGGTAGGTGAGGGCTTGGAGATGACCACTGAGCATGTCCATGACTTCCCCATCAATAGGAAAAATAGAGGGCACATTTTCTCTAATCTGTGTCCACTGGTACAATCATTTGAGGCATCAACATTTTGTAAATAATTGACAAATTAGTGAATTGAATCTTCATATTTTCTGAAAATAACTTTTCAGTTGTGGGAAGTATAGAACAGTATGGGATTTGGTTATTTTATTAAATCAGAAAAATGTGCTTAAATGTCATTCTCCTTAATGTGAGCCTAACACATATCATGTTAAAACAAGCCTTCTTAGCTGTATGTTTATTGAGGACATACTATGTAACAAGCACTGTTCTAGGTAATGGAATTCAATGAAGAACACATTTATTAAGATCTGATGTTCTAATGGAGGGAGACAAGGAATATGTGGGAAAGCTGCACATTTCATGTGGAATTCTTCTCTTAAAGAAAACATGCTTTTAAGATGTTTTACACACACACATGCACACATGTATAATATATATAACAATTCTTATATGTGTGTGCATGTACATGTAGATTATATACATTATTATCTATACAATGTTATATACATTATATGTGTGTGTATGCTGCTTATTAGTGTGCGGATATTTCATAGATAGGATTTGCATCTATAACAACAATCATTTGATTGCAACTACAATCAACAAAGGAGATTGCTGTCAGCAATGTAGGGAGTCAGAGTTCATAAAAGCCACAATCAAGGGTTTCAAAGGTCATGTGAATTTCTGCATCAGCATTGGCTGTTGGTGGAATTTTCAGCTAGCCTGCTTCCCTTATGGAATCTGGATTTCGACATCACCTTCATCAGTTTCCATTTTGTAGCCTGCACTACAGAGTTCAGACTTGCTAGCCCCCAGGATAACATAATAAATTTCTTAATATATAGTGTGTATGTGTATATAGAGACAGACGTATATGTTTGTATGTGTGTGTATGTATGTATTATGTGTTTATATTACCTGTTGGTTCAGTTTCTCTGAAGAACACTGACTGCATTATATACACAACATTATATATACAACAGATACAGAAACATATATATTTACTTATCTGTTTATACACACACTTATATAAATATGTGACACATACATATATATATGCCATTTCTTTTTTTTTAAGCAGTTGTGTGACAGTGCCTAATTTATATTTTAAATTAACAATCTGCTTGTAGAATGAGTGGTGGATTGTAGGAGGGCAAGACTGGAAGCAGGGACACCAATTAGGAGGCTATTAAAGTATTCTAGGCAAGCAATGGTGGTAGTTTGATGTAGTGCAGGGATTGGGGAGATAGTGCCATGTTAACATATGCATTATAATTTGGAGGTAGAGTCAATAGGACTCAATGATGGACTGATGTAGAGGTTGAGTAGCAGGAAAATTAATATGCCGAATAAGCAGGGTGGGTGAGTGTTTTACAGGAAAAACCTTTGTCACAGCAAAACACTTTGACCTTCCATAAATCACTGTAGCATGCAACATCAAGAACTCCAAAGGACCAAAATCTTCATTAGCACTGAACCACAGTATCTCCTTGATAGACATATTTGACAAATGACATTAGTGCTGTCCTTTTTTTTTTTTATGCATATCTGAGAAAGTGGGCCAGAGAAGGAGAAAATAGTACATATGGTATGATCACGTCATTACTGAGAATACAGGAGAAAAACTGAGTCAGGAGCAGATTGTTCTATTAATGTGGGAGGCAAGAGCACTCCATGTTCCTTCAAACCACCCTATGTCCTGTGCTGTGTTCCAGTGCACAGCTGCAATGCTATTTCTAATGGACTATATTTGCCACATTTGCTCCTGTGGCTGGGACACAGGAGGTGTTTGATGTTTTGTTTCCTCTATGGGAGTGTTTTTTAAATAGTGGATGGGACCTAATGGTGGGTAATAAAGTCAAATTAGTGGGTCATGACCAGCATTAGGGAAAAATTAAGTAAAATAGAAAACATTGTAGCATGTATTATACAATATTGTTTTATGAATCTTTGTTTCATATATTTATATGTATATATGTATGTATTGTCACAGCATAGACAATGGCTATCTGTTAGAAAAGATAGAAAGCTACTACTCACTGAGGAACTCCCAGTTTCTTGCTTCAATATGGGTGCACAAATTACTTGGGATAGGTTTATTTCCATAACCACATCAACATTACAACTTTATGGCAAACAGACAAGAATGAATTGAACAGACATTGGATATCAATTATTCAATGGACGGAGGATGATAAAAAAGAGGTGGAGAATACAGCTTGTCAAGAAACTGGGAAATGAGAGTGAGATGTGGGGGGAGAAGTTTTCCAGAAAACTAGATGAAATTAATGGAGCACCAAGCTGGACGTCAGAGGCAAGTTATCATTTGAAAAAGGGTTGGCAAAAAGAAGAATGGAGGGTGTCATAGACAATGTTTTCCTTCCACAGTTTTGCCCATGTCAAACTTCAGATACTTGACGTTGTGAATGGAAAACTCATAACTGACATCTAAAGAGATGGCCACATGTACTGACTTGAATTGTGTCTCCAAAATTCCTGTCTACCTTGAACCTTTGAAATTGCCCTTATTTTGGAAATAAGATGCTTGCAGATGTCATCAAGTTAAGATGAGGTCATAATTTGTAAGGGTGGGCCCTAAGCCAATGATTGATATCCTTAAGAGAAGAGGGAAATTTGGACACAGAGACACAAACATAGAGGAAGAGACAACAGAGGCAGAGATTGGAGTTTTGCTGCCACAAGCCAAGGAATGCCAAATATTGCCGGCAACCGCCAGAAGCTAGAAGACACAGAGAGGGATTTTTCCCTGGAAACTCCAGAGGGAACATGGCCTTGCCAACACCTTGATTTCAAACTTTTGGTCCCCAGAACTGTGAGAGAATAAATTTCTCTTACTTTAAACCACTCAGTTTCTAATAATGTTTAACAGCAGCCCTAGGAAACTAATACGACACCTCTTAGATGGAGAATTCCAGGGCATACTAATGTAACTGCATATCTTAGAGCTCTGTACCCTCATTCTCCATACCAAGTCCCACATATTGGACTTGTGCTATAGGCAATGGGTGTACATGATTTCTTCACATCACTAATGAACAAACCCTGTGAGAAAACAGTGGTCAAAACAAAGTCCAATTACAAGGAAAGAATAAAATGATAGAATTCCTTTTAGATACTGACTTAGTGAGTACCCCAAATCTCTCCTGATGGGGCAAGAGACAGGGTAACAAAAGTTTTAGAATGTCTTAAAGAACCTTCTGGCTTTGCAAACATCCTCTGACCAGGGCATCTTATCCAGGCACGATTAGCTGCATGTGTCAGGGGCTCAAGCCTCTGTTCCTAGCCTTTCTGCCCGAAGATTGTTGTCTCACAGGGTAGAGCAAGTCCTCAGTAATTGTGCAGTAGGCCAGCTCTGACTCTAGAAAAAATGAGAGGGTGCTAAAAGTGAGGGTCTTGTGATATATAATGAAACATTGGATCTATTCCTTGTTTTCCTTTCCACCTTGCTTTAAATGCTGTTCTATCATTGCCTTTACAGATAATTCTAACACTGGAAATAAGACCACTGTTGACTTTCTAGAACTTTTTCTTAATGAAAGATATGGCTCTAAGTATCCATATCATGTTTCCCATGTTTGCAATTTAGCCTCTATTTTATAAGATGGGTGCAGAGAGAGTGGCTGTGGTTCTTGGAATAAGCCTAGGGGAAAGGAAACGCTGAGTATTTTGATTGGTGAAATTAAACAGAAGAGCTCAGGCTATGTGCATGTTTTAGGTGCTGCAATTTAAAAGGCACATTAGCAAACAGGAATGACCTCAGAAAAGGGAAATTGGGATAGTTTACACATTACAGATCTGGAAACCAAATTATGTAAGAAACAACTGAGGATAGTGAGAATGCATTTATTCAGGAGGAAAGTATGATCATCTATTACCTAACCTGCACTGGACTCAATTCTGAGGATATAGTCAAAGTCTAAGAAAGTAGTGAAAGAAAAGATAAGCTTTTAGGGAGATGTGATATTGGCTGTTAGATAATTTAAGAGCATTCATATAGAGTGTGGATTAAACCTTATTTGTTAAAGAAGAAGGTGGAAAAGGAGAAGGGGAGGGAAGGGAACAGAAGGAAGGAGAAGAGGAAGAGGAGGAGAAAGTTTGCCCAAATTGATGTTATTTAGCAGGGGTAACCCAGATTTTGTGGGGCCTAAAGCTTATATAATTCAGGGACCCTCTTTAAGAAATAAATTTAGATCTGTAAATGGATATTTACTGTAATGAAAACAAAGCCACAAAAATAACAAATTTTTAAAAATTGAAAAATACTAGAAAAACCAGAAAGTCCAGGAAAAATAATAATGCTTTTATTAGTTAACTGCCTGATTCAAACCTGTATAATATTTTTATTCCAAAATTTGGACTCTATACACTTTGAACAATTTTTCAAATTATAACAATATTGTAATATGTTTCAATATTTATATATAGAAGACAATAGAAAAAGAAAACAGAAAGATACTTCAGTCTCCTAGAATAGTTGATTTTTAAAATATGATAAATTTCATTTTTAGAGCAGTTTTAGCCTTATATAAAAATTGCATGAATAGTCCATTATTCCAATATACATCCCACCCCACATGTGTGGTACATTTGTTACAATTAATGAACCAATATTGATACTTTTTTAGTAACTAAAGTCAATAACTTACATTAGGAGTCACTCTTCATTCTTCCAGTTCCATGGATTTTAACATGAATCCACCAAAATATAGTATTCATAGTGTTTTGGATGTTAAGCATTCTAACAGGTGTGTAGTAGCAGTATCTCATTGTTGTTGTTATTTGCAATGTTGACATTTTTCATTTGCTTATTTATGATCTGTATATCTCTTTTGGCGACAAGTCTGTCATCTTTTTTGTTCATTGTGTTAGTTAGCCAAAGGGGTGCTGATACAAAATACCAGAAATCTGTTGGCTTTTATAAAGGGTATTTATTTGGGGTAGAAGCGTACAGTTACCAGGCCATAAAGTGTAAATTACTTCCCTCACCAAAGTCTGTTGCCATGTTGGAACAAGATGACTGATGACACTTGCCAGGGTACAGGCTTCCTCTTAAGGCTCCATGGTCCCAGCTTGATCCAATATCAGCTGTAGGCTGGGATAAGTCTTATCTCTCTCCTGGGCCTCATTTCTCTCCAGGCTCAGATACTTTGCTTTTGCCAAAAGGTCAGCTGTAGACTGTAAGTTTAACTGTTCATCTCCCTTCCCTGGCCCTCTCTCCTTCCTCACGTATCTGCTTCTCTGTGTTTATTTCTTGGAGCCCCAATATCAAAAAACTCCATGTCCTCTGCATTGTCATTTTCTCTGTGAGTCCCCACCAACCAAGCAGGTAGGGACTTGATGTCCTACTGATGTGGCCCAATCAAAGCCCTAGTCATAATTTAATCTAGTAAAAGTGAAACCTCTGCATTCAATACAATCTAAGAGAAACTGATCAGTTTGCAAACATAATCAGTATTTCTTTTTGGAATTCATCAATAATATCAAACTGCCACATTCATATTTTAGTTGGTGGTTTGTTTTCTTATTATTGAATTGTAAGTGTTCTTCGTATATTTTGGATATACCAAGTCCTATATAGGGTATGTGTTTTGCAAATATTTTTCCCAATCTGTGGCTTGTCTCTTCATTTTTTTTAACAATGTCCTTCACAGAAGTTTTTATTTTAAGGAAGTCTAACTCTAATTATTCTTTCAGGCATTATGTTTTGAGGGTTATATCTAAGAAGTCATCACTAAACCCGAGGTCATAGGATTTCTCCTATGTTATCTTATAGTTTTGTGCTTTACACATTTTGAGTTTATTTTTGTGAAAGGTGTAAAGTTCTTGTCTATGTTCACTTATTTATTTATTTTTTGCATGTAGATGTCCAGGTTTCTAGCACCATTTGTTGAAAAGACTATCTTTTCTTTACTGAAATGCCATTGCTCCTCTGTTAAAAACTGGTTGACTATACTTGTACATGTCTGCTTCTGGGCTCTCTGTTCTATTCCACTGATGTAGTTGTCTGATCTTTACCAATACCATACTGTCTTGATCACTGTCGCTTTATAGTAAGTAAAGTTGGATAGCACAGTCCTCTAACTTTGTTCTTCTTCAGTACTGTGCTGGCAATTCTGAATCTTTTGCCTTTCAATATAAACTTTAGAATCAACTTGACCATATCCACAAAATAACTTTCTGGTATTCTGATTGGAATTGTGTTGAATATATAGATCACATTGAGAAGAATTGACATATTAAATTCTTATCCATGATATATATCTCCATTTATTTAGGTTTTCTTTGATTTTTTCCCCCAGAGTGTTATTGTTTTCCTACTGCAGGTATTTTACATATTTTGTTAGATTTATACCAAAGTTTTTTTTATGCTAATGTAAGTGGTGTTGTGTTTTAATTTCAAATTCCAGTTGTTCATTGCTGGTAGATAGGAAAGAAATTGGCTTTTGTATATTAACCTTGTGTCCTGCAATCTTGCTATAATAATTTCTTAATTCCAGGAGGGTTTTTTGGTTGATTTTTCAGAATTTTCTACCTAATGGTTTTCTGCATTCAGCAAGAATTTTATTTCTTCCTTCCCAATGTGTATATATATATATATTTCATGTGTATTACATTAGCTAGAATGTCCAACAAAATGTTGAATAGGAGTGGTGAGTAGGAACTTCCTTGTCTTGTTCTTTATCTTAGGGAAAAACACTAGTTTCTCACCATTAAGTATGGTGTTAGGCATAGGATTTTTGTAGATGCTCTTTGTCAAGTTGTGGAAGTTCTTCTCTACTCCTTGTTTGCTGAGAGATTTTATAATGAATGGGTGTTGGATTTTTTTCAAATTCTTATTCTACATCTATTTATATGATCATACAATTTTTCATTAGCCTGTTGATGTAGTAGATTACATTAGTTGATTTTTTAATGTTGGATCAGCCTGGCATAGCTGAGATAAATTCAATTTAGTCATGGTATATAATATATATATATATATAGTCGAGTTGGATTTGCTAATATTTTGATGAAGTTTTTTGCATCTATACCATGAGAGATATTGGTCTGAAATCATTTGGTATTAATATAATGCTAGACTCATAAATGAGTTAGGAAGTGTTCCCTCTGCTTCTATTTTCTGGAAGAGATTGTAGAGAATTGGTATCATTTCTTCATTAAATCTTTGATAGAATTCACTATTGATACCATCTGGGCCTGGTGGTTTCTGTTTCGGAAGGTTATTATTGGTTCCATTTCTTTAATGGATACAGGCCTATACAAAATATCTATTTCTTCTTTTGTAAATTTTGGAATACTGTGGCTTCTAAGGAATTTTTCTGTTTCTTCAAAGTTATTACATTTGTGGGCATAGAATGGTTGTTCATAATATTCTTTTATTTTCTTTTTTAATGTCCATGAACATCAATAGTGATGGTTCTTTCATTTATGTTATTAATAATTTGTGGCTTCTCTCTTCTTTGGTTGGTTAGCCTGGCTTGAGGTTTATCAATTTTAATGATCTTTTCAAAGAATCAGCATTTGGTTTCATTGATTTTCTCTATTGTTTTCCTGTTTTCAATTACAGTATTTTCTGCTTTAGTTTTCTTTCTTTCTTTTCTTCTGCTTACCTTGGATCTACTTTTCCTTTTTTTTTTTTTTTACTAGTTTATTAACTTGAAAGTTTAGATTGTTGATTTGAGATATTTCTTCTCATATATATATATAAAATGCAATTTTTAAAATTTTATTTTTGGGTCAAGAGAAACTTCTAAGCTCCTTACATGCTGGACCAGAAACGCTTAATAGTTGTTTTTAAGTATTGATAGTTCAATAGAAGTCTTTTCTACAGGGGAGCATTTTGTGCTTTCATTTAACCTGCTTTTTCCACCACCATCATATATTTCTGGGCAAATGAGGAGCTTCTATATAAATTGATGTTGATTTGCAGATTTCTTCTGTGCATTTCTGTGGTTTCTGTAGAAATGCCTTTGGTGGATCTTGATAGCCTCCCTCACCCATGTGATGGTTTGAAAAGATGGTATGGAGCTCCCTGTTCACATTCTAACCAGACAACCTTTGCTTTTCCCAGTTTTATAAGGTGCAAATCCACAGTTACATGGGCATTCTTACGGTTGCAAGGGAATTCTGCCTTGGGTGAAGGCAATACGAGGGTCCACTCTCTGAAAAGGATTTAGAAATAGTAATTAAAAACAAATAAAAGATGGTCTGTTTTTAATTGTCACCACGTTCCAGCAATCTTAAATAATGTCAGTGAAAAAATACTTCTTCCCCAAAAGCGTTTGTTGATCTGAGACTAAAATAATTGTTGCTGTTACTCTTGAGTTTTAATAACATATATGTAAGCTTCAGATTGGCACATTTTTTATAACATACTTTAGTAAACATTTTATTCTACATGGAAGTTAACTTGGAAAACTTCCAGTTTCTAACCCAAGAAGACTTAGTTACATGAATTTGTTTCTAGTGTAAGTTCCTAATGGTTCTGAACCATTTGAGCTCATTTGGGTACAATTTGTGTCCCCAAACCCTGTGGTATTAGTAGATTTAAAATAAATAATGATAGTATAGTGATTGTAAGATGAACAAACAGACCTTGAATTGGAACGATAGCAGTAGTATTGTTCTTGTATGTGAGCACTTGGAGATATATTGGTATTTAAAATTTTCAATAGTGAACAGTGCAAACTGCGAGGTACTATTTGTTTGATGAGTACAAATTTTAGTTCATAAATGTACTATTTTAATCAACTTGTAAAACTGTAAAATTGAAATTTATTCTTTACTTTTAGATTGTTTTAAAACTAAAAAACAAAAAATAATGATTACTATTGATTGTCACGTAATTGTTTTGGAAAATAATTTGATTGTTTAGAGGAGGGATCCACTCCAGATGTCTTAAGATCCTTTCTAAGACTTAATGATATTTATGCACAAACATTCTATATTAGTTATCTATTACTTCATTCTAAATTGCTCTAAAACTCAATGGTTTAAAATACATTTATTATCTCTCAGGTTTTTTTATGGTAAAAATGAAGGTATAGTTTAGTTAGATGGTTCTGGTTCAAGTCTCTCATGAAGTTATAGTCAAATTGTGGCTGGATCTGTGATTTCATCTGAAGGCTTGATTGGAGAAGAATCTGCTTTTAACTTACTCTAGTGGCTTGTGGCAGGCTTTAAAATAGGAGTAAGTAAGTTATGCTTTATTGGAACATAGTCTTGCTCATGAGTTTAAATCTAGTCTATGACTGATTTTGTGCTACCACAGCAGAGTTGAGTTGTTGCAACAGAGACTGTATGGCCTACAAAGCCTAAAATATTACCATCTGATCTTCACAGAAAAAAATTGCTGGCCCCTTCCAAGCTCACTCATATGTCAGATCCTCAAAGATTCCAAGCTCACTCACATGGGCCACTTACTAAGGTCATCACCTCTTCCAGATATAGATCTTTCAGAGTTAAAGCAGTAATGTTCCAGAAGAATGAGACAGTTGATCACCCTAGGAAGAAAAGGCTGCTGGCTTTTCCTAGAGTGAAGAGTCTAAGATAGAATGCCCAAGATGGAAAAACCATAGTTTTTTTTCTAATAACCTAATCATGGAATTGAAATTCCAGCACTTCTGCCATATTCTATTAGCTAAAAGTAATAATTTCTGCCTACATTCAAAGGGAGGGGATTACCTAAGGATATGAATACCAGAAGGCAGGGGTCACTAGCAAACAACTTAGAGGCTGCCAACCATACCATCTTCCCACCACTATAACAAAAACTGAGAAAATATATTTGCACAAAGCATGGGCCAACATTCTTTGGTGCTATACTAGATATATATGTCCACTAACACATGAAGGGGTTTAACAACTTTGAAACATATAAATTATGTTTTGTGTGGCAAGGGAGTGAGGTCATGACAAAATAAATGAGATTTAATCTCTACTTTTATATTCAGTGTTAAACTGCTCATATCACTAATACAGTAACATGGTTTATGGCACACTTTGCCCAAAGTACTTTAAGAAGAATGTACAATTCACATTTCCCTATGGATTGAACATATGCTTGGCAATTAGTGTATGTCAAACACTAAACATCATCACCTATATTTAAGAAATGTATAGCTGTCCATGTTTAAAATAATAGATCATTCCATAAAATATCTTCTCATTGGTAGATTTCCCTCACCCCCTCCCCTTTTTTCTATTACTACTCTTTATCATAGAAAAGAGATCATTAGCTGAATGATTACTTAATAAGCGCCTACATTCTAATTATGATTTTCACTTAATGTGGGTAATCTTTCCATTCATTCTTTTCTTTTAGGAACATCTGCTTGAAAATATCTTTATTTTTAAGAGATCATTTGTCCCTTTAGTTTCTTTCCCTCTTGAAGCTTCAGTCTTGAGCTCTAATATTGCCATTAGTTGCTATGGAAATGATTATGATGCCACAAACAGAGCATTATGACTTCACTCAGGGGTAAGAAGCAGCAGGAAGCCCACTATTTAAAATGATTATGTTAACTTTCTAACTGACTTTAAAATGAGTGGGAGGGATCTGATTCAAGGAGAAAAAACAGTCACGGTTTGTTTCTCCGACTGTGCTTTGTTTCCAAAACTGTCTTTACCCAATTTAGAAGAAATACCATTCAACCTGTGACTTTTCTGCGGAGTCACAAAGTTCACCAAACTTTCAGGAACCTTTTATTCAACTTATCTAATCTTCGCCCATGTCTATATGCAATGGGTGATGGAATTGTGAATGAGCTGGTATTGCCATTTCGGTCTCTTTAATGATAAATACCAATCTCCATAGTCATACCAATCACAGGGCAATCCCCAAAGATCATTAAGAGGCCAAAATAAATGGAATGAGAGTGCAGCATTTCGTTTGTTTCATAAGTATACACAGCCTCCATCTAAAATAAATATCATAGCACTGAGCAATTCATATTAATTTGAATTCTGCTGCATAAAACATGATCAGAGAGTCAGCTTCCAGAATGGCAATGTTATTTATTGCAGAGAGAAAATGCCATATGGAGAGGGAGCCCCGGAACCTGGATACTGAGTTTGGCTACTTCTCTGCCATCAGCCTGTAACCTTGGACAAGTCACTGAACCTCCCAGGGCCATCATTTCATGGGAACAGGGATGATAATAGGAAAACCACTGCTAAAATTGCTGCCCAGGGATCTTTTAAGAATTAATGAGATAGTGTCTACAGAGCATTTTGAAGCTCTATGATAAAATGAGAAAGATAACTAAGAAATATTTTTTAAATATTTTACATCAGGATCAGATTCCAATTTGGATTTTTTTAAAAGGTTGTCTGCCCAAGGCTGATTTATTTTTCAGAAATCCAAAGGTCACAGAAAGTAATCAAGCTGGGTTGATTTTTAAATAATCCAATTCTCTTTAGCAATTGTGAGGTTGATTCTGGCAAATCAAACTAATTTCTGTTTACAGTGAGGAAATCTGAAGGAAATTGTGTTAGGAAAGAATGGTCAAATTGTAATTTCTTTCCCAGCAAAATATTATCCCCTAAATTCAGTTTTGGTTCAAAGGTGCCTATGTTGAGTTTTTGCACTTCCAAAATTCAGCCTGTAATTTTTAGCTTCCATATTATTTTGCTGTGAAGAACTGCTTTTGAGTTTATACAGAACTCACTCTTATACATCTGGAAAATAAAGAATAATCATTTCATAACATGCATAAACTGCTTAAATAGTAAAACCCAAATACTGATGTCAGTTTACATGATAGTGGTTGGTTTTCTAGCAACCCATATCTTCTAAAACAGTTTATTTAAACAATGATTATGTGTTAGGATCAAATGAGCAGCCATTTGAAAAACATGATGTTTTGATTAGTTGATAAAATATGTTAATCGTATATTGCTGGATGAAAAAAGCCGTTTAAAATCATCATATACAGTATAATCTGTGAATGTTTTGAGTATTCCTAGAAAAAATTCTTTAAGTTTATACATGGAAATATTTACACTGGTTATCTGTGTAGTGAAAATACAGGCATATTTTACTTAGCTTTTAGTAACTCTATAAGCATTCAGAATTTTCACAAAATGACCAGATTATGTCTTTAATTAGAAAAACAGGTAATTTTATTACAAAAATTAAAATAATTTTTATAGATGGAGATACTACCTTTCCGTTCTCAGATTTTGTGGAACTCAAATGAGAGAATATATGTAAAATTTCCTTGGAAACTGTAAATTGCTTTGCAAATATGTATTGTTGGTGATATTATATTCCAAATTTCTAGTCCTTTCAAAAGTTAAGTCTATTTCTATGTCCGTTCCAGGAATACCCTTATATCGCAGCTGTGTAAAAATATTTTCTTCATTGGAAACCAACCCACGATCACTTTTACATAAGTTAGAAAAAAGCACAACACATTTCCTTCACACCTTAAATATCACAGATGGAAAATTGTCACTTTGCCTCACTATTTGCTATGCTAAAATGATTTTTAAAATGCAACGTGGCAAATGGACTATTTTATCCTTAAGAAAATTCAGGATTTTAACTATTTCTACTCAAAAGTGACTATATAAGTGAATGCATTAATTTTTGACCTATAATAACCTATTTCTCAATGAATTAAATATACAAATGTCAATGAAAGGTCATTGACATTTAAGAGCAGGACTCAGCATAATCCATCTGTATAGTGCTTGTTCCAGAACAAGGCAATCTGCATCATTCTTAATGGAGAACCAACACATTTTTTGATCCTGAATGGTTCAAACTGGTAATCTAATAGCTGGAAATGATATGACAATTGCTAACATTTCATTTTCTGATATGTAAACCTAAGAAATAAAATAAACCAGGTTAGAGTGGTAAAAATATTATTTTTATGTTTTAAGATGATTTGAGGACTATTTAAAAATGACTATACAATCAATTTAATCAATAATACATCAGTATAATGAGGCCTACATGATATCAATATCTAACAACAAAACCTCAAGATAAGTTTTAAAAGAATAACTCTATGTCAAATATTGGAATTTCTAAAATTTATTTCAGTAATACTGGATTCAACCTCTTAATATTATAAGTAAATGTTATCTTCGTTGGTTAACAAAGATTCATGAAGATTATTCTTAAGAAATAATGAGCTGGCTAAAGTTATTTTCTGTCCACTAATTTTCATTGTGTTCTGCAAGTCCTACTACAGGCATATCTTGGAGATATTGAGGGTTGAGTTCCAGAACACCTCAATAAAGTGAATATTACAATAAAGTGAGCCATGTGAATTTTTTGGTTTCCCAGTGCATATAAAAGTTATGTTTATGCTCTACTGTAGTCTAAGTGTGTAAGAGCATTAAGTCTAAAGAAACAATGTACATACCTTAATTAAAAGTACTTGGGAAGCAGATTTGGCTCAACAGGTAGAATGTCCACCTACCACATGGGAGGTCAAGGGTTCAAACCCAGGACCTCCTAACCCATGTGGTGAGCTGGCACACACAGTGCTGATGTGCACAAGGAATGCTGTGCCATGCAGGGGTTTCCTCCACATTGGGGAGCCCCACACGCAAGGAGTGTGCCCCATAAGGAAAGTTGCTGCATGCAAAGAAAGTGCAGCCTGCCCAGGAGTGGCACCGCACACATGGAGAGCTGACATAGCAAGACGATGCAATAAAAAGAGATACAGATTCCCAGTGCCACTGACAAAAATACAAGCAGACTCAGAAGAACATGCAGTGAATGGACACAGAGAGCAGACAACTGGAGAGGTAAGGGGAGAGAAAGAAATAAAAAAGAAATCTTTTAAAAAAAAAGTACTTTATTGCTAAAAAATGCTAATCATCATCTGAACTTTCAGGGGATTCACTTTCTTTTTGCTGGTGGATGGTATTATTTCATAATTGATGGCTGCTGAATGGTCAGGGTAGTGGTTGTTGAAGGCTGGCTGTGGCAATTTCTTAAATAAGAGAACAATGAAGTTTCTCACATTGATAGACACTTCCTTTCATGAAACATTTCTCTGTAGCATGTGATGCTGGTTGATTGCTTTTTATCCACAGTAGAACTTCTTTCAAAATCTGATTCAGTCTTCTCAAACCCTGCCACTGCTTTATCAACTAAGTTATGTAATATTCTAAATCCTTTGTTGTCGTTTCAATAGTTTCATAGCATGTTAACCAGGAATTGATTCCATCTCAAGAAACCACTTTCTTTGCTAATCCATAAGAAGGAACTACTCATCTTTCAAGTATTATCACAAGATTGCAGCAATTTAGTCACATCGTCAGGCTCCACTTCTTTTTTTTAAATATTCTTAAAAAAAATTTTTTAACAGATACTTAGATCACATAAATATTACATAAAAAATGTAGGGAATTCCCATTTACCCCACTTCCTACCCCTCCCACACTTTCCCACAACAACAACATCCTTTATTAGTGTGGTACATTTCTTACAGTTGATAAACACATATTGGAGCATTGCCACTAAGTGTGGATTATAGTTTACATTGTAGTTTAAACACTCTCCCGCACAATTTGGTAAGTTATGGAAAGATATATAATGGCCTGTATCTGTCATTGCAACATCATTCAGGACAATTCCAATGTCCTGAAAATGCCCCCATATTACACCTATTTTCCCCTTTCTCCCCTTAGAACCTCCAGTGGCCACTGCCTCTATATCAGTGATAAAAGTTCTTCCATTGCTAGAATAACAATATGTCTGTAGTAAAATAACAATAAGTCTACTCTAGGCCATTGTTCATTTCCCCAATCCTGAGGACTCTGTGATGGTTATGCCCATTCTGCCTCTAATTGAGAGGGGGCTTAGATCCCATGGGGCAAATGGATGGGACTATCTTGCTTGCAATTGTAGACTCTCTCTGTTCCTTGGGATGGTCATTGTCCATCATCATTTCCTTGTTAGTTGTCCTGGGTGGGTCCAATGAACTGGAGAATAGGTGTTGTAACTCTGTTGAGATTTAGGGCCCAACTGGCATATGGAAAGCCCAAAGATTTAAGTCTCTTGGACATATTCCTGTCTACTCTAGTACTAACTATAGGTTCAAAGAGAAGGGGCAGAAGAGCCATGTGTAGGGAAACCACAACTGAGTCCAACTCTGTCACACTGGGGAGCATAAATTCCTAAGTAGGGCCCACTGACAGGTGTCAAACTCCTGAGCTGTCAACCCTGCCTAGAGTGTCTGGATATCTCTAGAGTCCTCAGAGTCCCTCTATTTGAGGCACTATTTACTATGACTGACAATGAGATACTGCTGAAATGTGCATAAGCATAACCTCTGGAAGGACCTTAAGACTCACTCTGAAGTCTCTTAGTCATATAAACTCATTTGTCTTTACCCTTTCTCCCTTTTGGTCAAGGTCTTTTTCCAGTTGCATTGCTAGTTGGTGCTTGGTAGTAATCCCTCGTTGCCAGGGATGCTCATTCCCAGGAGTCATGTCCCATTCTGGGGGGAAGGTATTGCATTTATTGCTGAGTTGGCTGAGACAGAGGCCACATTTGAGCAACAAGGAGGCTTTCAGGAAGTAACTCTTAGGCAACATATAATACTAGGCTAAATTTCAATTTCAAAAGAAAAGGTTCATAAGTACAGTCATCAATATCAAGGGCCCATCAATGGTCCTTTGTCCTTCACTAGCCATTGCTAGTCACTAGAGTGTTCATGTTGTCCCATTAAAGAATGTGGCAGAACTCCCCAGGATGGGAATTCAATATTCTTGTGGTTATTGTGTAGATCTCCACCCACCATGTCAATGCCCCCATGAATATTTGAACTCATTCATATGTCATATGGGTAATGTCCCAGGTGAACCTCCCCCCATGGACCCCCCTACACCGACACCCTGCACCAGTGATCCTCCCCTGCCACAGTTGTAACCCTTCTGTGAACCAAAACTTCTTAAAAAATGAAGACAACAAAGTAACTGAATAAAATTACCAACCAAATGAAATGATAGTGATAGTTTTAAGAGTAACAAATTAAATACAATTTTTTTAAAAAAATTAAAATAATAAAAAAACTTAAAAAATAAAATTAAAAATTTTTTGACATTATGTCTTTCATCCTTGTAAGTTCTATTGTCTTGTATGTACAGGGATATTTTCTTCCATTTCTGTGTCTTATTTTTTCCATTTTATCTTCAAAGAAGCTTTAGGTTACAGAAAAGTGATGTAAAGAATGTAGAGGATTCCCATACACCAAATATCCCCCCCTTCCTCTCTTTCCCCTATTAATAATATTTTACATGTAGATGCTATATTTGTTACAACTGATGTACAGATACTGAAGAATTGCTACTAACCATGGTCGATGATTTGCATTATGGTTTACATTTTGTACCATACACTTTTATAAATTTTGATGAAATTTAACATGGCCTATATTCATCATTGCAAGATCATGTAGAACAATTCCAATACCTCCAAAACGCCCCATGTTCTATCTATTCTATTCCTCCCTCCCCTCTCCTCTGGACCCATGGCATCCACCAAGATACACTCCTTGAAGAACAAGATACATAGTTACTTGCAACAACATTGAGGGCTTGACATATTAACCTGTCCTCCCCTATAAGGCACTGCCTATGTTCTTGAGAGACTCCTGCTCCTCTATTTGAGAACCTAGCAGGACTCCCCAGGATGGGACTGCAGCACCTTCCCATTCATTTTGTGGGTATCCACCCACTGATACAATGAACTTTCACAGGGTGAACACTCACATACTATCTAGAAGCTTGCCCCAGGTGCACCCTGTCCTGCATGCCACTCATATCCAACACCCTAAACGAGTAACCCTCACCTGACTTATTTGCAAAAGAACATTCCCAACATTGTGGTTTCAATCACATACATGCAAATTCCCAGAGTTCATCTGCTCCCTCCCTCAACCCATCCCACAGTTCCCTGCACCACTGTCATGTCCATCCACTGCAAAACTACACCCTTCCACCTTGCCATAGATTTGCCCACATGGGTATTGGATCACATCTCTATTCCCTTTCTGTCTTCTGAAAACCCATCTTCTAGACTCTGGCTCTATGAGTCTGTTAAATTTGCTTAATTCATATCAGTGAGATCATGTAATATTTGTCCTTAGATGCCTGACTTGCTTCACTCAACATAACTCTTTTAACATGACACATGCTATCCCATGTGTTAATACTGCAGTCCTTCTTACAGCTGAGTAATATTCCATTGTATGTATGTACCAGAGTTTGCTTATCCATTCATCTGTTGATGAACAATAGTGAATAACGCTGCTATCAACATTGGTGTACATATATCTGTTCATATCTCAGCTTTCAGTTCTGCTGGATATATACCCAGTAGTGGGATTGCTGGATCCTATGGCAGTTCTATAGTTAGCTTCCTAGGAACTTCCAGGCTGTCCTTCACATTCTGCATTCCTTCCAACAGTGGATAAGGGTTCCTATTCCTCCACATCCTCTCCAGCATTTGTAGTCCTCTGTTTTTTAATAGCTGCAAGTCTAATGGCTGTAAGATGATATCTCATTGTAGTTTTGATTTGCATTTCCCTAATAGTGATGTTGAGCATCTTTTCATGTGCTTTTTTGTTATTTGTATTTCTTCTTTGGAGAAGTGTCTATTCAAATCACATGCTCACTTTTTAAATGGGTTGTCTTTATTTTCAAGGTGTAGGATTTTTTATATATGGTGGATATTGGGTCCCTATCAGATACATGGTTACCAAATATTTTCTCCCATTGAGTAGGCTGCCTTTTCACTTTCTTGACAAACTCCTTTGAGGTGCAAAAGTTTTTAATTTTGGGGAGTCCCTTTATTTTTCTCTCATTGCTCAAGCTTTGGGTGTAAAGTTCATGAAACCATTTCCTAATGAAAGATCTTATAGATGCTTCCCTATATTATCTATATATATATGGTCTTGGTTCTTATATTTAGATCTTTGATCCCTCTTGAGTTAATTTTTGTATAATGTGTGAGATGGTGTTTCTCTCTCAATCTTTTGGACATGGATATCCAGTTGTCCAAGCACCATTTTTTGAAGAGGACTTGTCAAATATCTGTTGACTGTATATATGAGGATCTATATCAGAACTCTCAATTTGGTTCCATTGGTCAACATGTCTATCCTTATGCTAATACCATGCAGTTTTGATCACTGTAGCTTTGTAGTATGTTTTAAAGTCAGGTAGTGGGATTCCTCCAGTTTCATTTTTCTTTTTCCATATATCTTTGGCTATTCCAGGCCCCTTGCCCTTCCAAATAAATTTCATAGTTAGCTTTTCCAGTTCAGTAAAAAAATGCTGTGGTAACATTTATTGGATTATATTAAATCTGTAGATAAGTGTGCGTAGGGTGGACATCATAATGATGTTTCATCTTCCCAGCCATGAACAGGGAATATTCTTCTATTTACTTAGGTCTTCTTTGATTTCCTTTAACTGAGTTCTGTAGTTTTCTGCATAAAAGTCACTTACATCTTTAATTTTATTCCTAGGTATTTGATTCTTTTAGTTACTATTGTAAATGGGATTTTTTTCTCGATTTCCTTCTCTGATTGCTCATTATTGGTGTACAGAAATGCTACTGATTTTTGCATATTGAACTTACAACCTGCCATTTTACTGAACTCATTTATAAGCTCTAGAAACTTTGTTGTAGGTTTTTCAGGGCTTTTGAGGTATAGGTTTATGTTATCTGTAAATACTGAAACTTTTACCTCTTTCTTTCCAATTTGGATGCCTTTTATAGCTGGTTCTTGCCTCAGTGCTCGAGCAAGTACTTCTAACACAATTTTAAATAGGAGGTGTGATAGTGGGCATCCTTGTCTTGTTCCTGACCTTAGAGGGAAAGATATTAGGATTTCACCATTGTACATGATGTTAGCTGTGTGTTTTTCATATATACTCTTTATCTGTTCAGAAAGTTTCCTTCTATTCCTATCTTTTGTAGTGTTTTTATCAGGAAAGGGTGCTGTATTTTGTCAAATGCTTTTTCTGTATCTATAGAGATAATCATGTAAATTTTTTTCTTTCGATCTGTTTATGTGGTGTATTACATTGATTGATTTTCTTATGTTGAACCATCCTTGCATGCCAGGGATGAAACATACTTGGTAATGGTGTATAATACATTTGATGTGTTGTTGAACAGCAAGTATTTTGTTGAGGATTTTAGTATCTAGGTTCATTAGAGAGATTGGTCTATAGTTTTCCTGTCCTGTAGTGTCTTTCTTTGGCTTTGATATTAGGGTGATAGTGGTATCATAGAATGAGTTAGACAATGTTCCTTCCATTTCTGTTTTTCAGAAGAGTTTAAGCAGGATTGTTGTTAGCTATGTCCAGAACATTTTGTAGGATGCACTTGTGAAGCTCTCTGGTCCTGGGCTCTTCTTAGTTGGGAGATTTTTGATGGCTAATTCAATCTCATTACTTGTGATTGGTCTGTTGAGTCTATCAATTTCTTCTTTTATCAATGTAGGCTGCTTGTGTGGTTCTAGGAATTTGTCTATTTCCTCTAAATTATCCTTGTTGGTATACAATTTTTCAGAGTATCCTCTTATGATACTCATTATTTCTGTGCTATCCCTTTCCTCATTTCTTACTTCAAGTAGTTACATTGTCTCTCTTTTTTCTTTGTTAGTCTAGCTAAGGATTTATCAATTTTATTAATTTTTTCATAGATGCAGCTTTTGGTTTTGTTTATTTTTTTCTAGTGCATTCTTATTTTCAATTTCATTTAGCTCTGCTCTAATCTTTTTTATTTCTTTCTTTCTACTTCCTTTGGGGTTAGGTTGTTCTTTTTTTTTTTAAAGATTTATTTTTATTTATTTAATTCCCCTCCCCTCCCCCGGTTGTCTGTTTTCCGTGTCTTTTTGCTGCGTCTTGTTTCTTTGTCCGCTTCTGTTGTCGTCAGCGGCACGGGAAGTGTGGGCGGCGCCATTCCTCGGCAGGCTGCTCCCTCCTTCGCGCTGGGCGGCTCTCCTAATGGGTGCACTCCTTGCGCGTGGGGCTCCCCTATGCGGGGGACACCCCTGTGTAGCACGGCACTCCTTGCACGCATCAGCACTGCGCATGGGCCAGCTCCACATGGGCCAAGGAGGCCCGGGGCTTGAACCGCGGACCTCCCATGTGGTAGACGGACGCCCTAACCACTGGGCCAAAGTCCGTTTCCCAGGTTGTTCTTTTTTTTGTCTAATTCCTCCAGGTATGCAGTTAGGTCTTTGATTTTAGCTCTTTCTTCTTTTTTAATATAGGCATTTACAACTATGAGTTTCCCTCTCACCACTGCTTTTGGTGTATGCCATAAGTTTTGATATATTGTGTTGTCATTTTCATTCATTTCAAGGTAGTTACTTATTTCTTTGCAAAGTCCTCCTTGTCCTTCCATATCTTCGTGTCTATTCTGCTTCTCTGCCCCTTATTGATTTCCAGCTTCATTCCTTTGTGGTCAGAGAAATTACTTTGTATAATTTAAGCCTTTCTGAATTTATTGAGAGTTGTTTTGTAGCCTAGCAGGTGGTCTATCCTGGAGAATGATTCATGTGCACTTGAGAAGAATGTATATCCCACTGTATTTGGGTATAGTGTTCTGTATATGTCTATTAGGTCCAGCTCCTTTAATTTTTCAAGGTCTTTGTTTCTTTATTGATTCACTGTCAAGATATTCTTTCTAATGATGATAATGTTGTATTAAAGTCCCCCACTATAATTGTAGAGGCATCTATTCACCACTTAGTTTTTTCAGTGTTTACCTCATGTATTTTGAGGCACCCAAGGTTAAGTGCATAAATGTTTATGATTAGGGTAATATGAATAGGGGTAATAATTACCCTCTTATTAATATATAGTGGTCTTTTTTGTCTCTTACAATAGTTTTGCATTTTTAAAGTCTATTTTGTCCAATATTAGTATATCTACTCTCACCCTTTTTTCATTATTGTTTGCATGTAAACTTGTTTTCCAACCATTCACTTTCAGCCTCCTCGTGTCCCTGGATCTAAGGTGAGTTTCTCTTAGACAGCATATAAATGTATCATATTTCCTTATCCATTCCGCCAATCTGTGTCTCTTGATTGGAGAGTTTAATCCATTAACATTCAATGTTATTACTGTCAAGAAATTACTTACATTAACCATAATTTATTTAGGTTCATATGTGTCATTTTTGTTTTTTATTTATCTTCTTATTGTTTTAGTGACTCTTACATCCTCCTCCAACTCTCTGCCCTCTGTTTTTTCCTTCAACCTGCAGAACTCCCTTTAGTACTTTAGAAGGGCCAGTTTCTTATTGAAAAACTCTCTTAATTTATGTTTATTTGTGGATACTTTAAACTCTTCCTCATTTTTGAATGCCAGCTTTACTGGATAGAGAATTCTTGGCTGGAAGGTTTTTCTTTTAACACCTTAACTATGTCATACCACTGCCTTCTTGCTTCCATGATTTCAGATGAAAAATCAGCACTTGATCTTATCAAGCTTCCCTTGTATGTAATGGATCTCTCTTCTCTCGCTGCTTTCAGTATTCTCTCTTTGTCTTGAGCTTTGGACAATTTAACAAGTATATGTTGGGGTAGGCCTGTTAGGATTTATATTGTTTGGAATGCACTGCATTTCCTGGACATGTATACTGATGTCCCTCAAAAGAGTTGGGAAATTTTCAGCCATTATTTCCTCCAGTACTTCCTCTGTCCCCTTTCCCTTCTCTTCTTCCTCTGCGATGCCCATAATGTATATGTTTGTGCCTTTCATGTTGTCATTCAAATCCTAATTCCCTACTAGATTTTTTTTCTATTTTTATATCTATCTGTTCTACTCTCTGTCTGATTTCAGCTGTGCTGTCCTCCACATTGCTGATTCTTTCCTCTGCCTATTCAAATCTGCTTTTATGTGCTTCCAGTGTTTTTTTGATTTCTTGCGTTGTGTCACTCATCACCATTGTATCTGTTATCTTTTTATGTATGTTTACAATTTTTTCAAAATGTTCCCCCAGTGTTTTCTTAATGTTCTTAATCTCTTCCTTCATTTCATTAAGTTGATGCATGATATTTGTTTGTACATCTCTGATTAGTTGTTCCATGTTTTTCATCTCCTCCTGTTTTTTAGTTTGCTCATTAGACTGGGCCATGTGCTCCTGTTTCTTAGTATGGCTTGCAATATTTTATTGGTGTCTAGACATCTGTTTATCTTGCTGGGTTTAGTCTGTTAGTTAGCTTCTCTTTCTATTCCAGTGTTTTATTTTATTGTCATTTTTGTGTATGTGGTGAGGTTTCACTTTGACACTTCATTCCTCTTATTCTATTTCCTTGTTATTGTCTATGTTCCTGTGACAAAAAAGTTAGTCCCTGAGAAGAGGAAAGAGATAAGAAGAGAAAAAGAATGATAGCAATAATGATTTAAAAGAGTAGAAGAGGAACCATACAAGACCTAGAAAAATAAATGGTTGACATGAGTAAAAAATCATAAGACAGGAATAAGAATAAAAAAGTGGAACAGAAAAAATGAAATGTGAAACAAAATAGAAAAAATATATGGAAGGAATTAAAAAGCTGAAATGATGAGAAGAGAGGAAAAGATAAAAGAAAAAGTAAAAAAGAAAGAAAACAGAGAAAAAAGAGAAGAAAGAAAAACTAAAAAAATATTGAAGACCAAATAAAAAGAGGTGGAATGAAAGTAAAACAACAGAAAAAAGAAGTTGGATAAAGGAAGGAAAAAGAACAATATAGGTAGAAAAAAATTTGTAAAAGAAAAAAAGATGAAATGAAAAAGGGGAAACACAACAACAAACAAAGAGCAGCTACTAAAAAACCACAAAAACAAACAAACAAACAAAAATACCTCAAGGGAAAACAGCCTTCCCTCTTAGGCCCCTAAGGAGCTTCTTAGGCTGCCGGTGTTCTTCAATCAGTCACCCAGCAGCCTTCCCTCTGCAGGTGATGTACTGGGTTTTAGTGAGTAAAATAAGGAGAGAGAGAGAAAAACAAAAACAAAAACAAAACTTAGGAAAAAACCAACAGATCCAAAAAAAACTAAAACAAAAAGAATGTCTATATGTTCCCTGTCATATGGTATCTACTAGATGTCTGATAACTCAGTGGATCAGTGTGTAGATCACTTCTCTAAGGAGACACAGGAATTCAACTAGGGACCTCATATATGCAAGGTGGGAACTCTTCCACTGAGCTAATCTGTTTCCTTAGGCTAAGCAGGCTTCAGAAAGCTATCTTCCCCCTTTCCCTCAGACATTTTAGACTTCTACAGTTTGCTAGAATCTTGCTGATTAGTCACCTGTCCATGCCCCTCTTTAATCTAGTTCCTGTCTCTCCCTGGGTGGCTAGGTGTGACAGCCTGCCTGAGCAGATTCCCCCTTCCCTCTCCCCATTGGGTCTGGGTCCTTTCTGAGATTCAAATGGGACTCAGCTTTCCAAACTCACCACTAAGAAACCACCCTCCACCCTCTGTCAGACTCCTCTTCCTATCAGGGAATGCCCCCTTCTGCTCCATTGGCAGCAGCTAGCCAGGGGCTCCACTGAGGCTACTGCCTTGAGGGCAGTGTACATGTGTCATTTCCAACCACAGAGGCAAGTAACTCATGGTTTTCCTTTTGCTTCTTTATCTTTCCCCTCCAGGTTCACTTCTAATTCTAGTTTTCTTGCTATTTCCACTAAATCTGCAATTTCCTCCAGTGAAGTCTTGAACCCTGCAATCATCCTTGAGGGCTGGAATCAATGTCTTCCAAAGTCCTGTTACTGTTGATATTTTGACCTTTTCCCATGAATCACAAATGTTCTTAATGGCATCTAAAATGGTGAGTCTTTTCTAAAACTTTTAAATTTACTTTGCCTAGATACATCAGAGGATTCAGTATCTATGACAGCTATAGCCTTATGAAATTTATGTCTTAAATAATAAGATTGAAAGTCAAAATTGCTCCTTGATCCATGGACTGCAGAATGGATGCTGTGTTAGTAGGCATGAAAAAAACATTAATCTTTTACATCTTCATCAGAGCTCTTGGATGACCATGTGAATTGTCAATGTGCAGTAACATTTTGAAAGAAGTCTTTTTTTCTTAGTAGTAGGTCTTCAATGGGCTTAAAATAGTTAGTAAACCATTTTGTAAACAGAGGTGCTGTCTTCCAGGCTTTGTTACTCCATTTATAAAGAATAGACAGAGAAGAGTTAGCATAATTCTGTCTTAGGTTGTCAAAGTACTGCCAATGCAAAGTACTAGAAATGTGTTGGCTTTTATAAAGGGGATTTATTTGGAGTAAAAGCTTACAGTTCCAAGGCTGTGAAATGTTCGAAACAAAAAATCAGCAGAGATGCCTCCTTAGGGTTCTGCCACATGGTGAACCAAGATGGCCACTGATCTCTGCTGAGGTCTCTTCCTTCCCCTTCAGAATCTACCATCTCCCATAGCTCAGCTGTGGGCAAGCAGGCATAGGGCTTTTCTCCTACTGGGCTTCCTCTCTCTGTCTTGGCAGTCCTGCATTCTTTCTGAGTTGAGCTGTGAGCTATTAGGCATATGGATCATCTCCTTTTGAGCTTTTGGGCCCAACCCCTTGAAAGCCTCTTTCCATGCATCTGTGCTTTACCGGTTCCAGGCTCTGGGATATCGTTCAACCTCTCAGGCCTTCTGTATTTTCCTGAAGTCCTCTATTTCATATGGCAGGGTCAATATAATGTTGCATCTTCCTTTCCTTGGTGTCTCCATTTTTATCAGATCCAGCAAGAGGGTGGAGGTCCAAGCTGGCTCATGCCTTACTAATGTAGTCCAATCAAAAGAACCTATACCCACAGGAATGGATTAGTCGAAAAACATAATCTTCTTTCTTTTGGGGATTCATGAAAGAACTTCAAATTTTCAAAAATTTTAAGGGCCCTAGGATTTTCAGAATGGTAAATAAGCATTGGCTGCAGCTTAAAGTCAATGGCTGCATTAGTCCATAACAAGAGGGTCAGGCTGTCGTTTGAACCTTTGAAGCCAGGCAGTGATTTCCCCTCTCTACTTATAGAAACCCTAGGTTGCAACTTCATCTATTATAACACTGTTTCATCTACATTGAAGATCTGTTGTCTAGTATAGCCACCTTCATCAATTATCAACAAAGATCTTCTGGATAACTTGCTGTTTCATTTTATGTACTTTTACGTATTGGAGACAGCTTCTTTTGTTAATCCTCATGAACCAACTTCTGCTAGCTTTAAATTTTCTTCTTTAGGTTCCTTACTTCTCTTTGTCTTCATAGAATTGAAAAGCATTAGGGTTTTTCTCCAGATTAAGCTGTGGCTTAAGGGAATATTATGGCTTATTTGATTAACTCAGGCCACTAAAACTTTATATCAGCAAGAAGGCTGTTTATTTTCTCATCATCCATGTATTCACTGAGGAAGCACTTTCAATTTGCCTCAAGAAATTTTTCCTTTGCATTCATAACTTGGCTAACTGTTTGGTGCAATAGGCCTAGCTTTCAGCCTAGATCAACTTTCAACATGCCTTCCTTAATCATTTCTAGCTTTTGACTTAAAGTGAGAAATGGGACTTCTCCTTGCACTTGAATGCTTAGCAGCCATTGTAGGGTTATTAATTGGCCTAATTACAAGATTGTTGTGTCTCAAGGGATAGAGAGGCCCAAGAAGAGAGAGATACGGGGAATGGCCAGTTGGTGGAGCATCAGAACACACACAACACTGATCAATTAAGTTCAATTAAGTCCTATATGGGTGTGGTTTGTGGCACTCTAAAATGATTACAATAGTAACATCAAAGATCACTGATCACAGATCACCATAAGAGATATATTAATATGGAGAAAGGTTGAAATATTGCAAGAATTACTAAAATGTGACATAGAGACATGAACTGAGCACATGATAAACTTGCCTGACAAAGGGCTGCCCCAAATCTTCAATTTGTAAAAAACAAACAAAAAACCCACGCAATATCTGTGAAGCACAATAAAGCAAAGCACAATAAAATGAGGTATGTCTGTATTGTCAGTCAACTCTATTGCTAGATATGTTCACCTATCCATGATCTTTCAATGGTAGTTTATACTACCCTTAAAAAAAGTGAACTTTCAAAGTTATCATAGCTTGAGACTCTGAGCCCACAGATTTGAGATTTCCAGAATGTGTCAAGCAGCATACAGGTTTCGGTAGGTCCATAGGCATCAGCAAAGGAATTTTACACCCAATCACCAAAACCACTATCACTATAAGGTGTTTTTTTTCAAAGTAAAATTAGATAATTTACTTTTGTAAAATATAAATAAAAGAAAATCATTAAATACAAAAACTAAAATAAAATTAAGGCAATATTAAATATGTAATTTCTCTGTAATCAACAGTTACTTATTATTCATTAAAACCAATCCTTAGTTATTAAGATAGATATCATGATGTTCTGGAATTCTATACTTCAAAGTAGTTGATTTACAGTGTAGCTTCTGCTTGCTTTTCTAGGGATGAGCTGATTACAGACAGCTATAAGATAATAGAAACAACCTGAAATTCTAGTGGATGAATAGATAATACATGATTGTCTTTTTTTCTTCTTTCTTTCTGCTCAAACTGTCCTGTGGAGAGAAACACTCAAAATCTTGGTGACACTGGTAATGTCCTAATTTGCACCTCTGATTCTGCCTCTCCCTGGCACTCCTGACCTCTTTCTAAACGGTCAGCTAAATGGTCTGTGATTCATCACCTGGATGACACACAGACAACTCAGAAGTGAAATGACTGAAAACAAACTCATGATAATCCTCTATCAAACCTCAGACCTCCACCTATTCTGATATTGTAAGTCAGAAGTTTAGGTGTCACCATAAATGTTTCCATTTTTTCAACGTCCATCATCCTCATTGGTACTTTATAAAGGGTTGTGAGGCTTAAATGTGATAATGGATGCAAAGAGCTTAATATAGGACCTGATGTAGGGTAAACTCTTAAAAAGTATTAGCTGACAGAAGTAAGCGTGATGGAGGAGGTGGCTGGGTAGCCTAGATCACCTCTGTTTTTCCCCAATAGCTTTTTATTTCCCCGTTTGTGACTTTTTGCTTGCTGTCTGCTTTCTGTGTCCATTTGCTGTGCATTCTTCTGTGTCTGTATTTTATTTATTTATTTATTTATTTTATTTTATTTTATTTTATTTATTCCCCCTCCCCCCCCCCACTTTGTGGTTTGCTTTCTGTTTGCTCTCTGTGTCCATTTGCTGCATGTTCTTCTGTGTTTTTGCTTGTCTCCCTTTTTGTTGTATCACCTTGCTAAGTTGGCTGTCTATGGTACTTGCTAGCCAGCGGTACTCTGTGGTGCCTGGGTGGGAGGCTCTCCGCAGTGTGTGGGCAAGCCTGCATTCCCATACAGTAGACGGGAGCCCAATTGATTGAGCTACAGCCACTTCCCCGCAATAGTTTTTTGATTATTTGTATATTCTCTGTAGCCAGAGTGTGATCCCACATTTATAAAAATTCTATTCTCTTTAGCATTGTTTCTGGTATATAGTAATTGCTGTTTGATGAATGGTTGAATTAATGGAAATTGCGTCATTTATATTTTACATTCTATAACCATTTACATCTGATATAAAGCTTTTTTGTATGTCTTCTCTTTAGTGTGAGCTTCACAATGATCTTATGAGGCAAATGAACCAGGTATTACTAAATTCATCATTCAAGGAAAAGGAGGAGAGGTTACGACTTGTCTAAGTTAACATTATAAGTAAATGACAGATGTTAGGAATGATTTTCTGACTCTGAGTATATCATACTTTTCTTGTTGTATTAAGAGCGCAACCATCTTCCTGTCAATTATATTTTCATTTAACTCCAACTGAATCTGTGAATAAGGGCTTGAGGGAATCAGCTGGAAAAAAGGCAGTGTAGATTCAGGAAGATACATTTAGTAATTTCCTTAATCATTTTATTTAGGCCAAACTGCTCTGTGATCTTCCATAAAAACTGTTTGGCCAGAAAAACCAAGCTCAATACAAACTGAAAAGAGTAGCCAATATCTTCTAAACTAATGGACTGATTTCCTTCAGAGCCAATATAAATTCACTTAAGACCCAAGAGCATGACTACATGAAAATTTTCACATTTAGATACATATCTCTTAAGGAAATTAAAAGTCAGAGTTTGGGGTAGATCAGTAAACTGAGCCATCTGCATCTGATTTTGCAATGTGAGTGTGACCTCAGGGTCAGGTGAATCTAGTTTGGTTCTGTGTGATGGGAAATAACTTGGCCTGAGGGAATGTGAGCTGAAACGGGTTCATCTGAAGCCCAGTGTACTTTCACAAGGCATGCCAAGAATTGAGAGGCAAGTAACTTGAATCTTTTCACACACCAGGGAGTTCCAGGTATCTCCATGTTCTGACACATGTTCACATTTCACTTTGGCCATTCAGGGAGGGTCAAAGGAGAGCAGATAGTTTAGTTTTTCCAAAGAGTCTGTAACAACATTCCTGGCAAGTCCTCCACAGGACTGTACCTACCCAGAATAAAGGGATTTATGCAGCCATCCTGTGCTTGGGAATGGAATAGAAAATAAGTGTGTTAAGAATACACAGGGAGGTCAGACTGTAGAGTGCAAGTTGGAAGACAAAAGCCTCCAGGACCAAGGCACTTACAGTGGTAGATAGAATAAGAACTGTAGACAACTTATAAACTGTAGATAATGGCAATGGGACAACAAAAGCAATAAAGTTGGAAGATCTGATGTGGAAAAATCGCTTTCTTCCTTTATGCATAATGTTTGAGGGAAAATTAGCACAAACCATTCTAATGAAATGGTAGGACCCTATGAGAACAGTCCAACCCTATACCTCTCTTTTGAATGATTTTCTTGTTGCAAGCACAAAGAAAAGATGATTGTTGAAGCTTTGGGGAATTTCCATTAACAGGACAGATTGGATGTACCCAGTATATCATGATCTTATTTTTTGACAATTTTATATGAGACATGCAGGCATGTTGTCAGGTTGCTATTTTTAACATTGGAAAAGCATTCCCACTTACTTGGAAATGTCAGGCATATTGACGAATTAGATAGAGGCCCCTATCTTGTTCTCATGTGAATCTCCCTTCCCCACCCTGCTCCCTATACATACACATTAGAGCAGGTGGTAGATTAAATTTTGTATCACAAGAAAGGACATGTTCTTAATCTTAATTCCCATTCCCATTGGTGTAAAACCATTTATGAATAGTATATTTGAATATGTTAAGTTTGAATCAAAGTGTAGACTCATTTGTGAATAGGTTCTTCCGAGATACTACTTTGATATCCAACTGAATCCAACTGAATCAGGGCAACTGGTCCAACTGAATCAGGGCAGGCCATAATCCATATTACTGGAAGCTTTATAGTGAGTAAGTCAAAGGGAGAAGTTCAAGAAGCCAAAATTCAGAAAAAAAAAGGAAGAACAGACACAAGTGAATGATAGCCATGTGACAGGGAGTAGAGATGCATACCAAGGAACCTCAAGGATTGTGCCAGGCCAGGACCAGGATGCTACATATTTGGGGAGGAATTATGGCCTTACTGATGCCTGGACTCTGGACTTCTGGCTTTCCAAATCATCAATCAATAAATGCCTCTTGTTAGGCCAATTTATTGTGTCATATTTGTCATAGCCGATTGGCAAAACTAAAAGCATTAGAGCAAATTCTTTTATTCCCTTTTAGAAGATAAGGAAGGGATGTCCAGAGGGTGTGTCCACTGATACAGGAATATGGAAAAATTTGACCCACCACTGTTCCATTTTCACTTCTGATTCTGAAGTTCAGATTTTTGGGGATTGAAGGTAAATTAGAATAGGGCACACAAAGATGATTGGAGACGGTTCCCCATGTACTGCTGATAAGAATTTTGAAAGGTTTTATTGCTTTCTGATGTTCACAGGAGATTGTAAATACTTCTTCACATCCCTACGTCTGTTTAGGAGCCTCCGAGATTTTTGGCTGTCAGAAGGCAGTGGAAGAAACAAGTAACTAAATTCAGAAATGAAAAGGGGGACATTGCTATTGACACCACAGAAATAAAAAAGGACGATAAGAGGATACTATGAAAAATACTATGGCAATAAAGTAGATTGCCTAGAAGAAATGAAAAAATTCTTAGAAACACAAAAAAGACCTATACTGACTCAAGAACACCGCAACAAGCAAATAACTAGTAAAGAAATTGAATCAGTCAGCAAAAACCTTCCTACAAAAAGAAGCCTAGGACCAAATGGTTTCATGGGAGAATTTTAACAAACATTCCAAGAAGAATTAATACCAATCCTGTTCAAGTTTTTCCAATACATTGAAGCGGAGGAAATACTCCTTAATTCATCCTTCAAGGCCAACATCATTCTCAAAAACACCATATAAAGATACCAGAAGAAAAGAAAATCATAGACCAATTTCTTTGAAAAATATAGAAGCAAAACTCAACAAAATACTAGCAAACCAAATTGAACATCATGTTAAAAGAATTATACTCCATGATCAAGTGGGAATTATCCCTGATATGCAAGGGTGATTATAAGAAAATCAATTAAAGCAATATGCCACATAAACAGAAAGAAGAAAAACCATATGATCATCTCCAATGATGCAGTAAAAGCATTTAACAAAATCCAGCACTCCTTCTTGATTAAAACAGTTAGAAAACTAGGAATAGAAGGAAACTTCCTCAAAATGACAAAGGATATATATAAAAAACCCATATTTAACATTATACTTAATAGTGAAAGACTGAAAGCTTTCCCTCTAAGATCAGGAACAAGACAAGGATGCCCACTGTCATTCAACCTTGCACCTTTTACCAGAAGACCTAGCCAGAGCAATTAGGCAAAAGAAAAGGAATAAAAGGCATCCAAATTGGAAAGGTAGAAGTAAAATTTTCCTTAGATGCAGATGGCATGAATCTAAATAAAGAGAATCCTGAAAAATCCACAACAACATTTTTACAGCTAATAAATGAATTCAGCAAAGCGGCAGGGTACGAAATCAACACCCCAAAGTGTGTAATTTATCTACATATACTAGTAATGAAAATCAGAAAAAGAAATCAAGAAAAAAATTCCATTTACAATAGCAACTAAAAAAAATCAAATATCTAGGAATAAATCTAACCAAGGATGTAAAGGAATTATATACAGAAAACTACAAAACATTGTTAGAAATAAAAGAAGACCTAAATAATAAATGGATGAGCATTCCATGTTCATGGATTGGAAGACTAAATATTGTTTAGATATTATTTCTATCCAAAGTGATTTACAGATTCAGTACAATCCCAAACAAAATTTCAGCATTCTTCTTTGAAGAAATGGAAAAGCCAATGTTCAAATTAACATAGAAGTGCAAGGGGTCCGGAATAGACAAAACCATCTTGAAAAAGAAGAACAAAGTTGGAGGACTCACACTTCCCAATCTTAAAACTCATTAATAAAGTACAGTAATCAAAACAGCATGGTACTGTTACAAGAACAGATAATACATCAATAGAATTGAATTGGGAATTCAGAAATCAGCCCTTATGTTTATGGCCAATAATTTTTCACAAGCAGGGAAAGACCACTTAATGGGGAAAGAAAAGTCTTATCAACAAATGTTAGGAAACTGGATTTCGTTATGCAAATGAATGAAGGTGGGCCCCTACCTCATACCATATACAAAAATCAGCTAAAAATGGAACAAAGATATAAATACAAGAGCCATAACTATAAAACTCCTAGAAGAAAATGTAAGAAAGCATCTTCAGAACCTTGTGTTAGGCAATAGTTTCTTAGACTTTACATCCAAGCACAAGCAACAAAAGGAAAATAGGTAAATGGGACTTCATCAAAATTAAAAATGTTTGTCCATTGAAGTACTCTATCATAAAAGTAAAATGACAAATTTCACAATGGGAGAAAATATTTTGAAACCACATATATAAAAAGGATATAATATTCAGAATATCTAAAGAAATCCTTCAACTCAAGAAAAAGACAAGCAACCTAGTTTTTAAAATGGGCAAAAGACTTGAACTGATATTTCTCCAAAGAACATATACAAATGGGCAAAAAGAACATGAAAAAATCATTAGCCATTAGGGAAAACCATAAGGACATAGCATTTCATACCCATTAGAATGGCTACAATTTAAAAAATGGAAAATTACAAGTGTTAGAGTAGATGTGGAGAAATGAGAACACTCATTCATTGCTGGAGGGAATGTAAACTGTTACAGCTGCTATGAAAGACATTTTGGAAGTTCCTCAGAAAATTAAGTTTAGAGTTACCATATAACCTGGCAATTCCACTTCTAAGTGTATACCCAACAGAATTGAAAGCAGGTACTAGAACAGATATTTTCACACTGATGTTCATAGCAGCATTATTAATAATTATTAAAAGATGGATGCAACTCAAGTGTCCATCAACCATTGATCAGATAAACAAAATGTTATATACATACAGTGGAACATTATTCAACCATAAAAAGGCATGAAGTTCTGATACATGTGACAACATGGCTATTCCTTGAAGACATCATGTTGAGTGAAATAAGCTAGATATAAAAGGATAAATATTTCATGATCCCCACAGATATGAAACATAGAATAAGCAATCTCACAGAGTCAGAATCTAGAATATAGGTTACCAGGGGAATGGACCTTCAAAACTGTAATTCAACTGGGAAAGACATTAGTCTGTGTATTCATCAGATTATAATGGAATTCAATTGGAAAAGACACAACTTATCAAATTATAATGGGTACATTGATAACAAACCCCAAATCTCTGTCTCTTACAACAGACACTTATTCTTCACTCACATTATATGTTCTTCATGGGTCAGCTGTGGTTCTTCTGGGTTCTTAAAGTGTGTTTTCTTTGTTCTGGGATAAAAACTGAAAGAGCAGCTTCTACTTGGTCATACTATTCTCACTGCAGAGAGAAAAGAGTGAGAGATCTGGCAGAAAGACTTTGCCCTTCTCTGGCTGATTGGAACTTCTGCTCAGATTTCCCTGGCTAGAACAAGTCAGATGGGACTCTAATGTCAATGAGGTAGGGAAGTATACCCCTCTGACTGGAAAGCTCTATTTGTCACATGGCCATGAGCAGGGCATAAAATACTCTTTGGATGTGAATATTTGAAAATAACAATAAAACCTATAGCCTCAGGAAGAAAGCAGTTATTCCACATCTTCTAATTAATCCTAATCTACAAACAGAAGCAGTAGGACATTGTTTCCACTGTACCTTCAAATGATATCACAATCATTTATTAAATATTTATTGCATACTTACTAGGTGTTAAACAGAAAGTGTGCATGGGGAAACTGCATGGGTTCCTACTTTGTATGGAGAGGGAGGAAAACTAATCTAATTGTAAGAAACTATATAGTGAATTGGAAGTAGCTGTGTTATGTATGGGAAGAGAAAGGGTAGGTGATGTATTTTGCTAAGGACAACAAGGAAGGTTTCCTAAAATGAAGGTCTTGACAAATTCTAACTAGGCCTACACAAATTAATAGGGGTTTACCAGGAAAAGAACAGAAGAAATTCCTCAGCATTGGGAACAATATGTATGTAGACATAGGTATTCCTGGGTATTTAGGAAGGAAAACTTAAGATACTTCATATAAGTAAGCAAAGAGCATCATCTGGGAAGTTTAGGACTAGAAATTAAAGGTCATATATATCTTTGCTTGCCTAAAGCCCCTCCACTCCTAATGATATAGGGTGGTCTCTCCCATGTATGTTGTGGTTGGTAGGGTGACAGAGCCAAGAGAACCACCTAGCTCCCAATATTCTGCGGGAGAGCCTGAGTTTGCTTACACTGCATTATTCATCAACTTTCAAAAGCATCCGGCGAGTTAGCTATGAGTCCCCTTGAAACCTAGGCTCAGAACTCACAACAACCTACCACATTGTATTAGTCAAAGCAAGTTATCAAGTGTGGTGGTTTGAAGCTATATGTATACCCAGAAAAGTGTGTTTGTAAGCCTAAGCCTTTCCTGGATTAGATGTGAGTTCACTGTAAGTAGGACCTTTGGATGAAGTGACTTCCATTAAGAATGTATGGCTCACCTCAATAAGGATGGGTCTTAATCCTATTACTGGAGTTCTGTATGCGCAGGATAAAATTCAGAGACAGAGAGAGAAAGTTACAGAGGAAACAGCCAGAAGCTAAAATCAACAGGACCTGGAAGAGACAGGAGAAACCAGGAGATGCCACCATGTGCCTTGCCAGGTAACAAGCTAAGGCCAGGGATTGCCAGCAGCCACACCCAGAACATCACCTTCTCTAGAAAGAAAGCGTTGCCTTGATGATGCCTTGATTTGGACTTTCTCTTAGCCTTAAAATCATAAGCAAACAAATTCCCTCTGTGTAAGCTGAACCATTGCATGATATTTACTTGGGGAACTTAGGAAACCAATCAGCCCAAATTTAAAGAGTGGGGGATGCTGTAAAGTGATATGGTCTTTTTCCCAAATTACTACAGCCAAGTGAGTTAGCCGCACTTAACTCCTATCCCTGGATTAAAAATCAATTAAAATTCCAACCCTCTTTCAGTGTTCAAGGAAACTCAATTTCCTCTGTTTCTATCCTCATCCGTTGTTCCATTACATTCTTGTCAGACAGAGGTCATGTCCCTGTTTTAAGAATGGAAATTCTGAGGCAAAGTAAAGCACTATTTTATTCAAGCAGCCATTCCCAGCAAGTTGACATTTGAGTTTTCAAGTTCTAAGTGGACAATTCTATAAATAGGCAAAGGATATTCTGCCTTGGCCCCTCCTCTTCAGTCTCAGCTTTTCAAAAACACAATTATCCTTCCTTTGATTGTTGTCAACAAGCTTTGGACATTAACCTGCAGACTCAAGGATATAATTATCCTTCATTCTTTGGTTGTCAATTTGAGTTTGCAAGTTAATGTCCAACATCTTAAAAGATTATTGCATGAAATTTTCCCTTGAGATGTATATATATAGGGTTAAGAGTTTCTGTACATACTGTGTACTTGACTATAAAGAATCTTGTTAGTAAAGGAAAGTTGAAGTTATATGTTTGTGTGTGTGTGTGTGTGTGTGTGTGTGTGTGTGTACAGGATGGGGAGTGCAGAGATGTGCTAGCCTCAAAAGCCAGAAAAAAATGTTTGTGTCAAGTGAGGAGTAATAAAAAAATCAAGAGAAAACTAATGAGAAGAAAAAGCAGAGGGATTTACAAAAGATACATACATCTGCGGTACTTCCTGTAGGCAGCTGCCCAGGTATGTGAGAGGATGCTGGAGAAGAAATTGAAAATTCCCAAAGGCCTCCATATAAATCCCTCACATTCTGAGGTCGTCTGTTCGTCTTTCCAACTCAAGAATAGCCTCCATTGGCTACTGGCTGTTTGCTTCTGTTTCTATGAGTGTTTATCCTGTTGCTGAGAACTCTGTCAGATGAAGAGCAAGTCACATTTACCTGTAATGGCCTTACACTAGCTCGTGATGCCTAATCTCTTTTATTGATCCTGCTTGCTGGTTTCTGGAGACCATTGATTTTCCTAGCTGTCAGTTTGTGGCCTTGCCTCTTTAATGTTTATTTAGACCAGCCTCCATAAATTGCTTCTGGTATGGAGGGCTAGGAAGGCAGCAGGAGGTCAGGGGTGCATGTATACCTGTCCATAAATATAAATCACAGCTTTTGTTCTTTGCTGTTGTTTGTGAACACTGTTCGCAAGGAGAATAAAAAAGTGGAAGTATTCCACTAAAACATGGGGAAGCCATTACGAATTCCCCTGTGTCTTTTTTTTTTTATCTTATTGCAGTCTAGGTTTTCAATTTTCTGAATCCTAATGGCACCTTTTGTTGTCTACTCAAACATACAGTGTTTCTTTTTCTTAAAGTAGAGGAAGAAAGGTGTGAAGGCATTGCTTGTTTGCCAGCACAGAGCCATACTTTTGAATGCATGTGGGTTGTCGCTCCCTTTCTACCACCCAAATTACTTTTTATCAATGTACGCTTATATATTCATCAATTTCAGTCTTTCAAGAAAAAAGAAAAGAGAATGACTTTCTAAAGGGCTCTTGCTGACAGCACCTTCTTGAACCAGCACAACTCTTTATAATGAAGTCTGTAGGATAATCTTTTCAGATAAACACCATGACTTCAGTATGAAAGGACTTTTTAAGATAGAGCATGGCTCCTGGTCAGTATTGCTCTCTTGCTGGGTTAAAGGGGTGAAGTGCAGAGTTCCACTGTTCCTGCAGTGCCATCGACAAGGCTGGTTAAGCACACGGCAAAATGGGAAATTGTCTGCAAGCAGGTGGCTGCTCTGTTATAAATAATTCAAGGACACGTCCTGCAGAATCCAAGGGAAAAGCCCCACAGCTCATTATAACAGTGAGTTGGTAGAATGCTAGATCCTTAAATCACTAGAAAATGTTTTGCAACAGCTAAAGAATTTTTTTTTCCTCTGCAATAGTAGACATCATCATCTCTATGAGGTGACAAGTGGTTCCCCTGAGGCCAAGAGGACAGCAATCAATGAAAGGGCAGCCTGGGTCACTACTCTGTCAGTTGATACAAAAGCAGTGTACACAGACACAATGCTCAGAATAAATCATCAGGAAAAAGAGAAGCCTCCTCAAGACAGGAGAAGAAGTACCTGATGGAACTGCTTGCTTGACTCAGCTGTCTTTAATTTAATTATGCCTTTCCAGATTGGTTAGTAGTCTGGGTCTTATCTTACCTATTTCTAGCCTTATTTCCACCTATTTTCTTAATAGGCCTCTGTGGGTTTCTCACTTTACCACCTGTAGAGCTCGTGGGGGCCCCAGCTATTTTATGTGCCCTACTCATTCTCTACCTTTTAAATCTTTATGCTCCTTCATGAAATAATGACTTTTCCCTATGACTATCAATGGTTTTCTTTTCCTCAAAAATTTTATCACATGTTTAAGTCATACCATAGTGGTTATTACTTATATTCAGTGCCTGCATTAGTTAGGAGAGACTTGTTTATCTTGCAGTAACAAATAAATCCCCAACTCATAGGGCTTATCAAAACAGTCCTGTTTCTTGCTTACAGAAAGCCCAATGTGAACGTGGAATCCCCCTTAGATGCTTCCCAGCTAGCAGCTGGCAGTGACTCAGGGATCCAGGCTCATTCAATCTTGACATTGAATATGAAACATAGACTCCAAAGTGGTTAAGAAGGAGAAGAGGGCATGATCAATCACATGATGAGTCGTTATACAGCCAGATATGGAAATGAAGTACCTTTCTACTTTAGAAAAGACTACTTTTAAAATACATGTATATTTTCTCATCTGAAATAATTGTGTCCCCACTCCATAAAGACTAAATTCCAGATTTATCAATGACCCATGCATGAAAGCCTCAGAACTATAAAATATTAGAATATTGTTTACATTTGGGATTAGGGAAGACTTTTGAAGGAACACACAAAAGCCAAAAGTGATCAGTGAAAGGACTGGTAGATTTGAGTATGCATAAATTTTAGAAATCTATTAGGCAAAATTACCACAATTAAGGATAAAAACAAGTGACAAACTAGATGAAAATATGGGCAATGTATAAAACAGAGAAAGAATTAATACTGTTCAAATAAAAAGAGTTCTTACACATCAACAACAAAAAAATGCACAAAAAAATCATAGTTTGACTAGTCAAAGGCTAATCAAAGATTATTTCTATTGCTTAGAGTCTGATAAGATATAAACTTTGTAAACTTAGATTAACAAATTATAAATATTTTGAGAAAAGAAGGCCTTGGACATACTGTCAGTAGGTCTGTAAATCAGAACTAACTCCTTGAAGGTAATTTATTAGTAACAACCTAAATTAAAAATATACATTACCCTCAAGCAAGCAGTCCCACCTATAGTCATCTATTCCACAGTAAATCATGCACAAATGATGCGTGATGACACAGAATGACCACAACAGTGGATGTCATAGCAAGAAAAAAAATAAGAAAACCTAAGTTAGATTTTAATGCAGGATACATTAAATAAATTGGAGTGCATCCATACTATGGAACACAATAAAACATAAAACAATCTATGTAGACCCACTTGCACAGAAATAATAGAATGTCTATGAATATTATTGGGTATAAAAATAAAACACTTAGAAAAATAGGTATGTATGATCTTTTATTTCTGTAAAGATTTTTTAAAAATCGGTAAATGAAGGGGAGTATGATAGTTTATATATGTATAGAAAAAAAATTGGAAAACAAATGCTAAGTTGTTTTGGGGTTTCCTATCTGGCAGTAGGGTTGGGATAGTTCTGCTGCTGCCACTGCTGCTGCTATGTCAGCCATTCAACCTGCTGGTAATACATGTGGAACATTTAAGTGTCCTGGGCACTGCTCAAAGTATGCAGTACTTTACATATGTTAATGCATCTGATTCCCTTAGCACGCCTATGAGATAAGTACTAACAATCTTCTTATTTTACAGTTGAAGAACTTGAAGCCCTGAGAGCATGAGTACCCTGATACAGGGAAGGCAACAATTTCAGTTTTAACTTGACAAATTTCTGCTCTTGATCTCCTCCACACATCTTCACAGTGTAGCACAGATCATATCACACACCTGCTCAAAACCCTCTGTGGCTTTCCATCTCTTCAGAATAAAATCCAACACTCTTACTATGGCCTCTGCATCTTCTGCTCTGCTAGTTCATGGACCACCTCTTCTATCAAGCCACTGCATTTGTCTCCTTATTCTTCTCTGCTATACACCAGTAGATCATTTTATTTAGCGTTCTGCTCAAATATCTGCCTTCCCCACACCACCCATCCCTCTGAAACTCTAGGAAAACATTTATTTATGCATTTGTTAATTGTCTGTTTTCCCCTGCTAGAATATAAGTTCTGTAACAGTATAGCCTTTGTCTGTTTTAGTCCTATATCCTAAATGCTAGAAGAGTATGTGGCACATAGCAGGTGCTTGTTAAATATTTGTTGACAAAAGGAATAAATGAATGATTAAAAATTACTAATAATGCTAATGTGAGTTACTGAAAGAATGTTACAATTAAGAAGGTTAGGTATGAGAGTATGCCTGCATGCATGTTTGTTGGGTCTATGTGTGTAAACTGAGAGCATAGTTTAAAGTTGTTTTCACATGGGGATTTTCAGCAGTGGATAAACAAATTACAGATTTACGTTTTAGTGATCAGTTAGAAATAGTTTAATCCATTTTTAGCATTTTATTTTTATCCCTGTCAACCAAACAAAAACTGAAAAAAAAGAAGTAATCTATATTAAGATTAGTTCCACTTATAAATAGGTCTACCATAGCTTGAAATAACCTTTTATTCCTCATGTACTTTCCCCTCATCATGCACATGCATGTCTCAAGTGCACAGGTTCAGAAAGGTAAAAAATAAGTTACTGAATGAATGCATCAGATACCTTCCAAGAAAAATGATTTTCTAATCTCATCCAATAATCTGTAAAACCAATTTCAATAACTATATTCTTTCTAACTGTACAACTCAATGACTCTAACTCATCAAAGAAAACCTTTTTTATCACCCTAGTCACTGAAATGCTAAATGTTAACTGTATCAGTCATGGTTTGATCAGGAAAACAGAAGCCGTTCTATGTACTTCTGTTATAAAGGGATGCTTTCATAGAAGGGCTGAGAGGTTTAGACAACCATTGGAAAAGCTTAGGGAGTAAATGTGGGGGAAGCCACTACTCATCCCCTCAGCCAGAAATTCTGTGTCATGTGGTTCTCGAGGGTACCGCAGGAAGTTCCTGCAATTCTCAAGAATCACTGGGAAAGTCCCACCTACTATTTCTTTCTGTGGCAGCAAAAGGGTAGCTGTCAGGAGCTTACCAAGAAACACCCATGAATCACAGGTTCCCACACGTCTGCCTGGAACTGACTCCAGAGAATAATGGCCTTTCTTTCCTTCCTTTCTGCCTTCCAAATCTTGTGCAAGTGCCTCTAATTAGTAAGCACTATCATTCACGAATGGGATTCTGAAAATTATTTCTCCTGCTTCTCTGTCATGTAGAAGAAACCTTCAGGAGTTTGGTTGTGATGCTGAACTGACAGTGGCAATAACAGGCTTTCTTTATAAAGAGATGAGAACAACTATTTACCTCCTCTGTTTAAGATCTTGCCAGCTACTTGAAGATTTATATATGCTCTCATCAATTTCCTTTATGTATATATGTATGTATTTGTGCAGACTTGACATCAGAAGTTGTAAACTTGCAAGCTACCATGTTTCTTTTGGCCCACACAGTTATCTTGTTTTTGTTATTTGAGCTAATATTTACCAAGTGGAGAATTTCCATATAAACCTGGATTTTCCTTAAAAAAAAACTGGGCTATCAGCCAATATTAAGCCATTTCTTGCATGATGATGGGACCCGAATGTCTTTTTCCCTTTGAGACTCCACCAGTTCACAAGTTTCCACAATTCCCGTCAGTGTTTTGTACATCTGGTTTACTTTTCTTATTGATATCATCTCCTGATCCTTAAAGACATTAGAGTTTGTGACTCCTGCTCCAGAATTTGAAGGACAATAGAATCAAAACTTCAAGTACCTTCAATGTCTTAAATACCTTGTCAGGAAATATTTTTTACAAGCTATTAGCTATATCTGAAGTATTTTTTTTTTCAAAATCACGTTTCCAGTACATATTTTCACAGTGAACAATCTTTTCAGCCTTTACAAACATCTTTATTTTTCACATGATAGTTATTTTTACTTCAAAAAATTTAAAAATAATGTTTTGACAAAAGTTACTATGCATTCCATGACAAGAATAAAGCATGAAAGTCCTTAGATACCTATGTTCTTAGCAGTTAGGTGCAATCACTTTTCAGGTAACTCCTACCCATAAGACTTGTGATCCATGTGATTTAAATTCATGGTCAGCAAAATACAAATTGCTGTAGTTCATGGACCCTTTGAGCTACTGAAAAATAGTCAAAATTATGACAATTAAATTTGTAAAAGCCAAAAGTTTGCTGTAAAAACACATGTATTTTAAATGTACTTTCATATGTTTCTTCATGTATATAAGCACATCATTATGTATATATGTATATTCACACTCAAATGCTCACACACATGTGTGTATATGAGTCAATTCCCCATATGTTTCTCAACCTCCTCCACACATGCCAAAAATTAGTTCTAGGTGATAATAAATGGACTTTTTTGAACTTGAAAATAACAATTAGAAAAACATGCAATCACAAGTATCTCAGTATGAAAATCATTCAAAAATGAGTTTCAGAGAGGTGTGCTATACTAAAAAGAAAAAAAACACAGAAAGAAAATAAATAGAATACAAACTAATGGTCTCAGCAGGTAAGGTAAAATTTGGACTTCAAGTGCTAAGGTTTTTGTCCTGAGATTCAGATCCAGGTGGAAATTAGGTGAGACAACACCTTGTCACCTGAAGTGATTATAGACTATGCAGGTAATTTAGAAGCCAAAAGTTAGAGAGCTGGAAATGCACATATTCAAAAATACTTAAACTTTAAAAAGTCTTATAAATAATGTGCAGCTGTCCAGCAATGTGTATAATGTCTGCCAACTCTATAAAGTCTCCACAAATTCTGTTTTGGTTTGGCATTCGGTGTAGAAAAATAATATATCTGTTCCTTGTTTTCCACTTGAAGGGGACTATGCTTGAGTGTTCTCTATACAAGTACTCGCTTTTCCCCATGACTGACATTCAAATACCAGAAATGACAAGTTATTGGCTATTGTGGAGAATAAAAATTCATTTAGGCCTATAAATATCCAAGAATTGTTTAGTTAGGAGGAAACAGATGACCTAACAGAAGACTAAATCTTGGCAAGTTGACTTTCATTGGCTGAACCCTGCCAATTTCATTCTAGCCAGCTGGTTTCCTCTAATCCTCTCCTGTTCCTTCTGTTTGAGTGATTTTGTAGTTTTTTTTATGCCACATACATCCATCACCACCAACTCCAAACAAAGAGCATGCTGGGTGAGAACAAAGCACAGATGAGATGTCTGGGACGTTCACTATATTGGAGATGAGACCAAGAAAACGCAACAAGAAATTCACACATTCATAACTACAAGCTAATGACAATACAGAAAATTAAATTTAAGAAGAAACCCAAGATCCTTTATTCTTGCAGTTTAGTTAACTGGACAGCTGGAGGCTCTCCAAATGACCTTTAATTCAATCTAAATTATGTCTTTTTTTTTTCTCCCTCAGAGAGGAGGGGCGAGGAGTCTTGCCGAGTGGCAGAAAGCTTGCCCTGTTTGCATAATGCAGTGAGATAGTTTGAGTCAATTAAGTTTGTGACTTATTTCTTTTTAAAGATTCCAATTATTTTCCCTCTCAAAATAGCCTTTTCTTGTATTTCCTTTAAATTCATTTAATAACACAATCAATTGAGGGTTTAATTACAATTGGATTTTTTCTCTCCAAAGGGCTGGAGGGACTTAAATAAAATTGGAAGGGTGAGGCCAACAGAGAGTGGAAAAAGGGAGAGGGGAAAACCAAGCAAGGGTCTGGAATGCAGTTGAGTACGCTGAAGACTGTGTAAATCTGGGCTGTCAGTCTTGATTCCTAAGAAGGGGGGGACAAAGAAGAGCATAGAAGAAAACAGAAACAATTGTTTGATGGATGTTACACATTTAGGTTCTGAATTAATTACATGGGAAGTTGATTTATCATGAAATGTCTGAGGTGAGACACATGTGTGGCCCCATCAGAAGCAGAATTGTTTTGGGGATGCTCTGGCTTTGCAATCCAGAAATGACAAAAATCACATGATGTCAATGTTAGTACTTCTGAGAACTTCCAACGCAATTAATGAATGAAATTAAACACATAAAGAAGTGGCGAAAGGGAGAAATTGAAAAACAATAAGCAGTGCTCCGGTAGCTTAGAGAATCGAAATACTATGTAAATGTTACTGAGACTGGTTTGGTTTAACCAGGAGACCTAACATTCTCACCTTTGCTTTATCATACACATTAGTTTCTTCTATATCTGCCGTCATGTTCATTCCATGATCCACAGGTGAAGATTCTAAAAATATTTCATGATTTTTCTTGGGCTTTGTGAGAGATTGTGACCTTGACTTTGGTATTTATCATTTTTCACTCTTGGAAAATTGAAATATTCATCAAGGACTAAACAATCAGATTAAGCCAAATTTTTGGTACAAAGCCATAACAAGTTAATATATGATCTTAATAAATGGATAAGTAATTTTGAGATGTAATTAACATTGAGTAATGTTAAAATATCTAATTCTGTGGTTAATGCTTTTCACTTTAAAAATAAAACTAAAATAGAATATAGGAAAATAAAACAGAATACATAAACATAGATGTATATATCTACATATATATATATACACACTCATACAAATGGACACATTCCATGTGACTTAAGTTTAGATAGAGAGTTTAACATGAAAGGCTGTGGATTTACCTTTGTGTCTCTCTCCTTCTGTATTATTCTCAGGCTGAATATTGCGTTAGTTTGAGACTTATGAACATTTGAATCAGGGCCACAGTCATTCAATGGCTTCATTTGCTATTATCTGCATGGATGATATAGGGTGTAGTGTCTTACTAGCACTAAGAATTAAATTATTCTGAATGCACATAGACTGATACTTAAAAATTTCAATGAAACTGACTGTAAGCTGATGGTCACTTTGTTTTCAACATAATGAAAACACCTGGGGAAATAATGTAATATCTACCCATGATGACTTCATTATGGTTGTTTTTATGACCATATATAAGATAAATAATAGTGATTGGAGACACAAAATAATATACTATTAGTGGTAGTATTACATGCTTATTGTTGCAATAAGCATGTTTCATAGGTCAGGAAAGAATAATTGTCAAGCTAATAATAGTCCATTCAAGCTGATTTGATTTGAGGATCACCTAGTAAAATAAATTTCGAAAGCTTTACTATATATAGACAAAACTCAATTGTAATGAGCAAGGAATAGAACCCTAGCATCAGTTAATTACTCATAAATACTAAAAACTAGTTTTTAAACATAACCATTATTAAAAATTAAATCGTATAAACTTACAATTAAATAAATATTAAGATAAAAATTATAAAAAACTCAAAATTCATCACTTCCAATTTAATTCACTAAACTTTACTATTATGTTCTTGATTTATTTATGACAATTGTATCTTTATGGTAGAAATGTTATATAATATTGTGCTTCTGAGCATGTCTTCCCAACTCTGGTTTTAGTAAAACCATGTTGGTAGGCTGAAATTTGTCATGAGAGCAATAAATAATAGTGAAATGTAAAAACTACAAATTAGGGATTTAAAAAAAAATATTTCATTTCATTTTTTAATTTTTGAGATCTGAGGCTAACCATTTATCATACCATGTCTTTTGAGAGTCCTCGCACCCCTCTTTTTTTTTTTTTTTAACGTCCTTGTCTATTTGGGGCTTTTAATTCTTTAAAGCTAAGTTATTCTCTTTGTATGCTATTTGTTCTCATGTTCCGACTCTCTGTCTCTAGTGTCTGAATGCAGTGTTACAGGGGAAATAATAAAGTGATGACAGAATAGCATATCTACTCTGGATGAGGCAGCCAGAAGTTTTGCTTGTTCAAGTAGTCATTTTCCAACTCCCTTCTGTTTGCAGTGCCCAGAGCTTGTTGAGAGTGAAAGTATGTTTTCACTGTTGGAAAACTGGTTGACAAAATCACTTCAGGCCCCCGCTGTTTACAATACACATGCTGACAAATATGCTGGTTAAGAAGAGAATTATTTCCAACTTACTCCCTTTGGCAGGTAAAAACAAAGACAAAAGTTGGCACGTATGTTCACATGTGGTTCTGTCTTCGTGTTTTATTTATTTGCTTTTGGAGGTAACACACAGCTAGAAATGGATTCATCTGAATTTCCTTTAGATCTTAATATAAAGCATCTGAATAAATTATTTTATAAAAGTCATAAAAGACATAAAACAGCTTTCTGCACCATGGGTACAGCCCCCACCTCCAGTCAAACTTGCAAAATACCTGCATTGTTCTTTGGTGCCAACAAAAGAAACTGTGGATGGATATAATCAGAAAAAGTTTTCAAAAAAACTGGGTTGCTCTCAAAATCAGTAGGAGGTTTAGAGGATTGTCCACAGGGCAACAAAGCCAGGGGGAAAAATACCCCCAAAACACTCCATGGGCACATCCAAGTTCTATTTGTCATTGCCTTCTTTGTTAACACTGTGAGCAAGGAACACTGTATGCCATGACCAGTATTACTACCACTGTCTGTACTACAATCACCATGACTAGAAAAATGCTTTTTTCACTGCAAGATCCTGATTGCTGATCTGAAATAGTTGCATTTAATTAATGGAGCCTAACAAATGCCCAGTCATGGCTATGATGGAGGTTAGAAAATATATGTGGCCTTTCTAGCACTGTAGTGGGAGATGCACAATATGGGAACTTCCCCAAGCATGGGTAGCCGGAGATAATGAGTGGCTAAGAAGTATGACAACTATCCACTGTATTCTTGAATTCTTATCTTGCATGAAGCAGCTCAGATCACTTCAATCTTGTGCTTGTATATATCTGTGCTGTTTTGTTCCATGGTGATGGGCATATGGTGGGAATCAATTCCAAGAGCCCTGGAGACACTGCACCTGTATGTCCTGCACCTAAGTGATGTTTTTACTCTTGAGAAGAAAGAGCAATGTTCTAGCATGCACAGAACATATGCTAATCAGCCGCACTCTTCAGGCACAAATGAGGATAATGTGTTCATTGTTTAGACACTGGAATTGTTCATTATAAGATGACACAGTGTTTGCCAATTTTGTCTTCATTATAAATGTAAATATTAACTGGTGATATGCAAAAGAATACAAAAAGTCAACAGCAATTAATTGGCTTCTGCAGTAATTAGCAACTGTAAGGCAAACACTTAGGAGCCGTTGTAATTGTCTGCATTAGGAATACACCTCCTGTACAGATCTAATTAGCAATTTAAATAGTTCAGAAATTATATGCCTCTTGCCTTTACACTCCCTGAAGTACTGTTCATTAATGGGGGAAAAAATTGCTAGTAAATGTCATTTGCATTGTCTTGCGTTAAGGGCTTTATATCAAAGCCTCCATTACTGCCTCATACTGAATAATTTTGAGCTGTGTCTTGTGGACCAATACAGCTGTAATTAGGCAATGATGCCTTTGTAAGCATGAGGCACAAAATCTAACGGGAGCTTATTCTGCCCTGAAGTATCTCCTTCAAGATTTATGCTGTAAATAACAAGGAGAACTACAATAGAGTTAGAGTTAAAAAATTCTTTTCAAAGACTGAAACTGAGAAATATTGACTCTTCAAAAGCCATTGGACTGGTAATAAAAAGCAACATCAAAAAGGTTTTCATTAAGTTGTAGTTGGTTATGTGATTTTGGCAATGAAGGTGATCCAGTTACTAATGGGTAAGACTAGTGTTTATGGAGACCAAACTGGTCAAAATTATGGTTTAAGAATTATACTGATAGAAAATGGCTTAAGGATATAATGATGATATTAGTGCTATATAATGATAATTACATAGATGCATCAGGTCTATAATGAAAGTCTAAAATATTACCTAGGTATGCTTTATTCCAAAGATGCCTCAGACAAAACTGAGATCTCTGGTTACTAAAATTTCGATTTGTCTCATTCACAGATTTCCAAGTATATGTGTGTCTTCTGTTGTGGATCACATCCTCTAGTTTGTAAAAACAGTAAGAAATAAAATGCTGATTGACACCTGGGAGCAACAGAAATTTTAAATTCAGGTAATAGCTCTTCAAAAATTTTAATCAATTACTTGGATAAAAAGAAATGAGAGATACCAAATTATGGATAATAAATCTGGGAGGTATGATCAAATACAAAGGAACAGTGCATAAATAATCAAAGTGATATCACCAGGCTAAGAAAAACAAAACACCAAAAATAAAACATAATGGGGTAAAATGAACAAACCTGAATTTTGTTTCCAAAATACAACTGTGAATAAGACCTGAAAAAGTCTAGTAAAAGTGATAGTGTGACATGCCTGACAACATAAGTCTATAAAGTTTTGAGATGGATTAACAGAAATATAGGAGGGGAAGCAGACTTGGCTCAGTGGATAGGACGTCCGTCTACCACATGGGAGGTCCATGGTTCAAACCCTGGGCCTCTTTGACCTGTGTGGAGCTGGCCCATGCCCAGTGCTGATAGTACATGTGTAAAGATAAGACTTCCCAACATACTATGCCAAATGGAATGGCTAGGTAACTATTCTGTATTGCCTTACAAAATAGACCTAGGCTTAATACAGAAATGTTGTTGAATAATTTTAGTTTAAGACATAAAGAAAAGTTTAAACAATTGGAGTTATTAGACAATAGGAATGAGTTGCCTTTTAGAATTCATTCCTTTGCTGCAGCTAATCTTTAGTAAAATTCTATACTGTTATATGCACATATATTTCAAAATGGTCTCCTTTTATGTTAAAGTAAATGTAGGAAGAAATGCTCATTGCCACCTATTGGTAAAAATCAGAGAACTGAAAAGGATTGGAGATCATTGCTTACTCTGAAGTCAGAATTTATGAGCAATTTTATGCTTATTTTAAGATTTTGAATTAAAAATTTGTGAATGGGACTTATAATTACATTATACAAATGTCATTTCGATAGAAAGTTTCCTACTTTAAAATGAACAGAAATGTAAATATAAAGGATAACTGGCATCTTTAATAGGATATGATCAATTGTAATAAAAAACAAAAATGTTAGTATATGCATTTAACTTTATGAAATAAAACAAGACTAGTGATTATAGAATGTTTGTGAACTTAATGAAATTTTCATTATTTGCATATTTATAATATAAAAGCATAATATTTTTAAACTAAAACATTTAGGAACCATCAAAAGATTTGATAAGAGGAATGATGATAGAGCTGAAATTTAATTTCATATATATACATTCCATTTATGATGTTTAAAACAGGTTAGTTTTGTGTTTACAATTAAATATAAAATGTAAGTTTTTCTTATTGTGATTATTAGTTTTCAAAAGAGACAATCTTTAGGAATTTAATTGTGGGGTATATTAAATTGTGGTATTAATAGTTTATTCTATATTCTGTATATTGTCTCTATATAAAATCCTTCATAAATACATTCTTTCATTTTTTCTGTTATCAAGTATTTAGCGAGCACTGCTATGTGCAATGATCTATTACAGATGTGGAAGCTGTTGCAGTCAATGGGAAAGGTATAGGCCCTATCCTCTAAAGACTTACAGTCTAATTGGGAGAATGATAGGCGTGAATACATGTTCTGAAAAATAAACGAAGTTACAGAATAACTTCAGGTAAATGTAGATGTTATAATGCAAATAAAGCAGGGTGTTTTAGATCCAGAGTGACAGAGCTGATAAACTTTGGATTGGGTGGTCTGGGAAAGCCTTTATATAGAAGATAGTGCTTGAACTGAGTTGTAAATTACATCTTTGCAAAAAAATCTGGGCAAAGTGGAGTCCAAGTGGAATAATATTTAAGGTATAAGCTCAAAGGTGTGACAGGAATACAGGGAGAGGGAAAGTGGTAGAAGAGTGGGGAATACGTGTAAGATCTTGTAGACCAGTTATGTGCTTCTATTTTGTTCTACGGGAAGTAAGAAGCCATTGGTGTGTTTTAAGCTAAGGCAGGAGTGGGCCAAATTTGGCAACAACCTGTTTTTGTATTCTAGAAATGGATATGGAAAAGAAGACAGATCAATAGAAAAAGGGATGAAAGATTTAATTAGATACATCCTAATAGAGGACACCCACTTAGGCAATAAATATACAACAGATGCTTAACATCATTAGTCATTTGGGAAATGCTAATGAAAGTCAAAATTTAATAGCATTACACCTCCATCAGAATAGATAAAATGAGAAAGATGGAAAATGCAAAATGTGAATAAAGATTGGAGCAGCCAGAACTCTCATACATTGCTGAAGGCATTGTACAATTTTATAAGAACATTGGAAAACTGCTTGGCATTATCTGTAAGCTGAGCTATACTTATCCTGATTCCACCCCTAGCTATTATCCAGTACTAATGCATGCATTTGTTGCCAATTAATGCTAGAATGGATATATCAATTGGTATGTATTCACAGTCTGAAACACAGAAAATAATGAGAATTAATGAATTATAATTACAAGTAAAATATGAAAAAAATCCCACAAACAAAATGTTGAACAAAATAATCTATTCTCCCTCTCTTCAAAAACACATGCTGCATGATTCTATTTGTATAAAATGCAAATTTAAAAAGGCAGATTATACTGCTAGAAAATGATAACAATTATTCTTGTGAGTTTTCGGGTGGGTAATGACTGGAAGAGAACACAATGGGAGGTTTTGGGATGCTGGTCATTAATGCTGGTTTCGTGATTGGGCTGTGGTTACACACCTGTGTTTGGTTTGTGAAATATCATCGTCTTGTACTTATGAGATCTTTTGTTGCTTCAGTGGTTATTGTACTAACTCTTACCTATTTTCCCCAATGCAACAGAGTTAGACCTATTTACATCTTCCCTACATAAGATTCTTCTGCCCCTTTTATTCTATATTTATTATTATTCTATAATTAGCACTAAACTTGTTAAATATATGTCCCAGAGACTTAAATTTTCGGTCTGTTCATATGTTGGTTGAGTTTTGAATCTCAGTAGAGTTGCAGCCAACATCTACTTTCTAGTTAATCAGACTTGGGCAAGACAACTAACAAAATGATGATGATGGATAATGCCCACCCTCCAAAACAGAGAATATCTACAGCTTCAAGCAAGACAGTTCCACCAATCTGCCCCATGGGTTATAAACCCCTCTTAATCTGAAGCAGGGTGGGCATCACCATCCCCAAATCCTCAAGATTGAGGAATGAACAATGGTGTGAATGCATCCATGGACCAAAGGAGACATTACTATTATAGTAATGGAAGAACTTGTAACATTGATATAAAGATAGTTGTCGCCAGAGGTCCTGTGGGGAGAGAAGGGAAGAATAGGTGGAACATGGGGCATTTTTGGGACATTGTTCTGCATGGTATTACAATGATGGATATAGGCCAATATACATTTTTGTCAAAACCTATAAAATTGTATAGTGCAAAGTGTAAAACATAATGTAACCTATAGACCATGGTAAGTATCAGTGCTTCAATATTTGTTCATCAATTGTAACAAATGTACCATACTAATAAAAGATGTTATTAATAGGGGAAATTTTGAGAGGGGTGGGGATGGGGTATAGGGGAATCTCCTATTTTTTATGTAACTTTTATGTATCTAAAACTTCTTTAAAAATAAAGTTAAAACAAAAGTTTATGTAAATCACAGATTCTAGTGCTGATAAATACTGTAGATTAATTCCTGGAATAGAAGTCACTTACCCCTCTTTTTTTTTCCTATAATTTTGCCCAGTAGGTAATCAAGATTATTTAAATAACTAAATAAATTAATAAGTATTTTTTATTTAGTCATTTATTGGTTTTTACCTGCATTGTGTGTAGGGAACCCAATGTTGTTTATTGAAAAAATAATTTCATAGCAAAACTCGCTATTTTGTAATATCATTCCTTTGAGTTAAAGCTGGAAGATATCAAATTTCATTCAATTTCTGAAGTATTTCCCAGTCATCTACCAGGAGCATAAAGCCATGCTAAATATAATCAGGCATATTAAATGAGAATACATCCTGATACCCTGTCATAAATATTTGTCACTTTTATGTCAGTAAGACAAAGAAGAAAACAGGTAATAATGAGAGCGCAAACTAGAACTAAACTGGGAGCTAGAGTCAGCTCCAAGCAACAGTCCAGAAATGGAAAGATTACAAATTAAGAAAATTAAATTTGGCTGTACATTGGAGATACCTGGCAAGTTTTAGAAATTTCAGTGATGGAAGAAGTGAACTTCCAGTAATGGCTAATGATCTATTATCAGGCCAATCATCCCACAGATAAGAACTGTGAATTCTACATAAAATATAATAGATAATTACATTAGAGCAACAGATAGTGACTAAACAAGCAGATTCTGGAAGGAAATAGACAATTGAAAGATGTGACTATCACCAATAAAGATTTTGTTTACCCTGTCATATAGGGTAGCTAAAACTCAAATAGTAAATAAAAGAATCTTAATGGCATGAAGAACCAAAGAGCAGAGTTTAAAGAGGACACAGAAGCTGAAAAGTGACATACAAAGGAAAGGGAAGCTCCTGGGAATGAGACATCTAAGAAGGGGAGCCCAAATTTATATCTACAAATTATGCCCAAATGTCTCTGATTCCCCTCCCCCAACTATGCATGTGTGGGCAGACTCAAAGGAGGCCAGCTAAGTCTAGAAAAAATGAACTGAGATTTTAGCAGTTATCTAAAGCAGGGAAGATAAAGCTTTTAGTTTGTGTTTAGAGAAATTAATTGACCTCTTAAAAAAAAGAATATCACCACAGGGACATAACAAAATTCAGAATCTGTGGCATATCATCAACCATTTCTAAAATTATTCACATATGAGGAAAGATAAAAATGTGGAGAGTACTCAGGAAAACAATACAATACTCCAGTTGGTGAAATTAACTGGCAAGGATTTTAAAGCAGACCTTATAACTGTGCAATATGACATAAAAGAAAATATACAAAAAGTCAGTGAAAAGATAGAAAAGTTCTTTAGAGAATTAAAAGATACAATAACAAAATCCTAGAACTGAAAAAATACAATATCTGAAATAAAATATTCATTGGGTAGACTTATTAGGAAACAGGATTAACAGAAAAATCAGTGAACTTGAACATAAATTAATACAAATTATCCTAATCTGAAGAACAAAGAAAGAAAAGATAGAAACAAAATGAACAGAGCCACAGGGATGTGAGGAAATGCACCAAGAAGTCTAACATACAGAATATTTTAAATTGGAGTCCTAGAATGACATGATAGAATACGGCAGAAAAAATATTTGAAGAAATAATTACAAAATTTTCCCAAATTTGTTGAAAGATAAATATTTACAGAAATAAATGCTTTTAAAATAAAAATGAAAGCTACGCCTTGGTATTGAAAACCATCAAAGCTAAAGTTGTGTCTTAAGAGCATCCAGGAAAAAAATGACATATTACATGCAGGTGTTTTCTCATCAGAAACAGTCCAGAAAACTATGAAACAGCATTTTCAAAGTGCTGGAAAAAAAATCAATCTAGAATTATTTATCCAGTAATCACAATAAAGAGATTATCATGAATAATAAGCTAATAGAATTGTCACCAGAAGACTGGTATTATAAGAAATGCTAAATGAAGTACTCCAGAATGAAGAGAAATACTACAAGAAAGAATTTCAGAATTTCAGGAAAAAATGAAGAGCACAGTAATTGACTAATATGTAGCTAATAGAAAATGACTTTATTTCTCTTATTTTAAAAATGCCTAGGGAATTGTGGAAAGATGGCATTGGAGTAGGCAAAAAGAGCTCTCTCAAAGAAATTGTTTCATTGATGTGAAGACAGTGGCCATGATATTTGCAGAGGGCAGAGAGAGGGAAGAAGAGATGTGATGTGGGGCATTTTCAGGACTTGGAGTTGTCCTTAATGATATTGCAGGAGCAGATGCTGGACATTATATACCCTGCCATAACCCACTGAATGGACTGGCAGAGAGTGTAAACTACAATGTAAACTATAATCCCTGTAGAGCAGCAGTGTTCCAAAATGTATTCACCAAAAGCAATGAATGTGCCATAATAATGAAAGAGGTTGTTGATGTGGGAAGAGTGAGGTGGGATGAAGTGTGGGGTATATGGGAACCTCTTATATTTTTTAATGTAACTTTTGTGTGATCTCTGCATCTTTAAAAAAAGACAGTTAAAAAGAAATAAAAATAGAAAAATAGAAAAATGATAATATTGGAAAACAAAAAACAAAAAAAAAACAGCAATGGAAAAAGAGCCTAAAGCTCTGCAAGGCACCTGCTTTGGGGTTCAGCAGACCAGGACAGTACTACACAACTCCAGGATAGTGACAGACAGAGAGATGAAGAACCCAAAACAAAATCTTGAGTTAACAAACACACAAGGTGGCAGGGAAGGACTCCCCAACCCCAACCCCTCGATACTAAACTGGGGTGAAACCCTTGGCTCACTACAGCTGGCTGAGAGGGGAAAACACACTTTCCTTCCTGTCAGCTGTTAAAAAGGAAAAGGAAGTGGAAATTGGGGGCTCCTCTTCAAAACCTATGGGTCACCACAAAGGCAGTGCTGAGAGGGAAATTATAGCCTTCCATGCTTACATTAAAAAAAAAAAGAAGAGTTAAAATTGAATCTCTAAATGCACACCTGGAAGAACTAGAAAAAGAACAACAAACTAATCCCAAATCAAGCTGAAGGAAGGAAATAGTAAAGATCAGAGCAGAAATAAATGAAATTGTGAACAAAAAAATAATAGAACCAACCCAATCAAAACCTGCTTCTCTGAGAAGATCAACAAAATTGACAAACACTTAGATAAATTGACAAAGTAAAAAAGAGAAGACAAGAATAAATAATATCAGAAATGAGAGGAGAGTCATTACCACTGACCCCACAGAAATAAGAGAGATAACAAGAGGATACTATGAACAACTGTATGCCAGAAAACTAGAAAATGTAGATGAGATGGATGAATTCCTAGAAACACATGAGCCATCCATACTGACTTTAGAAGAAATAGAAGGCCTCAACAAACCAATCACAAGTAAAGAGATTGAAACAGTCATCAAAAATCCCCCAAGGATGAAAAGTCCAGTACCAGGTGCCTCATGGGTAAATTCTACTTATCATTCAAAGACAATCGAATACCAATCTTGCTCAAGCTCTCCCAAAAAAGTAAAAAAGGAAAGAATGCTACTAAACTCATTCTATAAAGTCAACCTCACACAAACTCCAAAACCAGATAAAGATTCTATTAAAAAAAGAGAATTAGAGACCAATATCTCTAATGAATATAGACACAAAAATCCTCAACAAAATGCTTGCAAGCAGAATCCAAAAGCACATTAAAAGAATTATACACTATGATCAGGTGGGTTTTATCTCAGGTATATAAGGATTCTCCTGGGAAACAGAATCAACAAGGGATATCTGTTAATAGTAAGAGGTTTATCAGTGTCTCTCATGCAGTGGTGGGAATGCACAAGTCCAGGTTCTGCAGGTAGGCTGCAACCAGAAGCTCTGATGAAAGTCCAATGGAAGTGTGGGAGATGTTGGCTGTCCTAAGATGAACTGGGAAATTCTCTCTCAATGCTGGAATCACTTCCCCTTTTAAGGCATTCAACTGATTGGGTTAAGTGTCACTCATTGCTGATGGCAATCTCCCTGATTATAACCAGCTATCTATGATTTACCACTGCAGTAAAGTCAATGGTGACTAAAGTCCATAAATGCCCTTGTATTAAGTTAGCCCATTGCTTGCTTGACCAAACAACTGGGCACAATTACCTGGCTGAGTTGACACAAGAGCCTAACCATCACAGATGGTTCAACACAAGAAAATAAATTTGTGTGATAAGCCATATTGATAAGTTGAAGAAGAAAAATCACATGATCCTCTTGATTGATGCAGAAAAGGCATTTGACAAAATACAGCACCCTTTCTTGAAAAAACAGACTCCAAAAGATAGGAATAGAAGGAAACTTTCTTAATGTGGTAACATGCATGTATGAAAAACCTACAGCTAGGATTGAACACAATAGTGAAAGACTGAAATTTTCCCACTGAGATCAGAAACAAGACAAGGATTCCAGGAATGGCTGTGGTTCAAGGAATTGAGCTCGCATTTACCATTTGGAGGACCCAGGTTTGATCCCCAGGACCTTGTGGTAAAAAAAAGAAAAAAGGCATCCCAGAACTGCACGATGAGGCACAAGGCATGACAAAGTGGTGCACCAAAAAGACAACCACACAACCAGATAGGAAAAAAAAAAGTCAAGTGTTGGCACTGTCACCACTGTTATTCAATATTGTACTAGAAGTTCTAGCTAGAGCAATTAGGCTAAATAAATAAATAAAAGGCACCCAGATAGGAAAGGAAGAGGGAAAACTTTGACTATTCACTGATGATTTGATCCTAAATCTAGAAAATACTGAAAAATCCACAACAAAACTACTAGAATTAGTAGACAAGTTCAGCAAAGTGGTGGAATACAAGATTAATAGGCAAAACTCAATAGCATATCTATGCACTACCAATATTCAATCTTAGGTGGAAATCAGAAAAAGAATTCCTTTTATAATAACAACTAAAAAAACCAAATACTTAGGAATAAACATAACCAAAGACATAAAAGACCTGTGTTTAGAAAACTACAAAACATTGCTAAAAGAAACTGAAGTAGATATAAATAAATGTTAGGACATGCCATGTTCATGGATTGGAAGACTATATATTGTTAAGATGTAAATTCTACCTAAACTGATTTGCAGATTCAACCCATTCCAAATAAAAATCCCAAAGCCTTTTTTTTTCAGAAATGGAAAAGCCAGTAATCAAATTTATTTAGAAGATTAAGGGGTCCTGAATAGCCAAAAATGATTTAGCAAAGAAGAACAAAATTGGAGGACTCTTACCTCCTGACTTTAAAGCACATTACTTAGCTATAGTTGAAAAAACAGCATGCTATTGGCCTAAAGACAGCCATATGGACCAATGGAACTGAACTGAAAACTCAGTATATAGACCCTCACATATATAGTCAAGTGATTTTTGAAAAGGCTGTTAAGCCCACCCAGCTGGGCCAGAACGGTCTATTCAACACATGGTGCTGGTAGAACTGGATAATCATATCCAAAAGAAAGAAAAAAGATCACTATCCACATTTTATACAGAAATTAACTAAAAAACAATCAAAGCCTTAAATATAAAAATAACAACCATAAAACACCTAGAAGAAAATGTAGGAAATGGTCTTCAAGATTTTGTGGTAGGCAGTAGTTTCTTAAATTTTATGCCCAAAACACGAGCAACCAAAGGAAAAATAGATAAATGGAACCTCCTCAAAATTCAACACTTTTATACCTCAAAGGACTTTGTCAAAAGGGTGAAAAGGCAGCTGACTCAATAGGAGAAAATATTTGGCAATTATATACCCAATAAGGGTTTAATATCAATGATATATAAAGAGATTATAAAACTTAACAATAAAAAGAAGAATTACCCAAAGAAAAATGGACAAAAGATTTGAAAAGACAATTGTCCAAAGAAGAAATTGACATGATGGAATATTATGCAGCAGTAAGAATAAATGATATTGTGAAGCAGGGGACAACATGGATGAACCTGGAGGACAGTATGTTGAGTGAAGCAATCCAGACACAAAAGGACAAATACTGTATGACTGCACTATTATGAACTAAATATATAAACTCAAGGAATCAATAATTAGAATATAGCTCACCAGAAAATAGAGTGAGGGTAGAGAATGGAAAGTTGGGGGTTAATCTATGCAGAATTGGTTAAAAGGTTGATTGTAAATTTTTGGAAATGAATGGAAATGATGAAAGCACATCATGGTGTTTGTGACTAGCTGAGCTGTTGTATCAGTATAACAATAGTTGAATGGGAAAGTCTAGGGACATATATATATTACTAGAAGGAAAGCTAAAAAATGTGACATGGGACTGTATAACACAGTGAAACCCCACATAACATGTAAATATGGATGATAATGCATATGTAAAACTGTTTTTACAAAATATAAATACAAATAAACTAGAGAGAAGGAAACAGAATAGAAACTATCTACAGCAGGGGAAGCACAGAGAGACTGAGAGATAAGTTTTGTTTGTTGATTTATTTTTATTATTATCATTATTACTGGATGATGAAAGTGCTCCAAAAATGACTAAAGTGATGAATGTGAAATTATGTGATTATACCAAGCACCATTGATTGTATACTTTGAATGGATTTATACTTTGTTAATATATATCAATAAAATTGATTTGTTGAAAAATTTTAAATTTTTAAATGCCTATGATTATTTAAAGGTAAAATTATTGTCTTGAGGAATTTATATTATATGTTCATGTAACAGCTATGACACAATGACTAAAAAAGATAGAAAGGTAAAGATACCTCTACCAAACTCTAAGTTGACTATGAATAGACAAAAATGCATGTTATTTTCCTAAAGCAACTAAAAAATTTCACAAAGGTACAGCTACATAACCAACAGATAAATTAAAATGGAATTCTAAACTTAAAGATATATAAAATAATCTCAAAAAAGGCAGCAATGTAGGAATATAGAAAAGAAAAGAAAAAAGAGGAATAGACAATAAATAATAAATGGCACACCTAATTTGAACTATTAACATAATTACAATAATTGTTAATGTATTAAAAGTTCCAATCCAAGTCCAGAGAATGTTAGTATTGATAAGCAAGTGAGACCTAATTTTATGTGGTCAACAAAAGATGCACTTTAAATATAAGAACACAGATTCAAAGTAAATATATCGAAAATACATAGGTAAACAATGCCTAATATGTCAAACCCTGGAGTGTGACTATATTAATATTATATAATGTAGACTTCAAGATAAAGAATATTACCAGGGAAAAATGAGGGATATTTTATACTGATAAGAGGATCAATATATCAGAAAGCTATAACATTAATAAATGTATATGAATCTAATATAGACAACTTCAAAACACATGAAACAAAAATTGACAAATGAAGGGAAGACATAGTTGGAAGTTATTTTTTTCAACCATCCACTCTTGGCAATTTGAAAAGTGACTAGACATAAAAAACATAAACAAAGTTAAATGATATGAACAACCCTATAAACTACATTGACCTAAACGATACTTACAGAACTTTATGATCAGCAGCAGTAGATTCAGATTTTTTAGTGTACATGAGACATTCAGGGAGGCAAACTTTATGTTGGACCATAAAGCAAATATCAATAAATTTAATGAATTGAAATTCATTAAACAGAGTATGTTCTCCGACCATGATAAAATTAAATTAGAATTTAATAACAAATATCTAGGAAGACCCCCAAATGTTTAAAAATTAAATAATGCACTTCTAAATAATTCACTGGAGAAAGAAGAATTCTCAGTGGAAGCTGGAACATATTTCAAACTGAATAACTATAAAAACACCCCATAGGAGAATATGGTGGATGTATCTAAAGTAGAGTTTATAGGGAAATCTTTCTTGGTTTCATTATACTTGAAGAAAAAAAAAGCGTGTCTAAAATCAATGACCTAAGGCTATAACTTAAGAGGAAAAAAACCCAAAAATTAAGAGCAAAGTAAACATGAAATAAATAAAATTAAGAGAAAAACAGAGCAGAAATCAATGAATTAGACAGTAGATAAACAATCAAGAAAATTAGCAAGTGAGGAGTTGGCTGTTTCAAAAGATACAAAAATAATAATAAAAGTGTCATTAATGTATCTACCACAACAAAAATGAAAGAACACACATTACAATATCAAGCTTGAAAGAGTAGTTATTAATACCTATATTATAGATGCTAAAATAATAATAACATTATATTATGAATAACACTATGCCAACAAATTCAACAACTTATACAAAATGGACACATTCCTTAAAAAAAAAGAACCTTTATGCTGCAAATGGTACTTGCAAGTAATATATCTGATTAGGGACTGGTAACCATAATACATAAGGAACTCCTACAATTCAATAGCAAAAAAAAACTTAATGAAAAATGGGCAAAGTATCTGAACAGACATTTCTTAAAAGAAAATATACAAATGGCCAATCAGCATTATTAGCCATTAGGTAAATGCAAATCCAAACCACAATGAATTGCCACTTCACACATACTAGGATGACTACCATTGAAAAGACAGATAATAAATGGTGAAGATGTGAAGAAATTAAGATCCTTTTATGTTCCTGGTGGAAAGAAAAATGGTAGGGCTTGTTTGGAAAACAGTTTGGAAGTTCATTAAACTGTGAACTATGGAGTTACCATATAACTATTGCTGTGCTGGCAATAAGCTGATGGAAGGTTTTGCATAAACAAAGTAAGACAAACAGTGTTCAGGAAAAAAGATAGTACCACCAGAATTATGAAATAGTAAAAGTATAAAATAAGCCAAACAAAAGCTGAATAATGGAAATTCTGGTGTACCAAGGTGGGCACTGTGAGTAACTGTTACTAGAGTTGCTATTGGGATATTAGAGCTGTTGTACTATTCAGTGAATCCTAATCATGGAGCCAGGGGGATTTACTGTGTTTCTTAATCTCCTTATATATTTATAGTAAACTTTGTTGATTTGAGGCAACTTGAACTTGTCAGTGTTTCTCACAAACAGAAGACAGTGCCAAACCATATGTTCTGGCTTGTTCTTATTTCAAACAGTTGAAAACAGAGAGACAGTTCAAAACAATTTTGTAGTATATTTGTGGGGAATGTCATTAAAATAGTAGGTAAAAGTGGAGCTTGCTTTTTCTAGTTTGTTTAGTGAAGATTGGCTTTAAAATAGCAGATAAAAATAATGAACAGACATTTCTACAAAGATGATATACAAAGGGACAATGAGTATATGAACAGATGCCTTTACACATTAGAGAAATGCAAATCAAAACCACAGGGAGGAACCATGTCACTCCTACTGGAGTGACTATTACTAAAACACACAAACACATACACACAAACAAACAAACAAAAAAAACAAGTCTTGTTGAGGATGTGGAGAAAGAGGAACACTCATACATTGCTATTGGGAATATAAAAAAGGTGCAGCCACTTAAAAAACATTTTGGTGATTCCTTAAAAATTTAAACATAGAATCACTATATAACCAGCAATTCCACTCCTAGGTATATAACCCCCAAAATGAAAGCAGATACTTGTACACCAATATTGATAGTGGCATTATTCACAATAGCACAAAGATGGAAACAACCCAAGTGTCCCTCAACAGATGGTATGAACTGAATTTCATTTGGCAGTATTTATCAAGAATAAAAAGTCCTTATGCCATTTGGCTCAGTTAAATTCACATTTTAGAATTTATGATAAGTTAAAATTCAAATGAATAAGAAAATTTATCTCTGCTTCTCTAAATGTTTGATAATAAGGAGACTTGGGAAATCATATAATCACATGATAGGAATAGCATTCATGCTATGATTATATCAACACAAATTACAAGTGAGCAAATGGGAAAAGTCTAGAAAAGAATAAACAAAAATGAAGATAGTTTTCTAAGGGTCATGGCATAGAGGTAATACATTTTTCTTCTTTTTAAACTTTTCTTTAAGTCTGTCATGCTATTTTTACAATTTTAAGGGGCATTGGGTAAGAAGCCTTTATTTGCCTATAAATACATATTGCAGATAATCTAAAAAGTGGAGAGGAAAAGTAGAAATGGAAACAGATAAGATAAGAAAAACTCAAACACCTGATCCTTCTGTAAAAGCAGTTTCTGACGTAAGAGGACATTAGGTTTTTGCTTTGTTTTGTTTTTGCAAAGGATCCAAATTTTCAAAGAAATAACACCTTGGGGAAAATAGCTCTGCAAACAGACTCGTGTTGTTTTATCTATATAGGTAAGGGAAAAGAAAAGGTTCTTGAAAAAAAAATTTACAGCATATATTTTTGAATTATGCCTTTCCAACTGAGCTTTAGGTTTCTCTGAAAAGAACATCAAAGACAACAATGCCAGGGAGTGGGGGCAAGATGGCGGCTGAATAAGGTGTTCTAAGATTCCTCTTGGGCAGTTAGTAATCTAAACAAAGCAATCTAAAGCACCTGTTTGGGAGGGCCAGGAGACCAGAAGAACATCTTGCAACATCCTTGGAAGAATGGAAGGAGGAGATTGCCCATCTGCATTGAAGATTCATGAGAAGAGCATTCCACATCCTGGAGGCCAGTGCCTCTCCTACAGTGTTGATGCAAGCTGCCTCAGGAGCTATTCCATGGCTGGAGTCAGAAGCTCCATTTCTCAAAAATAGGGGATGAAGAGATGGTTGGGCATCAACTTCATCTACTAATTAGTAAATTACACTGGCTAAAGTATAATCCTATAAACAGCTTAAGTTTGAACCTGTCCAAGTCAGAAAGAGTCTAGTAGCCACCACCATTTTAGCTCCATCTCCTGCATGAGGGTAAGCAGGGCTGATTAAAAATCATGTTAGGGATAGACTTCTTTCCACCCAGATTAGATTGCAGCTCTACCTTCAGCTCCAGCTCCACCTTTGGCAGGAAGGAAGCTGGAGAGACCTGCACCAGCCTCTCCAGGCAACTGCTCATTTTTTGGCTGGTGTAGACTGAATAGTTGGACACCTGGGGCTCCATCCTGGCACTCCAATAGGATAGGAGAGGAAGTGTGTTTCCTTGTCCTCTCTATGCAATTGCAAGCACCTTGGACCACATGAGATGGTTTGTTTAAAGCCTTTGATTCCACATTCACTACTCTACCCCCATAGGGTGGGAAGGGGCTGGTGTTTCCTTAGCCTCTCAGGGCACTTATAGCCTGCATGATTTAGACTGCTGACTGTTGAAATCCACCCCCACCCCCAATAGGACAAGAGGTGGGCAGTGTTCCCCCAGCCTCTCTGGGTAACTGCAGGTGCTTTTGGCCTACACACATTGAATAGTTGGACACCTGTAGCACCATCCTGCTCTCAAGCAGGATAGGAGGAGAGCTGTTTCCTCAGCCTTTCCAGGCAGCAGTAGGTACTTTCAGCCTCCACAGACAGTTCAGTTGGGTGCCTGTGGTTCCTTCCCAACCCCTAAAGGGCAGAAGGTACAGGACACCCTTAGCCTCTCAGGGCAACTGCAGGCACATTTGGCCCACACTGATTAGATTGTTGGGCACTCCAGAGGGTCCATCCCCACCCTGGACAGGAAAAGAGGGTGACTGGTGCTATGTCAGTCTACTTGGGCAACTACATCATTTTGGACCTGCATGGTATAAATTTCTGCCCACACCTGCAGCTCCATCCCTACCCGAGGCAGGGGAGAAAGGGGCATGAAACTTCATCAGTCTCTCCAGACAAATACAGCCATGGCCTGCATGACTTTGACAATTTCACATGGCTGTGACTCTGTTCATACCCCTGGCAGAAGAGAATGGTGGGAGAAGCTTCGTCAGTTCTGGGGACAACATGGGCAGCCTCAGCTTCCACAGCTTACAGTACCAACTACATCCTCAAATCCTACTACACAACCAGCATGGGAGAAAGGGCAAGAAGGCCCTAAACTAAAGAGAGAAATTACACCCACAATAAATGCATCTAGTATACCAGATGCCAAGGCACAAACAAACAATTACAATCCATACCAAGAAACAGGAAGATATAGCCAAGTCACAGGAGCAAGATAAATTTCCAAATGACATAAAGGAGTTGAGACAACTAGTCATAGATGTCCAAACAAAGCTCCTTAATAAATTCAATGAGATGGCTAAAGAGATGAAGACTATTAGGAAGATACTGGGTGAACACAAAGAAGAATTTGAAAGTATACATAGAAAAATAGCAGATCTTTTGTGAAGGAAATGCACAATAAATGAAATTAAATATACACTGGAGGCATATAACTGCAGGTTTGAAGAGGCAGAAGAAAGGATTAGTGAGCTTGAAGACCTGATTTCCAAAAGTGAACATACAACAGAAGAGATGAAGGAAAGAATTGAAAAAATTGAACAGGGTATCAGGGAAATAGAGGATGGCAAGAGATGTGCAGACATATGTTATGGGTGTCCCAGAAGGAGAAGAGAAGACAAAGGGGACAGAAGGAATATTTGAAGAAATAGTGTTCGAAAATATCCCATCCATATTGAAGGACATAGATAACCATGTCCAAGAAGCACAGCATACTCCCATCTAAATAAATCTGAATAGACCAACTCTGAGACGTATACTAATTAGAATGCCAAATGCCAAAGAAAAAAGAGATTTCAGAGTGCAAAAAGAGAAAATCAATGCATAACATACAATAGATACCCAATAAGATTAAGTGCTGATTTCTCGTTAGGAACTGTGGAGACAAGAAGGCAGAGGTATGGTATATTTAAGATACTGCAAGAGAAAAACTGCCAGTCAAGAATCTTATATCTGGCAAGACTGGCTTTCAAAAATGATGGCAAGTTTAGAATATTCATAGATAAACAGAAAATGAGAGAGTTTGTAACCAAGAGATCAGCTTTACAGGAAATACTAAAGGTAGAGATACAGCTTGAAAAGAAAAGACGGGAGAGAAAGGCTTGGATGAGAGTCTAGAAATGAAGATTAGGTCAGTAAAAGTAATTAAAAGTGTAAAAAAAGTGGTAGAATAAAATGTGACAGATAAAACCAAAAGGTCAAAATGGGTGAGGTAAGAAATCCTTTACAGCAAAGAAATTGAATGTCAATGGATTAAACTCCCCAATAAAAATACACAGGCTGTTGGAAGGATAATAAAATATGAGCCATCTATATGCTGTCTGTAAGAGACTCAGTTTAGACCCAAGGATACAAATAGATTGAAAGTGAAAGGCTGGGAAAAGATATTCCATACCTGCAGAGCCAAAAATATCTGGAGTTTCTATACTTATATAAGATGAATTAGACATTAAAAGTAAAACTGTTATTAGAGAAAAGGAAGGATATTATTTATCAATAAAAGAGGCAATTCACCAGGAAGAAGTAATCATAAATGTATATGCACCTGTAATAATCAGGGTTCTCTAGGGAAGCAGAATCAACAGAAGATATCTGTAAATAGTATGGGATTTTATAAAATTCTCTCATGTGAACGTGGGGATGCACATGTGCAGATTCCACAGGCAGCTTGCAAATCAAGGGCTTTGATGAAAGTTCAATGTAGGTCCTTTATGAGTATGAGTTCCTGGGAGATGTCGTCTATTCAAAGACAAGCTGGTAAATTTTCTGAATGCTGAAATCGCATCCTTTTAAAGCATTCAACTGATGGATAAAATGGCATTCTCCCTAGCTGGTTTTAGATGTCATCAGCCATATATGCAGTAAACTCACTGATGACAAGAGTTCATAAATGCCCTTGTATTACAATTAGCCCAGGGGAAAGAGACTTGGCCCAGTGGGTAGGGCATCCATCTACCACATGGGAGGTCCGCGGTTCAAACCCTGGGCCTCCTTGACCCGTGTGGAACTGGCCCATGCGCAGTGCTGATGCGCGCAAGGAGTGCCCTGCCACGCAGGGGTGTCCCCCACGTAGGGGAGCCGCACATACAAGGAGTGTGCCCGTAAGGAGAGCCGCCCAGCGCAAAAGAAAGTGCAGCCTGCCCAGGAATGGCGCCGCCCACACTTCCCATGCCGCTGACGACAACAGAAGCAGACAAAGAAACAAGACACAGCAAATAGACACAGAGAACAGACAACCGGGAGAGGGAGGGGGGAATTAAAGAAAATAAATAAATCTTTAAAAATAAATAAATAAATAATTTTAAAAAAACAAAAATTAAAAAAAAAAAACAAAACAATTAGCCCAGTGCTTGCTTAACTAAACAACTTGGCACAGTTGCCTGGCTGAGTTGACACATTAGCCTAACCATCACAGTCTATCCCTTGTCAACTTAGCAACCACACACATTACCTTAAATCATACTTAGTCTCTAAGTAAAAACAATAACAGACATGAATATATATATTTTTGGTCTAACAATATTCAACTGTCCTGTATACAATCAGAAACACATTAATTTCCTACATAATAGGGTGCAAGTCCTTGGGTAATATTCACTCCTAAACTTGACATCCTTAAATATTATCACATGAAACTACTACAACTTGTCATGTGATAAGGCAAAGGTTTAGAGAAAAAAAGATATTCATTTTATGTATATATCATACGCAACAAAACAAGGAAGAAAGTTTCATGACTATTGAAGTGCTCATTTCTATAACTGGTCACATGGTCAAAATCCATATTTATTACTACCTTCTTCCACTACCCATTCCATGTTCCCATTACCTTCAGCAAGCATCTCTGCTGCCTGTGGTTCTTTGCCCAGTGGGGTGACCCAAACTTTCATTCCTGAAGATTCTGCACCATTATTAGTCCTGCTTGCATTGGGATGTTACAATTTTCCATTGACTTTAATCACAGGGCTTGGCAATGCTAAGAGATGCCCTAGAGGATCTCCTGTCTTCCAGACAAACTCTTCTTTACTCCTATTTTGTAGATGCAGTCCTATTTCCCCATGATAGTCAGGATCAATCACCCCAGCCAGTATAGTAATCCTCTTCTTTGCCTGTTGGTTCAGAGGTAAGAGGAGCCCAAAGTGGTCAGGTGGCAGTCTTAACTTCCAGTTCAATGGAATCATTGTTGTGTTTCCTGGTGGCAGCACTTCTCCTTTTGGAGCTAAGACCTGTAGACCAGCAGAGCTTAAGGTTGCAGGGACAGGAAGTGATAATTTTCCTAGTGGATCACTAGGGGTAATACTGAGTGGTGCCACTCCCATTTCATTCTTTGATTCCTGGACCCATGAATCCTGGCTATGGGAGAAACAGCATCATAGAGTAGACTCTGATTTCAAGCATACACAGCCTCCAGGAGAACATTACCCCAGCCCTGCAAGGTATTGCCACCTAGGTGGCTCTGTAATTGAGTCTTCAAAAGGCCATTCCACCAGTCTATCAATCCAAATGCTTTAGGATGATGGGAAACATGGTAAGACCAGTGAATTTCATGGGCATGTGCCCATTCCTGCACATCATTTGCTGTGAAATGGGTTTTTTGATCAGAAGCAATGCTGTCTGGAATGCCATGATGATGGATAAGATATTTGGTAAATCCATGGATGGTCGTTTTGGAAGAAACATTGCATGCAAGGAACACAAATCCATATCCAGGGTGGTATATGTCTATTTCAGATAAAACGAATCACTGCCCCTTCCATGATGGAAGTGGTCCAATGTACTCAACATGCCACCAGGTAGCAGGCTGGTCACTTTGGGGAATGGTGCCTTATTGGGGGCTGAGTGTGGGTCTCTGCTGCTGGCAGATTGGGCACTCAGCACTGGCTGTACCAAGTTAGCCTTGGTGAGGGGACATCTATGTTGCTGAGACAATGCGTAACCTCCATCCCTACCTCCAAGGCCACTTTGTTCATGAGCCCATTGGGCAATGATAGGAGTGGTTGGGGAAAGAAGCTGAGCATTAGCCACAGAGCAGGACATCTTATCAACTTGATTATTAAAATCTTCCACTCCTGAAGTCATCTTCTGGTGAACATTCACATAGGGCACAAAAATTTTCATGGTTTTGCCCACACAGAAAAGCGTATCCACATACCTCTTCCCCACACTTTTTTGCCATCAATTTCCCAAACATATTCCTTCCAAGTCCCTGATTATCCAGCCAAGCCATTGGCTATAGCCCATGAATCAGCATACAAATGCACCTCCAGCTATTTCTTCTTCCAAGCAAAATGAACAACTCGGTGCACTGCTCAAAGTGCTGCCAACTGGAATGATTTGTCCTTACCATTGTCCTTCAGGAATGCCCCAGAAAGGAGCTTTTGTGCTGCAGCTGTTCACTTTCCGGTGTTACCTGCATATCAGGCAGATCTATCTGTAAAACAGGCCCGTGTTTTCTCTTCTTCAATCAACTGATTGTAAGGGACTCCCCTAGAGGCCAAAGCTGTGGGCTGGGACAGAGAATGTAGCATAGTAAGGGTGATGACCATGGACCTTCCTCATGTAATTTACTTGTGCCTTTAGGACCTGCTTGAGCCCTATCTTGTATATACCACTTCCACTTTATTACGGAGTGCTGCTGTGAACACTCAACTTCGTGGTTTGATGGGTCAGACAATACTCAGTTCATGACAGGCAACTCAGGTCTCATGGTAACTTGATGGCTCATGGTTAAGCATTCAGTCTCTACTAAGGCCCAGTAGCAGTCCAAAAGCTGTTTCTCAAAAGGAAAATAGTTATCTGTAGAGGATGGCTGGGCTTTTCTCCAAAATCCTAAGGGTCGGCATTGTGATTCTCCTATAGGGGCCTGCCGAAGGCTCCAGACAACATCTCTGTTTGCCACTGAAACTTCCAGCACCATTGGATCTGCTGGATAATATGACCCAAGTGGTAGTGCAGCTTGCACAGCAGCTTGGGCCTGTCACATAGTCTCCTCCTGTTCCAGTCCCAAATCCAAACTAGCCACTTTTCTGGTCACTCAGTAAATGGGCCAGAGCAATAAACTCAAAGGAGGAATGTGTTATCTCCCAAAACTGAAGGGACCAACTAATCATTGTGCCTCTTGTTTGGTCATAGGAAGGGCCAAATGCAGCAGCTTATCCTTCACGTTAGAAGGGATATCTCAACATGCCCCATACCACTGGCTACCTAGAAATTTCACCAAGGTGGAAGGTCCCTGTATTTTTGAGGGGGGGGGGGTGGGTGGGGAACCAGGATGCCCCAAATTATATGAGGCAAATACTGGCAAATCTGAAGGAGGAAATAGATCTCTACATTAATAGTTGGAGACTCCAATACACCTCTCTCAGCACTGGATAGAACATCTTGGCAGAGAAAAATAAAGAAACAGGGAGAATGAATAATATAATAAATGGACTAAATGTAATAGGCATTTACAGAACATTGCACCCCCGAACAGCAGGATATGCATTCTTCTCAAGTGCTAATGGGTCTTTCTCCAGGATATAACATATGTTGGGTCACAAAGCAGATCTCAATAAATGCGACAAGATCAAAATTATGCAAAGCACTTTCTCTCATCATAATGGAATAAATTTAGAAATCAATAAAAGGAAGAGAAAGGGAAAATTCACAAATATCTGGAGATTAATCAATACATTTTTAAATAACCAGTGGGTCAAAGAAGAAATAGAGAAATTAATAAATATCTTAATAAATGAAAATGAGAGCACAACATATCAGAACCTATGGGAAACAGTGAATGCAGTGCTGAAGGGAAATTTATGTACCTCCATGCTTACATTAAAAAAGCTAAAATAATGACCTAACTACATGGCTGGAGGAACTAGAAAAGAAAAGCAGAAACTATTCCCAAAGCAAATAGAAGGAATGAGATAACAAAGATCAGAGGAGAAATAAATGAAATTGAGAACAACAACAAAAACAATAGAAAGAATTAACAAAACAAAAAGTTGGTTCTTCAAGATTACCAAAATTGACAAACCCTTATCAAGACTGACAAAGAAAAAAAGAGAGAAGATGCAAATAAAATAAAAATGAAAATTGACACATTACTACTGACTCCACAGAAATAAAGGAGATCATAAGGGGACACTATGAATAACTGTGTGGGATTGAACCCAGGACATTGTACTTAAGCTACATCTGCTCCCATGGTCAAGTGATTTTTGACAACCCAACCAGCTGGAATAGAAAAATTTCTTCAACAAATGAGATGAGAGAACTGGATACCCATATCCAAAAGAAAGAAAGAGAACCCTATCTCACACATTATACAAAATGTAACTCAAAATGAATCAAAGAACTAAATATAAAAGCTAGACCCATAAAGCACCTAAAGGAAAATGTAGCAAAATATCTTCAAGACCTGGTGGTATGTGGTGGATTCTGAAAAATTATACTGAAAACAAAAGAAGTTTGGGACTTTCTCAAACTTAAACACTTTTGTGATTCAGAGGACTTTGTCAAGAAAGTGAAAAGGCAGTTCTCTCAATAGGAGAAAATATTTGGAAACCACATATACAATAAGGGGTGATTTCCATTCTAAATAAAACGATCATATAATTCAACAATAAGAGAGCAAGCAACCCAATTAAAAATGGGCAAAAGTCTTAAATAGATATTTCTACAAAGAGGAAATATAAATGGCCAAAGAGCACATGAAAAAAATTTCAATATCTTTAGCTGTTAGGGAAATGTAAATCAAAATGACAGTAAGATACCATCTCCCACTGCATAGAATGGCCATTATTTAAAAAACAAAACAGAAAGCAATAAGTGCTAGAGAGGATGTAGAAAAACAGGAACACTCCTTCACTGTTGGTGGGAATGTGAAATGGTACAGCCTCTGTGGAAGACAGTTAGGCAGCTCCTCAGGAAGCTAAATATAGAACTACCATGTGATTCAGCAATTCCTCTATTAGGAATATATCCAAAAGAACTGAAAACTGACGCAAACAGACATTTGCACACCGATGTCCATAGCAGCATTATTCACAATTGGCAAAAAATGGAAATAGCCCAAGTGACCATCAACCAATTAATGAGTAAATGCAAAGTGGTATATACATATGATGGAATACTATGCTTCTGTAAGAAGAAATTGGGACACATACGATAACATAAATGAACCTTGAAGACATTATGTTAAATGCAATAAGCCAGAAAAGTATAAATTTTGCATGGTCTCACTAATATGAACTAAATACGAAGAATAAACCCATGGAATTAAAACCTAAAGTAAAAGTTATTAGGAGATAAAAGGAGGGCTGAGAGGGTATACTGATTTTTAATGTGTGTGTAAGTTTTAATTAACTTGATTGTAAAAGTGTGGAAATGGATAGAGTTGATGGTAGCATTGTATTACATAGCAGCTGGCTTATAAATGGGATTGGTGCTGAAAAGGGTAGTCTAGAGATATAAATGTCAACTGAAAGAAAGCTAGAGAATAATCTAGGGACTGAATAACACAGCGAACCCAGAAGTGGATAAGAATTGTGGTTAATAGTACAAATGCAAGAATATTGTCCTCTAAACTAGAACGGATGTACATCACTATTGTAGGGTGGTAGGAATGGAGAAGTATGGGAAAAATACAATTAATGTAACCTATGGACTATTCTTGCATCAACGCCAAAGATGTACTGTTAATAATAGGGCATATGGGAAAAAATTGCCAAATGTATGCTATGGACCATAGTTAGTGGTAATAGTCTGGTGACATTATCTTATAATCTGCAGCAAATGTTCCACAATGGTGTGGTGTGTTGGTGAGAGCACCCTCTGTGGCTCCTTCATCTATGGCTTACAAGAAGTGTTAAAGAAAAAGGTGGTGTGCACTGACCTCTTTAAGAAAATAATGAGTCATACCTTACATATTTGCAAACTTCTAAAACTATCTAAAACCTTCTGTAACTAGGAACATACCCCAAATCTTTGGGAAAATGATTTTCTTGAATTTTCTTTTCTAAAATAAACAGGTTTAATAATTAGTATTCTTTCAACTGCTTTTAGATAATCATTTATTCATATAAAGTCATAACTGGGATCCCAATACAAGTAAGAAATTATATCAACCCATTTGTTTGACATTTTTGTGCTCAGAAGTTCCTTTGTTGAAACTCTAGAGTTCTCAATATCACAATGTGAAAAGATTACTGAACTCAGTAATTACATTCTTCTAGCAGGTAGGTATAATAAATCCAGTCACTTAAATATGTTTTGCCAAGTAATGTGGAGGTTGCTACTATGAGTGCTTTGGTACCTATTGAGATCAAATTTTGCTGAAGAATCATTTTATACAGACGTCTATGTTTTATTTTCAAGAATAGCTTAAATTCATTGTGTAACTTCTCTTTAAGTTAAGACTACTCATTTTATCCAAAAGAGGACTAGCCAACTTTCTGGATATATTATTCTAATATCTTCTCCAAAAGAAATAGATATGTCCAGGACCAAATACGTTATTTTCAAGTCTTTGAAACATTGACTGTTAGTTCTTGCTTACGTACCATTTGGCAACATTTTCTCTCAAAATATGAACACTTCTAAGAGCCCTCTATCCTGTAAAATCAGCTTTAACAGATCCTTGCTCATTTATTTCCTGGAAAGAAATCTATCAGAATTGAGTTCTATACCTCCATATTAAGAGCAAAGCTCACTGGAAACCAGCACGTCATTCTGATACAACCCAGATTACAAACATGATTACCATTTCTGAGGGAGTGTCTGTTCTAAATATGTGGTGTCTCTTTATTAAGGATAAGAGACAAGAATCTAACTGTAGCATCTCAAGGGAATGTTTTCATATGTGACTTCCTTTCATTTTCCCATCCCTCTCCTCCTGTGCAAATTAAAACACTAGTCTCATTTATCTCAGTCTTTAGAAATGAAGTTTAGTCTATCTGGCTTTGTATACCTGTGGAAAGATTTTCCTTATATTGGTTCATTTGAAATAAATCTTTTCAAATTCTTCTTGGTTTTTTTTTAATCTGGTCTGGTTAAAAATTTTTGATAACAAATACTTTAATTTTTTTTTATTTATTTTAAGGCAAGCATTCATAGACATGGAAAGAAAATCATAATGTTAAAACCATTTTTAACCTTCCCCTGGAAGAATTAAATTAGTAATTTAGAAGGAGAAATTTTGTATGCTGTTTTTTTCCCCTCATTTTTATGCTAATTATTTCAGCAGGATTTGGGGAATTAGGATAGATATTATAGCCATTGACCAAGTTTTCATTGTCTCCTCCTTATGGATTCTTTTTGGGGAAGTGTATTTCTTTGGTATAAATAAAACCATGTTTAGATCAACATAAAAACTTTTTGTTGGCTAAATATAAATGAATTTGATAAAGTATTATTGGTGAGTCAGAAACTTCTTGGTTTCCCCTATTGAAATAAGGGTGAAATATTTTACTTTACTCAGCAATTACTTTTACTGGCTCCATAAAAATTATCCATTGGAAAACATTCAGAATTTGTAATTGCATCTGGCTTGCTGTTTTTGAATCAATCAAAGGTATTCTTCTACTGATGGAACCTAGGGAATTTCTGCATGCCTGGGTAATGTTGCACAGAAATGTTTAATTAGCACTCTCTTACCTGATCCAGAACTGTTCATGAGTTTTGGTTAAAAGAAAGGAGACTCAAAACTCAACAAGAATTGGATTATGATAACTTTCCAACATGGAAATCATATAAATTTATGAAAATGTTCCTTGGCTTCAACCAGTGAATTTTAGATGAAAACTTATACATGAGGATTACTAACTTTTTTCACAAAGACAAGTGAAGTTTGGAAATGTATCCAAGTAACAATGTATAGGTACAATTCAAGTAGTTTAATTTCATCAGTCTTTTCCTATATACCTGTAGGAAAAGTGTGCAGAATTAAGAAATAGTTCATGGATGAGATGCTATTGAAAAATATATTTGAAAATACTTTAATTATGGATATTACCAACACAATTCATATTTTTGACTGAAATTTCAATGATTGGCAGAAAATACGATTGGTGCAGTGACCATCAGCAATAAATATAGATGGCTTGGCTCCCCAGAGTGCATAATGCAGTTTTTGTTTTTAGTCTTTGGGCTTGAATTAAATAATTATTTTATGCAGAGAAGCATATAGCTTGCTTGCCTTTGCATTACTTGATAAAAGTCTATTTGTATTACGTGATTAAAAGAGAGTCATTCAATGAAATGAAGAAGGGAACTGATTAATTAAAGATTATTTTATACTGTAAAGATAAATATAAATGTAAAGTATATTCATAAACACTGAATTTTTCAATGCTTATACTCACTATTTAAACAGAATTGATTTTTTCTTTCTAATACTTTGTCCTATATTTTTTTAGTGCTTTAGTGACTGACATTTTTCCAAATTGTTTCATTTGATTCTCTGTGAGAGCCAATATTGCCATCTCCAAGATGTCCACATCATAATCCCTAGAACCTGTGAATATGTTACCTCACAAGACAAAATGGACTTTTCAGATGTGATTAAGTTAAGGATAATAAAATAGGGAGATATTCTGGGATTATTTGGATGGATCCAGTATAATTACAATTGCCCTTTTTTGAGGGAGTCAAGAAAAGTCAGAATCAGAAAAGGTGATATGATGATGGAAATAGAGAAATTTGAAGATGTTATGTTCCAGGCTTTGAAGATGGAGGAGGGGGCCATGAACCAAGGAATTCTGGCAGCCTCTAGGAAAGAGAGTTACCCCTAGTGCCTCCAGAAGGAATGTAGACCTGCTAGTACCTTTATTTTAGCTGAATGAGACCAATTAGGATGTCTGACCTCCAGCATGCTTTTAAAATTAATTTGAATTGTTTTATTTTTCCATATAATAAACAAGTTTTAAATTGCATAAAAGTTATATCAAATATATAGGGGATTCCCATATGCCCCACCCCTCTCTCTCCCACATTTTCCCTATTATTAAGATCTTATATATTGTTGTACATTTGTTACACATGATGAACAAATATTGAAGCATTGCTACAAACAAGGTCTATAGTTTACATTATGGTTTACGCTTTTCACTGGACAGTTTTATAGGATTCAAAAAATATATATAATGGCTATTTAATGGGTATGTTAATTTCAGGCTAAAATAAAATGAGTAGAAGAATCATTTTTAAGGAAATTTTAAGTAAGTCTAACTCTGTTACATTAAGGAAACATTAAAATATATTCCAAAGTAAGACCCACTGACAAGATGCTAATTTCTTGGGGTTGTGTGCCTTCTGTATAGTGTCTGGATGACTCTAGAGCTCTTGGGAGCACCCTGTTTTGGTTTTGTTTATTATGGCACTTAGTGAGATCTGCCTGAGATGTGCATAAATGTAACCTCTGAATCACCCTCCTAACTCACTTTGAAAACCTCTTAGCCATAAAAATTCTTATGTATTTAATATTTCCCCCTTTTTGTTATTCCAAATGCATCATTGATGCTTGATATTAATCCTTCAGTACCAGGGAGGCTCATTCCTGGGAGTCATGTCCCATACCAGGTGGGAAGGTAGTGAGTTTATTTGCTGAATTTGACTAGAGAGAGGCCATATTTGAGCAACAAGGAGGTTTTCAGGAGGTATTAAGTTGTTTTAAACTACTAAAAGTTTGTGGTAATTTATTATAGCCACTATAATAAGTTAATATATGCGTGTAATAATTCTGAGATATTGAAAGGTGAGATATTATCTCCACTTCAAGGGGAGGAAACTGTATCTTAGATATGCCATAACCTATTCACCCACAATCAAAATATGTCCACTGGGAGGGTTCAGAGAACATTCCTTTTACTAAGGTTATGAGAAATGCATGTATTATTTATTATAATACAATGAAGACAAGTAAATTTAGCATACAACATGGAAACTAGAACCCTGACAGCTACTTAAATCAATGTATCCCACCCCCCAGCTCCCTCCATCCAATTTAACCACTTGCCTGATGTGCTAATTATCACCTTCCACTTTTAAATAGTATTTAATGTTAACAGTATCTTTTCTAAATTTTTAAAATTTATTTACTTATTTATTTTTTAATTCATTTTTAAAAATATTACATTCAGAAAATATGAGGTGCCCATGTACCCCCACTCCTCTCACCCCACTACTCCCCCCATAGCAACATTCTCCTCCATCATCATGACACATTCATTGCATTTGTTGGACACATCTCTGAGCATCACTGCACCTCATGGTCAATGGTCTACATTATAGCCCACACTCTCCCATGTTCCATCCAGCTGGCCATGGGAGGACCTACAATGTCTGGTAATTGTCCCTGCAGCACCACCCAGGACAACTCCAAGTCCCAAAAATTCCTTCACATCTCATCTCTTCCTCCCATTCCCCGCACCCAGCAGCCACCATGGCCACTTTCTCCACACCAATGCCACATTTTCTTTGATTACTAACCACAATAGTTCATGAATAAAATATCAGTAAGCCTACTCTAATCCATATTCTATTCCTCCATCCTGTGGACTTTGGATTGATTGTGTCCATTCCACATCTATGTCAAGAGGGGGCTTAGCTTCCACATGGATGCTGGATGCAATCCTCCTGCTTTCAGTTGTAGGCACTCTTGGCTCCATGGTGTGGTGGTTGACATTCTTCAACTCCATGTTAGCTGAGTGGGGTAAGTCCAATAAATCAGAGTGTAGGAGCTGAAGTCTGTTGAGGCTCAGGGCCTGGCTATCATATAGTCAGTCCAGAGATTCAGATTCCCTGGGTATATCTTAAACCCCAGCACCAACTACAATTCTGGTAAAGTAACAGGAAAGGCTTGTGAAAAGAGATCACACCTGAGTCCAGCTCCATCACACGGAAACACCAGCTCCAAAGAAGGGCCAACTGACATGGCACTGAACTCCATCTGCCATGACCGTAGAACCTGTGGGTCTCTGTAGCCCTCAGAAGAACCAATACCTGTGGTTGTATCTACTTTATCTGTCTATGGGACTCTGCTCAGGTGTGCATAAGGGCAACCCCTCTGATAACCTCTCGGCTCTTTTTTAAAGACTCATAGCCATATAAACTCATTTGTCCTTTCCATTTCCCCCTTGATTCAGGTCAAAAAGCATTTTTAACTGCTGTTATTATATGTAGACAGAGATATTCTGCTGGTCCAAGTTGAACCTTTTATTCAAGGTCATTTTCTAGTTACGTCATCATCAATACTCGGTATTGATTCCTCAGTGCCAGGGAGGCTCATCCCCGGGAGTCATGTCCCACACTGGGGGGAAGGCAACACATTTACATGCTGAGTGTGGCTTTAAGACTAGCCGTGGGAAACGGACTTTGGCCCAGTGGTTAGGGCGTCCGTCTACCACATGGGAGGCCCGTGGTTCAAGTCCCGGGCCTCCTTGACCCGTGTGGAGCTGGCCCATGCGCAGTGCTGATGCGCGCAAGGAGTGCCGCGCCACGTAGGGTGTCCCCCGCGTAGGGGAGCCCCACGCGCAAGGAGTGCACCCATAAGGAGAGCCGCCCAGCGCGAAGGAGGGAGCAGCCTGCCCAGGAATGGCGCCGCCCACACTTCCCGTGCCGCTGACGACAACAGAAGCGGACAAAGAAACAAGAAACAAGATGCAGCGAAGGGACACAGAAAACAGACAACCAGGGGAGGGGAGGGGAATTAAATAAATAAAAATAAATCTTTAAAAAAAAAAAAAAAAGACTAGCCGTATTTGAGCAACACGGAGGCTCTCAGAAGGTAACTCTTAGGCACACTGCTGCTCTAGGCCTTGTTCTTATTTCAGGTGCACAGGCTCACAAGCATAGTCCTTAGTATCAGGGGCTCATTGTTGGACCTTCATTCTTTTTTGGTCTTTGCCATTGCACTTGGGGGATTGTAGCTGTTCCTTTAGGGACTATGATCGAGCTCCCCTGGCTAGGAATTCAGCACTCCCTCAGTTGTTGTTTTTAATTGTTTCCACTATGAAAATATCCAAACATTTTTATGTACCCTGGATATATGCCCTGTAGAACTCCCTGCCAACCATGTGTCCTCTGTCAATAACATCCCACACTAGTGTTCCTCCGCTGCCCTTGTTGAACCTCTCTGTGATCCAAAACTTCCTGAAAAGTGAAGCCCAATATATTGCCAGGTTCCCTTAATAGTAAAATGGAATATAGCGATGAACTTAAAGGTTAGATATAGAATACATATTAATTTGGAAAAATTCTACATCCTATCTTTTTCTTTTCTTTTTTTTCTAATTATTAAGCTTATCTTCACAAGAGTCTTAGATCACAGTTATTCATGTATACAATATACAGTACTCCCACATAACCAACATAAAACCTTTTCCCTTCCACAGCAATAATCTTTAACATATTCATACCATATTTACTGAAACTGATGTACAGATATTGAGACAATCGGAATGAATCCCACTTGTTCATGGTGTATAATTTGTTTAATGTGTTGTTGAATATGGTTAGCAAGTATTTTGTTGAGTATTTTTGCATCTAGGTTCATTAGAGAAATTGGTCTGTAATTTTCCTTTCTTGTGGTGTCTTTGTTTGGCTTTGGTACTAGGGTAATGTTGGCATCATAGAAGGAGTTCAGCAATGTTCCTTCTGTTTCGATTTTTTGGAATAGTTTCAGCAGGATTGGTGTTAGTTCTTTCTGGAATGTTTTGTAGAATTCACCTGTGGAGCCATCTGGCCCTGGGCTCTTCTTAGTTGGGAGGTTTTTAATGACTGATTCTATCTCTTTACTTGTGATTGGTTTGTTGAGATCATCAATTTCTTCTTTCGTCAATATTGGCTGCTTATGTGTTTCTAGGAATTTGTCCATTTCCTCTGAATTGTCATTTTTGTTGGAATATAGTTTTTCAAAGTATCCTCTTATGATAGTCTTTATTTCTTTGGGGTCAGTGGTAATATCTCCTTTCTCATTTCTTATTTTGTGTATTTGCATCTTCTCTCTTTTTTTCTTTGTTAGTCTAGCTAAGGGTTTGTCAATTTTATTGATCTTCTCAAAGAACCAGCTCTTGGTCTTGTTTATCTTTTCAAGTGCTTTCTTATTTTCTATTTCATTTAGTTCTGCTCTTATCTTTGTTCTTTCTTTCCTTCTTCTTCCTGTGGGGTTACTTTGTTATTTTTTTACTAATTCCATCAAATGTGCAGTTAGTTCTTCAATTTTTGCTCTTTCTTCTTTTTTGATGTATGAATTTATGGCTATACGTTTCCCTCTCAGTACTGCTTTTGCTGCATCCCATAAGTTTTGGTATGTTGTGTTATCATTATCATTAGTTTCAAAGTAGTTATTAATTTCTTTTGAGATTTCCTCCTGCAGCACCCCTAGCAGGCTCTTTCAGGAGCTTGCAGGGCAGGAGGTGTCTGGAAGTCAATTTGGTGAGACAGAGACGGAGGCGATTCTTGTGAGACGTGGAATTTTGGGTTTCTGACATGGAGATCAGAGTTTCTGGCTAGAGCCCTCCCCTTAGGGCAGACGGCCCATCTGTGGCGTCCCCAAACTGTTTGTAGTACATTGGCACCCCCAGCAGTCTGTTTTGGGGGCTTGCAGGGTGGGAGGTGTCTGGAAGCCGATTTGGTGAGACAGAGATGGAGGAGATTTTTGCGAGACGTGGAATTTTGGGATTCTGGCATGGAGATCAGAGCTTCCAGCTAGAGCCTCTCCCCCTAGGGCTGGCAGCCCATCTGTGGTGGTCCCTGAATTGTTTGTAGTACAGCGGCACCCCCAGCAGACTGTTTCGGGGGCTTGCAAGGCAGGAGGTGTCCTGAAGTTGATTTGGTGAGACAGTGACAGAAGAGACTCCTGTGAGAGGTGGAATTTTGGGTTTCTGATGCAGAGGTCAGAGTTTGCGGATGTAACCCCTCCCCCTAGGGCTGGTGCCTAGCTGCAGGCACTCTGAAGCCTGTGTTGTGCTGCAGTGCTCCCAGACTCCCTGGTAACCAAATGCATGGTTCCCAGGTCTGTATCCCCTAAACCCTGGTGGCCCATACCCCAGAGACTCACACCCCTTGAGTCTGAAATATCACAGACTTCCCATCCCTGAATCCACCATGCCCTGAGGTCCATCTGAGGTCCTTGATTGTCCTAGCCCTTGGCGTTTGTGTTTTTTCTTTTTCCTTTTTTCTCTTTTTCTTTCTTTATTATTGCCTTGGTTGCTAATATTGCATTAGCTCCTGGTCTTTTCTCCCATGGTATTCCCAAGGTTCTTTTTCATTTATTTAGGGTTTTGTTCCTTTCTTCTTTTCTTTTTCTTGCTTGTTTCCCTCCCTTTTCTTTGCTTACCCCCCCCCTTTTTTTCTTTCTCTCTTTTTTTTTCTCTCTTTTTCTTCTTATTTTATTTATACAATAGGTGCTGCAGGGAGCGCCTCACATTTGCTGTGTTTCCTCATCCTCCATTTCCTTGTTTCTGTGTGAATTGATTTTGACCACCTATACTATCCCCTTTCCCCCACATCTTGCTATCCTCCATCATCTACTGTCTCTCTTACATTCCACCTCCCTTTCTTTGGTCCCCAAATTGTCTAACTTTTAATTTCTAATACCTTTGTACTGTTTTCTTTTATCTACTCTTGATATTATTGTCTTTCTTTTCTCTTTCCCTCTCTCATGAAAACACTGACTTTTTAATTCATACTATATTCCTCCCCATATTCAGTTGACTATCTCATTATAGGTACTCTACTTACTGCTGTAACTCTACACAACTTACATGAGTCTAATATCCATTCTCCCAGATCTCACATTGTTGCTCTGTTAACATTTATTAACAGTATCTCTTTTTGTGAGTGGTTGTATTCTTTCATTTTGACTGCTATATATAATATTCATTTGTGTGAATAAATGATACACAATTTATTTAACCAAATGACACTTTGTGTCCAGGTCTTTGTTATTGTGTATTCCTTTGCCTCAACCACTGATGTGCATAGCTCCTCATGTACATTTACATGGATTTCTCTTGGGTATAGACCTAGAAGAATAATTTTGAGGTTTTGGGTATGTGAATGGTTGGCTTTAGATGATCCAAACTATTTTCTAAATGGCTGTCCCACCAGAAACCTGAATAAATCATGGTGATCTATATGCATTCCATCCCTTGGAAGATTAGATATCTTGATTTTTGCTATTCACATTTGTCTAAAATCATGTCTCATACCATTCATGATATGTGTTACCTTGATTATTAAGGAGGTTGAACATCTCTTCAAATATTTAATGGTCAAAAATGTTTCCTTTTCTGTGAAACCACTGTTTATAACACTTTTCATTTGGGTTGTTTGTACCATCAATATAATTTATAGGGGATCTTTATATATCTTGATAACAGCTCTTATTTTGGTTATGTGTGTCAGAAATATCTTCTCCCCAGTTAGTAAATTATGTTTTTACTTCCCATTAATTCCTTAATCCCATTGATAATCAGAAGTTATCAATATTAATATTATCAAATTTAATAATACTTTCGTAATGATTGCTTTGTGCAAGTTCCAGATTTGTGTGGTTGTTTTAAATTTTAAAAGTTATATTTAATAACATAACATGAAATTTTTGTCAGAGCTTAGTAAATTCCCTGTTTTTAATATTCCCTGGACATTTAAATTGAATGTTTATTCTGTTTTAGGATATAGTAGTGTATAGTTGGGTTTTGCTTTAGAACCAAGCCCAGGGTATTTGAATTAATAATGTAATTTAACTATTTGCACTTATTTTGTAAATTATATGCACATGGAAAAAAGTTAACCATTGATATTCATTTTGTAAAGAGATATTGCAAAAGTCTTTTTAAAATTGAACCTTTATGTTTCCTTGGTGTTTTCCCTCATCTCTTTGTCCTTTATGAAGTTTTCCCTTAGTGATTTAGAAGACATAATCTGATTTTGAATTCTACTTATTAGCTATCTTTAACTTTTCAATAGTGTACTTCAACCCACATTTCTCCTAAATGTTAATTGAAATAATTTTACAATAAACACTGAATAAGTAATCTCAACTTAAAAAATATGTAGCTCACTTTTATTTCCCCTGGCAGGTTAACTCTGAATTCTCATAACAATGACCTTTGCATTATCAAGATAAAATTGGAATATGTTAAGATCATTTGTCTAAGGAGGTAAAGATATTCATTAGAGACAATTTTCTATCAGTAAAAATTGAAATAAAATTTTTAAAAAGTTTGCAACTTAACAGAATTAAACTGAAATATTCACCTTTTGTAACAACTCATTCTGGAATAATGAAAAACTTAGTCACCCTAATATACTTCCCACCTCCATCTAAACCTGTGTTCTCTTAGCAAAACAGATTTTTGAAGACTGCAAGTTTTGTGTTAATAATACCAGTGTGGCCAAGTCTGGCAATCATCAACTTTTCTTTCAAATATTTCTTAAATATTTTACTCTAAGCTGGTTTGGGAAGCAAAAGTGGATACTACATATAAAGCATCTTTAGTCAGTACTTTAGCAATTGTGTTATTCATTATTAATTTTCCAAATATAATATACCTTTAAGAAGCAGAATATATATACATCCTTCAGAATTTTATTTTAACCAAATTTCATGCATGGAAGCATCAGTACATGCTTGGTAGAAAATGCTACCAGAAGTTTTAAACCCATTTCAAATTCCCTTTTCTAAAGACAGCTGAGAAACAGCTAGAAGAGACAGCGATGATTCTGGACTATTCTCCCCCCACCTAACAATTTAACATCTATTTTAATTGAGTTTCCTTAATCGAGTTCAAAAGTTTCAGAAAGACTTTAAAATTCAAGAATCTGAACCCTTAATATGATGCTACATGAGAGCAACCTTCTGAAAGCCTAAAAACGCAGTGACTGCTTTCTCTTTAGGTCTAGAAGCAAATGGAAAATGAGAGTCAGAGTCAACAAATAAAGAATGGAAACTGACTTGGAATTTAGTGGGAAGGGTGTTTAGAGAGTGAATAAAACTGGAATTTATAAGCTGCTCTAGCTAGCTGGCCTGGTTGTTTATATTCAATGTCTCTAGCATCTTGCAGGTCAGGTGACATCTTTCAGCTTCTTGCAGGTAAAGTAAGATTCATTTCATTCTTGACAATCTTGTTACAAAATATATCTCAATTGCTCTATAAAAGTTAGATAACAAGATTACCAAAAAAATTTGATATAGAAGCCTTGAGAACATTTAAAGGGTCTTCCCCCTTCTAATAATAATAGTAATGATGATAATAATAAAATTTGGGAATCAGTGATCTAGGGATAAATTGAAGGAAGACCAAAGAGAAGAAGGAAAAGGAAAGAAATTAGAGATGCTCAAATTCTGTGGAAAATGATACTGCCTGGTTCAGATGATTGATAATTTCCTGTAGCTCAAGTGCCTAATGCTCTGGGAGACAGAGGCACAGAGGATAATCCTGACTCTTAATTAGCAGCATAGCTAAGGTGATCTTTTTATGGATTTTTGTTAGTCTTACGGAATTCCAATTTCTGTTAGAGTAGTGGGGATATCTGTGACAGAGAGGATGGGGAGATCTCCTTACAATCATCACCTTTGTACCTGTTCCAAAATTCTCCAATCAAGCTGCCAATCCAACAAACATTCAGTGAGCTCATATTACCTCTAAGTGTATATTACCAATAATGGGAATGTAAGGGGAATCAAAGGCAGTAGTCCTTACCCTTAAGGATATAATAGTCTAATAGAGAGGAGACTACATAAAACATTCCAAAGAAATAAACCACATTAGTTTACTGGTTTTTCATTACTGATGGGCTTTGGAGGAAAAGTTCAGACTGATTCCATTCAACCTCACATCCGTCTAGGTGTAGAAAATGTGTGAGTGTGTGTGCGAGCTGGGTGGGTGAGGGGGAGGTGGATCAATCTGTGCTTAACTCCAGTTCCCCCTTTCTAGGGGTCCCAGGCTTATTCTCTGTCTTGTGTGGGGGTTTGCATTGGGAAAGGAATTTGGCATCCTAAGCCATTTTGAATGGGGCTGGGCATGGGATAGTAGAATGGAACCTGGACAGCATCTCACAATTTTTGCATTACTCCCATTTGATCGATGAAGGATATGCTGGCTGCTTTCTCATGGAGTGCTCCTCTGTACCACTAGGGGAAGGACAATGAATAAAAGTCTTTGATACTCATGACATACTGGGCTCCCTCACATGGAGTCTGGGCTTAATAGAGAAAGCTTTTTGCAAGGAGCTGGTGATCCCTAAAACTAGGTTCTCCTCCTGCCCATTTGGTCCCTCCACATGGAGTCCTCTACTTCCAGACCTCCTACCCTTTACTGGTTTGCTCCTTCCTTCTCACCATCTCTCTCTTTTGGTGCGCTCCAGGCTCTGACACATTTATTTAGTTTATAAGGGGTAAGGAAAACTGACTCTTGGTAAGCAAAAATTTTAAAATTTCTCATTACTATTATTTCATAGCTGAACTATTGCTCCTGAAAACAAAAACCAAGAATCTGACTCTATCATTCTCCAGTTCTCTTATGAAAACCAGAATCCTCTTATGAAGCGAAAGGTCTCAAACATTAATTATGGTTAAAACCAAAAAATTGAATGATTAATTCATAAAAATACTATCCAGTTAGTGTTATAGTGAAGAGCCTCATATCTACATGATTAAGAAACAGGATATTTCCCATAATGACCAAAGAGATGTGTATAGTGGAATAAAAAATGAACTAGAAGTCAGAAGTCTTGATTCTTGTTCTGGTGTGCTGGCCATGGGATCTGGAGCAAAGTAGGTAATGTCTGTAAGTACAGGGATTCTCCCCTTAAAAATGCATATAGTTTGAATATAATTAATACCACTGAATTGTACACTTGAAAGTGGTTAAAATGAGAAATGCTGACAGGTATATATGTTGCTACAATAAAAAATTTTAAATGTATATAATGATACACTTGCCAATACACCATGCCTTCCACATGTTGTTAATGGAATGTAAAGTCAGTCTCTCTAGTTTATTAATCTAGTCACTACCACTTATTAGCCCTGAAACTTGCTATGTTACTCAATTTTCCTAAACCCCAGTTTCCTCAACAGGGATGTTGTTAGGACTGAATGATGTTATACATGAATAATATTTATAACTCTCCCTGGCACATAAATTCACCCAATAATTGGAAACTAATTATTATTGCCTTTCTCCATGTAAGTTGAAAATGGGTCCATAGGAGTTAAACATAAGATAAAATAACAGATTCCACACATGATTTTATTTAGAAAAAATTTGTTTTTTTCTTTCTAAAATCAATTATACACCATCCTTTCTTTCTAAACTTAGACTACACTGTTTGATTTTTTTCCTTGCCTGAATATGATTCATTGCCTTCCTTACCAACATCTATTGCTCTATTGATGCTAAACTGCATAGCAACTCTGATTATTTTTGTGCTTTGTTTATTTTTTTAAAAATGCTTTCCCTTCTGCATTGAAATTGTCAATTGTTACTTTCTAATTCTGTCCTTTTGGTCATCTCTGATGGTCTGCCCTGCTTTTTTTATTTTTTTATTTTTTTTTTAGCTTGTCCAATATAAATATGATTTGGGAAATAAAACCATTGGCTTGACTTAGAATTGTGTATTAAGTAAAAGCAAATAATCTCTGGGTAGAGATAGAGATCAAGGACTGCTTTTAATTTAAGTGTATTTTGCTTAATGTTTTAAAAAGCTATAGTGGTTTGCTATGGTTTTCTTATAAGCTGATCCTAAATTGATGATTTAATCATCATTAAATGATGATAAAATGGGATTCTATATGTCTTGGCTTCAGTTATGTCACCAAGAAAATAATTGGTAAATACTTTAGAGTTCCAGAGTGAGGGCTCGGCCATATTTGAAAAATGGGCTTTATATTGTTTTAAACTGATATTGAAGAGTGAGAAAGAAGATGTGATTTTAAGAGAGAAGTTTCTTTGGATAGAGCTGTCAATGGATTGTAGATTGTTTCTTCCACTTTGAAAAAGGGGAAAGGATTTCTTTGTTCTTACCTTAGATCTGTTAAGGGGTATTCTGAAACACAGTCCCCAGAGCTTGGGAAATGCAGTGGACTAGTTAGTTATTCACACTGGAGAAACATAAAGGGCAAGAATGGCTGAATCAGATTGCAGCAGGCTTCAAGAATGAAGTCGCTCCACTTCTATCTCTGGTAGGTTTCATGTGAGAATAATGCTGGACAGCAACCTTGGGATCATCCTAAATGTTGCCTGAGTGGGTCACCTGGAGAGGTGAGAAGGCCTCAACAAAAAGAACCTTAGTGATGATGGGGCCACATGGAGAATCCAGGATTATCTCCCCATTTCATGATTCTTAATTTAATCATTTGTGGAAAGTCTCTTTTGCCATGTAAAGTAACATATTCACAAGTTCCAGATATGGGCATCTTTGTAGGACCTTATTCTATCATACCAGTCAAAGTAGGTCACTCAAGAACCCACCAACGTACCAAAATGGGAAGAATCAGTTTTAAATGGGGTTAGGTCAAGAGATGTCTAGCATCAGCTCAAGAAAATACAAGTCAAGAAGACATTTCCTCTATCTTCCCTTTATTTTTCTTTTCTGTGACCCCAAGGAAAGAAAATTCTATTGGGAGAAGAGGTATAAATGCAAACTAGGGAAATAAGAAAAAAAAAGAATCATTTCCTCCTTTCCTTATGTAAAATTCTTTAGAGACAAGTTGAGCTGAGGGAGAGGAGTAGTTTTTTTTTTTTAAAGTGACGTTTAGAATTGACTTCCTTGTGCAATGGACATTATAGTTGGTGAATGAAAGTTATCAGAATATTGTTTTTATTATCTGTGTGTGACTAGATAAGATATGCTCAGGCCCTACCTAAGGGTTAGAACTGTTTATTTCTACAGAGTGGATTTTAATAGGTGGGAAAGGAGGTGGGGGGAATTAAATTGTTTTCTGATTGCACTTTGAAGTTATGCAACATCAGCGTAATGGATATATAATAAAATCCCAACTTTAATTGCTTTATGCACACAAAAAATTGGCTGGAAGATTACAAAAGTTAGCAAGTGACTGAATAGTTAAGAAGACATTATCCTGAACTGGAGTTGGAACATTTAATTCCTGCTTATTCCAAAAAAAATATGTAATTCTTTAAGTGGTGAGAAAAAACAAAGAAGTGACAGTGAAACTATAAGGAAGGAAATTTTGGCAGTTCAAGAAGAAATATAAACAGAAGTGGTAAGATATGGAACCACTAACAGCAATATAAAGTGACAGTTAAGAACAGAAATTGTCATTGGGGAAGAAAGAACAAAATATTAATAAAACAGAATTATAGTTTGAGGGCATTTAGTGAAAGGGCACATTCCAATGTCCTTCTGATATTAACATCATATAACAAAGGCATGTCAATTAACTAGCTTACCTCTTCTGACTATTCAGTGAAGGACCATTTGTACCTTCACACCTCAATTATCCCTAAAGATTTTATTGTTCTACAGCTATACACAAATATACATCAAGTCTTGACCCCTTAAAAAGGAAAGTCTAGCTTTTTAGAAGCATAACATTTTCTATGGTGGGAACATGAATAATAAATTTTAGAAAGACTTTCATAAAAATTTCAAATAAAAAAACTGTTTCACTTTAGTAACTAACTTTTGAGATAGTCTCCAAGGAGCCTCCCCTCCTGGTATTTTTGCTCTGTCTCTGAATCAGATCTTGCTCTGAGTGACAAATAGAATTCAGTGGAAGTGATGATATATGATTGCTGAGGCAAGGTCCCAAAAAGCATTTTAGCTTTTACCCTGGACTCCTGGATCATTAGCTCTGTGGGAAGCTAGCCAACAGACAGCCCTGTAGAGATGCCCACATGGAGAGTAACTGAGGGCCCAAGCCAGCAGCCAGCACCAATTTCCAACCACTTGAATAAGCCACATTGGAAGTGGATCCTTCAGCCCAAGGAAAGCCTTCAAATGTCTGCAGACCTAGTCAATATCTGAGTAAAACCTCGTATTAGACCTTGAGCCAGAACCACCTAGTTTTTAAATCACAGTTGAATTCCAGACCCACAGAACTGTGTGAGATTATGCATGGGTATGGGTATTTTAAGTTACTACATTAGCAAAATGAATGCATTCACCCTTAAAGAATAAAATATCAATTAGCTAGACAAGTAACACTTATTATACAATTTATTCTTCTAATTGTTCAAGGGTCTAAGCTGGTAAAGTACATGTGTTTCACTTATTTTAATACTGATTTTACTGCATGGCTTCATCTATTATTATTTAAAAATTGAGTGGTAGCCAATGGGAGAAAAATATCTTCAAATCCTCAGACTCTTACCAATCATCATCAAGCAATCTGTTTGACAAATCACTGAGAATTTCTAATCTACTACAATAAATGCTTTATTTCAGCTTAATAATTAGAAATGAAATAAAAATAAAAGTCAATGAAGTGGATGTGGCTCAAGTGATTAGGCTCCCATCTACCGCATGGGAGGTCCCAGCTTCGATTCCTGGGGCCACCAGGTGAAGACGAGCTGGTCTATACTGTGGAGAGCTGATGCAGCAAGATGACGCAACAAAGGAACACAAGCAGATACACAGAAGAATGTGCATGGACAAAGAGCAGAGAGCAAGTGCAAGTGGCAAGGGAGGGATAAATAAATTTTAAAAATAAATAAATAAAAGTCGAATTTGAAAAAGTGCTTCAATTCCTGAAATACATACACACACACACATATATATACATATTTCATGTATATTATGGTATATTAATATATCCATATTTAGTCTGTTGGCCACCCCTCACAATGATTTGGACTATAAGGTGCTATAGTGTGAAAGGGAAAGAAAAGCAGGTAGTTAGGCATAATGCAGAATAAATAATTTATCATTATGCAGCAATTACCCTTTAGTTTTTTTCTCTCTCAAAGGAGGAATACAAATCAGTTTACTATGAGAATGGTACAACCTGATTATGTCATATTGGATCCTGTGGTTTTTCTTTAATTAATAAACACATATGTAGTCTCATTTTCCCCCTAAAAATCAGCTTTTATGTTTTCCCTTTATGCTTCATCTCTTGGAAAGTTTGATACCAGACCAAGAGCTTCCCATTTTACAAAATGCATAGTTTCAGTAGTGGGTCAAAAATATTTTCTCCTAGATCAGTGAATATGTAAATAGGTCATTTATATTTAACTCAACACTTATACTCTTAGATGATTTTTGGGTCTCAGTAAATATTGATTTAAATTAAAAATATAAACTTTAATCAATTACATTATTGAATGCCTATGGTGTACAAGTATATATATAATACTTTAAGGAATACAAGATATTTAATATATAACTTTTGCCTCCTGGAATCTCACATCCTAATAGTTGACAGTAGATATAGATGTAAGACAAGCTAAATAATATTACAAGTTCTATTTTAGTTTGAGCAGCCATACGAAACTGTTATAGGGCATGTGTGGCTAATTAAAACACGAATGTTAGGCTTAAAAAATATTCTGAAAGGCAGTTCAGATCATGCAAAGAATTATTTTAGTTTTTTATTTGATCCCTTTTAAAATGCATTTTTTAAAAACTGGGTTAATCCTAATAAAATACTATATACCAATTGATTGGTTCCCAGTAAATGAAACCGTATTTTGGTTAATTTTTTCTGTAGTCAGCTAATATTTTTACTTAGAGAAAATTTTCTTTGTTTTGATTACAGTGAATGATATCCAAGTTGGATGTTGGTATTATTAAATATATAAGTGAGCCAAGGATTGATAGCATTGCTCAGCTTGGGTCCAAAGAAATCAAGCAACCACTTACTGGTCGAAACTTGCTATTATCTCCAGTACTAAACTTGAATTCTTATGCTAGCTATGGCACAAATTAGGTGCACGATTTAGGACATATTTCATAGCTATTTTAAGCTTTAATTTTTTCCTCTGTAAAATGGGTTAATAATATCAATATAACAGCTTTTTGTGAGGATTAAATGTACAACATAAAGTTTTTGACATGATGTCTGACACCAAAATATCTTCAGTAATATTTCCTTTTTTTCCATATAAAAATTTGTTTTTAAAGAAGTTTTAGATTGCAGAAAAGTTACATCAAAAGTATAAGGATTCCAAAATACCTCCCTTCCCTTCTCACATTTTCCCCTATTAATAACATCTTACATTAGTGTGGTACATTTGTTAAATTTATGAACAAATATTGAAGCATTGCTACTAACCAATGTCTACAATTTACATTATGGTTTACACTTTGCATCATACAATTTTATGTTTTGACAAAATGTATAATGTTCAACCTATTCTTCCCTCCCTCTCCCCTCAGAAACCTCTGCTCATCACTATCTTTATACTGGTGTTGCAAGTTCTGTTACTACACTTTGGTCCATGGCTGCATTCTCCCCTAATGTTTGTGCATGCCTCAATCTTGAGATTTTTGAGGATGGTGATGCCCACTCTGATTCATATTAGAAGGGGTGCAAAGGGAAGGAACTGTTTTGTTTGTAGTTTCAGATACTCTTTACTTTTTGGGAATGGTGGTTTCCATCATCATCATTTTGTTAGTTGTCCTGGACAACTCCAATGAACTGGAGGGTAGGTGTTGGCTGCAATTCTGCTGAGATTCATGGCTCAAACTGCATATGAACAGGAGATTTAAGTCTCTGGGACATATATTTAATGGATTTAGTGCTAATTATAAGTTCAATAAAAAGGGTAGTAGAATCATTGTAAGGAAATTATACACAAGTCTAACTCTGTTACATTGGGGAACTAGACTATCATATTATTTCTTTATTTTGCTCTTAGTAAAGCTTTTAGAATGATAAGGTCCCAGTTTCAAAGGCTGCATATTGAGATAAATAATTTACAGCATTTATTTTAAAATATTCTTAGTAATATTTTAGCAAGCAATGACTTTATACCTCCTCAAAAGAACTAGACAACGCTTTGGGTTAAAATGATAGATTAGTCCTGTCTTCAAAGTTTCATCTTGGTTGCCAAATACTGTAGATGATAATTGCTGTTTGGAGTATGTTGTGTGGAAAAGGATTCAGAAGAAATTTTCATATTAATTGCAGGGGTTTGTGGCAAAGTTTTTCAATATATCTAAAAATGTTTTAGGGGAATATTACAAAGCAATAGAAGACAATCACTAATGAAAGTATAACACGTTCTATTTTGAAAAGCAATTGCTTGATTCAAAGAAAGCCAGAGAGGGAGGGACAGAGCTGGGCTGAAATCTATTCAAATCCCTGACAGGTGTAATCTAGGCTAAGGATTTACGGAGCTTTATAATTAAGATCTTTAGTCTGCAGTGGAGATTAGTTAGTCATCTGCTGTTTTTCACCTTTTTAAGGGAGTCTTTCATAATTCTTTCTCACCCTTGCTTTACATGCATTGCAAAATGCACACTGCTGAATATTTGGGATGACAGGCAGGAGCTCTGTTCACTCAGCCTGTGCTTTCTCAATCTTTATATTACAATATAATACAATCTACGTTACTCTAAATATTTTAGTGCAAAGATAGGCCCCAAGGAATTTAAATTTGGCCAGTCTGAAGTGAGAAAACCTGCCCAGTCCAGGGCTTTCCTCCTTCTGTAGTTGGAATTAATTCTACATAGATTCTGCCATGTTTAATACTATCAGTCAATTTTCCTGGGGTTCACAATTTTGTTCAGCTTTCATTAGACCACGAATTTTTAAACTAACTGCATCAAATATAATCTGAACTTCCCTCCAATTGGGGATTTCTTAACTAAAAGAGAATTGAAAGGCTAGTTAGAACTTACTCAATTTATTTTATTTCTGACTGACGACTCACATCTACTATCTCCTGCATGGATTCACTTTTCTGCTGTAAATAATTGCACCAGTACTCTTTTTGCAGCAACTTTAGAAGTCCTGAGACTTGGCAGAACATACTAAATATGGATGCATCAGATACTGAATTAAATATTTAAGGTCAAAAGAAAATTCCACAACTGCACTTAACAAAATGTGACCATCAGCTACATAAGCATTTAAATTTCAATTAGCTTCAAAAAATCAGGTCCTAAGTTACACTAGCCTCAGCTCGAGTGCTCAAGAGTGTCTACTCATAGATACACTGATGAAGAACACTTGTATTACTGGAGAAAATTCTATTGAATGGCTGTAGTATTTGTCAGCCAAAAGGATGCTGATGCAAAATACCAGAAAACTGTTGGGTTTTATAAAGGATATTTACTTGGGGTAGAAGCTTACTGTTAGAAGGCCATAAAGCATAAGTTACTTCCTTCACCAAAATCTGTTGCCAAGTGTTGGCACAAGATGGTGGGTAATTTCTGCAAGGGTTCAGCCTTCCTCCTCCTTCTAAGCTCCATGGTCCCAGCTTCTTCCAATATCAGCTACAGGCTGGGACAAATCTTATCTCTCTCCCAGGGCTTGTTTCTCTCCGGGTTCAACTGCTTTTTTCACTCTGCAAGACCAGCTGTAAACTATCAGACAAATGGCTCATCTCTCTTCCCAGGGCCTCTGCTGTGTCTAATGGAGCTTTCTCTCTTTCTCATGTATCTTCTTCTCTGTGTGCTTACTTCCCGGGCTCCAGGATCAAAAGTCCAACCTCCCTTCTCTGTGATGTGGTTTCTCTGTGAGTTCTGCCCACCAAGGGGTGGGAACTCAATGTCCTATTGACATGCCCAATCAAAGCTTTAATCATTAAACAAGTAAAAGTGAAACCTCTGAATCTAATATAATCTAATATGCCCAGAGGAACAGACCAGTTTATAAACATAATTCAATGTCTATTTTTGGAATTCATAAACAATATCAAAATATAACAGCCATATTCTAGACCTTAGAAACTCCATTTCTGAATAGTTATTAGATCTTTTTATTGCAGTAGGAGACACATTGTGGCAAAGGAAGTAGCAGCAAAGCAGTCTGAATAGTAAGGTGACGAGGATAGTTCTGGGGGTGATTGGATGCTAAAAAGAGTAAGGGAGGTTTTTGGTTCATCAGACTTGCCCAGGACAACTAACAAAAGGATGATGATGGACAATGCCTATTCTAAAAAAACAACTTCAAGCAAGACAATTCCACCTATTTGCCCCATGGTATCTAAGACCTCTCTCAACAGGAAGCAGAGTGGGCATCACCATCCCCAAATCCTCAAGATTGAGAAATGAACAAACATAAGGGGGAGTGCAACTATGGAATAAAGTAGAATTATTAATATTCTAGTAATGAAAGAATTTGTAACATTGATGTAAAGTCAGTAGTCACCAGAGGTTCTGAGGAGAGGGAGAGGGAAGAATAAGTGTAACATGGGACATTTTCAGGATATTGGATTGTTCTGCATGACATTGCAATGATAGATCCAGACCATAATATATTTTGTCAAAACATATAAAACTGTGCAATGCAAAGTGTAAACCATAATTTAAACTATAGACCATGGTTAGTAGCAATCGTTCAAAATTTATTCATGAATTGTAACAAATGTTGCACAATAATAAAAGATGTTGTTAATGGGAGGGGAAGGGAGGTGGATATATGGAAAGCCCCTATATTTTTGGTTTAAGATTTATGCAATCTAAAACTTCATTAAAAATAAAATTATCTTTTTTAAATTAGTTTTTTATTTTATTTTAAATGGTGCCAAATTCCTGAGCTTGTCTCCCTGCTTATAGTGTTTGGATGTCTCTAGAGTTCTCAGGAGCCCCACTGTTTGAGGCACTGTTTACTGTGGCAGTCAGTGAGATTCTGCTAAAACATGCATAAGTGTAATCTCTGGAATGAACTCCTGTTTCACTTTGGAATCTCTTAGCCATAAAAACTCATTTGTATTTAATATTTTCCCCTTTTGGTCAAGGTCTTTTTCTGGATGCATTGCTAGTTGGCTCTTGGTAATAATCCCTCAGTGCCAGGGAGCTCATCCCCTGGAGTCATGTCCCATGCCTGGGGAAAAGTAGTTTGTTTATATGCAGAGTTTGGCTTAGAGAGAGGCCACGTTTGAGCCACAAGGAGGCTTTCAGGAGGTAACTCTTAGGCAATATATAATATTAGGCTAAGTTTAAATTTCACAAGACAAGGGTCATAATATCAAGGGCCTGGTATAATGGTCTCTCCTCCTTCACTAGGCATTGCGTTTGTACTCAGGGGACTCCTGCCACTCTATTAGTGAATATAGCAGGACTCCCCAGGATGGGAATTCAATATTCTTTTGGTTATTGTGTTGGTCTCCACCCACTAAGGCAATGCTCAATGAAAACTTGAACATATTCCTATGCCTTAGATGCATGCCCCAGGTGCATGCCTCCTCACATCTCTCTCCATCACCAACTCCCTGCACCAGTGATCCTCCCCTGCCAAAGTTGTGACCATTCTGTATCCAAAACCTCTCCAAAAGTGAAGTCAACAAAATAACCAAATAAAATTAATAAGAAAACAAAATAATAGTTCAAAAAATAATAAAACAGGAAAAGAAAAAAATTGGAACTAATATAAACATTTTTTAGACATTCTGTCTCTCATCACTGTAAGATCTGTTGTCTTGTATGTATGGTGACCCTAGAAGTCAGAGAACATTTTTGCAACAATGGCAAGATATTTCAATTTTAAGAGACAACAGTAGGGTTATAAGGAGTTATGGGGTTTTTCTTTTAGGAATAATGAAAACATTCTAAAATTGCCTGATGTGATGACAGCACACCCTTTGATGAAGATGAGAGCCACTGAGTGTAGACTTTGAATGAATTGTACAAGGCATTGGGCCGTTTAACACAACACAGTGAATCTTGTTATGGAAGACTGACTGTGGTTAATAGAAGAAATATGAGAATGTTCTCTCATGAAGTATAACAAATACATAATACTAATACAGGGTGTTAATAATTGTGTGGGTTGAGGGAGAAATTCACCAAATAGATATGGATTATAGTTAGTAATAATATTTTGATAATACTCTTTCATAGTTTATAACAAATGTTTCACAATAATGCATAGTGTTAGTGTTGGGGTGATGTATGGGAGGCTTGTATGATGATAAGCATGTTTGTTTTATAAGTCACAACTTTTACCACATACCATTTATGTTTGTTCATGCATGAATGATATACTTCAATTAAATTTTTAAATGAAAAAATTAAATTAAATTAAAAATATTAAAAAGTAAGGGAGGGAAGAAGGAAGAAGGAAAGCAATGAAGGAAGGAAACAAGGAAGGAAGGAAGATAGGAAAGAATAAAGGAGCTTTCTAACATATAGTTCCATATTAAATTTTAATGACAAGCATTTTAAGTTTATTTGATTCCAAGTAAAATACTCCTTCCTCTAATTTGCAGCTGCCTTCTTTGGAACAACTTAACTAATTGTTATACTGAATTGGTCTGTTAAGCTGTACTAGGCAAACATAACCTAATCTTTCAGGGGCAAAATGACAAAAAAAATGTATACCTGGATTTCCTTGATTGGGTACATCTTTAGGAATCTGCTAAGGAGAATGGCCTGGTATTGCTACTTGCAGAATGTTAATTTAGAGAGCCCAGTGACACAATATTTTTTTTTACAATCCTTATGATCATATAAACATGACCTAAAAGTTCATTTTTCTAAGTGGATATTTCCCTGTAAGTGCATAACCCTGAAATAATATTACTGCTGCATATTAAACAGGACTATGATGTGATTTAGTGCTGTTCATGATGAATTAACAGCTGAGGGAAATTTTCACTTTAAGTTTTCCCTGATAAGCATAGTTTCAGCTTCATAGGCTTAGAGCAAACACATTTTCCTGAACAGGACGTTTTGATGAATTTCCTTTACCTTAGCTTTTTTACCTGTGTAATTATTCACCAACTTTAATACACCTGAGGTTAAAGCTATGTATGTAGGCCTTCAGATAATGTTAGAAGACATGAAATTACAAAAATTTCAATTGAATGTGTTATGTGATGTTTGCAATACACAAAGACTTTAAAAAAGAAGTATACTAATATTTAGAAAATCATTGTGAGAAGATTGTGGTAAGATAGTGGAGTAGGAAGTTCCAGGAATTGGTCCCTCCACCAAAACAACTCTTACACTGGCAGGAACTATTTGAACCAACTCTTTTGGAACTCTGGAGTCTAGTGAAATATTGTGCATCATCCAAGGAAGAGCTGAATGAAGAGCCTAGTAAACTGCAGTAAAGATCAGTATATTTAACTTTCCATGTGGCAGCTTTCATCCCCCATCCACATGGCAGGCAGTGGAGGTGCTAAGGAAATTATGGGCCCATTCCCAGTGGCATCTCCCAGCCTTCACCTAACTCTTGCTTCCTCTTCTATTGTATGATAATGTTTCTGTTTTCATTCCCAGGGAAGATATTAAGTCTAATGAAAAGACCCCACCAGACCTTAAACCCAGAAGCCAGGAACATGCAGCCCCGGGTGCTTACTGGGGATGAACTCTTGGTGGCAGTGCACCAATCCCTGGGGTGAATATATACTCAAACCTCAAATACCAAAGATTTGTTTCTCCCCGCTGATGTGAAGTGTAGCCTGCAAAGCTGCCATCCATGAACACTCACCCGAGCAGTTTGCCCTTCCTGGGATAATGACCAGGGTGGGATCTTTTGCCTGCTCTTTTGGACTATTTGTGCTGTGAAAGTAATAAGTAATTTGCTGAAAGATCTTATTGTACCTGAGACTGTGTTCCCATGTAGCAACTCATTCCAGTTAGGACTGCAATCTGCATTCCCAGAATGGTTTACTAGAGCCAGAGTGGGCAATAAGGATCTTTTACTCCAAAAATTGAGAGTGTGTGGTCTGACTGCTGATTGCTGCTTTTGATCACTGGGGGGACTGGCATGGAGAGCAGCCATTGTCACAGCCCTTTACAGAGAGAAGTGGCAGAGAGAGATTACCCATTGTTTTTCTTTCTTGTCTCCCTTTTCTCTCTTTCCTTTCAAATTTGGGAGTAAAAATATTGTGGAGAGAAATTGTGGGAAGATGACATCAGACTAGGCAGGCAAGGCTCAGTGCTCTCAAAAATAACTATGGAGGAAGGGCCAAAACCTGTCTGAGGCACCTGCTTTTGGGGGTCAGAAGACCAGGATAGTGCTACATAATGCCCAGGAGGGTGAAGGACAGAGGGATTAAGAACCTGAAACAAGAAATGTGAGTTAGCAAATCACCATGGTGGCTGGGAAGGCCACCCTGTCCCCACTCCCACGATATTAGGCTGGGGTAATGCACATGGCTCACTGCACCCGACTGAGAGGGGAACAGACATCTTCCTCCTGGTCAGCTGTTACAAGAGAAAAGGGAAGAGGGGTTCAGGGACCATTTCTTCAATGAATTTGGCAAGGAGAGCTCACTTTGAATCTCAGCTCTGGTGAAACCAAAACACAGGAAAACAGAGTGAAACATCCCCATGGAAGGGTACACTGATGAGTGCCATCTGCTGGCCAGTCTAGAAACATAGACGAAAACTGCTTTTGTTTCTCTCTGTACCTGAACTCCTGAGAGAAAATCTGGACTCCATTGGTGAGTCCCTGGCCTGATATTGATAACTTAAGGTGGGAAATTTTAAAGATTTAGAATAAATTGAACCAAATAGCAAAAAAAAAAAAAAAAAAAAAATAGCTGTGTTAAAAAAAAAAACAAAACAATAGGCAGGAGAGAGATTGCCCATCAGAGTAAATTCACCAACATATTCAGATGCCTAGACATCAGTAAAAAATTACAAGCCATGCTAGGAAACAAGAAGAGATGGTCCAGCCAAAGGAACAAACCAAATATTCTGAAGAGATATAAGATTTAAGACAAGTAATCAATGATAATCATACAATACTCCTAAATCAATTCAAAGAATTGAAAGAAAATATGAGTGATGAGATAAAGGATGTTAAGAAGATATTGGGTGAACAGAAAGAAAATTTGAAAGCCTGAAAAGAAAACTAACAAAACTTATGGGAATGAAAGACATGATAGATGAGATTAAAAATACATTTGAGGCACATAAGGGTAGATTTGAAATACTTGAAGACGGAATTAGTGATTTCAAAGACAGAACATCTGAAGTGGAAAAGACAGGAGAACAGAAAGAAAAGAGAATGGAAATATGGAGCAGGATCTCCGGGAATTGAGTGTCAGTGCAAAATGCACAAACATATACATTATTGGTGTACCAGAAAAGGAAGTAAATGGCATAGAAGCAGAAAGAATATATGAGGAAATAATGACCAAAAACTTTACAAGACTTATGAAAGACATAAATATCAATAAACAAGAAGGCCAACACACCACACAGAATAAATCTGAATAGACCTACCCTGAGACACCTACTATTCAGAATGACAAATATCAGAGCTAAAAATATTCTGAAAGCAGCAAGAGAAAAGCAAAGCATCACCTAAAAGGGAACCTCAATAAGATTAAGTGCTGAACTCTCATCAGAAACCATAGAGGTGAGAAGAAAGTGGCATGATGCATTTAAGTTACTGAAAAAGAAAAACTGCCAGGCAAGAATACTGTATCTGGCAGAACTGTCCTTCAAAAATAAGGATGAGTTCAAAGTCTTCACAGACAAACAAAAAAAACTGATAGAATATGTTATCATACTAGAAAAAGAAAAGCAAACTAATCACAAAGCAAGCCAAAGGAAAGAAGTAGTAAAGATCAGGGCAAAAGTAAATGAAATCAAGAGCAAATAAAATACTAGAGAGAATCCACAAAACCAAAGCTGGTTCTTTGAGAAGATCAACAAAATTGACAAACCTTAGCTAGATTGTCAAGGAGAAAAAGAGAGTATGTAAATAAAATCAGAAATGAAGGGGGGGCACATTATCACTGACTCCACAGAAATAAGAGCGATCATAAGAGGATACTAAGAACAACTATATGCCAAAAAATTAGAAAATGTAGATGAGAGGGACAAATTCTAATAAAGACCCAAACCACCTAAACTGACTCTGAAAGAAATAGTAGACCTCAAAAAACCAACCCCAAATGAAGAGATTGAAACAGTCATTACAAACCTCTCAAAGATGAAAAGCCCTGTAACAGATGGCTTCAGTGGTGTATTCTACCAATCATTCAAGGATGATCGAATATCAGTCTTGCTCAACCTCTTCCAAAAAACTGAGCAGAAAAGAAGGCTACAAAACTCATTCTATGAAGCCAACATCACTTTCAATACCAAAACCAGACAAAGATAATACAAAAAACAAAAAAAAAGAAAATTACAGACCAATATCTTTAATGAAGGTAGATATAAAATTCCTCAACAAAAATACTTGCAAACCAAATCCAAGAGCACATTAAAAGAATTATACACCACTATTATGTGCATTTTATCCCAGGTATGCAAAGGTGGATAAACACAAGAAAATTACTCACTGTAATAAACCACATTAATAAATTGAAGAGGAAAAATCATATGATCCTCTCAATTGGTGCAGTAAAGGCATTTGCCCAAATGTAGTACCGTTTCTTAATAAAAGCACTCCAAAATATTGGAATAGAAGGTACTATCTCAATATGGTAAAGAGCATATATGAAAAACCCACAGCTAGCATTTTATTCATTGTTGAAAGACTGAAAGCTTTCCCACTGCGATCAGGAAAAAGACAAGGATGCCCACTGTTGCTACTGTTATTCAATATTGTGCTAAGAGTTCTAGCTAAAGCAATTAGGCTAGATAAAGAAATAAAAGTCACCCAAATAGGAAAGGAAGAAGTAAGACTTATTATTCATTGATGATGTGACCTTATATCTAGAAAATCCTGAAAAATCCACAACAAAGCTACTATAATGAATAGATGATTTGAGTAAAGTGGAAGGAAACAAAATAAATACACAAAAATCAATAGCATTTCTATACACCACTGATGTGCAATCTGAGGAGGAAATAAAAAAAAATTCCATTTATAATAGCAACTAAAAATATCAAATATTTAAAAATAAACTCAGCCACAGACATAAAGGACCTGGATTCAGAAAACTGCGAAATTTTGCTAAAAGGAAGTTAAGAAGACTTAAATAAATGGAAGAACATTCCATGTTCATGGATTAAAAGACTAAATATCGTTAATTTGTCAGTTCTATCCATACTGGGTTACAGATTCAAATCAATCCCAATACTCCTTTTTACAAAAATTTAAAAGCCAATAATCAAATTTATTTGGAAGGTTATGGGGGCTCTGAAGAGTCAAAAATGACTTGAAAAAGAAAAACAAAGTTGGAGGACTCTTACTTCCTGACTTTAAAGCATATTACTTAGCTACAGTGGTAAAAACAGCATGGTACTGGCATAAAGACAGATTGACCAAACTGAGAACTCAGTAATAGACCCTCACATCTACAGTCAAATGATTTTTGCGAGGTTGTTAAGCTCACCCAGTTGGGTCAGAACAGTCTATTCAACAAACGGTGCTAGTAAAATTGTATAGTCATGTCCAAAAGAAAGAAAGAGGACCCTTATATCACATCTTATTAACTCAAAAATGGATCAAGGACCTAAATATAAAAAAAACAACCATAGAACTCCTAGAAGAAAATGTAGAAAAACATCTTCAAGATCTTGTGGTAGGTGGTAATTTCTTAAATCTTACACCCAAAGCATGAGCAACAAAAGAAAAAATAGATAATTGGGATCTTCTTAAAATCAAACACTTTTGCAACTCAAAGGATTTTGTCAAAAGGATGAAAAGACAGCTGGCTTAATGGGAGAAAATATTTGGGAATCATATATCCAATAGGGATTAATACCCAATATATATAAAGAGATCATACAACTCAATAAAAAGACAAACTACCCTATTAAAAAGTGGACAAAAGACAGTTGTTCAAAGAAGAAATGCAAATGGCCAAGAAACACATGACAAAATGTTCAACATCATTAGGGATTAGGGAAATGCAAATCAAAACTACAACAAGTTATTTCACATCCATTATACTGGCCACTATTAACAAGTCAGAGAACTGTAAATATTGGAGATGTTGTGAAAAGATGGGAATGCTTATTCACTGTTGGTGGGAATGTAGAATGGTACAGCCACCCTGGAGGACTGTTTAGCAGTTCCTAAGGAAGTTGAATATAGATTTGTCAAGTGACCCAGCAATACCATTACCAGGTATATACCCAGAAGAACTGAGAACAGTGACACAAACAGACGTCTGCACACTGATTGATGGTCATAGAGGCATTATTCATGAAAGCTAAAAGATGGAAACAACCCAAATGCCCATCAACCAATGAATAGATAAAGAAATTGTGGTGTATACATATGATGGTATATTATGCAGTGGCAAGAAGAAATAAAGTCATGGAGCATATGACAAGATGGATAAACCTGGAGGACATTATGCTTTATGAAACAAGCCAAGCATAAAAGGACAAATATTGTATGATAGTGCTATTATGAACTAAATATATTATGTGAGCTCATGATATTAATAAATTAGAATATAGGTCACCAGAAAATATAATGAGGGTAGAGAAAGGAAAGGTGTTGGTTAATTATTATTATTACTGGAATAATGTCAATATTCTTAAAATGATTGAAGCAATAAATACACAACTGTGTGTTTATACAGAATACCATTGATGACACACTTTGGATGGATTTATGCTTTATTAATATGTGTCAATAAAATGATTTGTTCAAGAAAAAAGTCTGCCAGTTCCCATGTCTATATTGTACATGAATTTCAGATTATACAGATAACTTGCCTAGATTTTCCTGAGGGATTTTTGTTTTAAAATTGAGTCTTAAATTGACTCAGAATTTAAATATATTCTGTATTCATCTAGAATTTAAATAATTCTATATGGAATATATAAATATATAATAGAAAAGGCACAATTTGACAGCTCCAGCCTTCATCAAGGAAAGAACCCAGAATTGCCAGAAGAGAAGAATTAGATATTCAGAGTTACAACAACATAATACTCTAATTGTCTGGTTTTCCAAAAATTACAAAAACATTAAAAGAAACAAAAAAGTTTGGCCTATTCTCAGGGGAAAAATAATTTGACAGAAACCATCACTGAGGAAGCTTATACAATGGAATTACTAAAGACACTAAATCAATTGTTCTAGTTTCCATGGCTGCTCAAAGCAGACACAATGAATCAGTTGGCTTTAAACAATCACCGTTTATTAGCTTGCAATTTGAGGCCACAGGCATATTCAAATTAAGGCATGATAAGGGTGATTCTTTCTTCCTTAAGACCAGTTGCCAGCAATCCTTGCCTGCCTGTCAAAAACGGCAAGTTACATGGCAGTGTCTTCTGGTTTCTCCCTTCTCTTCTGGGTTCCATTGATTACATGTCTTACATCTAGGTATATAGCCCTAAGAATTGAAAGCAGGGATTTGAAAGACATTTGCCCATAAATGTTCATAGTAGCATTATTCATAGTAGCCAAAAGGTGGAAGTAACTCAAGTGAACATCAACAAATGAATGGATAAACAAAATGTAATCTATACATATAATGCAATATTATTCAGCCTTAAAAAGAAATGAAGTTCTGATACATGTTACAACATGGATGTACCTTGAAGACCTCATATTGAGTGAAATAAGCCAAACACAAAAAATCAAATATTATATAATCTCATTTATATGAAATACCCAGAACAAGCAAATTCATAGAGACAGAAAGTAGATTACAGGTTGCTAGTGCCTGGGGTTTCAGGGGAATGAAAGTCATTACATAATGGGTGCAGAGTGTCTGTTTGAGGTGATGAAGAAATTTGACCCTGTCCTCAACAATGCATTTTTAATTATGTATGTTTTTACTGTGGTAAGATTTGAATTATTTCTAAACATAAAATTCTGTGACATTAAGTATATTAACAATGTTGTATAATCTTCACCATTATCTATTTCCAAAGTGTTTTCATCATTCCAAACAAAAACTCCTACCCATTAAGCAATAATACTGTTTCCTACCTCCCCTCATCCCCTGGTAACCATTAATCTAATTTCATTCTATATAAATTTGCTTATTCTAAATATTTCATATAAGAGACTGTTTATAACTCCAACCAATATTCTGTTGAAATAATGTTCCATTTCTGGCAAAGAACTCAAATCACCTATATCTTGTTTTTTTTAAACTTTCGCTGTAGTAGATTTGTGAGTCCAGCGCTCCACACTGCAGAGGCCAGTGCCCATCCCCCGCTGCCAGAGCAGACGGCCCCTGGCTCGAGATGGAGCTCTACTTCCCAAAAACAGGGGAGGAAGAGACAACTAAGCACCAAATTCAGCTACTGATTAGTAAATTCAGCTGGCTAATGTCCACCCCAGGTCCAGCAAAATTTGAACCTGTCCAGGTTGGAAAGAGGCCAGTAGCCTCCATCTTAACTCTGTTCCTATCATGAGGGGAAGCAGGGCTGATGGAAAATCACAGTGAAAACAGGGACTGCCTTCTTTCCAGCCAGGTCAGATAGCTGCCCTAACATGGGCTTTGGCCCCATCCCTGGCAGGGAGGAAGCTCAGGGGAACCTATTCCAACCTCTCTGGGCAACTGCAGTGGCTTTTGGCCTACATTGACCAGATTGTTGCCCACATCAGAGGCTCTATACCCATTCCCGATAGGGAAGGAAGCCGGGCAGTGCTTCGTCAGCCTTTCTGGACAATTGTAGTCACCTGTGGCCCACATGGACCAGATTGTTGCACACCCCACCTGTGGCAGGGCGGGAGAGGAGACAGTGCTTCTGCAGCTTGTTCCAGCAATTGCAGTTGCTTTGGACCCACATGGACAGATGAAATTGTTATGCACACCTGTGGTTCCAGTATGTAAGTATCCAATATAAATATAGCAGGTTTTCACTTTAAACCAATTGGAAAAAGATATTCCACATATGCAGTAACACCTCCCTCCAAAAAAAAGCTGGAGCAGCTATATTTATATTGGATACTTACATACTATAAGTATACTATATACTTATATACTATACTTATATCAGACGTTAAAAGCAAAATTGTTATTAGAGATAAGGAAGCACATATATTTAATAAAAGGGACAATAAAATTGACAAACTCTGAGATGGACTAACAGAAAAAAAGACACCAATAAATAAAATCAGAAATGAAAAGGGGGGCATTACTACTAACCCCATAGAATTAAAGAGATCATAAGAGGATACTATAAACAACTGTATGCCAACAAACTAGACAATGTGGATGAAATTGACAAAGTTCTGGAAAGGACTGGGATATTTTGGAGTACAGTCACTTTTCCCATTTCTGTGTTCAAGGAATATGACGAAAATTCTCTTCCAATATTCTAATAAGTTGACAATGATTGAGAGTTTATATTAACTAAAGGACATTGGGATCAAATTGCTAAATCCCCATTTCACCTGATTCTCTCAAAATCTAAGGCAGTTCAAATTTGTTTGGACTAATGTGCTGTCTGTTTTACTTAAAGCCTGAAACAAGTTGATGTAATGCTTAGAGAAAAGAATATATAGTTTATGAAGTTATACATTAATATGTATAATTTATAATGATCCTGTTTTTAACTGTTCTGCAAAATCTCCTCATAATCATTTGCTTGACTGAATACAGTTTGTCCCAAATAATCATTAATATCTATTAGAAAGAATGAGTTAAACTTTATGGTTTGTTAAAAATTAACTTTCCTATCAGAGACCTATCTACAGTTAATATTTTCATAACATATCCATAACAACAAAATCTATTGTCTTACTGAAGCTAGCTATTCTTACCTTCATGGCAAAATTACAATATGATTCTGACTTCAATATTTGGTAATAACTATTCCCTATTTATGGATATTAGATTCATGCTTAACACTAAAATTAGTTCAGCCTGAGGCAAAGGGGACTTCATTTTCTCCTTTTGTCTGTCATGCTAATTACTACTAATCTCTGTAGACAAGTGAAGCATTCAAACTGCCTTGGTAATCAGACTAAACATTACAGACACATACACAATCAGAGGATCAACCAAAGAATTAAATTTTTTATTCAAATATTGCAATTCTACCAAATGAAAATGGATATAATGAAAACTAAATAGGTAAAATTTTATATGTTCAAATCTCTAGAATGATGACTTTTTATTTATACTGCTTTACACTGGAATAAGTATACAGCTATGTTGTTTCTAGATAAAATCTGACATTTTCTGTTCCAATAATAAGCCTATTAATGAAGCCCAAGGTGACTACTCTGTATGTAGCATATAAAGTATTTGTCTGAGGATCCAAATCTAGGATTTCCTTCTTTCCCATTTTGCTTCCTCCATTTTCTTTGTAACCCTGGGCAAATCTGCCTCATTCTTTGTGGCTCAAATTATACATACATAAAATCAAGTAATAGTTGCCATTTGTATATTATTTTCTGAACAGATATTATGAGAATTAATGACATTATTAGTCAATAGACCACCTCGCTGCAAGGATAGTACTGTTGTCTTCTTAAGAAATAGGGTGGGGGGGGTCTTGATGAGGTGGGAGAGTGAAACAGAGATAGGTAATGCTAATAAAAATTGGATAGAAAGTAAGAAAGAAGTCAAAATAATTCTATAGTAGAATACCAGTAAGTCCACTTTTCGAGTCCCCAATCCTGAGGACTCTGAGATGGTGATGCCCACTCCATCTCTTAAGCGAGAGAGGGCTTCGATCCCATATGGCTGATGGATAGGACTCTCCTGCTTGCAGTTATAGCCTCTCTCGGTTCCTTGATGTGGTGGGTAAGGGAAGAAATTATATCACTGATGTGGAGACAGGGGCCACTGGAGTTGCTGAAGGCAGGGAGAGGGAAAAAGAGGTGTAATATGGGAGCATTTTCGGGACTTGGAGTTGTCCTGAAAGATTTTGCAGGGATAATGCAGGGACATTATATATCCTACCATAACCCACTGAATGGACTACGAGAGAGCATAAACTACAATGTAAACTATAATCCATGCTGTATAGCAGTGCTCCAAAATGTATTCATCAAATAAAATGAATGTACCATACTAATGAAAGAAATTGTTGATGTGGGAGGAGTGGGGGGGGGTGTGGGGAGTGGGGCTTATGGGAATCTCCTATATTTTTTAATGTAACATTTTGTGTGAACTATGTATTTTTTAAAAATAAATAAAAAATATATTTTTTTAAAAAGGTAAGAAAGAAGAGGGATAAGAACATAAGCTTTTGGGAAATCCTAACACTTTCCCTTGTTCTAATACAGACCTGCCTTTTCTAATTCTTTACCACCAAACACCCCCCAACTCAGATTAGTTTATACATGGTTCCTCTATTCTCCCATTGCAATCACCAATGACCACTTTCTCCTCCCATCATTTATCACGGAAGATTGTTAATGTGATTCTCTTGCCCACTACACTGTGATACGTAAAGACAGAGGTTGTTTCTTATTTGTCCCAGTTTCCATAGAAAATAGCAAAGAGTCAAGCACTTAGCTGTGTTCAAAAGAATGACGATACGGTTTTTGCATGAGATTTGAATGATGGGAGATTTGATATGGATGAAAGGTGCTATTTTGTTTGTAGAGTATGAGTGACTCTCTGCTCTCTAATATACCTTGCACAACATTTGTTGGTACTCAGAGATGAATGTCAGGAAAGGTCTTAATCTCATATTCATTCATTCACTTTTTAAATTGCCCGGTTGTCAAGCCTTGTTTTCTGTGATGTTAGTGAAGCAGGAAGAACTTCCTATTACACTGAAATTGATGTTCAGAGTAAAGTTACTCAGCACTAAATCTGAATTAGTAATCAACTAATTAGATCAGTCCATATGCTTGATGGTGATGTTTCAGTTAACATTTTCTTTAATCCGCTAATGATGCAATCCACTAAGCTTGCCTTTTTCACTTTAAACTACTTTTTCTTAAATGTGAAGTCATCTAATCATCTTTTAGCAAAATACATACATAAAAGCAGACATAGCTGTTTATAACTTTTAGCTCTAAGCTTAATTTCTATTTTCCTGAAGAGAAAACTTAACTCCTTTCACTTTTATCTTCTACACCAAGATCACAGTTAAAACCAATTTGTTTTTTTCTGTGATGAAATGGAAAGCAACTGAGTGTATACTTTGGATGGACTGTACAAGGCATGGATTGTATAACAGAGTGAACCCTGCGGTGGATGATGGACTGTGGTTAACAGTACAAATATGAGAACTATTAATATAACAAATGTACAATACTAATACATGGTGTTAATAATAGGGTGCTTTATGGAAAAAATACACCGAATATAAGCTGTGGACTAAAGTTAGCTGTAATATTTTGATGGTATTCTTTCATCATTTGTAATAAATGTTCCACAACAATGCCAGGTATTGGTATCGAGGTGATATATGGTAATACTCTATGATATGCATAATTATTTTGTAAACTCACAACTTTTCTAATTAAAAAAAAAGCATTGCTTTTCAAAGACCTAAGTTCAAAAGCAAATGCCATTTCTAAATATCACAAATGATGCCATATGCTGCATTGTATATGTGTCATTGTAATGTGTCTCTTTCCTCATGTGGGGCACACAGGTCATTCCAAAATGGCTGAAGACACAGACACCAGCAACTCAATTTTATATGGTTTGATACGGCCGGCTTGCTCATGTGGTTTATAGAGATGGAAGAATTTTAGGGTTGCCTAAGTCATCTCTCAGAACATAGATGAAAGCTGAGAAACAGCCTCTCAAGGATGCCAAGGGTGTTAACAGAGCACGTAAAGCAGGTGCCCTACCCTCCAATTCTGGGCATTTCCCACTACATCATGCCCCTTTCCCACAATTCAACATTGTACTTTTCCAAGCCAGTTCATAAAATGCTGGCTTTTTCATATTCAAGGACAGAGCTCGGAAAAACAGGAACGCATCTCCTTTGATGGCAGCAGTAAGGGAAAATAGCCACCCCCCCCTCTTTTCCTCTCTCCCTCTTCCACACCACACTCCCTTCTGTAGTAAAATTGCTACATCAGAGCTCCAGAGGGGTTCAGATGCAAAGACTATTCATAAAATAGAAGTTCATTGCTTGACGTCTTATATGGAAGAAATAAATGATGTGCTGATATTCTTTATAGTGTTGAACAACTTTAATGAAATGTGCATACAAATACACATTTACAAGCTTTCAATAGAAAATGAAATGCAAAATAATACCCCTCCCCTCTAATATAGAAAGAAAAAAAAACTAAATTCATGACGTATTTCCAACATAACAGGAACTGTCACAAATCATTTCAACTTTATCCCAACCCTGTCCAGTTAACAAATGTGAAAACTGAGCATGCGATGCCAAGTGATTCGCCCCTGTTCACTTAGCTGACAGGGGAAGAAGTCTAATTCAAACTCTGCCCGATGTCCTTACCCAAGAACAGGGCTTCCACTCCCACATGCCCACCATCAAACTCTGCCAGGGAGCTAAAGGGGTCAAGGAAATACTTTTAAACAAAATCCAAAATTGAGAAAACACCCTAGGAGAATCGATCTAAGATTTCCTCAAAATAAAATAGGAAGAAGCCCACTTTAAATGACAATTACATTAATTCCTCTGAGGGCATAAACAGAATTAGAAAAACCACATAATTAAAGACATCAGTATAACTATCTGGCCTAGGTTTCAGATCTAACCACCAGAGTGGAGTACAAATCAATTTATCCATTTTCTAAAGCAGAGGCGGCCAGCCAATAGTGTCTCAAAAGAATGGGACAAATATTCAATTCAAGCATAAATACCATAGTTTTCAGATAGTAGTGGTGATGCGGACCCTTAAAAAATATACCTAGAATAATTTACATTTCTTTTTATGGTAAAGGATGGTTATTTTGTAACTTTATTGTTTACTTATACTAAGAGAAATGTTGAAGGTTGAAGGCATTTTGTGCCTCGAGTATGTGTGACAACACACTTGTTTTCTATCATTGTGATGAATATATTGTTCAGATGCTTGTAAGTTCAGAGGGCTAAATGTGCATCTGTAAAACTATTATTTCCTTTAAATTCTAGATTACAGAGCACATCAAATTATTATGTACTCTGCCAATTTTGAGACCATAAAAAGTAGACATTTATTTGAATTATAGTTTCTCACCCTTTATCAATATCTGCATGCAGAACTCATTGACTTCCTTATTTTTTAGGTGTTTTATTCCATATGGAAAATAATTCTATATACCCTGTTTCTTAAATTTATAGTAAAAAATAACTTATTGATAAAACCTCAAATATTTTATGTATTCATGAAAGAAAAATAAGAGAAAATCTATATACTATTTTCCTGTAATGATATTATTTTAGAGTATTTGGGGAAAAAATTAATACCAATATCTGCCTTTTATATGTACCCAGAGATTTTATCAATGTGCATACTTGTAAGAACTGAAAAAAAACATTGAAAAAATATTTAAGAATGAACTGAACTATGAAAAAATAAATTCACTTAAAATTATGTCTGGGGTCAATATATTATTTGGTCTCATACCCACCACATATTAACAAATCAGTATATATTGAAATGAGAGCAGAATAATCTCTACTGAGACATAGGAATCTGCTTTTCAGAATATTACATTTTAAATCTATTCTACACATTGTATATGTCATCATAGCTGAAGTGAAAATGCATGTACTCTGGAATCAGACAGCTCTGGATTTGAATCATGGTCTACCTTTTACTGGCTGGGCAATGCTATAGTTTATACTGTCTACTCAAGCATTCATTTCCTCACCTTTACAAATGAAGACAATAATAGTATCTATTCTGTAGAGTGTAGTAAGTTTTTGCATATAGAACACACATTACCTGGCATATGATAAGCTCCAAATAAATATTAAATCTCTACCCTCTCTACTCACATTCCAAATTCATCTTTTATTTGGTATTGTGTATACTTGTAGCTAATTTAGAATGGAGTTAACACAAAGCTCATAAATATGACAATAACATCCTGTGATATCTGAGTTGAAAGGGACTGCAGACTTTATGCAGTATAATAACTATAGGTAAAGATCCAAAGAAAAACCTGATCCAACCACTATTGGACTTTGTATTCTTTAACTAATGTAATGTAATGTTTATAACATTACATGTACTAATGCAATGTTTATAACAATCCCTGGCATTGTTATGAATCAAATGATAACACAGGTCAGATGACAACTCTCCCAAGACACAAATCTATTAGGGGTGTCAATGCATCACTAGGTACAAGTTAACTTAGGTTTCTAAACATGACTGTTTGCATACTTGGAAAAATGTTCACTTGTATCCCATGGTATTTAGTTTCCTATTGCTGCGTAACAAATTACCACAAACTTAGCATCTTAAAACAAATTTATTATCCTATTGTGTCTATAGGTCAGAAGGTCAGGCATGGTGTAACTAGACTCTGCTCAGAGTCTCACCATTGTCTACTGGCACTGTGGTTTCATCTAGGGCTGAGAGTTCTCTTCCAAGTGTTGTGGGGATTTCTGCTGCCGCTGGAGTACAGCCGGCGGATCGCTGCCGGGGGTCGGGCCTACGCCACGGCCTGACCGGGGCGGCAACGGGCGGCTCAAGGCTTGGAGGGGACGCGCGGTCAGATGGAAGAAACCACGGAGACAAGGTCTATGCGCAAGTCTAATTTATTGAGGAAGTACACTTAGTTATATATGGTTGGGTAGAGGGAGGGGTTGGAGCTAGGGCGGACTGGCTAGGGGTGATAATGGATAGGCGGGGCTGGGCAGGCGGCTATGAGGTAAGCAGTGGCTAAGGAAGAAGGCAGATTATATGTTGGCAACGTGGGCGGGACTGGCGGGAAGGACAGCAACGGCTGGAAGAAGAAGATAACAAAGGCTGGGGGAAGGGGTGGAGGGAGGCAGCAACATCCAAGCTCACTGATTGTTGGCAGAATTCAGTTACTTGCAGATTAGGACTGAGGTTTCCATTTTCTTGCTAGCTGTCAGCTAGGGACTATCCTTAGCTTCTAGAGGCTAGCTGAAGTCCTTTGCCATTTGGCCCCCATAGACAGTAAGCAATGTGAATGTTGGAATTTTTTCTTGACAGCCAAAGCATGTTTCTCTGGCTTCCTCTTTGGTGCAGAGAAAATGTTTTGCTTTTAAAGGGCTGACTTGATTAGGTCAGACCCACCCACTATACCATTTGCCATATAATGTAATATAATCATAGAAATCATACCACATCATATATGTAAGCCACCCACACACATGGGGATTACCCACCAGGGACTGGAAATTTTGGGGGCAATTTTGGTCATCTTAGGACCCTGCCTACAATACCCTTTTAAGAAAGTAAACTGAAGGGGGTAAGAAAGGAACAGAGGTCCTTGCCAGCACTGACATCTCTCTGTAGGGATTCTGACCTTGGGCATAGGCAAGTTGCAAAATTACATGCAGCATCAGCCACTAGCCCCAAGAAACTAATTTATTCCCTTATGTCACAAAATAAATACTCAATACAGTTTCAAAGAATGCTTGAAGGAATGATAAATTATTAGCCTGCCATGGACACCCATATTGTCTGTCAAATACTTTTGTCATTATTATGATATTTTCTCATTTTAAAGGTTCTATTGATGATAGAATCCACTATTGATTTAAGGATAGTTTTTGGCATCAGGGTAATGGAGAGGTGCTACTTTAAATGTATTTTGTTATAGGATGAATTCCCATTTCATAAATGTTAAAATTTAAGCAAGAAATAATCAACTTTGAAGACCTAAGAGATATTGTGTCATTATTAGAATGATGCCCAGAGAGATGGTGATATTAAGTGACTTACTCAAGGTCACAGACTATTATAGTCAAGATCAGTGGGGAGGGGAAGAGTTCCAGGAGGATGGCATTGGAGTAGACAGGCAGGGTTCAGCTCTATCACAATAACAGTGGAGAAAGGGCTAAAAGCTGTCAAGGGATCTGCTTTTGGGGCTCAGTAGGCCAGGACAGTGCTATGCAATCCCCAGGAGGGTGAGGGACAGATAGACAAAGAACCCAAAATCACAATTGTGAGTTACTGAACACTGGTAGCACCTGGGAAGGGCACCCATCCCCCACCTTCAAGGTATGCAGCCTGGACAAAATCCATGGCCTACTGCAGCTGAGTGAGAGGGGAACAAACATCTTCCCTTCTCAGGCAAAGGAAGTGCAGAAGAATTAGGAGAGTGAGTTCTCTTCAGTGAATTTGGCCAGAAGGCTCTGGTCAGACCAGAAACACAGGGAAGGGGTGGTTGAAAGAAACATTTCCAAGGAAAGATTTGCCAATGACTGTCATATGCTGGCCAGATAAGAACTGCTAGAGAAAAACTACCTTTAGGGCTCTCTTAACCTAAATTCCTGTGAGAAAAATCTTTGCTCCATTAATGAGCCTCTAGCCCAATTTTGATAACTTAGCTGTGCAATTTTAAAGACTTAGAATAAGCTGAACTAAAAATCAAAGAAAAGCCATGAAAAGAAAACTTTAGACAAGAGAGAGAAATTGACCATTAGAGTAAATTCTCCAACATATTCAGAAGCCCAGACATCAGGAAAAAATTACAAGCCATAAAAAGAAACAGGAAGAGATGGCTGAGCTAATGGAACAAACCAAATATCCTGTTAAGATAAAGGATTTAAGACAACTAATCAATGATAATCACACAAATCTCCTAAATCAATTCAAAGAATTGAAGGAAAGTATGACTAAAGAGATAAAGAATATTAAGAAGACACTGCATGATAATAATGAGCAATTCAAAAGCTTGCAAAGAAAAATAACAGAGCTTATGGGAATGAAAGAAATGATGGACAAAATGAAAAAATGTATTAGAGGAACATAATAGCAGAGTTAAATAAATCAAAGACAGAACTAGTGATATCTAGGACAGAATAACTGAACTTAAAAAGACAGGACAACAGAAAGAGAAAAGAATGGGAAAAAAATGGAACAGGATCTCAGGGAATTGAATGAAAATGCAAAATACACAAGCATGTACATTTCCAGAAAAGGAAGAGAAAGGAAAAGGAGCAGAAAGAATATTTGAGGAAATAAAGACCAAAACTTCACAACTCTTATGGAAGGCATAAGTATTGATAAACAAGAACAATGCACCACACAGAATAAATTGAAATAGAGCTATTGCAAGACACCTACTATTCAGAATGACAAATGGCAGCAATAAAGAGACAATTCTGAAAGCAGCAAGAGAAAATCATCACATACAAGGGAACTTTAATATGATTAATTGCTGACCTCTCACAAGAAACCATGGAGGTGAGAAGAAAGTGGGATGATAAATTTAAGATTCTGAAAGAGAAAAACTGCAAGCCAAGAATTCTATATCTGGCAAAACTGTCTTTCAAAAATAAGGGGGGGGGGGGGGGGGAGAGGCAAGATGGCCACTGAGTAAGGAGATCCAAGAGTCAGCTCATACAAAAGGGAAGTTATCAATCACCCAGGGCTATTTAAAGTAACTGTTTGAGGGGCTCAAGGGATTAGAAGAGCATCCTGTAACATCCTTGAAAGAATGGAAGGAGACTGTCCATCTGCAGTGAAGTTGCATGAGTAGAGCATTCCATACCATGGATGCCAGGATCCATCCTCTATTGGCAGCACAAACCACCTTGAGAGCTGTACCATGGTTGGAGTTGTAAACTCCATTTCCCAAAAATGGTGGAGGGAGAAACTGTTGACCACCAACATCAGTTACTGATTAGGAAATTTGGCTGGCTAAAGTATAATCCTAAGAACAGCTAAAATATGAATATGTCCTGGTCAGAAAGAGGTCAGTAGCCATCATTTTAACTCAGCCTCCAGCATGAGGGGAAGTGCAGTCAATTGAAAATCTCAGTGAGAATAAGGAATGGCTTCTTTCCACTCAGATTGGATTGCAGCCCTAGCCTAGGCTCCAGCAGGGAGGAAGCTGATGGACCTGCACCTGCCTCTCTGGGTAACTGCTGATGCTTTTGGTTGGCACAAACTGAATAGGCAGACACTTGGGGCTCCATCCCTGCACCCCAATAGGATAGGAGAAGAGCTGTTTTTTATCAGTCTTTATGGGCAACTGCAGGTGCTTTCAGTCTGCACAAACTGGTTTGTTGAGCATTTTCGATTTAATTTCCAATCCAAATAAATCTGAAAAAACCAAATCCAAGACACATACTAATCAGAATTTCAAATGCCAAAGACAAAGGGAGAATTCTGAAAGCAGCAAAAGAAAAGCTATGCATAATATATAAAGGATATCCAATAAAAGTAAGTGTTGATTTCTCATCAGAAACCATGAAGGCAAAAAGACAGTGGTGTAGCATATTTAAGATATTTCAAGAGGAAGACTGCCAGCCAAGAATCTTACATCCAGCAAGACTGTCTTTCAAAAAATTAGAATGTGTTTAGAATATTCATATATAAACAGAAACTGAGAGAGTTTGTAAACAAGAGAGAAGGTCTGCAGGAAATAGAAAAGAGGGTGCAGCATCCTGAAAAGAAGAGACAGGAGAGAGAGGCTTGGGTGAGAGTCTAGAAATGAAGATTACATCTGTAAAAATAACAAAAAGTATTTTAAAAAGTGGTGAAAGTAAAATATGACTGATAAAACCCAAAGTTCAAGATTTGTGAAATAAGAACTGCATTTCCAGTAATAACATTGACTCTTAATGGATTAAATTCACCAATCAGAAGATACAGACTGGCAGGAATGAATAAGAAAATATGAACCATCTGTATGCTATCTACAAGAGACTCACATTAGACCCAAGGAAACCAACAGACTGAAAGTGAAAGACTAGAAAAAGATATTCCATTCATGCAGAAACCAACAAAAGGTGGAGTAGCTAAATTTATATAAAATGAAATAGACTTTAAAAGCAAAATTGTTATTAGAGACAAGTAAGGATATTGTATATTAATAAAAGGGGCAACTCACCAGGAAGAAATAACAATCATACATGTTTATGTGCCTAACCAGGATGCTCCAAGCTCCATGAGGCAAACACTGGCAAAACTGAAGGGATAAATAGATATCTCTGCAATAATAGTTGAAGACTTCAATACACCACTGTCAGCAATGCATAGAATATCTGGACAGTAGATAAATAAAGAAACAGAAAGCTTGAATGTTATGATAAATGAAGTATACCTAACGGAAATATAAAGAGCATCACACCCAAAATAGCAGGATATATATTCTTTTCACTGATGGATCCTTCTCCAGGATAAACCATGTGCTGTGTCACAAGACAAGTCTCATTAAATTGAAAAAGATGATTTTATACAAAACACGTTCTCTGATCATAGTGGAATGAAGCTGGAAATAAATAATGGAAGGAAAAAGGGAAAATTCATAAATATATGGAGAATAAACAACATACTCTTAAATAATCAGTGCTTCAAGTAATTGCAAGAGAATTCTTGAGATCAATGAAAAAGAGAACACAACATATCAAAACCTATGGGACACCACAAATGCAGTGCTGAGAGGAAAATTTATAAGCCTTAATGCTTACATTGAAAAAGAATAAAGAGCTAAAATCAAAGATCTAACTGTACACCTGGAGGAACTAGTAAAAGAAGAGCAAACTAATCTCAACCCAAGCAGAAGGAAAGAGAAAGTAATGATTAGAGCAAAAATAAATGAAATTGAGAACAACAACAACAAAAAACAATATACAAAAACAACAGAACCAAAAGTTTCTTCTTTGAGAAGATCAACAAAATCTACAAACCCTTAGGTAGACTGACAAGGAAAAAAAAGAGAAAAGATACAAATAAATGAATTCAGAAACGATGGTGGGTACATTACCACTGAACCTGCAGAAATAAGATTTTGTAAGAGAATAGTATGGAAAACTGTTTGCCAAAAACTAGACCACATTGATGAGATGGACACATTTGTAGAAGCACAAAAACAGCCTACACTGATCTGAGAAGAAATAGAAGACCTCAACAAATCAGTCACATGTGAATTCATTGAAACAGTCATTAAAACCTTCCAAAGATGAAAAGCACAGGACCAGATGGCTTCGCACGTAAATTTTACCACCTTTCAAAGACTACTTAATACCAGTCTTGTTCAAGCTCCAAGAAAAATTAAAAAGGAAAAAAGACTACCAAATTTATTCTATGAAGCCAACATCACCCTAATACTAAAACCATATAAAGATACTATGAAAAAAGAAAAAAAAATTACAGAGCAATACCTCTAATGAATATGATCTAAAAATTCTCAACAAAATAATTGGAAACTGAATCAAAAAGCATATTAAAAGAATTATTCACCACAACCAAGTGTGTTTAATCCCAGCAATGCAGGGGGTTTTCAATGCAAGAAAATCTATTAGTGTAATACAACACATTAATAAATTGAAGAAGATAAATCACACAATCCTCTCCATTAGCACAGAAAAGGCATTTGACAAAATACAGCATATTTCTTGATAAAAAACACTCCTCAGCATAGAAATGAAAGGAATTATTTCAATATGGTAAGGAGCATATATGAAAAACCCACAGCTAGCATTTTACTCATTGTTGAAAGACTGAAAGCTTTCCCACTGAGATCAGGAGCAAGACAAGAATGTCCACTGCCATCACTGTTAGTCAATACTGTGCTAGAAGTTCTAGCTAGAGCAATTGGGCTAGACAAAAAAATAAAAGGCATCCAAATAGGAAAGGAAGAAGTAAATATTTTGCTTTTCCCTGATGATATGTTTCTATATCTAAAAAATATTGAAAAATCCAAAACAAAGCTTCTAGATCTAATAGATAAGATCTGCAAAGTGGCGGGATACAAGATTAGTATGCAAAAATTAATAGCGTTTCTACCTACCACTGATAAGAAATCTGAGGAGGAAATCAGAAAAAAATTCCATTTAGAATAGTGATTAAAGGAATCAAATATTAAGGAATAAACTTAACCAAAGACATAAAGGACCTGTATTCATAAAACTATATAACATTGCTAAAAGAAACCAAAGAAGACTTATACAAATGGAAGGGCTTTCTGTATTCATGGACTGGAAGACTAAATATCAATAAGATGTCAATTCTACCCAAACTGATTTACAGATTCAACCCAATCCTAGTAATAATCCCAACAGCCTTTTTGCAGAAATCAAAAAGTGAATTATTAAATTTATCTGAATGGGTAAGGGGCTCCAAATAGCCAAAAATGTCTTTAAAAAGAACAGTGATGTTGTTCACTTCCTGACTTTAAAGCATATTACTTAGCTACAGTGGTAAAAAAGTCATGGTACTGGCATAAAGACAGACAGATTGATGAAAGGCACTGATTAAAGAACTCAGAGCTAGACACTTACATCTATGTTCTGGTATTTTTGAAAAGGCCTTTAAGCCCTCACAGCTAGGCCAGAAGTCTATTCAACAAATAGTGCTAGGAGAACTGGATTTCCATAGCCAAACAAGAAAGAGGACCCTTATCTCACACCTCATACAAAAAATTATCTCAAAATGGATTAAGGACTTAAATATAAAAATGAAAACCATAAAACTCCTAGAAGAAAATATAGGAAAACATCTTCAAGATCTTGTGATAGGCAGTAGTTTCTTAAACCTTATACAAAAGAAACAAAAGAAAAAATAGACAAATGAACCTCCTCAAAATTACACAATGTTGCACCTCAATAGACTTTGTCAAAAGGGTGAAAAGGCAGCTGATTCAATGGGAGAAAATCTTTGGAAATCACATATCCAATACATGTTTAATATCCATGATATATAAACAACTCAACAATAAAAAGACAAACTACTTGATTAAAAAATGGGCAAAAGACTTGAAAAGACAGTTTTCTAAAGAAGAAATACAAATGGTGAAAAAAAAACAGAAAAAATGTTCACTACCACTTGTGATTATGGAAATGCAAATCAAAACTACAATGAGATATCATCTCACACCTATTAGAATGGCCATAATAAAAATTTGGAAATCTATAAGTGCTGGAGAGAATATGGAGAGTTAGAAACACTTATTCACTCTTGGTGGTAATGTAGAATGGCATAGCTACTCTGGAGGACTGTTTGGCAGTTCCTAAGGAAGTTGAATGTAAACTTTCCATGTGACATGGCAATACCATTATTAGGTATATATCCAGAAGAACTGACAGCAGTGACATGAGCAGACATCTGCACACCAATGTTCATAGTGACATAAAGATTGAAACAACCCAGGTGTTCATCCACCAATGAATGCATAAACAAATTGTGGTGAATACACGTGATGGAATATTAAGTAGCAGTAAGAAGAAATAAAGTTGTGAAACATAAGACAACATGGGGGAACCTGGAGGACATTATATTGAGTAAAGCAAGCCAGACACAAAAGGACAAATACTGTATTATTACACTATTATAAAGTAAATATATTTTGTAAACTCATAGAGATAATAATTAGAATATAGGTCACCGGTAAATAGAATGAGATTAGAGAATGGAAAAATGAGGGTTAATCTGTGCAGAACTGGTAAAAAGGGTTGTTTGTAAATCTTTGGAAATGAATAGAAATGGTGAAAGCACATCATAGTATGTGTAAGTAGAAGAGCTATTAAATGGGCATGACATGTTTGAGAGGGAGAGGCCAAGGTTGTGCTCATTACTAGGAGAGCTAAATAATATAGCGTGGGAATGTAGAACATAGTAAAACCTCATGAGAAATACAAATATGGGTAATATTGAATATATGACTTTTTACAAAATGAAATAGAAATAAACCAGTGAGATGGAAACAGAATAGCAGCTATGTATGGCAGGGGAAGCATAGAGAGATTGAGAGGTGATGAGTTTTTGTTTTTTGTTTATTATTATTATTGGAGTAATAAAAATGCTCTAATAATGATTGATGGATGTACAGAAATGTGATTATAGCAAGTACCATTGTTTGCACACTTTGAATGGTTTGTATGCTGTACTAACATGAATAAATAAAATTGATTTGTTAAAAAAAAAGGAAACTAGAGAATAATCTAGGGTATATAAAATAAAAATAGTTATTTCGGTGGTGGATGAAGATTGAGGTTAATAGTATAAGTATTAGAGTGTTCTTCCTTTCCAAAGTGCTAAGAATATAGTGATACAGGGGAAAACTACAACTAATATAACTTATGGATGATAATTAATAGTAATATTGTAATATTTTGTAGCAATGGCAGGAAGATTTTTTCTTTCAATCCTAAGGTACAACAAGAAGGGGATATAAGGAGAGATGGAATTTTTAGTTTTGGAATAATGAAAACATACTAAAATTGACTGAGGTGTTGACAATACGACTCTGTGATGTAAATGAGAGCCATTCCATGTGCACTTTGAATGGATTGTATCAAACATGGGACTGTATAACACGGGGAATCCAGGGTAGATCAGGGACTGTGGTTAATGACAAATATGAGAATGTTTTCCCCTGTTCAAAAACAAACATATAATACTAATATAGGGTGTTAAATTAAGGATTTGGGAGGAAAACACACCAAATATAAGATATGGGCTATATTTGTATAATATTACAAACAAATACTATAGTTTTTGTAATATTTGACAATGGTCTTTCATAGTTTGTAACAAAAGTTTTACAATAATGCAAGGTGGTGGTGGTGGTGGGGAGAATTATAGGAGCCTTGTATGAGGATATGCATGTTTGTTTTGTAAACTCACAAATTTTCTATACATTTATTGTTTATGTTTCTTCATGTATGAATGATATACTTCAATAAAATTTTATTAAAAAAACAGATCAGTGGGGAGGGAGGTACATGGCTGATAGCAGCTCTGTTGGCCCATGGATAAATAGAGTTGACTCTAAGCAGCCACTATGTCCATGTTAGATATCTGGAACACTCCTAATTGCATGCTACACACACTGGTGGTACAGGAATTGAAAGGGGCTATACTGCAGGGGAAAGCATTGTTGGGACAGCAGTTAAGTGTGGCTAGGAAATGTAGCACTGACAAAGTGTTAGCTGAGTGAATGCTTCACTTGTAAGTCAATGATTCAGAAGCATTGTTAAATGACTCCCTACAATCAGGGGAGCCTATGCTCCTTTCATTTCCTTCTGGAAGCCATTGAAGCAGCAGATCTCTCTTGTCTTCAAAACCCCCCACTGGGATTACTTAAATGGAAAAATGAAAAATGAAGATTATTTGAATCATTGAGTTTTGGGGAGAAATTATTTGCAGGCATTGACTCCTGGAACTGGAGGATTAAGTTTGAGAGGAAACTGTAATACTTTCTCAAATCAAGAACTGTGTGTGTGTGTGTGTGTGTGTGTGCATGCTGTAATCCTCATGAGGGGTTGCTATGCTTACGAGATAGCAAGTGGAGTACAATCCTATGAAGATGTGCACATTCCCTAAAACATGGCAAAATAAGCTTATCCATGTAGCAATGCTGCCCTTATTAGACAAATCTTTTTGCCAGTTTCTTGGGGAAATTTAGGGGACAGCTTTACCTATATTGTTCTGCCATGTTAAGACAACTTGAAATTTGGAGACAGCCGGACACTGAAAAGAAATAGGAATGCCTGTGTGATAAAGGTGGACATGTAAGGACTGAAGTGTATTTGTAAATGACACTATTCCTGGGTTAGTGAGAAAATGTAACAACTGCTTGGTAAGGACTAGTACAATGGATCATGAGAGAGAGTAAAAGGATGGAAAGAGGTCACTGTTCCAAATTGAAACCAGTGACCCCTGGATTTTTAAAATTTATATTATAATTAACCACATTTTCTCTATAGGCAGTTATTTTAAAAATTGAGGCTAGGTAGCTCTTCATTTAAGGACTTTACTAGTTTACTGAGAGGTTTTATTGTAGCCCCTGTTCTGCTATTTCCAGCTAGTTATTTGACTTCCTTGGAATAAACATAAAACTGTTCTCTCATCCTTTCTGAGAATGAATAATAGGACGTTTAGATACAGATTATATTTTCATGTTATTATCATGGATATAAAAACTTAAAAATAATGAGACATTTCCAAGACATCCTGCTTAACTTATGTTTGCCTACAAGAAATTCTACATATCAAGCTACACCTGAAATAGATTTAGCCATTTTCAAGATGTGATATGCCTTCATGTTCTGAGAGTGACAGAGGCTTAAAAGGATCTTCATGGTCTCAGCAGAGGGAGTTAGCTGGCCAAATTGAGTCACAGAAAGACAAGTGATACACTTGGGAGCTTTAGATGGATTAAATTCACAATACCCCATAAATTGCATCTTCAGAAGAAGAATGAGGATCAATGAGCTCTCTAAATATTTCAAGCACAGATTTTCATACCCATATCCTCACCATAGTTACATTTAAAGTTGAAACTTAAGTTATGCTCCACTATTTTTTGGTAATTCACACCTATGAAGTGTAGAAAGCAATCTGCCTCTGGGGTCACCTTTTTACCTTGTTGCATCCATTGCTCACTCTTTTTCTCTGACATACTTTAACATATATTCAATTCGTGTTTTTAATTTCTACTTACCAAGGTTTTAGGATCATCTTATATTGTCCAGGCCTTGATTCAACGTTCTTGAATTTAAGAATTCAGTATGGCATCATAGCACTCAATTTGATATATAGTCAGTGGAAAACCAAATATAGTGAACAGACTAAATTATAGTTTGATAACTATTCAAAAGATAGGTTAGAATGCCTAATCTTTTTTCTATTAATTGATGAATCCCTATCTACTATACCCAATCAAAAGTTTCCTACTTAGATTTTTCTGCACAGTCATGTTTATCTGGGTTCTTAGACTGAGTTTTGGAGCCAGATGAAAAAGTTAGGTAACAGAATGAGAATTTAATCTTGTAATATTCCCCAGTTCAATAAGCTTAAATGTTAAAAATGACTGATTATTATACAACTTTTGAAGGTAGTGAGTTTAATTCTAAAGAAACAGTGGAGCCTATCTGAACGTCATGACATTCTCCTTTAAGTATAAAAACATGCACTTCCTCCTATAACATTTATCTAAAAAATTTTGATATTATGACTCAGTTTCCAGATATATTTTGATTAGTGGTAATCAAGGCATTCAGTTAAAACTTGCAACTCTACTTCCTCATGAAGAGTTCAAAATCTGGAAAGTTCCCATCAGAAACCAGTGTCTCTCGCAGTGTTGACAATAATATTGGTATGAAACATCTTTCAGATCTCTCATTTCTTTCCTGCATGTAATGGAAAGCCTATCATCAACTCAGCCTCTAAGTAAACATAGCAATATGTGGTCTCAACATGGGAGCCATTCATTGCTTTGAAGACACTGTCAATTATTGCTTAAATATTCACAACGGGCTCTGCATCCCAATAGTCTGCAGTTGCACATTTACTCAGCAATGACTCTTTTATGTAATAGGAAGGTTTGAAAAAACCTGCTGTTCTCATCTATTCATACATTTTATATTTCTTTTAAAACTCACATTCATGCTCACACAAGCACTCCCAACTAAGCCTGAATAATATTGTCACTTTATAACAGTTTCATATGTTGCAGGGCAATATTATCTCTGAATAGATAATGAGTATTATGTACAAAAGAGACAGTGCTTCAATCTGTATCCTATTTTTAAGGTGCCCTAGACTCAGAGATACTCCAAGCCCACTGAGACAAGATAAGCTGGCTCCAAGAACAGAAATGCAATCGACTTTATTGTTCCTGGCTGCCTCGTATGTGAGCCCCCTTTAACACATACTCCTGTGGATTATTATTCACATCCTGCCAGGAATCTAGGGATGCTTTGTCCTGAGTTATGTTTATCAACATACCTGCTACTTACCTCTTCCAAATTTCCCTCTTTGATAGACCCTACCTCCTGACTTAAATCTAAAAGTAGTGGAACAAAGATAAGGTCACACTTTAGCTTGTGGCATTGACCCAGAAAAGGCCAGGAATCCTCTATAGTCAGAAATGGTGGGGTTTGCTTGGAGCCCAAGAGCTCTTCCCACCAGCAATCTTGAGGTCCAGTATTCAATATGCCATGGAAACCCTGGGTATGCTAGTGGGCAGGTCATTGTACCTCCTAACCCCACTCAGCCCATATTCCCCTGCTTACTGCGTATCTCCTCATCCAACTAGATACACCAAGGCCAATGTTACAGAATTAAAAGGTAGTCTATAAGCCAACTCCCATGGAAAGTATATCTAGTTCTCCACTGTGCCTGTTCGCATCAGCCTCTGAAGCCTTAAAAACGTCCTCCAGATTTGTTCTGTGCCCTTGGCTCCTGTATTAGCCCCAGTGTGCTTCCCCAACCGTCCCCTGCACTGGCCCCATCTTATGGGAGGACCAGCATGCCTCAAATCTAAACCTCATTTCCAACATTGTTCCCTTATCTTTTGCTTGTTTTTAAATATTCTTTTCTTACATAGTAACCATTATTACCCCACACCTGCAACTCTACCATGAACTTATATTTATTTTTAAGGTAGAATGACTAAAATTACCAAGAGAAAGAAACTCATTGCTTATATATGAAAGAGAGTATTTTTGAAATAACATCATCCAAAGTATCTATATTTACTTGACAATTTTTCAGTCTTTTAAGGTCTCTAATATGAAATTTGCTGAGGTAATTATATAGGCATCATAATGAATACAGAGGAAATTTGGTAAAAGTTTAAAATTAGAGAATCTGTAATTTAGAATTTTACACTTTCCTTCTCTACAATAGCAGGGCTTTGGATTTTGAATTTTCCTACATAATTTGATCTTTTATCCAATCTTCTTTTCCTACAAGATTATGCCCCGTAAGTGCAACTCCAAATTTCTCATACAAGGGGAACTTGTGACAGCAAATAATATTTGCATGATCAGTAAACTTGCTGCTGAAAGTAAAGTGATAATTTTGAGAGTGTTCTACACTGACATACAGCATTTACCATCAAGTTTTAAAAACTTCCAAGTTATTGAATAAATGCACCTAGGTGGTGAAACTGCAATTCTAATTCACCAGAATATTTCTATAACTCTCATCAGTAATAATTAACAATGTCCAAATACTGACTGATCATCTGTATAGAAAATATACTTGAAAATTTTTTAGGATTACTAAGAATGACATTTGGATGAAGGCTTTAGTAACTGAGTCTAGAAGATAGCATAATACACCTGAATCATCCTATTTACATTCACAAGTAAAATGGGGTTTAAAAATTTTTTTATTTTTTCCTAACTTCGTTAACTCCAAGAACAGATGATACTTTACCAATAAGCTAAATTCCATCTAAGCTGCTTCAAACTGCCGGTGAGTCTATAATTATCCACTAGGCTTAGAATCAGAATTCCATAAACTTAGGACTCCACCAAATTTTTCTCAGTTACATATTACTAGTCCTTTTATAAGAAAAATTCCCATGTAACACATCTGTCTGCATTTACTTAATATTGTCTTTAAATAAATTCACATTATTATTTAAATTTATTTTATAAGGAAATTTTATTTCTTTTCCATGTGTGGTAAACCAGTTATCCTATGACATAATGAGAAGGTGTCTATAAGAAAAACTTAATGGCAAGAAAACAATTTAGCTAGATAATGATACTTAATGAAGGTTCCAGGTCTGAAATTTATCTTTTTGTTACAAGGAGGAAAGACAAGTTTTAGGGAGCTGTTAAAAACACACTGACACCAAAATGAGACTTTCTTTCTTTGGGTAATCAAGACTAAAAGATAATTGAAAAATAAATATTTTTCTAACCTATAATTTAATATTATCCAATGTTAACTCCTCTAGTAAAAGAACCACAATAATGACCCACTGGTCTCCTTTGTTACATAGGAATTTGTTTCACTGCACATTACAAAAATCCAACTATTGTGCCTTAATCCAAAAGGGCTTCAATTATTCTCATATTAAACCAAGTCTGGAGGTAGAGAGTATAGGGATGAAGCAGATGCTTGAGAAAATCACCAATGATCCAGGATCCTTCTACCTCTCTGCACCTCCACCTTTAACACCACATCTGTCCTCCTCCTTCTCTTCCTCTTTCTCCTCCTCCTCTTCTTTTTCCTCCTAAGAAGAGTAAGAAGCAAAAGACAGAGGATAGCCTTTTTAACATGGAAATATTATAGCTTACTCTTCAAACAGATTATAGTTTCCAACTCATTGGTCAGAAGGAGACACCTGACTTCTCTTAGCTGTAAAAGGGTCTGGGTAAATTATTTTTCCTGGGCATTTGCTCTCTGACACAACCAACCAACTAAACAAACTGGGATTCTATTAATAAAGATGAAGAGGAGAAGATAACTAGCACTGTCTGGCACATTTCATGCCACACTTCTCTCCACGGAATTGCCCTTTAATATCTGTATTAGTTTGCCAAAGGCTGTCAATGCAAAGTACCAGAAATGGGTTGAATTTTATAATGTGAATTTTATTAGGAAAAAATCTTAGAGATCCAAGGCTGTGAAAATGTCCAAATCAAGGCATTGTCAGAGATGCGTTCTCACCAAAGGTGAGCGGCTAGCAGATCCTGGAGTCCTGCCATGTGGTGAGGCAAGATGGTGGGTCTGCAGGTCTCTCTCTTCTTCCTCCTCAGGCTTGGCTGTGAGTGAACAGGCATCTCTCCCTGGGCCTCATCTCCTTGAACCCTTTGGGGTTTCTCTGTCTTTCTGAAGCTGCAGGCAAACCTGGAATCCTCTCTCTCACATGGCCTGGTCAAAATGGCAGAGCTTCTTTTTCTGTGTGTGTGTCTCTCTCTGTGTTTTTAGTTTATGAAAGACGCAGCAAGAGAGAAGAGACCCAACCTGAGTTATCCCTCACTGACATAGTTTACTCAAAAGCAATCTAATCAAGTGATCTAATCAAGGTCCTTTAACTGAATCTAATATAATCAAAGGTCCTCTTAACTGGCTCTAACCAAAAGGCCTCATACACAATAAGCTTCCATGCATAGGAATGGGTTAGCTTATGAACATAAATTTCTGGTGTCCACAAAAGACACAAACCAGAACATTATCCCTTATATATTTTAGTATGAAGTTATGTATAACTTCGGATACCATCAATGATACTATTTTCCTGTTGCTGGGTCCCAATTTAATAAGAAACCTAAGTTTAATATGCCCTTGAGATATTATACCCTAGGCCTTTAGGCACCCACATTTATTTCAATAATTCCTCTCTCCCTAACCCTATTTGCTGCTTTTCTGTTTTGCCATCTCTATATTTTCATTCAGGCACACAAAATAGTTCTATTGAAAATATATCAGTGATATTAACAAAAGGGGGATGTGTTTTTCTGATCATCTCCCTAAACACCTCAATTCTTCATAGTGTTTTTTAAATTCAGACATAGCTTATCTATCAATCTATCTGTCTGTCTGTCTATTCCTGATGTTTTGTGGTGTTCCTCTGACTGCATCCTGGGATCATTTGCTTACCTGAGCAATTTATCTCAATCAAATGCACAGAATAATATCCATTCCAAAGCAGTCTGAATACCTGAGAATAAAAGAAAATGCAATTGAGAAAAATTGTGGCTCCCATGAGTCTAAGATTTTGGAAACCTCTCTTATGTTTTCCATTTTTCTGCAAAATCAAAGGCTTAAATGTGAATAATCTTTGTAGTTACATTTTATCCAGAGAGATTACATACCTGTCAAGATACTAACTGTCCAATTCTACAATAGTGGAATGAAATGCAGAAGAGAAACAATTTATTTGATAAATCAAGACTTCTTGTTTTTGTGTAAAGTAACCAGAAACAATATATAGAGGTGAGTTTTTAAACTCCAGTTTTCTTAAAGAATGCCTCAGTTTTCTATTTTGTTAGCATATATCTGATAATAATAAAAATAATTGATATTTTTATTGTGCTTGAAAGATCCATAAGCATTTAACTTACATAATCTTATTTGATTCTAATTTTTGTAAAGTAGATAGGGAATGTAGTATCATTTTCATTCTATAGATAAAATTTAAAGTGCTTAAGTGCCAGCTGAAGAATCTATATTCTGATTGCCAGACTGCTGGGGAAATTTCTTTTCACTTAATAAATGTTAAAAAGGCAATCTGAACTTTCACATCTATTGAAAATGAGGATAAAATCCCATAATTATATGTCTCATTGTTACAATTTCCCTGAACAATGGCTAAATCTTCCAGGGCCCAGCATAGGAAAAGTTCTTTTTGTTCAATTGGGAGATTCTCAAATAATGAATTCTGATACAAGGAGGGAGAAAAATTTATTAACCTTTTCCTTCATGGTTTATAATGTTCAGCATCTTATTTAAGTAGGTTTTCCCCACCTATATAATATAAGAAATTTCTAATATTGGCACTGTCATTTATGTTCATCAGATCACTTGGCGTAATGATCTGTGGTAGGGATCTAATTTTATTTTCCCCATACATACCAGCAATTTTCTTGGAATCATTTATTGAGGTATTATCCTTTCTCCACTAATTTGTGATGTTACCTTTGTATATGTGTGGATCTTTCTGTGAATCATCAAGATCAACGTCATGTTCTCTCAAATGCCATGATTTCAGAGTAAGTTTTCATATCTGGTAAGGAACTCCAAGGTTTAGAGATTTGGAGGTATCAGAGGAAATGAGAAGGAATTGGAGATTTTGTAGGTGAAAGAAGACAGTGATAATTTAGAAATGAATTGAAGAACATAGTCTCACTTGGCGTATTGCAATACTTTCCTGGTAGCTATGCCTTTGTCCCTGTCCCCTTCACAATCTCTTCTCTTCCCATCAGCCCAAATAATTTAAATTACTTCTAAAAGTTTTAAATGAGATCATGTCACTCCTCTCATCAAATTCTCCAATGACATCCTACCTCACTTGGAGTAAAATCCAAAGTCCCTGCCAAGGCCTACGCAATCTAAATAATTTCAGCCAATCCTAACTCTGGCCTTGTTGCCTATCACTTTTCACTGTTAACAACCTTCCTCAGTCACCCCACACTGGCCTCATTTCAACTCCTCAAATAGGGCCTCTGTACATGCTCTCCATGCAGAGCTCTTCTGCTAGATATTGTCATGACTGCTCCCTCACTTTATTCTCATCTCTGCTTGAAAGGCACATCATTAGAGAAGCTTAACCTGGACATTGTAAATAATAGAGCATTTCCTCCCACCATCAATCTTTAACTGTTTCCTTTGCTTCATTTTTCTTCATTGCACTTCACACCCCTAAAATTTATTTGCTTACTGTCTAATTTGAGTATTTCCTCCCAGCCCCCACCCCTGCCCAATGTTTGTAAACTCCATTACAGAATAGACTGTATCTCTTTGGTTCATTGTTATAACACAGGGAGTTAGAGCAACCCCTAGCTCACGGCAAGCATTGCATTGCTCAATAAAGGTAGAGAGAAGGAAAAAAATGCCATGTACTTTCAAAAGGCAGTTCAAAACTAGTAACCTAGCAAAAATCATGAACTCTGGGGGTCAGATAGAACAGGCATTTAAAACCTTACTCCAAGACCTATTAAATATGTTAAACGTGTTACGTTAAGCCTACATCTTATCATCTGTTCTATGAAATAATATTAATATCAACATCACAAGATTGACTTGATGGTTAAATGCCATATTTTGTATAAGGTAAGTGTTCCATAAATATTGGTTCGGGTTTCCTTAATTAGCCTTATTCTTGGTTTAAGGGTCATTTTAGAATTAAAAAGACTTAGATTCAGGTGAAATGACAAAACGTGTTTTTAACTTGCAAATATTAGGGCTATTTATGAAACGTTTTGGTGGGAGGCAAAATGGAAGTGACATTTACTGAGAATTGGTAATGTGCCAGTCTTTTTACCTAAGTATTTTATGTCTTCTTTTTTAATCCTATAAATTATGTATTCCTTCCATTTTACAAATGAAAAAACCTGAAAATCAAAAAAGTTAAATAACTTGCCCAAAGTCTCCAAGGTAGAGACAGGAGAGAAGAAATTCACATTTAACATCTGTCTGACATCTCCACCCACCCTTTTTTTTAAAATTATGGTTACTTTTTTTCAATACAATAAGAGGAAGTTACTTCTCTTCTCTAACAGCTAGAATAAACTGAACCAGACTGATGTTATTAAAACAAATGACAAAGGTCTGGTAACATAATCAATATGTGAGAGAAAGGCAACTCAGGTTTTTAATAGGCAGCAATCAAAATTACTGCAAAATTTTTTGTTTTTTTAAATCTTGCATTCTATACTGTTTCAAAATAAGAAAAAAATAGTGTATTTTTCTATTGTCTAAAATCAAATGTTTTTATTTAGAAAAGTGAACTAGGAATAATAAAAATAATAGATAGGGTAACCTATTTTTTTCAGTTACTCTTGTAGAAAGATGTTCCAAGGTATAGAAGTATATTCTTTTTTTTTTTCCTTTTTATTTTTTTTATTATTTTATTTTATTTTTTATTTCTCATTTTTGTGTTTAATTTTTTATTTTTATTTATTTTTATTTATTTTTATTTTTTATTTTTTATTGACTTTGTAATAATATTACATTAAAAATATATATGTGAGGTCCCATTCAACCCCTCCCCCCCACCCCACCTCTCCCCCCCCCAACAACACTCGTTCCCATCATCATGACACATCCATTGGATTTGGTAAGTACATCTTTGGGCACCTCTGCACCTCATAGACAATGGTCCACATCATGGCCCATACTCTCCTCCATTCCATCCAGTGGGCCCTGTGAGGATTTACAATGTCCGGTAATTACCTCTGAAGCACCATCCAGGGCAGCTCCATGTCCCAAAGACGCCTCCACCTCTCATCTCTTCCTGCCTTTCCCCATACCCATCGTCCATCATGTCCACTTTTCCCAATCCAATGCCACCTCTATTCTATTGAGTTTTCTGGGGGTTAGGGCCACAGGTGATATCAACAGGATTTTTCCTAAGGTGCCTCAAGGAATGGCAATGAATTAGTAAATTTATCATGGTCTGGCTATCTTTGCATGCTCTTTAGATTTGTTTCCACCCTGAGAATACATTCTTCTCCTGGGGACATACTTATTTTAATCAACCACTTTCATTCTGCAATTCAGACAAATTACTTCTTTAGATATGTTGCTTCATCTATTCTGGTTATAAGCTAGTCTTCCTGACCAAGAATAATAATGATGATGGTGATAGTGATAAGGACAATACTGATAAGATGATGTTGATAACAATAAATGAGGGAAAAGATATTTTAGTACTTGCTTTGTAGCAGGCCCTTTTGAAAACACTTTGCGTGTACTAATTAATGTAACATCACAACAATCCCATGATGTTGGTACTATTATTTTCATCTCCAGGTTAGACATGAGAAAAAATATAGGCAGGAAAAGATTAAGTAACTTGCCCTGTTGCACAAGGCAGCCTGTACTATTAGCTGTGCTCTTACCCTAGATTTTACTGTGGCCTAAAGGTGATTATGCATCTCTGTTGGGGTCTGATCTGATCCTTGTTGATTTTGTTGTTTCAATCTCATTTCCTTACTTGCAAGTTATGTTTAGGGTAAGAGGAGGTATAACATGCTGCAGGCTCCAAATATGAACAATATACTGAACACATTTCAGTAGCATATATGAGGGGCACATGATGTATTCATGGATGTTTTTGACAATTTCAGGTTTTAAAGACAGTCTAGAACTCTACATGATATGTTTTAGAAACATGTAATGTGGGCACCTTTTGCACGTTTAGTTGTTTTCTGGGTTGAGGGACAGAGCATTTGAGATTAGAAAACCTGAAATGTATGGTCCCCGTACTTCAAGTAAATCTGCTTGTCCTGATATCCTGAGAACTGATTCAGGAGGTGAAGGTAAAACACCTCAAGAGAATTAAGAATCCATGCTGGTATATACCTTGGAACCTCAACATTTTTGGTTGACAGAGCTTTTGATGTGGTAGATTTTGGACCAGTCCCCTAGTAATAGCAAAATAAAGACCTTGCACTATATTTTTTAGTGAAGTTTCACCTTACTATTTCTAAACTTTGCTTTACCCTTAGGGAAAGAAAAAAAGAAAAAGAAAATAAAGGGTCACCGTTTATTCCTATTTTGTCCTAATACAATTTCCCTGTTGAATTTTGTGGAATTGAAACATCTCTCTCCAGAGAAAATTGAAGAAAATGCAAAACTCATTATAAAGAATATTAATATTAAAAACTGGAATAATGTTGCTAACTTGGAACTGCAGAAACCATGGATCTTATGATCATTAATTTCCTGTGTTTTAAAGAGTATGCATTGTTACCTTTCAGAGGCAGAGCCTCATGAGATATAAGGACGGAAATGACCAACAAGTCTTTCAAAAAGGTTAACATGTAAACCTCTTCCTTCAGTTTATGGTTATAATCATTGTTAAAAGAACTGTCTCTCATTCCCCTATTGGCTTTGGATTTCTGTCTTCTACCCTAAAATATATTGTATTAATTCCATTTGCTACTTACCATGTTAATCTTTTTGTTGTTGATTTCAAGAATTTCCATTAATGGAATTTTTTTTGAAAGGGTACATCTTTGACTACCAAATAATTGTGCCTGAACTGTATAATTATGAAAAATGGTAGATTTTTCTTTAAATACAACTATTTCAGTTATTCGGTCTTTTAATTTTCCAATCCCAACCTCCTAAATGAAAAAAAACTATTATTATTAATGTATTACACTGGTTCACAGTGTATTTATGCATATAATACATTTCATTTATCAGGTATAAGCCCCAAATTGTATATATTCTCATTAGCACTCCTTAGCATCTTCATAAAGTTGGCTTTTGAAGTGATAACTAGTGATAACTAAAATATAATTTGTTTTTATTAAGGATAATTATAAGAAATGGCTGAATATAGAAACTCTACAAAGTGCTGGAAACGTTATTGTTAAGGTCATGATTTAGCATATACTTGAGTAGTCTTATACAAAGATATAAAGAACTAAGAAAAATATTATTTTTCTTTTTGAACTAGTTTAAACAAGTTATGATTTTCTCTGAGATATCAAAGTATAATTGCTTTATAATAATATTCCAAGTCATAGAAAATATATAATGTCCTCTCTATGGTTTTTTGCTATTTCTAGGATTATATATTTTCTTTGCACTTCTATGCACAATTCCTGATTAATCCCAATGTTATCTTTCTTATACTATGCATAAAGGCAGATAATCAACACAAGACTATTACTACTTTCTTAAAAAAACAAAAGCTTTTCATGAGTTTATTAGCTTTTATCCAAAATTTGAGGGTCATGGAGATGGTTCACTCACATTGGCAGATCTTTTGTCATCTCACTGACTCACCCAGCAACCTCAGGTTTCTTCATGAGCTTCAGAGTCTTCTGTTGTGGAAAGCCATGCAACTCTCCACATCTCTTATTCCCTAACTTGAATGTCCCAACCTATCACTATGCTCTCTGGAACAACGAGTCTTTCATTATCAGAGTTTCGCATTTATTAAAAGGGGTCGTAGCAACAGAATCAAATTCATTTTTCTTCCTGTTACACATACACACTTAATTTTTTGTACACTGAGGACTATGTGATCATACCAAGTCTCCTTTTGTCTTCGCTTTAGAGAGGGCTCAACATTAGGTATATTTTCTTAGTACATGGTTTTGGCTATTTGTGTTTTCATTTTCATCTGGCTTATTATTTGACCCCTAAGATTTATTCTTATCTAAGTAGCTTTATATATTTTTAATGGTAAGCAATTAAAAATACCTTTTTGGAAGTACATGGTTGTTTTGCTTTGCTAGCCTGATGGGATGCAATATGCCAGGAATGAGGTGGCTTTTACAATGGGGATTTATTAACTTATAAGGTTACATGTCTGAGGCTGTGAAAATGTTCAAATCAAGGTGGCATCAGGTGATGCTTTTCTCTCCCAAGACTGTCTATTGGTGATCCTGGACTCCTCTGTCATATGGCAAGGCATATGGTGGCATTTGCTTGTCTCTCTTCTTGTCCAGGTTTCATTGCTTCAGCTTCTGGCTTCTTCTGGTTATCTCTGCTTCTGTGGGTTTTTGTTTTCTGTTTCTTTGGCCTTCTTTCTCTCTGTCTCTCTCTGTATTCATCTTATTTATAAAGGACTTCAGTAAGAGGATTAAGACCCACCTGGGTCATACCTTTACTGAAGTAATCTAATCAAAATGTCTTTAGTTGGATCTAATCAAAAGTTCCCCTCTACAATAGGTTTACACCAACAGGAATGGATTAATTTAAGAACTTAGTTTTCTGGGACCAATAAATGCCTCAAACGTCCACAATGGCATTTAGTTTCCTTTGACTGCTCAAGCAAATACCATGCAAGGCGTTTACATAAACAATGGGAATTTATTAGCTCATGGTTTTGAGAATAGGAAAAAGTCCAAATCAAGGCATCCTTAAGGTAATGCTTTCTTCTTGAAAACTGGCATTCTGGGGCTGGCTTCTGATGATCTTTGGTCCTGGGCTCGTCTGTCTCATTGCATTCAACATGGCAGCCTCTCCTGGCTCTCCCTTCTCTTCTGGATTCCATTGACCTTCTGCTTCTGGTTTTCTATCTGAATTTCATTCTGCTTATAAAGGATTCCAGTAATAGGATTAAGACCTATCCTGACTGAATTGGACCATATTTTTAATTGAAATAACATCCACAGGAATGAATTAAATTTAAAAACATATTTTTTCTAGGGGTACAGCTCTAAACCATCACACATGGGTTGTCAATAATTTTCTCCTTGTTATATCTATATATGAATAGACACACATACAAAGACACACACACACATATATATATATGGTCTGAGAACTTTCTCTTAATCTCTCCCATATGAGTTACAATGCTATTCTTATTACCTCTGCCATTTCATTTTAGGGCAGCTTTTAGGAGGTTAAAATGAAGCTTCCTAAGGAGCTTAATGTGACACATGGTAGATGATTCATTTTCAGATTCATAAAAGCACTGGGTGTTAAAATATTGATTATTTTCCATTTGTCCTAGAGGTACAAGACCTAGTTATACTTCAGTTGGGGAAAATGACTCAACCAAAATCAGATTAAGAAATAGCCTTCCCAACTGTTGTTTCAGATGGTATATAAAATAACAGTGAATGGGGATGAGAAAACAAATAATTAAATTTAAGAAATTTGTCTGGGGAAAAATCTTTGGGTAGTGTTAAAAAAATCCAGACTTGGGTAGGAGACACTATTTAAAAAGACTATTGCTATAGAGAGAACACTGCAACCACAAGATCTTCAGATGTCTCAAAGATCAGACAGAGAGGGCTTTTCTTTTAGAATGAGTAGACCTGGCTTGAAATAATGGGTGTTGGGAGAGTGGGGGTGAGCAGGTGGCATGATTGGACATTTGGGCAGGAAATATTTTTCTCTGGGGACAGTCAATTCTCTAGAGGGTCCAGTAAAGGGTATTGTTTTGCATTTCAATACTTTCTTAAGGTTAGGGGTGAGCCAAAGTTCAGGAGTCTGGGGGAAGAAGAGAAACCTGACTAAAGTTTGGCCAATTAAAGTTAGTAAGCAATTTGTTATATGGGTCAGTAGATTCAAACAGTTCAGCTCACCATTTATGAGATGAAGAATGGAAATTCGGAGACTCTGAATCTGGCATTGTCATAGGTAAATAAAGGGGGCACTGCAAGACTTATTAAAGTCATGTGGGGAATGGCAGTTTTATTACAGTAAAACATTTCCTGGAACACAAAATTGGGGTATTTCTTAAACATCACTGTTTTTCAAGAGCACAGTTCTCAGGTGAAGTTCAACCTTGTCAGGGATTACTGGCACATAGAATTTCCTACAAACAATGGATCAGAATTCTAATAAATTGTGGGAGAAACAGTATCACCAAAAATCTATGAGCCCATCCCTTTGAAAAACTCTTTTGACTGGTCAGGCTTTAAAACAACCCTTGATCCTCCTTATTTGTATAAGAAGGGTGGGGGAACATTTGAACATAGGAGATTGTCAGGTATGTGTTTGAAATTACAATGTAGAGAAAACTCTTTGGAAAATATAATAAGGAAGGTTACCTGTTCAAGATGCTTCAGGGGGGCATCTGATACAGGGCAAGCCTCTAGGGAGTGTATAAGGGCTCATTTTGTCATTGTGGGTTATATCATTGGGTGGAGACCCACACAATGAGAGTGAAGGTACACCCACATCCTGGGGAGGACTGATGTTCTCAAACAGAGGGAATTGTATCTCTTAAGAGAATTGGTGGCTCCCAATCGGTTAGGGCAGTCGAGTATGTCAGGCCTTCAACATTGTTGAAAGTATCTGAGTATGGTTCTTCAAGTAATGAAGACTGATTGTCACTGTAGGCCCTGAGGGGAGAGGGAAAGAGTGGAATCAGTGTAACTATGGGGCAATGGAAGTGTTCCACAAGATCATGCAATGATGGATATAGGACATGTTAAGTTACACCAAAAATGTATAAAAGTCTATAGGCTAAAATGTAAACCATAATGTAAAACATAAGATAACTAAAAATTTAGAAAATTGTATAGTCTAAAATATAAACCATAACGTAAACCCAAATGGAACCATGTTTGAAAGCTATGTTTCATTATCTGTACATCAGCTGCAGCAAATGTAACATGAACATGTAAAAAAATCATTGCTGGGGAAGGGACAAAGTGTTTGATGTTTAATATGTGGGAGTACCGTATATTGTATATGTGAATTACTGTGATCTAAAACTTTTGTGAAGACAAACTTAAACTTAACAAGTAGGAAAATAAAAAGGATGTAGACACTGAGGAATAAATGGAAGAAATTGCCTTGCCACTGTACATACAGGGCAACACCTATAGCAGTGATGAAAGGCAAAATGTCAAAAAAAGCTTTTTCATTTTTTCATTTTTTGATAACCCAATTTATTTTTACTTTATTTAATTTTTCTAAATTAGCATGTATTCTATATCTAACCTTTAAACCCATCACTATATTCCATTTTACTATTAATGGAACCTGGCTATATACTAGGCTTCATCTTTAAATAAGTTTCAGACCACAGAGAGGTTCAACTATGGCAGGGGAAGAACACTGGTGTGGGATGTTATTGACAGGGGACACATGGTTGGCAGGGAGTTCTCCAGGGCATGTATACAGAGTACATAAAAATGTTTGGATATTTTCATAGTGGTTTCAGTTAAAGACAAGGGAGTGATGAATTCCTAGCCAGGGGAGCTTTAGCACATTCCCCAATGGAACAGCAACAATCCCCCAAGTGCAATGGCAAAGATCAATAAAGATGGGTGGTTCAACAATAAGCCCTTGATACTGATGGCTACAATTATGAGCCTGTGCACCTGAAATATGAACTAGGCCTAGAGCTGCAGGGTGGCTAAGAGTTACCTCCTGAGAGCCTCCATGTTGCTCAAATGTGGCCACTCTCTAAGCCAAATTCAGCATGTAAATGCATTACCTGCCCCCCAGCATGAGACATGACTCCTGGGGATGAGCCCCCTTGGTGCCAAGGGATTACTACCAAGCACCAGCTGATGATGTAACTAGAAAAAGACCTTGAATAAAAGGGTCAACTCAGATCAGCAGACTATCTCAGTCTACATGTAATATCAGGTGTTAAAAACTGCTTTATGACTTTGGATAAAAGGGGGGAATGGAAAGTTTGTATGGCTATGAGTCTCCAAAAAAGAGTCAGGAGGTCATCAGAGTGGTAATGTCTACACATGTCTCAGCAGGGTCCCAGAGACAGCCAAAGTAGATAGAAGCCCAGGTACTGGTTCACCTGAGGGCTACAGAGACCCACAGGTTCTATGGTCATGGCAGATGGCTCTAGAGTTCTGTGCCACGTCAGTTGGCCCTACTTTGGAGTTTGTGTTCCTGAGTGTGATGGAGTTGAGCTCAGATATGACCTTTCTATACATGCCTCTTATATTACTTTTACCAGACCTGTGGTTGGTGCTGGGGTTGGTGTATACTCAGGAGACCTGAATCTCTGGACTCTCCATGTGACAGCTAGGCCATGAGCCTCAGCAGACTTGCAACTCCTACCATCTGGATTATTGGACTTACCCTGGTCAGCTAACAGTGTGGTAAGAAGGTCAACCCTCACACCAGGGAACCAAAAGTGCCTACAACTACAAGCAGGAGAATTGCATCCATCATCCATGTGGAATCTAAACCCCCTCTTGATATAGAGGGGGAGTGGACATAACTATCCCAGGGTCCATGGGCTGGAGGAATAGAGTATGAATTAAAGTGGACTTACTGATATTCTACTATGGAATTATTGTGATTAGTAATGGAAGAAATTGTAGCATTGATGTGGAGAAAGTGGCCATGGTAGCTGCTGAGGATAGGGAGAGGGAAGGAGAGATATGATGTGGGGGCATTTTCAGGACTTGGGAGTTGTCCTGGGTGGTACTGCAGGGACAGATGCTGGACATTGTATGTCCGGCCATGGTCCACTGGGTGGACTGGGGGAGAGCGTAAACTGCAATATAAGCCACTATCCATGTGGTGCAGCAGTGCTCCAAAACGTATTCACCAAATGTAATGAATGTGCCACGATGATGAAAGAGATGGTTGGTGTGGGAGAAGTAGGGTGAGGGGATGGGGGTATATGGCGGTATATTTTTTTAATGTAACATTAAAAAAAAAAAAGGAAAAAGTAATAAAAAATAAAATAAAATACAATTAAAAAAAAAAAGAAACAAGTTGTAGAAACTGTAGCCTCCAAATGTTGCATATTTCCCACTTTCTACCTAAAATACAGTGGAGGATAATGGACAAGAAAGACCCTCTGTAAGTTCTGAACATATGTTCTCCATAAAATAATAAACAAGGGATATCTCAAAGAATCCTGATCTAATTAAAGATCTTCCTCTCCCTCAAATTCTTGCACAATTGCTATTCTAGGATAACTTCCCTTTATAAAAGGGTTTTCATCATGAGTGTCCTGTCTCAGTTCTACTCTTACTTAAGGGTTAATCAATTGAGGGTTTCATACAACTTGTTCTTTTAGTGGATAGGCTACTGGACCATGAGGGGCTACATCTGGATATGACCATAAGAACTGTGCAATTGCTGGAGAGACTAAGTTTTGAGTTGGAGGGGCTCCAGTGGATTTTGGGTTGCCTCCCTTGGGGAACTGGGAAGTGAGTTCTGTATTTGGGGAGAAAGGCATGGATATCTGATGACCAGTAAAACAGACTGCAATGAAGGTGAATGGCTTTCTACCAAAGACTCATGTTCTTCTTCTATAGAGTTGGGCTTTTTCTTAAAAATTACTTCTCAGTCAAGGACTCTTATTCCCAGAACCCTCTTTGCATAAAATTTGACCCATGTGACTAGTTCTAACCAATGGAATGTGAGTGAAATAATGTGCTGCCCTTCCAGACCTGGAATAAGTAAACCTCTCTACACTTGTTCCTCTCCCCTCATCTGCTGGCTGGATGCCAGTGGTTCACATGCTTTCAAAAGCGTCTTGGTGAAGATGGTTTCTGCCTGTATAAGCAGAGTCCTTCATACCAGCCCATCACAATTAGACTTTATGTGATGGAAGAATAATCATACATAAGATAATATTGACTCACGATAACTCAATTTCTGTCAGTTAAGTGCTGGACATTGGAAACAAATGGAGAAGACTAAGTGTGAGTTTTTCTATTATGTGAATGATTTTTTCTCATGCATAAAGTAGAGACATATATTATTAAGAAATTAAAGAAAATGGAAACTCCTTAGTGTAGACCTTATGAGAAATCTACTTTCTGCATGATTTTTCTGTAACCCTACAACTACTGTAATAAAAAAATTAAATAAGAAAAGCCAAGAGTTGATACTAGGGAAAAATTTACTTATTATTTAAAAAGTCAGTATGTAACCTTCGTAAGAAAAAAAATCCTCTTGTCTATAATAGTTATTTTTTTAATATATATATATAAAGCAGAGCAGTTTCTTCCCAGTGTCCAACACTTAAAAACAAATGAAACAAAACAAGTTGTTCTGTGCATGTAGGGAGATGACAGAAGAAGGGAAAGAGCATAATATGTCTCCAGAATATGCTTAGGTTAAATGCTTTAGTGCCGTCTCCACAACTTATACAGATGAGAAAAATCTAAGCTCAGAAAAGTTAGTAACGTGCTCAAGGTCAAAATATGATTAAATAGGCATCAATATTCAAACTCAGATACATTAGAATAGCTTCCAGCTAAAATTTTTCAGCTATCATATAAGCCCTACTTCCCCATTATAATCTTCATCATAGTCATCATCATCATTTATATAATTATGACTATCATCACTATTGTTTCATACCACCTAGCATTCATGGTGCACCTACTCTAGGAGCAGAACTGTGCTAGGTGCTTGTCATGCACTCTTTCTAATCCTGATGACCAATCTCATTTTTATTCCACTTAGAATCTGTTGAACTTCTATTGTATGGCAAATACTGGGCCAGGTGTTTGGTGTACATTCTCTTATGCTTTCACAATACTGAAGTAGTTATTTCTATTTTACTGAAGAATAAGTCACGCTAGGAGAGATTAAGAAACTAAACAGAGTTCACATAGCCCATATGTAGCCCCAAAAGTATTAACACTCCTCAATATGTACAGCATACCCTGTTTCTTCGGAAATAATTCTCATACATTGCTTCATTTGATCCCCCTAACAATTATTAACATTTGTAATTCTTCAAGATGAAAAAATTGAGTCACACAGAAGCAAGTTTCAAAATGTCTTGGTGGAGGAGCTTAAACTTGAACATGTCTCTTATTCCAGTGCTTTTGCAATCACTTCACAAGGCCTACCTTCGATGATAGCTTCCACTTGAATGGTATTCCATATTTCATATGTATGTGGGAAAGGTATCTAAAAAGCCCTATTGATGAGAATTTGGCATTTGAGTTTCACTTCACGGGTTTTGGAGGAAATAACTCTGTGAAGAAGGATCATTTTACTACCTTTTCTGTAACAGGACAGGTAGGTAAGTTTAATAATTTAATGCTTTTTGGAGGGAGTTTTGTTTACTAGAGTTAATTTTGCTCAGATGTAAAAGGGTGAAGATAAAGTAAACACTAAACATAAAAAAGAGAAACATGCTTTTCAATCTCATCAAGATCCATTTTTCTTTTTGTTGCATGACTCCAGCTGCTCACAACCATATTCCATGATCCGTTACCTGCAGAATAGAGGTGTGCTATAGAATAAGTACGACATCTAAGACCCACTTGCAGGGAAATAAGGATTTTGGGGACTCCAGCCCACCTTTCTTCTCAATCATTTCTGAAACAAAAAGTTTCTTTCTCGAATTGATGCTTACAGTTGTATACTGAAATTCCCTATAATGCCAATCAGCAACGGGACAGAATTTAAGAGAGCTGGGGCAATTATGCATCCTTCCTTAGTTTCACATATGATGAGAATTTGCAGATGCAGATTCTGAGCCAAGCAGGGCTCTTCCTGCTTCCCCAAGGTTAGGAAGCCGGGGAGAAGAGTCAACTTAAAGTTACTTTTTAGAACTGTAGGAATAGGGCATGTTGATGATAAATATTTGGAGGGCTGCTGGCTGCAGGTTTAATCCCTCTGTGTATCTATTTGCAATGCATAGTAACTATACATTTCCAAACACAGGCATGTCAGCCCAGTAGTATGAATCCACTATGTTAAGTCCAGAAAGTACTTTTCTTGCTGGCAGCTCAACCCACAATCTCTGGAAGTGTTAAAAATGTTGACAGTACAACAACAATTCTGAGGCAAAGGATATCCTATCAGAGAATATTTGTACTAATTTCGTGGCCTCTTCCATGAAATGGAAAATGTTGTCTTGACAATCGGACACTTTGCTCTTAGCCTATGACTCAAAGTAGGAGGGTAGAAAGGGAGGGATGCACATTGAGAATAGGGGCAGGGAAGAGATAGACGAGGAGCACAACAAAAAGGCAGCCTGGAATGGGAATGCCATGCATTTGCAGGTAAAGCATTATTAAAAATTTCCAGCCCATAAATGCTGCCATTAATCACTTCCAAATTAACCTGATGTGAGCAAAATCATTGCAAGTTCCTGTGTAAATTAAATCATTATTAGTTCCAGGCTTTTTTCTTTTTGACACAGGCTGAGGAGGAAGGGATGGGGAGGCCTACTGGTTTCAATTTATGAAAGAGAGTTTGGGGGAAAAAAGATTTTTTCTTGATTACAAGAGCAAAACCACTTCACAGTATAATATCACAATAATTGTAGCCATATATCATAACATGTCATAAGTCCAGGACAAAGCTCAGCCGCCTTTCGTAACAGCAGCCAAGAATGCAAGTAAAGGCAGTGAATGAGGTAATGGATTTCTATCTCCTTATTCCACTAGAGAGCAGTGTTCTTTTGTACAAATCAGGTAGGTTGTTTTCTGTTAAGAAAATTGGTAAAAATCTTCTATATAAGAGAGCTTTTATTAGCAAGAGAAATGCCTCTCTTCTGCTGTAAAGATATGCAGTCCAAATAAACGGTGAAGACAGTATTTTCCGGAAAAAGTTGCTCTTGCTGAAGTAGGTATACTTCTGATGCTATCTTCTTTTCACATTGAAAAGTATTGGCTCCTTAAAGACATACTATGCTTTAACATAGTTGAAGTTTTTCAGACAGCAATCTCCTGCCAAAACAGGTCTGTCAGTAATCAAGTATTAGTTACCTTTAAAAGGGGTAAAGGAAAGATATTAATGAGCAACAAGAAAAATTCTAAAACAATTCGGGAGACATAAGCAACTCTGTCAACTAAAAGCAGATAAAAGGAAGAATGAAGAGAAGGAAGATAAGTTCTTTTTTTTTAACTTTTTCTAACTCCTTTTTATTTCTGATTATACTGCCAGTACCTTTATTGCTATTACTGAGAACAGCAAATTTGCATGATAGATATTTGTACACTTCTCTAAGAGAAAATATTCTGCCATAGACAGTTTGGCTAGTTTCTTGATGGATCAGTTGACATGCCAAGAAGCCCTAGGGTGAAGCTAACAATAGCTGAAGGTTACCTCCTCTTTTCATATGTATAAATAATATTTCTAACTCTTCAGTTTCAAGCACATGGAAACAGGCATAGCAAATCCAGGGAGTTTATGTGTATGTATGCATGTAACTGATTGCCTTTCTTGTTCAATAAGAATTAAATTACTGGGTAATTTTGGTTTCTTCCAGAAGGAAATGAATATGCTGTTAAGTGTTTAGAATCACTGGAGAACCTTTTAGGCATTCCTGAATACAAATCCTTGTCATCCTAAGTGTGGTTTCCTTATGAATTCAGCGTCAATTTTCTCCATTTTTTCTTCTTATTTTTCTGATACAACACATCGCTTTGCTATTTTCTTTTCCTAAACACACTGAACAATATAGTTGTAGGCAAAAATATCTTGGGAGAAAAATAAATGGGGAAAAATCTGAGGCCTGACAGATAACAATAGGAAAGGATCTTCAGGGTATTCACCTTGTTAATTTAGAGAAATTGAGCATAAGAAGTGTCAAGTTTGACATCAGCAGATCTTTGGATTTATTTGGGCCTGTTCATCTCTGCCAGTTCATCTTTGCTACACTGACACAGTAGATATAGGGAATTCAATACTCCCTGACCAAAATAAACCTGAGCTTTCTGAATTACAAATCCAGGTATCTTGAAGAACAGTGTTTCCCATAAGAACTGGTAAACAGGTGATGCTGAACAAACAGGGGTGAATACGTAAAAGACTGAATGGGAAAAGGAAGCAGTAAATCTCTCCATCCCAATCTGTTTTAATGTCAGATGCTTAGGATTCAGCTACAATAAGAAGTTATATCACAAAAAACAGACAAATTGATGAATTAGACATCAAGAATGGTTGGGAGGCCTTAATGGAGGTTGTTTAAACAGATACTCCTGAATTGGAATCATCATTCTACCATATATTTTATGGGTCACCTCAGCCAGGGCTATCTGAACCCCAGCTTCAACATTTATATAAATGGTAATAATGCTTGCTTTTCAAAATTGTGCAGACAATTGATAACTACCTGCTTTGTTCATAAGAGTTACTTGAAAATAGGAGAAAATACTTCTAAGTAAATGAGGTCACCCATCTGGAAGCATTAAGAATCATTTTTAAATGAAATATTTTGATGAGGTAGGTTAAGTTATCTTAATAATCTAGGGGGAAATGCTACAATAATGTAAGTTCTTAGCCACAAACATATTTTATACCATCCTGTCTAGACATGTCAGCTAAATAGATAATGAAATGAACTATCTGATTTGAAACCTCTCGAATATCTCAGCCCTACAATATGGGAGAACCCAGAGTTTCCAGAAGTTTTTTGGTCTTGGAATCAATGCTTTGAAAGGTACTTTAACAAACTGTAAATATGTATACTCAGTTGGGAAGGGACATTGGTAATACATTCAAAGCTTTAGAAGTATTTGCAAACTTTGAGGTGTAGTAATTGTATTCCAAGAAATGCTTCCCAGAGAAATAAAAGAGGTATGCTGTCAAAGATTATGTACAAGGCTGTTCATAACATTTTTTATAATAATGAAAAGTTCATACAATTTAAATATGTAGAATTAGGGGAGATTTAAATAATGTTTAATGACATGGAAAATGCTTAAATATAAACTTAAGTGAAAAAAAGATATAAAACCAAATTTATGTGATGTCAGGTTTGTAAATTATTTCATATAATTTTTATTCAGTGTTTCAAATGGTCACCAAAATATTGTCAAAGCATAAAAACTTAAGACAAATGAATTGCAAGTTTAAGAATAAAGTACACTTTCTCTTTTCTGTTTATATCTTAAGCTCAAATTAATAATTATGAACATAAAATGATATAGTCCATATTTTTATAAGGTTATAATTCCCTTTTTCACACATTTTGGTCTTCTCCAAATTGTAACCTAAGTGCCTGTAACATTTATTGACAAAAAACAAAACAATGAATGATTTAACTACAGACAGTGCAACTGAAGATAATACTTTTTACTTTGCACCACCACACTTCAGGAATTTGGGGCAAGTTCACAAACTTTGGAAAGGGCCTGAATTACTTCCACTGGCACTGTGTCTAAAGTTCCCAAGAAGATAAACCATGCCGTCATTAAATTTATGTGGCTATATCTAACCAGCAATGGGACTCCATAGATGTTTATTTGCAAGGAGGATACTGAGCAGCTATTAAAACATAGTAAAATTTAAGTGAAGGAACAGAAGGCAGGTACATTTAGCCACATTCAGGGAAAAATAATATTTACGTGTGACACTGACTCAAATCTAGCCTTACACAATGCTTTAGAATCACAGTTGAAGGCACAACACAGGCATGCTACTCCACAGAACTTTGTAACACATTTAGGGTCCTTTCAAAAGGGAAACAAGATTGGCATTCTTCTCCATTTCTCTATAGATTTGATACCCTGAAGACGTATAGCAACTACTGACAAAGAAATTTGTGGGCTTGGTTTATCAACAGAGGACACTGCACTTGAACCTGCAGCCACAGGCAAGAATGTTGCTATTCCAAACAGAGCAAAGCCATGAAGCACTGTGCCTTCAACAAAGTGAACTTTTTTTTGAGTACTCCCAAATAAAATGTGGAGAGAAGCGTTTTGTATGCAGTTGGCATTTCTGAGTAAGAAAAAGAGAAGGACAGAGCCAAGGAAATAAAATGTATTTTGGTCCTATTTCCCTGGAAGCTGTTTATTTCCAGATCAAAAGCTCAAGTTGTTTACTGAATCAAAATTTTCACACTCTCACACCTATGGGGGCAGTGAACTGGATCAAAGTCCTCAGGGATGATCCTGAGCAAAACTGATGCTGAATTGGATTTATAAAGAAAGTTGCTAAGAATAAAATGAAAGTAGAAGAGTGCTAGCCTCAATATTGTATGGAGTGTAGAAGAAAAGACAGTATATTTTAACATATTCACAAATGTACACAGCTAATGTCTTCTGTGAAAAAGTTTTGTTATATACATATACCATCCGGGCCCATTTGAGCCAATTTTGATTTTTGAGTTTCTTTTTCTGAACAGTTCTATTTGTAAGTATTGATATTTTGTGACTCTTATTCATTCTTAGGGTTCTTCCATAAAACAAAAAAAAAAATCACATTTTTAAATTAAACCAGAATAAAAGTATCTTGTAAGCATCATAAAGATCCACTGGGACTTTTAAAAGATCTTATATATTATGGTATCTTAGTGATTATTTTAGCAACAATAAACTTTATTTTTAGAGAAGATTTAGATTACAAAAAAAATTACATGAAAATACAAGGAATTTCCACATCCCCCATGCACAGTTTCCTCTCTCATTAACATCTGACATTTAGTGTGGTACATTTGCTACACTTGTTATACCAATATTGAAGTATTGCTAATGACTAAAGTCAATAGATTACATTATGGTTTATACTTTGTGCTGTACAGTTTTATAGGCTTTGGCAAATGTATAATGCCATGTATCCATCATCGCAGTTTCACACGGAACAATTACACTACCCTAAAAAAGCCGTGTTCCACCTGTTCATCCCTTCCCCTCCCATCTGAACTCCTGGCAACCACTATCTTTATATTTTTTATATTAATATTACAAGTTATTAACACAAGATAATAACTATAATAAAAATAAGTCTACTTTGGTCTATGGTTACACTCCTCCTCTTATGTTTGTTCATTCTTCATTCTTGAGGGATTTGGGATGATATCCACTCTGACTTCTTCAGGCTGAGAGGGAATTTAGATGTTGTGGGTCAGATGGAAGGAATTGTTTTGCTTGCAGTTGTAGATACTCCTTGCTTTTTGGAATGGAACTTGTCCATCATCATCATTTTGTTGGTTGTCCAAGGCAAGCCCAAAGATCTGGGGAGTAGGAGTTGGCCACAACTCTGCTGGGATTCAGGGCTCAACTGGGATATGAGCAATCTGAAGATTTAAGTCTATGAGAGATATATTTAACAGGTATATTGAAAATTATAGGTTCACGTAAGAGGAGTAGAAGGATTATGAGTAGGGGAATTATAAATAACTATGTTTTATTGGGGAAATAGATTGTCTTACATTCCTAAAAATGGCTAGCCAGGGGGTTATTGATTTCATGAAGCTGTGCATCTTGCCTATGGTGTCCAGATGTCTGGAGCCCTCAGGAGCACTTTTGTTTGAGGCTTTGTTTATTGTAGCAGTTAGTGAAATCTGCCTGAGACCTGCATAAGGGTTATCTCCAGAATGACCTCCTAACTCACTTTGAAATATCTTAAAACCTCTCTTTTATTTAACGTTTCCCCTTTTTGATCAAGGTCTTCTTGCAAATGCATCACTGATCAGTGCCTGGTAATAATCCCTCAATGCCAGGGAGACTCATCTCAGAGAGTCATGTCCCATGTCAGGGGGAAGGTAGTGAGTTTATTTGCTGAGTTTGATTTAGAGAGAGGCCACATTTGAGTAACAAGGAGATTTTCAGGAGGTAATTATAAGGCATTAATTATTGTGGCAGTTTGATATTGTTTATTAATTCCAAAAATAGATATTGGATTATGTTTGTAAACTGGTCTGTCCCTTCGGGCATATTAGAGTATATTTGATTTAGAGGTTTTGCTTTTACTTGATTAAATAATGATTAAGGCTTTGATTGGGCAATGCCAGTAGGATGTTGAGCCCCCACATCCTTGATGGGTAGGGACTCACAGAGAAACCACATGGCAGAGAAGGGAGTTTGGAGTTTTGACCTGGAGCTCAGGAAGTCAGCACACAGAGGAGCAGAGAGAAGGCTGAAAGATGAGCTGTTCAGCTGAATGTCTACAGCTGGTCTTGTGGAGAGAGCAAAGCAGCTAAGCCCCAAGAAAGTCAAGCCTTGGGAAGAGAGGAACCCTGGAAGCCTGAACCCTGGCAGATGTTAACAGCCATCTTCCTCCCCTTAAACTGCAATAGACTTTGGTGAGGGAGGTAACTTGTGCTTTATGGCCTCGTAACTGTAAGCTTCTACCCCAACTAAATACCCTTTATAAAAACCAACAGATTTCTGTTATTTTGCCTCAGTATCCCTTTTGGCTGACTAATTCAATTATAATTAGCAAAGTTTCATTTTTATAGGAAGAAGGTTCATAAGTACAAGCATTAATATCAAGAGCTTGGCAAATTGGCCTGTTTTCTTGTATTAGGCATAGCTTATATAGCAGAAAGTTTTGCCATTTCATTTGAGAAAGTAGCAGGACTCTCCAGGATGGAAATTTAATGTTTTGTCAGCTAATATTTGGGCCTTTATCAAGAAAACATATATATGACAACGCAAATACATTCGTATCCCAAAGAAATATGTGTTATATGCATTTTTCCTCATTTATCAACTATCACACCCCATACTAGTGATGTACCTTTGTTATAGATCCTGAAAATATTCTTATATTTATATTCTTAAGCAAAGTCCTTGGACACCCAGAGTTTACTGAGTTATACAGTCACCTGTTTTATCCTCTAGCTTTCCCTCTAGCATCATGCATGGCCCAGAACTTCCCCTTTCAGCCTAGTTCACATTCAAACATCAGCACTGCTAATTACACTCATATTTCCTCCATCTATTTCCAAACCATTACAACCAAACTAATTATAATATCAGGACAGATTAAGTACCAGCTAAACAATCTCTATCCTCCTTCTACCTCCTGGTAATCTTTCTTCCAGACTCTATCTTCATGAGTCTACTCAATATCCTTAGTTAATGTCAGTGAAATCATGCAATATTTGTCCTTCTGTGTCTGGCTTATTTCACTCAACAGGGGTCATCCATGTTGTCACATGTGTCAGTACTTCATTCTTCATTCCTTCTTACAGCTGAATAATATTCTATTGTATGTATATACCACATTTTATTTATCCATTCATCTGATTATGGACACCTGAGTTGCTTTCATGCTTTAGAAATTGTGAATAATGGCACTATGAACATTGGTGTGCACATATCTGTTCATATCCCTGCTTTCAACTCTGCTGTGTATATATCTAGTTGTGGGGTTGTCAGTTCATATGGCAATTCTATACTTAACTTCCTGAAAATTCTCCAATATGGCTGCACCATTCTACATTCCCACTGGTAATGAATGTTTCTATTTCTCTATATCCTCTTCAACACTTGTACTTTCCTGTTTTTTTTTTTTTTAAAGCAGCCAGTCTAGTAGGTATGAAATGATATCTCATTGTAGTATTGATTTGCATTTCTTTAGTAGCTATTGATGTTAGGCATCTTTTCATGTATTTTTTAGCCATTTGTATTTCCTCTTTGGAAAAGTGTCTGTTCAAGTTTCTCTTGCCCATTTTATAAATGGGTTGTTTGTCTTTTTATTATTGGTTATAGGATTTCTTTATATAGGCTGGATATTAGACTCTTACCAGACATATAGTTCCAAATATTTTCTCCCATTGAATAGGCTTCCTTTATACTTTCTTGACAAAACTTCTTTGAAACACAAAAGTTGTTAATTTTGAGGAGGGCCCATTTATCTATTTTTTATTATTTCATTGCTTGTGCTTTGGATGTAAAGTTTATGAAATCATTGCCTACCACAAGAGCTCATAGATGTTTCCCTACAGTACCTCCTAGGAGTTGTATGGTCCTGGCTCTTGTATTTAGGTCTTTGATCCATCTTGAGTTAATTTTTGTATATGGCTTAGATAGGGATCCTATTTCATTCTTTTGGATGAGGATAGCCTGTTCTCCCAGCACCATTTTTTGAAGAGACTTCATCCCCAGTTGAGTGGACTTGGCGGACTTGTCAACTATCAGTCAGTCGTAGATGTTCAGTCCTATTTCTGAGCTCTGAATTCAGTTCCATTGGTCAATATGTTTACTCTTGTGCCAATACCATGCAGGTTTTGGGGGGAGGGGGGCTAGAGGGATTAAATCTTGTTCATTTTTTAAATGAAAGCACTAAGAAAATATATCACACTCTTGAAAAGAGTGTGATTACTAATCAGACAGGTGATTGCTATTATTTCAAGTAGTAAGTTGATAGAAAAGCAAGATCCTTATCAAAATGATAAGGTGCCAATACTGGGGGAGGAAAATGGAATGCAATATTCAGCCCCAGCTGAATATGGTACTTGATAATGTGGCTGCCCCTCCATTGCTGTAAGGCTGTAAGGCAATCATAGCCCACCCAAGCCCCTGAGTTACTTACTTTTTCTCCCTTGACTTTACTATTATTAGAACATTGTCTCAAGAGACCTCTATTATTTTAAGAGCCTATTGTTGAGTTTTTGGATCTCTTTATATAGAATGTAAATCAAACCCTTATTTGATATGTGGTTTCCAAGTATTTTCTCCCTTTGAGTGGACTGCCTTTTCACCTTCTTGGTGAAGACCTTTGAAACACAATGGTGTTAAAGTTTGATGAGGTCCCATTTATCCATTAAACGTGCTTTCAGTGTAATGTTTAAGAATCCACTACCTATCACCAGGTCTTGGAACTTTATGGTGGTAGATTTTAAAGTTAGGTCCTTGATCCATTTTGAGTTAAACTTTGTATAAGATGTTAGATAGGTGTTCTCTTTCTTTCTTTTGGCTATGGATATCCAGTTCTCCCAGAATCATTTGTGGAATAGATTGTTCCACCCTAGCTGGGTGGGTTTGAGAGCCTTGTCAAATTCTCTTGATCATAGATGGGATGGCCTGTTTCTGAACCTCAATTTGTTTCTATTGGTCCATGTGCATCTTTATGCCAGTACCATGCTGTTTTTACCACTGTAGGTAGGTAATATGATTTACAGTGTGGAAGTGAGAGTTGCCCAATTTACTTTTCCCTTATAAGATATTTCTGGCCATTCAGGGCCCCTTACCCTTGCAAATAAATTTGATAATTGTGTTTTCCATATGTTTAAAAAGTGCTGGTGAAATTTTTATCAGGATTGCAATCAATCTGTTATTAACTTGGGTAGAACTGACATCTTAATGATATTTAGTCTTCCAATCCATGAGCATGGAATGTTCTTCCATTGAATTATGTCTTTTAAAATTTCTTTTAGAATTTCATTGTAGTTTTCTGAATATAAGCGCTATACATCCTTGGTTAGGTTTATTATTAAATAGTTGACCCTTTTAGCCACTATTGTAAATTGTTTTTTCCCCTCCAACTTCCCCCTCACGTTGTGTATTACTAATGTCTAGAAACACTACAGATTTTTGCATATTAATCTTGTATCCTGTCACTCTCCTCAAATTGTTTATTAGCTCTAGCAGTTTTGTTGTAGATTTTTCAGGAATTCCTGGTATAGGATCATATCATCTGCAAATACAGAAAGTTTTGCTTCTTCCTTTCTGATTTGGATGTCTTTTATTTCTTTTTCTTGCCTGATTGCTCTGCCTAGAACTTCTAGCACTGTATTGAACAACATTGGTGACAGTGGGCGTCCTTATCTTGTTCCCGATCTCAACAGGAAAGCTTTCTGTCTTTCATCATTGAGTATGATGTTAGCAGCAGGTTTTCATATATGGTTTTTACCATGTTGAGATTGCTTCCCTCAATTCCTATCTTTTGTATTACTTTGATAAAGAAAGGATGCTATGTTTTTCAAATACCTCTTCTGTGTCATTCGATAGGATCATGGATTTTTCTTCTGTGATTTATTACTGTGGTGTATTATGCTGATTAATTTTCTTGTGTTGAACCACTCTTGCATGCCTGGTATAAAACCTATTTGATCATGATGAAAAACTCTTTTGATATCTTACTGGATTTGATTAGCAAGTATTTTGTTTGAGGGTTTATGTATCTGTATTCATTAGGGAAATGGGTCAGTAATTTCCTTTTTTCATAATATCTTTATCTGGCTTTGGTATTAAGGTGATATTGGCTTCATAGAATGTGTTTTATAGCATTCCTTCTTGTTCAGGTTTTAGGAAGACTTCGTGTAAGATTGGTATTAAATCTTCTTTGAATGCTTGGTAGAAGTCATTTGTGAAAAAATCTGGCACTGGGAGATTTTGGGGAGTTGTTTGATTACTCTTTCAATCTCTTTACTTGTGATTGGTTTGTTGAGGTCTTCTATTTCTTCTTGGTCCAGTGTATGTTGTTCATACATTCCTAGGAATTTTTCCATTTCATTCACATTGTCTAGTTTGTTGGCATAGAGTTGTTCATAGTATTCTCATATGATCTATTTTATTTCTGTGGGGTCAATAGTAAGGTCCCCATTGTAATTTTTTATTTTATTTCTTTGCATCTTCTTTTTTCTGTCAGTCTAGCTTAGCATTTGCTGATTTTGTTAATCTTCTCTAAAAATAAACTTCTGGTTTTGTTAATTCACTTTATTGTTGTTGTTCTCAATTTCATTTATTTCTGCTCAGATCTTTGTTATGTATTCTTTCTGCTTGTTTGGGAATAGTTTGCTGTTTTTTTTCTAGTTCCTCAAGCTATGTAGTAGGTCACTGATTTTAGGCCTTTCTTTTTTTTTAATGTAAGCATTGAAGACTATAAATCTCCCTGTAAGCACCACCTTCATTGCATTCTATTGAAATAGATTCTATTATGTTCTGTTCTTATTTTCACTCATCTCAAGGTATTTATTGATTTCTCTCCCAATTACTTCTTTGACCACTGATTATTTAAGAGTGTGTTGTTTAATCTTCATGTATTTGTGAATATTCCCTTTTTCTGCCACTTGCTGAATTCCAGCTTTGGTCCATTATTATCAGAAAAAGTGCTTTGTATAGTTTCAATGTTGTCAAATTTACTGAGATCTGCTTTGTGAATCAATGTGTGGTTTATCCTGGAGAAAGATCCACGTGCACTTGAGAAGAATATATCTCTTGCTATTTTGGGGTGCATTGTTCTGTATAGGTCTGTTAGGTTTAGTCCATTTATCAAAGTGTTCTAGCTCTCTGTTTCTTTATTGATCTTCTGCCTAGATGTTCTAACCAATGATGAGAGTGGGATATTGAAGTCTCCAACTATTATTGTAGAGGCATCTATTTCTCCCTCCAATGTTTGCCTCATGTAATTTGAGGCATCCTGGTTAGGTGCATATATACTTATGATTGTTATTTCTTCCTTGTGAATGCTCCCTTTTATTGTTATATAGTTTGTTTCCTTATCTCTAATAACTGTTTTGATTTTAAAATCTATTTCATCTGATCTAAGTATAGCTAATCCAGTTGGGGTTTTTTTGTTTGTTTGTTTGGTTGGTTGGCTTTTTTTTTGGTTACTGCATGTGTGGAACAACTTTTTTCAGCTTTTCACTTTCAATCTATTGGTATCATTGAGTCTAAGATAAGTTTATTGTAGACGGCATATAGATGACTCATATTTTCTTACCCATTATGCCAGTCTCTGTCTTTTGATTTAGGAGTTTAATCCATGAACATTCAATGTTGTTATTGTGAAGGTATTTCTGACTTTCCTTATTTTGACCTTTGGGTTTTATCTGTCATATTTTGTTTATTCATTTCTAGACTCTCTTCCAAGTCTCTCTTCCTGTCTTTTCTTTTCCAGATGTAGCACTTCCTTTAGTATGTCCTGCAAAGCTGGTCTCTTGGTTACAGACTTTCTCAGTTCTGTTTACCTGTGAATATTCTAAACTCACCCTCATTTTTTTTTTTTTAATTTTTTTATTTTTTATTGACTTTGTAATAATATTACATTAAAAATATATATGTGAGGTCCCATTCAACCCCACCCCCCCACCCCCCCCTCTCCCCCCCCCCAACAACACTCGTTCCCATCATCATGACACATCCATTGGATTTGGTAAGTACATCTTTGGGCACCTCTGCACCTCATATACATTGGTTCACATCATGGCCCATACTCTCCTCTATTCCATCATGTAGGCCCTGTGAGGATTTACAATGTCCGGTGATTACCTCTGAAGCACCATCCAGGGCAGCTCCATGTCCCGAAGACGCCTCCACCTCTCATCTCTTCCTGCCTTTCCCCATACCCTTTGTCCATTATGTCCACTTTTCCCAATCCAATGCCACCTCTTCTATGTGGACACTGGATTGGTTGTGTCCATTGCACCTTTATGTCAAGAGGAGGCTCAGATTCCACCTGGATGCTGGATGCAATCCTCCCATTTTCAGTTGTAATCACTCTAGGCTCCATGGTGTGGTGGTTGTCCTTCTTCACCTCCATCTTAGCTGAGTGTGGTAAGTCCAATAAATCAGATTGTAGGTGCTGGAGTCTGTTGAGGCTCAGGATCTGGCTATCACATTGTCAGTCCAGAGATTCAAATCCCCTAAATATATCTTAAACCCCAACATTAACTGCACCTCCAGCACATTAGCATGAAAGTCTTATGAAGGGAGATCCCATCTGAGTCCAGATTCATCACACATAAACACCATTTCCAAAGAGGGGCCATCTGCCCTGGTAGTTAACCCCATCGGCCATGACCATAACTCCCATGGGTCTCTTTAGCCCTCAAAGGAACCAATATCTGGGGGTTGTATCTGCTTTATCTGTCTCTCTGACTCTGCTCAGTTGTGCATGAGGGCAAACCTTCTGCCAGCCTCCAGACTCTTTTTTAGAAACTCGTAGCCATATAAACTCATTTCTCCTTTCCATTTCCCCCTTACTTTAGGTCAAACAGCATTTTAAAGTCATGGTATTTTATGTAGACATGGATATTCTGCTGATCCGCATTGAACCTTCCGTATAAGGTCATTTTCCAGTTGCATCATCAGTTGGTAGTTGATAGTGGTCCCTCGTTGCCAGGGAGGCTCATCCCCGGGTGTCATGTCCCACGCTGGGGGGAAGGCATTGCATTTACATGCTGAGTTTGGCTTCGAGACTGGCCACATTTGAGTAACATGAAGGCTGACAGAAGGAAATTCCCAGGCACAAAGTTGCTCTAGGCCTTGTTATTATTTTGGGTTTATCAGCTCACAAGCATAGTCATTAGTATCAGGGGCTCACTGTTGAACCCTCACTTCCTCCCGGTCCCCACCACTGTACCTGGGAGACTGTCGCTGCTCCCCTAGGGACCACGACAGAGCACCACTGGCCAGGAACCCAGTACCCCCCCTACTGTGGTTTTTAATTGTTGCCACTATGAGTATATCCAAACATTACCATGCACCCTGGACATATGTTCTGTACAGCTCCCTGTCAGTCATATATCATCTGTCATTGGTATCCCATACCAGTATCCCTCCATTGCCATTGTTGAAACACTCTGTGATCCAGAACTCCCCGAAATTTGAAGCCCAATATAATGTCATGGTCCCTTACTAGGGAATGGCATATAGCGATGAGTTTAAAGGATAGATAAAGAACTTGGATAAAGTTAGATAAAGAACTTAGATAAAGAATGTTGACTTGAAAAAATTCCACATCCTATTTTTTTTTTTCCCCCCCCCCCCCCCTAATTATTCAGCTTTTCTTCACAGGAGTCTAGACCACAGCAATGTATATATATAATATACAGCACTCCCACACATCCACCAGAAAACCTTTTCCCTTCCACAGTGATACTCTTACGCCCTATTCATATCATATTTACTTAAAGTGATGTACAGAGTCTGAGACATTAGCTTTCTAACAAGGTGACATCTGTGTTTACATTATGGTGCATACTTTAGGATACACAGTTCTTTACATTTTTAGTTATCCTATGTTTTACATTATGGTTTACATTATCAGTCTGTCATCTCCTATATGTTATGGTGTAATATTACATGTTTTATATCCATCCTTGTGTACTCTCAAGAAACTCCTCTCTTACCCCCCATTTACTTTGGTTCCACACATTTAACGTCCATTTTCCCTTCCACCTTGGTGCCCTCAGTGATAGCCAACCTCCGTTTCCTGAGGAGCCACTTCCAGAGATAGATGGAATAGTGTTCAGGGCCTAACTTGCTCAACTGCCCCAATGCCCTGGGAGCCACCCTTTCTCTCGAGGGATACAGTTCCCTCTATTGGATGGCATTAGTCCTCCCCAGGATGTGGGTCCACCCCCACTCTCACTACTTGGGTTTCTACCCCATGGTGTCACCCACTCTGGCAGAATGAGCATTTAGACATTCCCCAGGAGCCCGTCCTGCATCAGACCCTCCCCTCCGAGCATTCTAAACAGGTAACCCTCTTTATTATATTTTGATATGATTTTCTCGGCATTTTACTCTCCACCAACACCTGACCCTCTCCTGGTTCGTATGCTACCCCTCCCTCCCCCCACTTTTGGGCAACGTTACCCACCCGTTCCTCCCCAGCCACCCTCAAACCCGCAAAGCCCCAAGCAAAGGCAACCCCTTGCCCCCCTTTTATCTCTTCTTTGTGTTCATACTTACCACCATCTCGTCTTAAATTCCACCCCTGCAGACATCGGCTCATATCCTTCCTCCACCCTCCGATTTCCTGCAAGCCTATCGTTCAGTCTCTTGCTATCTAGGGCAGCTTGTTTATTTCATATCATTGAGGTCATGTAGTATTTGTCCTTCAATGTTTGGGTTGCTTCACTCAACATAAGGTTCTCAAGATTCATCCATGTTATCACATGTGTTTGTAGTGTGTTTGTTCTTACAGCCGAGTAGTATTCCATTGTGTGTATATACCACATTTTATTGATCCACTCGTCTGTTGATGGGCATTTGGGTTGATTCCAACTTTTGGCAATAGTGAACAATGCTGCTATGAACATTGGTGTACATATATTGGTTTGTGTTCTTGTTTTCAGTTCTGCTGGGTATATTCCCAGCAGTGGTATTGCTGGGTCATATGGCAAATCTATGGCTAGTTTTTTGAGAAACCGCCATACTGTTCTCCAGAATGGTTGGATCCTTCTGCATTCCCACCAGCAGTGGATGAGTGTTCCCCTTCCTTCACATCCTCTCCAGCACTTGTATTCTTCTGTTTTTTTCATAGCTGCCAATCTTATGGGTGTAAGATGGTATCTCATTGTGGTTTTGATTTGCATTTCCCTGATAGCTAGAGATTTGGAACATTTTTTCATGTGCTTTCTTGCCATTTGTATTTCTTCTTCGGAGAAGTGTCTGTTTAAGTCTTTTTCCCATTTTTTAAATGGATTGTTTATCTTTTTATTTTCAAGATGTAGGAGTTCTTTATATATGCACATTATAAGTTTCTTATCAGATATATGATTGCCAAATATTTTCTCCCACTGTGTGGGCTCCCTTTTTACTTTCTTGACAAACTCCTTTGAGGTGCAGAAGGCTTTAATTTTGAGGAAGTCCCATTTATCTATTAGTTCTTTTGCTGCTCGTGCTTTTGGTGAGATATTCATAAATCCATTTCCTATTACAAGGTCCTGTAGATGTTTCCCTACACTGCTTTCTAAGGTTTTTATGGTCTTGGCTTTTATATTTAGGTCTTTGATCCATCTTGAGTTGATCTTTGTATAAGGTGTGAGATGGTAATCCTCTTTCATTCTTCTACATATGGCTATCCAGTTCTCCAGACACCATTTGTTGAATAGGCCACTCTCTCCCAGTTGAGAGGGTTTGGTGGCTTTATCGAATATTATGTGGTTGTATATGTGAGGTTCTATATCAGAGCTTTCAATTCGATTCCATTGGTCTATATGTCTCTCCTTATGCCAATACCATGCTGTTTTCACCACCGTAGCTTTATAGTATGTTTTGAAGTCAGGTAGTGTGATTCCTCCAATTTCGTTTTTCTTTTTCAGTATGTCTTTGGCTATTCGGGGTCTCTTTCCTTTCCAAATAAATTTCATAGTTAGTTTTTCTAGTTCCTTAAAGAAGGCTGCATTGATTTTTATTGGGATTGCATTGAATGTGTAGATCAATTTTGGTAGGATAGACATCTTAATAATGTTCAGTCTTCCTATCCATGAACAAGGAATAGTCTTCCATTTATTTAGGTCTTCTTTGATTTCCTTGAACAATCTTGTATAGTTCTCAGTGTATAAGTTCTTTACCTCTTTAGTTAAATTTATTCCTAAGTATTTGATTTTTTTATTTACTATTGTGAATGGTATTTGTTTCTTGATTTCCTCCTGATCTTGCTCATTATTGGTGTACAGAAATGCTACTGATTTTTGCGCATTGATCTTATAACCTGCGACTTTACTAAACTCATTTATGAGTTCTAGAATCTTCGTTGTAGATCTCTCAGGGTTTTCTATGTATAGGATCATGTCATCTGCAAATAATGAAATTTTGACTTCTTCCTTTCCAATTTGAATGCCTTTTATTTCTGGTTCTTGCCTCAGTGCTCGAGCAAGTACTTCTAAGACAATGTTAAATAGGAGCGGCGACAGTGGGCATCCTTGTCTTGTTCCTGAGTTTAGAGGGAAGGAGTCTAGGATTTCTCCATTGTAAACAATATTGGCTTTAGGTTTTTCATATATACTCTTTATCATGTTCAAAAAATTTCCTTGTATTCCAATCATTTGGAGTGTTTTTATCAAGAAAGGGTGCTGTATTTTGTCAAATGCTTTTTCTGCATCAATAGATATAATCATGTGATTTTTTTCCTTCAATCTGTTTATATGGTGTATTACGTTGATTGATTTTCTTATGTTGAACCATCCTTGCATACCTGGGATGAATCCCACTTGGTCGTGGTGTATAATTCGTTTAATGTGTTGTTGAATACGATTAGCAAGTATTTTGTTAAGTATTTTTGCGTCTAGGTTCATTAGAGAAATTGGTCTGTAATTTTCCTTTCTTGTGATGTCTTTGTTTGGCTTTGGTACTAGGGTAATGTTGGCATCATAGAAGGAGTTGGGTAATGTTCTTTCTGTTTCGATGGTTTGGAATAGTTTCAGCAGGATTGGTGTCAGTTCTTTCCGGAATGTTTTATAGAATTCACCTGTGAAGCCATCTGGCCCTGGGCTCTTCTTAGTTGGGAGATTTTTAATAACTGATTCTATCTCTCTGCTTGTGATTGGTTTGTTAAGATCATCAATTTCTTCTTTTGTCAATATGGGCTGTTTATGTGTTTCTAGGAATTTGTCCATTTCCTCTAGATTGTCATTTTTGTTGGAATATAGTTTTTCAAAATATCCTCTTATGATAGTCTTTATTTCTGTGGGGTCAGTGGTGATATCGCCTTTCTCATTTCTTATTTTGTGTATTTGCATCTTCTCTCTTTTTTTCTTTGTTAGTGTTGCTAAAGGTTTGTCAATTTTGTTAATCTTCTCAAAAAACCAGCTCTTGGTCTTGTTTATCTGTTCAAGTGCTTTCTTATTTTCTATTTCATTTAGTTCTGCTCTTATCTTTGTTATTTCCTTCCTTCTTCATCCTGTTGGGTTACTTTGTTGTTGTTTTTCTAATTCCTTCAAATGTGCAGTTAGTTCTTCAATTTTTGCTCTTTCTTCTTTTTTGATATATGAATTTATGGCTATAAACTTCCCTCTCAGTACTGCTTTTGCTGCATCCCATAAATTTTGGTATGTTGTGTTATCATTATCATTTGTTTCAAGGTAGTCATTGATTTCTTTTGAGATTTCCTCTTTGACCCACTGTTTTTCTAAGAGTGTGTTGTTTAATTTCCAAATCGTGGTGTGAAATCTGGGCTTCTTTCCCTTGCAAATCTCCAGCTTGACTCCACTGTGGTCAGAGATAATATTTTGTATGATTTCAATCTTTCTGAATTCGTTCAGCCTTTCTTTGTGGCCTAGCATATGATCTATCTTGGAGAATGATCCATGTGCGCTTGAGAAAAATGTATATCCTGCTGTGTTTGGGTGTAGCGATCTATATATGTCTATTAGATCGAGCTCCTCTAATATACTATTCAGATGTTTTGTTTCTTTGGTGATTCTCTTTTGAGATGTTCTGTCCAGAATTGATAGTGGTGTATTAAAATCTCACCCTCATTTTTGAAATACAATCCTGCTGTATACAAGATTCTTGGCTGGTAGTTTTTCTCTTGCAGCGTCATAAGCATATCACTGCCTTCTTGCTTCCAAGGTTTCTGATGAGAAATCAGCACTTAATCTCAATGGTTATCTTTCTATGTATGCATTACTTTTCTCTTGCTGCTCTCAGAATTCTTTCTTTGTCTTTGTCATTTGACATTCTGATTAGTAGTGTTTCAGAGTAGGTCTATTTGGATTTATTCAGATGGGAGTACATTGTGCTATTTGGGCAAAGATATCTATATTTTTCAATAGGGCTGGGAAATTTTTACCATTATTTCTTCAAATATTCCTTCTGCCCTTTTCTTGTCTCTTTTCCTTCTGGAACACCCATGCCACATATGTTTACATGCTTCTTGCTGTCATTTTGTTCCCAATTTTTTCCATTCTTTTCTTTATCTGATCAATTGTATGTTTGCTCTCAGAGGCCATATCTTCAAGCTCCCTGATCCTTTATTCTACCTCCTCAAAACTATTGCTATTTGCCTTCAGTGTATTTTTAATTTCATTTATTGTAACTTTCATTCCCATAACATCAGCTATATTTCTATGTAGGCTTTCAAATTCTCCTTTGTGCTCATTCAGTGTCTTATTAAGATACTTAATCTCTGTAGCCATCTCATTGAATTTATAAAGGAATTTTATTTGCACATCTATGATTAGTTGTCTCAACTTCTTTATGTCATCTGGAAGCTTATCTTGTTCCCTTGACTGGGCCATATCTTCCTGTTTTTCAGTATGGGATAATTTTTTATTGGTGTTTTGGCATCTCACTTACCAGATGTATTTATTCTGGGTGAAATTTCTCTGTTTAGAACTTTTTTGCCTTTATTCTTTCCTAGCTGTGTAGTAGGAGTTGAGGATATAATTTGTACTGTAAGCTCTGAAGGCTGGCTACCCACATTGCTCCAGGAACCAATGAAGCTTCTTTCACCTTTCTCCTAAGCCTAGGGTAGGTATGGAGCTGCAGTTGTGTGTAGTAATTCATGCCATGCAGGACAAGACCATCTGTAGTTGCCTGGAGAGACTGATGAAGTTTCATGCCCCTTCCTCCCCTGCCTGGTGCAGGGATGGACCTGCAGGTGTGGGCAGCAATCTACACTGTGTGGGTCCAAAATGAGCACAAATGCCTTGGTAGACTGACCTAGCACCATCCCCTCTTCTCCCCTACTAGGGGTGGGGATGGATCCACTAGTGTGCCCAAAATCTAATCCCTGTGGGCTGAAAACACCTGTGGTTGCCCTGAGTGGCTGAGGGAATACTGTCCCTTCAGCCCATAAATGGTGGGGAGGGAACTATGGTCACCCAACAGAGCAGTCTGTGTTGGCCAAAAGTACCTGCTTTGCCCAGAGAGGCTGATGAATCACAGCTTTCCTCCTATCCTATTGGGGGTGGGGGTGGAGCCAAAGGCACTGAACAGTCCAATTCATGCACAGTGAGAATCACTGCAGTTGCTTAGAGATGCTGAGGAAACACAGCTCCTCTTCTATCCTATTGGGGTCCAGATGGAGCCACATGTGTCTAACTAATCAGTCCCTGTGAGCCAAAAGCACCTGCAGTTGCCTAGAGAGGCTAAGGAGATACTGAATCCCTCCTGTCCTATTGGGGAAAGGGTGGAGCACAGTTGTCCAATAGTCCAATTCTTGCAGGCCAAAAGTGTCTCATTTGGCCATAGAGACTGAGGGAACACAGCTCCCTTCCTCTCCTATTGGGAGAGGCATGGAGCTACAGGTGTCTGAATATCCAGTCTGTGTGGACTGAAAGCACCTGCAGTTGCCCAGAGAGGCTGAGGAAATAGAGGTCCCTTCCTATCTTCTTGGGGTGTGGGAATGAACTGCAGGTGTCTGACTATTCAGTCTGTGCTGGCTGAAAGTGATTGCAGTTATGCAGAGAGGCTAGTGCAGGTACCCACAGCTTCCCTTCTGCCAGAAGTGGGGCTGGAATTTAAACTAAAGCTGCAATCCAATCTGGGTGGCAAGAAGCTGGTCCCTACCATCACTGTGATTTCCAATCAGCCCTGCTTCCACTCATGCCAGGGGTAGAGTAAAAATGGCAGCTACTGGCCTCTTTCTGACTTGGACAGTATACTAGTCTGGCAAAGAGGTGCTGATGCAATGTATCAGAAGTCTGTTGGTTTTTATAAAGGGTATTTATTTGGAGTAGAGGCTTACAGTTACTAGGCCATAAAGTGTAAGTTACTTCCCTCAGCAAAGTCTGTTACCATGTGTGGGAGCAAGATGACTGCTGATATCTGCAAGGGTCCAGTCTTCCTATTCCTTTTAAAGCTCCATGATCCCAGCTTCTTCCAATATCAGCTCTAGGCTGGGATAAGTCTTATCTCTCTCTCAGGGTTCATTTTTTTCTCCAAGCTCAGCTGCTCTGTTCTCTTCACAACGTCAGCTGTAGATTATCTGGCTCTCTAGGCTTTATCACTATTCCCACTCCAGCTCAAAACTCCAACTAACTCATCTGCCTTGTCATTTTCTCTGTGAGACCATGCCCTCTAAGGGGGCAGGAACTCAACATCTTACTTACATGGCCCAATCAAAACCTTAATCATAATTTAATCAAGTAAGAGTGAGTCCAATACAATCTAATGTGCCCAGAGGAAGAGACCAATTTACAAACATAAACCAATTTCTATTTTTGGAGGTCATAAGTAATACCAAACTGCTACAATTTTCATAAAGTATATTATTTGGGGTAAAAGCATACTGGTACAAAGCCCTAAAGAGTCCAGCTCAAGGTTGCTTTCTCACTAAAGTCAGTTGCCTGAAGTTGAAGCAAGATGGTCGCTGATCTCTGCCTGTTCTCTCAAGGCTTCCTGTAGCAGTCTCTGGCATAGAATTCATTTCATTCCAGGCCTTCTCAGCTGCTCAGCTGCTCTGTTCTCTTCAGCTGAAAACTATCAGGTTAATGGTTTGTCTCTCCCCCAGGGTTGCAGAATTAAACATGATACTGTTCTCTCTCTCTCCTTTGCATCTTCTTGAGTGAGTGTCTGCAATGGTTAGGCTATGTGTCATTTTGGCCAGGTAATTGTGCCCAGTTGTTTGGTCAAGCAAGCACTGGGCTAATTACAATACAAGGACATTGATGGACTTTAGTCATCAGTGAGTTTACTGCGTAGATGGCTGATTACATGTATGACCAGGGAGATGTTTTATCTAATCAATTGAATGCCTTAAAAGGGGAAGTGATTTCAGCATTCATAGAGAATTTCCCCAGTTTGTCTTTGAACAGCCAACATCTCCTGGCAAGTCATCAAGGACCTTCATCCGGCCTTCACTGGAGTCCCTGGTTTATAGCCTGCCTATGGAATCTGGACTTGTACATCCCCACAGTCAGGTGAGAGAATTTTATAATCTCATACTATTTACAGATATCACCTGTTGATTCTGTTTCCCTAGAGAACACCGACTAATACAGCTTGGTACCAGGAGTGGTTCTTGAGGAACAGAATCTTAAACATGGAATTTCTGAAGTGGTTCTGGGAGTTTTGCAATTTGTTCTCTACTCTAATCAGACTCAAGGGTACTAATGACTCCCTTTCCAATAATGGAATTAGGCCACTAACAGTCTATGGCATGAGTTGACAATGGAGATATGCAAAATATCCTTACAGGATTCCCCTATTTCCATGCTTATAAGAAGCAACGATCTGGGTGAGAGTGTTTTCAACACCTTAACAGAGTTTTGTGTAGTAAAAGTTACAATGATGTTGGCTGGCTCCTCCTAGATACTTTGGATACAGTTTCAAAAGAAAGGGGTGACCTAAAGACTTCAAATTTGCAACTTGCATGCCTCATGAATGATGTGAAAGTTTCTATGAGCTCTGAAAGAAAATATTTTTTCATGCATCCACAAATTTGAGATCTCTGAAAACCAGACTCAAACTATCATTGTATGAGTGACAGAGTTACAAAGGAAACTAAAGAAACTAAAATCTCAACCTCACAGGGTGTCTGCTATTAAAGTGAAGGCATTGATTGGAACGGAGTGGAACCTGAGGATTGGGATGGAGACATATAGGATGATGATGATATTAGTGGGGACACTTGAATCCTAAATTCTGCTGAAACGTTCCCAGATAAACCTGTGATGGGCTGCCCTGTGGAGACCACATTATATCAACCTTGTATCACCCAGCCACCAGTCTGCCCCCAGAAGTCTGGACCTCCTCCCAGCCCTGAGGCAAGTACCAGCCAAACTAAAGCCTGCACTGCCCAACATCCACTCTGCCCTGAGGAATATGCCTTCCAACCCCTGCCTGAAGAGATGAATCCTGTTTTATCAGATGAAAATTAATCGATGTCCTAATCTTAACAGGTAATTTAATCCAGGATCCCACAACTGAATCCAATATAATAAAGAGCATCACATCCAGAATAGATGAGTTTACAAACACAATCTTTCTCTTTTTGGGATTCATAAATGATCTCAAACTGCCACACTCCACCTTCTGAATCCCAAAAAGACATTACAATATTAAAAAAAACTTTAAATCCTTTCAGTTAGCAATGCTAAGTACAAAATCATATCACAGTTATAGAGATACAGTTTGTGTTCAGGCTAAGTCCCCACTGGCTGTAGAAATACAAACAAGCTATCTGCTTCCAATATACACATGCATAGGATAAACATTTTCATTCCTACAAGGAGATTTTGGGAGGGAAACATGCATTCCAAGTCCCCAACTGCAGGGTATACTCCATTAGATTTCAAAGTCTAAGAGTCTTGCTTAAGATGATGGTATCTACTCTTCCTTGGGTTCTCATGGGCCCCACTCTCTCCACAGGCTTGCCCAAGGGCTGTTTTCTAGGTTCCACCCTCATCTACCTCATCTAGCACCTGGGTGGCAACCAACCTCCAGACCTCAATCTCCAAGAACATTGGAGTTATGGCCACACATTCCCTAATCTTTGGGGTAAAGTCCCAACCTCCCAAGTACAGTGAGGTGGCAGCAACATTCTCCCTAATCTCTGGCATTCAGGTCTAACCTCCTCAGAACAGTATGGTGGTGACCTGGTCTTTCCTAATCTGTGGGGAATAGGACCACCCCTCTCATAGCCATGGGGTGGTGACTTCACACTCCCCAACCCTTGGGCAGTGTGATTCACCCTCTCTGTAGCCTAGGGTGGCCAAAATCTCTCTGAACAACATGTTGGATGATCTACCCTCTTCAAATATTGGAGCAAACACCCTATCCTTACATATGCATGGGGCCCCTCTCTTGGCCCAAGAAGATGTCTTAATTTCAGATCTCAGCTTCCATGGTTTTTTTCTTAAATCCATTTTGCTTTCTATTTCTTGCTTCATTTCCCTTTTAGTCCAGGCTGACAGTGGTTTTGTTAATACAGCTCTCTCATAAAGCTTCTTGGTATAGCATACAGGAAGCAGGGGTATAAGCCATCAGACAGTAAGACTTTCCACAAGTCTTTTGTGGATAACTTCATTTTCAATACTGACTTACAAAATCCAAGTTTAGTTAATTCCTCAAATGGGGCACTATCCTCTGGGGGCTTGATTTCCAGAATTAGTTTCTGGTTTCTTTGTGCCCAAGAATTCAGTTCTCAGCTTATCTCTTTTGTTTAGCATTCTGCTATAAATTCAACTAAAATAGTTTTCAACATGTCCTTTCTTAATCTTTATTGCTGCAAATGAATATTTTATTTGATCTACATTTAATGAACAGTTACTAAATGCCAGACATGGGAATGCAAAAAATTAATGACATGATTTCTTTCCTCAAAGAGAAGATTTAAATAGCAAACTATAATCTTAAAGTTAAGTAAACAAAAGGTACAAGGACAGTGTGATGGGTAAGTGTATATATGAACTTCTCTATGTTATGGTAACTTGTTTGGTAAAGGAATCACTGGCATGATTATTACTATGAATATATTTCATGGACTTAACTCATAAGTGAGTTGACTGCATCTATGGCTGATTATACTTATAATCAAAAAGGAGATCACTGTCAGCAATGAGTAAAGTTTCATCCAATCAGTTGAAGCCCTTAAAGGGAGAACTGATGATTTTAGCAGTCAGAAAGAATTTCTGTCTCTACTTCATCCAGTCAGCTTCTCCTGGGGAATTTATCAAAAATCTGTCAGGGATCCCAATTTGCACATTGCCCTATGGAATTTAGATTTGCCAAGCTCCATGGTCATATAGGCCAATTTCTATAACTTATCTCATAATATTTACATAAACACACACACAAATAAACAGAACCAGTTGGTTCCTTACTAATACACTAATACATTTTGGAACAGAGAGTGTTTCTTGAGAAACAGAATCTAAAAGATGGGATTTCTGATTCTGTTTGTTTTTTTTTAGAATTGGTTCTCTAATCTAATTAGATTAAAAGCCACTAATGACACTATTTCCAGTGACCAAGATGACACTGAGAGATCATGGTGTAAAATGATAAAAGAGTTATCCAAATATCACCACTGAATACTGCTACTCAAGAGCTTACATAAGGTGAGGCTCTGGGTGATGGTATTTGACTTCTTAACATAGCTCTGTGGAGTTAAAAAGAAGGTTGTTCCTAAACACTTTGGATACAGATCTTGAAGTTAGCGAGAAGCTCGAGTTTTCAAATTCCAGCACAAGTGCCGCATGAAGGATATGTGTTTTTATATGTGCTGTGAAAGAAATTCTTATTTCTTGTAGCTGCAGATTTGGGGTTTCTGTAAAGCAGACCCACAGTCTCATTGTGTGAGTGGCTGAATTACAATGTAAATTGAATTCCTGACCTTGCAGAATGTCTGCTATTCAAGTGAGGGCATTCATTAGGAAGGGATGATATCTGGAATATTGAAATAGGGACAAATGGGCTGACAAATGACAGTGGGAACATTGAAACCCCATATTCTACTGAGTCTTCTTCACCAGATAAATCTGTAATGATCTGCCCTGAGGAATCAACCATTAGACCTCAAGTCTGCCCTGAGAAACCAGCCATCCTGCCTGCATCTGAAGAAATTAACCCTTCTGTGCATGACAATCTGTAATAGACTCCACTGAGGAAACAGCCCTGGCATCTATATCTGAAAATATTAACCCTGTTTACCAGATGAAACAGTGATGGCATGCCCTGAAATAGCAGGATTATAAATCACTGCTAATTCTATTCATGACCCAACTCTATTACCCTTTTTAACTCCAGTCCTGTAACTAGACTGAATTACCAACTGGCCCCAAAAAGTAAGGTACCAAGTGTGAGCCCTTAAGGAGGTGCACCACACTCCAAGAGAACTGCATGCATTTTCCAATTTATATAGAAATAAAATGAGGGGTATAAGTGTAGGAATGGATATTGAGGGTGTGGGATAATGGTGAAAGGAACAAAGTTGGATCAGGCTAAATTTATCAATATCAGTCTTCTAAGCAGTGATTCTAGAATCAATGTTGTAGCTCAAGGGCTCTATAAGTTGTTTTTCTTTTTCTTTTTTCTGGTGGTTGGCTGAAGCATGGACCAAAAGTGGCCTACATTACCTGTACTTGAAATGCCCAAACTTCCATGGTATAAAGTGGATGAGTGGATATAAAGGCTTAGAGAGATTGGAATGATAGAGTGGGTTTATCCTGTAAGACCTGCTCACCCACCCCATGAATGGCCAGAGGACACATCTTTCACCAAAACCATGAGGAATAAATTTGTAAGAACAGCTCCAACAACCTTGATGATCTCTGTGGTTGCTCTTCCCTATAGGTCAGGTCTTACTATTGGAGCTGCTTTCATTGAATTTGGATCGCTAAACACAATGGGAATGATCAGATCTGAGGATGGCAGAACAAAGTGGCAGCATTTAATTATCAAAGACAATGTGGGCATGGTGACCATAATAGATATTAGCATCAAAACAATAATCTAGTCTAACAAAGAGATGGATGGTGTTGAATAGTTGATGATGGGGTACCTAGGAGTGAAATAGATGGGCATTCTACTAAATTCTTACTTGATCTGTATAAGCAGAAGTGTTCTAGGACAAGTAAACAAAAGTCTAACTTGAATCACAAAAACAGAATCATGGCTCCTCAATCAATTCCCAGACTTAAGACAGTAGTTTACAGACCCAGAACCCATTGAATGAAGAGGAGGCTGGGTTCTCTTGGGGAAGGACACTGTGATGCTACCAAAAATGTATAATGTTAATTTTCTTCCCACCTTTCACAAAAGGGACCTATGGCCTTTTACCAAGGTGACTGTGCACTGGGGAAAATGAAATGACCAGACATTGGGTGATTATATACTGACTCTGAAATGACATTAATTTCAGGAGACTCCAAATAAACTGGTCTACCAGTCATAAGAGTGGCTTAGGAAGTCAAGTGATTAATGGAGTTATAGATGAGGCCTGTCTCACATTGGTCCAGCAGGTCCACAAACTCATTCTTTGTGTTTATTTCACCAATTCTGGAATGCATATTTAGAGCAGACATACACAGCACCTAGCAGAATTCCCAAACTGGTTTTTTGATTTGTGTGGAAAGAGCTATGATGGTAGGAAAGTTCACATGGAAGGCACTAAAACTGCCTCTAACAAGCAAAATAGTAAATCAGAAGCAATACTGCAAGCCTGGAGAGACTGCAGAGATTTGTACCTCCATCAAGGACTAGAAGGGTGCAGGAGTGGTGATTTCCACTACATTCCCATTCAACACTTCTATTTGGCACATGTAGAAAACAGATGTATCTTGGAGGATGAGAGCAGATTATCATAAACTTAACCAGGTGGTGGCTCCAATTGCAGCTGCTATTCCAGATGTGGTATCATTGATTGATCAAGTCAACACATCCCCTGGTACCTGGTATGCAGCTATTGATCTGGCAAATGCTTTCTTATCAACACCTCTTAGTGAAGACCACCAGAAACAATTTTCTTCCATCTGGCAAGGCCAGCAATACACTTTCACTGTCCTATCTCAGGGGTTATATCAATTCTTCAGCCATATGTTATAATCTAGTCTGCAGGAACCTTATCACCTTTCCCTTCCTGAAGATATCACCTTGGTCCATTATATTGATAACATCATGCTGACCAGATCTAGTGACAAGACGTAGCAACTACTCTAGACTTATTGGTAAAGCAATTGTGTGTCAAAGAGTGGGACTAATAATAACAACAACAACAAATCAGGGGCCTTCTACCTCAGTGAAATTGTTAGGCATCCTGCTGTATAAGGGAAGTTGAGATGTGCCTTCTAAAATAAGGGATAAGCTATTGCATTTGGCCTTTCCTACAATCAAAAAGAGAGCCTCCATGTTGCTCAAATGTGGTCACCCTCTAAACCAAACTGAGCTTATAAATGCATTACATTCCTCCAGGAGTGGGACATGACTCTCGGGGATGAGCCTCCCTGGCACCGAGGGATTACTACCAAGCACCAGCTGGTGATTCAACTGGAAAAATACCTTGAATAAAAGGGGAAAATGGTAAAGACAAATGAGTTTATATGGTTAAGAGATTTCAAAATGAGTCAGAAGGTCATCAGAGATGTAATGCTCATGCAGGGTCTCAAACAGTCAAAGTAGATACTACCCCAAATAATGGGGCTCCTGAGAGATATGGAGACACCCAGGTCCAGTGGTCATGGCAGATAGCTCCAGAGTTTGGTGCCTTGCCTGTGGGCCCTACTTTGGAGTTTGTGCTCCTGAGTATGACGGAGTTGGATTCAGATGTGACTTCTCTACACATGCCTCTTCTACCCCTTTTATTGAACTTATAGTTGGCACTGTAGTTGGTAGGTGTATGTCCAAGAGACTTGAATCTCTGGGCTATCTATGCATCAGCTGGGCCCTGAGCCTCAGTGGAGTTGTAACACCTACTCTCCAGTTCATTAGACTCAACAAGGACAGCCAACAAGGAGGTGAGGATGGACAACCACCACACCAAGGACCCAAGAGAGTCTACAACTGCAAGCAAGAGAGTCCCATCCATCAGCCATATGGGATCAAAGCCTGCTCTGAATTACAGGTGGAGTGGGCATCACCACCCCAGAATCCTCAGGATTGGGGAATAAAATATGAACTAGAATGGGCTTATTGGTATTCTACTATAAACTTATTGTGATTCTAGCAAAGGAAGAAATTATATCATTGATGTGGGGACAGTGGCCATTGAAGTTGCTGAAGGCAGGGAGATGGAAAAAGAGGTGTAATATGGGGGCATTTTCAGGACTTGGAATTGTCCTGAATGATATTGTAAAGACAGACACAGGACATTATATATCCTGCCAGAACCTACAGAATCGAATGGAAGAGAGTGTAAACTACAATGTAAACTACTATCCATGCTTAGTGGTAATGCTCCAAAATGTTTTCATCAATTGCAATGAATGTATCACACTAATGAATGAAGTTGTTAATGTAGGAAAAGTGGGAGATGTGGGGAGTGGGGTATAAGGGAATCCCCTATATTTTTTAATGTAACTTTTTACATAATCTATGTGTCTTTTACAAATAAATAAAAATATATTAAAAATTAAAAAATTTTAAAAAGGAAGCTATGCCATTTAGCTGGCCTCTTTGGATTTGGAAGTCAATATATTCCTAATTTGTATTTGCTTACTGGCTCATTTACTGAGTGATCTGACAACTGCTACTTTTGAGTAGGGATCAAAACAAGAGGAGTCTTTGAAACAGGTCCAGGCTGCTGAACAAGCTGCTCTACCATTTGGGTCATATAATCTACCAGATCCAATGGTGCTGGAAGTTTTAGCAACAAATAGAGATGTTGTATGGAACCTCTGACAGGCCACTATAGAGGAATCACAGAGTGGACATAGAATTTTGGAGCAAAGCCCTGACATGCTCTGCAGATAACTACTTTCCTTTTGAGACAAGTCTTGCCTGCTACTGGGCCTTAGTAGAGACAGAATGCTTAACTTGGTCCATCAAGTTACCATGAGATTGGAGACCCCTATAATGGGTGCTGTCTGACCTACCAATACATAAAGTTGGGTGACAAGTAGCACTCAATCATCAAATGGAAGTGGTATATATGAGTTCAAGTTCTAACAGACCCTGAACACAGGCAAATTACACAAGGGAGTTGCCAAAGAGGCCTCTGACCTCCACTCCTGCCTCATTACCTTCTTTTTCCCAACCTGCAGCAATGGCCTCTTAGGGAGTTCACACAATCAATTGACTGAGAAAATGAAAACTCAGGCCTGCTTTATAGACAGTTTTGCCTGATATGCAAGTACCATGCCAAAGTGGACAGCATCTGCACTGCAGCCACATTCTGGGACATCCGTGAATGACTGTAGTGTAGAGAAATTCTCCTATTGAAGGGATATCCTCCCAGTGGACAGAACTTTAAGCAGTGCATCTGGATGTTCATTTTACTTGGAGAAATGGTGAGAAGTATATTTGTATACTGATTCATGTTCTGTGGCCAGTGGTTTAGTTAGATGATCAGAGACTGGAAGGTAGATGATTGGAAATTTAGTGAGAAAGATGTCTGTGGGAGAAGTATGTGGATAGACCTTTATGAATGGGTGAAAAGCATGAAGATATTTTGTCCCATGTGAATGCTCATTAGAGGATAGCTTCAGCAGAAGAGGATTTTAATAATCAAGTGAGTAAGATGACACATTCTCTGGGTTACTGTCAATATCTTTCCCCAATCATTCCTGTTATTGCCCAGCAGGCTCATGAATAAAGTGGCTATGGTGGAAGGGATGGAGATATGTATGGGCTCAGAAACATGGGCTTCCATTCTAAGGCCAACCTGGATATAGACCCTGATGAATGCCCAATCTGCCAGCAGCAGAGACCAACATTCAGTCCCTGATATGGCACCATTTCCCAAGGTGATCAGCCTGCTACCTGATGGTGGGTTGATTACACCTGACCACTTATATCATGGAGGGGCAATGATCAAGGAACCTATCTCACAGCAAATGAAGTGTTGGAATTAATACATGCTCATGGAATTCACTGGTCATACCATGTTCCTCATCATCCTGAAGCAGCTGGATTGATATAATGATGTAATGACCTTTTCAAGACTCAATTGTGGCACCAAAAGGGTGATAATACCTTCCAGGGCTGAGGCAGTGTTCTTCAGGAGGCTGAATATGCTCTAAATCAGCATCTACTCTATGATGTTATTTCTTCTATAACCAGGATTCACAGGTGTAGCAAGGAGTGAATATTGGAGTGACACAACTCACTATTACTTCTGGTGATCCAATAGAAACATTTCTGCTTCCTGTCCCCATGCCCTTATGCTCAGTTGGTCCACAGTCACAAAAGAAAGAGTGCTTCTACCAGGAGATCCAACAATGATTCCACTGAACTGGAAACTAATATTGCCACCCAGCTACTTTGGATTCCTCACACCTCTGATTCCACAGGCAAAGAAGGGTGTTACTGTACTAGCTGAAGTGATTGATTCTGATTACCAAGGGGAAATAGGATGGCTACTACACAAGGAAGGTTAAAAAGAGTTTGCCTGGAATCAGAAGATCCTATAGGGTATCTCTTAGTACCATCATGCTCTGTGATTACTATCAATGGAAAATTGCCACAACCTAATCCTGATTAAACTACTAATGGCCCAGAAACTTCAGGAAGGAAGACTGGAGTCATGTATCAGGCAAAGAACCACAACCAGTTGAGGTTCTTGCTGAGGGTAATGGGAATATAAAATGAATAGTGGAACGGCAGTTATAAATATGAACTATACTACTTGACTAGTTACAGGCACAAAGATTGCCATGGTTATGAATATTTCTTCCTTTTGTTTTGCATGTTTTATTTCCTAACTTATCCCTTTATCATATAACATATGTTCATTAGCTTTATGTTATAATAATTAATGTACAGGATATTAAGCTTAAGAGTGAATATTACTCATGGACTTGAATGTTCTTGTGAAAGAGTTAGTTCATTTCTGGTTATACACAGGACATTTGAATTAATTTGGTGAAAATTGGTCTGTTATTGTTTTTATTTAGAGATTAAGGTGCTTTAAGGAGATGTGTATGGGTGCTAAATTGACAAGAGGTAGACCCTGATGGTTAAGCTCATCTGTAAACTTGGCTAGGTTATAATGTCTAGTTGTTTGGTCAAGGCATCACTGGCATGATTATTACTTTGAATATATTCTGTGAACTTAACTCATAAATCAGTTGATAGCATCTATGGCTGATAACACCTATAATTGCCTTCAGCAATGAGCAAAGTTTCATCCAATCAGTTGAAGGCCTTAGAGAGAACTGTTGATTTCAGCAGTCAGAAAGAAAAATTTCTGTCTCTGCCTCGGCCAGCCAACTTATCCTGGGGAATTCATCAAAACCTTCACTGGATTTCCCAACTTGCAGACTGCCCTATGGAATTCACTTGTCAATCCCCACAGTCATGTGAGCCAATTCCTATAATACATCTCATAATACTTACATATACATACACATATAGTCATACCTCAGAGATATTGTAGGTTCAGTTCCAGACCACTGCAATACAGTGAATAACACAATAAAGCAAGTCACACGAATTTTTTGGCTTCCCTCGGCACATAAAAGTTATGTTTACACAACACCGTAGTCTATTAAGTGTGCAATAACATTATGTCTGAAAAATTCACATACTTTAATTAAAATGTGACACAAAGACATGAAGAGAGCACCTTCTATTGGGAAAATGGTACACATAGACTTGCTCAATGCAGGCTTGCCATAAGCCTTCAAATTATACAGAACACAATATCTGCAAAGAGCAATAAAATGAGGTATGCCTGTATAAATATATATCCATTGGTTCTGTTTCCCTGTAGAAGTGTGACTAATACAGAGCAAACCGCAGAAAAAAAGAATGCATTCCAGGGGGGAGACCAAATTGTATCTGTTGAGGCAACAGACCAAATATTGTCTGGGTTTAAAGTTTAATTTTGAAGCATTTCCTATATTTCCTGCATATTTCATAGGTAAGCAAATAAGATGTGTTTACACTGTGGCAATGAGATGGTTGACATAACTATGACAAACTTAAATTTCTGATAAATCATTGCCTTCCCATAGTGCCAAGGCACATATGGTTGTAGAGTCTGACAAACCAGCTAAATGAGAATGTCGTATTACCTTTGAGTTAACTTTTTCCCAACCAAACTTGCTTTTCTTCAACCGAGGGCCTTAATCGCTATCCAAGAAAGACAATAATGTCCTAAAATGGATGAAGTGGATTTTTTTGGCTAACTCACCAAGGTAGTAAAAAATATGTAATCCACATCCAAATATACACAATAAATTTCCATTGCTTTGGGGGCAAGTTTATTTCTATCTCCTTTCTATTTTGAATCACAGCCCTGACAGTTTAAAGTTGTGTTTAAGTGTACGTGTGAGTATGTGCATTTCAAATGGATTTCCAAATCTCAAGACCATTTTCTTTTTAAAAGTGGTCCTAATGACTTCAAGAGTAGTTGCTCTCTGGGAATGTTCATTTTTTCCTCTCACTTAATTTTCCCTTCCACACCCATCCCTCAGGTCTCATATTTTCAGTAATGCAAATTGGGAAATTATTTATTTTTGCTTGAGTTTAAAAACCACATCCACAGGCACATAAATGTGTTTTGGATCCCATTCATGCTGAAAAATTACTGGTAACTTGGTGAATCTGCAAGTAATTTTACAAAAATGTTTAACTAGTTTTGCCAAGATGTCTGACCCCCGGCCTTGCTTCACTGATGTAAGTTTTTGAATGTTTACCACGGTCTGATCAGTACCAGCTGTGAGTGCTTTGGTTGTGCACATGAGATGTTAAACGAAGGAGAAAAGACTGCATATTCCAATGCAGGCTGAAGGTTTGTGAATCTGACTTCAGGTAAAACTGAGGCCTGCCGTTCACCTCTGCTAAGCTCCCCTTTGCTCAGTTAAGCTATTTGATTACACCCTGATGTCACTTACACTATTAATCAGATGCTGCTTTGATTGGAGACAGATGATATCTCTAACAAAAAATAAGCAGAATTCATTAAGAAATAATTTTGTGTAATAGAGATTTCAAAAACTATGTTTTGGTTCAAACTTCATGGGATTCCAAGAGAAAAAAATTAAAACAATACTGATAATGTATTGTAAATCTTTAAAGAGCAAGAAGAAATCTATTTCAGTATACAGTTACAGTAGAGCTAAAGTAGGTTACCTTTTTTATTTTTGCTTTGAAAGTTTGTGGGACTGCTGAAAGCATGGGAGATTTGAGTGTATTTACAGCTAGCCTAAATGAAAACATGGAGATGCCCCTAAAATCCATTTATGAAAGTATGACTATGTACTTTATACATCATTACATCTAAATATAAACTAGGTAAGACAAAGTTCATGGTATCACAACAACCTGCATTTGGGGCTGAGCATGTTAGAAGAAAGCTGAAGACTGATGTTGGGTGAGAGATGATAGTTAGGGGTGGGTGGTGGAAAGTCCACTAGGGCAAATAGAATGACTACTTTGTACTGGTATTAGGTTTTCTTCTGACCAAGTATCCCCAATTCCTTTAAGGTTAGAGGTTATTCTTTCCCCCAAAATAAAAACAGAATAGCACATACCATCTCCTGACTACAGGGGAAACTCCAAAGCCTTTCCTAATATTCCCAAGGCTTTGCAGAGGACTTTTTGCCTGAAGGTGCTAGTTGCTCTGATTCCATAATTCCTCTGTATTCTTACACAAAGGAAAGGAATGCTGTCATCGGCTGTTTTCTCCCCTCATCTAGTGGGAGCTCCCTTTCTTTTCTCCTTTTTACCCTATTTCCCTCTTCATTTCAGAACATTGTACCACCAAATCTCTTGAGCTGCCGGTAATTAACTCCAAAATTCCTGCATCTTTCTTAAAATGAACAATTTAACTTTTGTTCATCTAAACCTCTCTGAACTAAGGTAAGCAGTTGTTGGTCCATTCTACCATTGGAAAATACTCTGAGTGATCAAAAGAAGCCAACTCCAATTCCTTGAAAGATTAAACATAGAGTTACCAAATGACCCAGTAATTTCACTGCTAGATATAGACCGAAGAGAAATAAAAACATATGTCCACAATAAATTTCTAAATAAATTTTTAAACTTTTTCTTGTAGTAGAATATATACTAAAATTTTCCATTTTAACTATTTTCAAGTGTATGATTCAGTGATATTAGTTATATTAAAAATATTGTGCTACTATCACCAACATCCAAAACCCAAACATTTTCATCACCTCAAGCAGTTACTTTGCACCCATTTGGCAATAGCTTCCCATTCTCCTCAGCCCATAGCCCCTGGTAACTTGTAACCTGCTACCTGTATGAATTTGCTTATTCTAGGTATTTCATATAAGCAAAATCATACCATATTTGTCTTTTGTGTCCATCTTATTTCACTCAACATGATGTCTTCAAGGTTTACTCATGCTATAGCAGGCGTAAGAACATTTTTTTGTTACAGTTGAACAATATTCCATCGTGTGTATATTCCACATTTTATTTATCTAATCTTCTGCTGATGGGCACTTGAGTTGTTTCCACCTTTTGGCTATTGTGAATAATGCTGCTATGAACTTTGGTTTATCCTTTTTAATGTCACTGCTTTCAATCCAAAAGTGGGATTGTGGGGCCATATAATAATTCCATGTTGACCTTTCTGAGGAACCACCAAACTAACTTCCATGGAGGCTACACCATTTTACAAACCTATGAAATATTGTATATATATTTTCAGCAACACGATTCATAAAAGCCAGAAAGTAGGAACAACCCTAATGTGATAGAAATAAAAATAATAGTGAGTGGGCAGTTGGAATTGAACTAAAAGGTATGAGAAAACTCTCTGAATGATGGAAATGTTCTGTATTTGTGAACACCCATCAAACTGTGCATTAAGATCTATGCATTTCAGTTTATACAAAGTTTACCTTAAAGCAATGAAGAATCTCTGGAAGAAGCAAACTTAATATGTGACAGTATTATAGATAAATGAAAGTAAAATAAGGGTTCTGATCTTCTAAAATGGAGGAGAGCAGGAAAAGCAGATGGATCAATGAATAAAAATAAATATTAAAATCTATTTAGTCTCAAATGTGGAGTATAAGTATTTTGCATGTATCTCCTTTGCACATGGCCAACATCACTAATTGTTTAAACCCTTATTTTAAATTATTTTGACTCAAAATTTTCTTTTCAAAAACATTTCTTGGAAGACATTGCTAACAATGGCAAACATGATGGAAATAATAGCATTAACTTTTTGTATAGCCTTAAATTAAGAAACTCATGTATTAATTCCTCTTTTTCATCTCATCTTACATGCAATCTATCCTTAAATGCTGTTAACTCTACATAAAAATACTATCTAAATTGCAATCACATCTCTCAACCTCCACGTAAGGGCATAAAATAAATATATTTGGTGCCTTGCCATCCTTCCTGGTTTAGTCATAAGTTTCCCTTTGAGTGACCATGCCAGTTTTCCTTGTCCTAGATGTAACTGCAACTAGTAGGGTCTGTACCTCCGTATGTTTACATGATAAGATCTGCCCCTATGGCCCCTGATGCTTTTTCTCCAACTGGTCCTTCCTACTTTGTCACTGAATGGCTCTTTGCCTTTTCGCAGTGCATAATTTACTAGCAAGGTGTGCATCTCCATATGGCTTGGATAATAAGAAGCTGCCCTCAGTTTCTTCAGATTGCCGTTGCTGCTTCTGGTTTACATGCTGTATACAATAGTTTCAAAGTTTTGATCCCCAGTATGTATAGGAAAACCCTATCACTTCTCTCTAAGGCACAATAGAGGCAAGAGCCTGGGACCCAAATGTGCTTCTCTTCTGCTTCCTCCATAGACCCTCACAGGAGCCTAGGTTCGGTAAGTGCTAAGTCCCTCCACTGGTCTCATTCTCAGACCCTCTCTCCCTCCAGAGTCTTTGATGTAACAAAGGTATCCTTTTAAGCATTCTTGGCTGGGTGACTATCTGTTTATACCTCATCACCAAAAGAACTTCCATATAACATCCCAAACCCTCCACTACCACCATTTTAGCTCAACCACCATCATTTCTTGCCTGTACTATTGTTCTTGGTTATTCTTCCTGTTTCCACTCTTTCCATTGTACTTTATTGTTTTTAACATAAAAGCAGAGAGATTATTTAAAAATGTAAATCAGGTAGGATTGTCTCTCACCTCATTTAGAGTAAAGGCCAAGGTCTCATAAATACATAACTCTCTTATTAATCCAGCTCCTGCTAACTTTTTTTGCCTCTTCTTCTATTCTGGTTCACTTTGCTTTCTCCCCTGGAGTCTGATGGAACTCCTCACTGTTCTTTGAACACATTATGCATGAATTTGCTTCACTACATTAGCACTTACCATCTCTTCTGCTGAAAATACTTTCCATGTTATCATCATGGCATGTCCTTTCATTTTCTTCAGGTATTTATCCAAATGTCAACTTATTGGAGAAGCATTCCCAAACACCACCCTATCTAAAATCCTACACAGTCCTCCATCCCCTCTGCATACTATATCTCCTTTTCCTGCTTGATTTTTTTTTGACATGTATCACTACACACACACACACACCTTATTTTCTGTCTCCCTCCACTTTAAGGTAAAATACATGCACAGGAAGATTTTATATATCTACTTTTTTCACTGCCCTATTTCTAAAACCCTAGGACATAGCAGTTACTCACTTATGTATTTCCAGAAACTGGCATACAATAGGAATTTTATAAATATTTGTTCAATACCTAATGTTCAACACCAAACCCAGTACCTAATGTGTTTATGTTCAGGAGGAAAAACATTAATGGTATGTTCATCTTGCTGAGGACCAAAGACAAAAAATGAACTGTTCTTCCCCTCTCCCATACCATTATATATCTGGAGATTTTTTTTAAATTTCATTTTTTAATTATCTTTTTTTTTAAAGTTAATAGATCACACAAAATGTTACATTAAAATACCTAAGAGGTTCCAGTATATCCCACTCCCCACCCTCCCAACCCCCATTATTTTTATTGTATTTTTTTGAAGAAACATAGATCACAAAAAATGTTACATTAAAAAATATAAGATGTTCCCACATACCTCACACTCCCCCACACCCCACTCCTTCCACATCAACAACCTCCTTCATCATCGTGGCACATTCACTGCATTCAGTGAACACATCCTGGAGGACTGCTGCACACGTGGACAGCAGTCTACACTGTAGTTTACACTCTCCCCCAGCAAACCCAGTGGGTTATGGCAGGATATATAATGTCCCTGCAATATCATTTAGGACAACTCCAAGTCCTGAAAATGCCACCACATCATATCTCTTCTTTTCACTTCTTGCCCTCAGCAACTACCATGGCCACTTTCTCCACATCAGTGCTACAGTTTCTTCCATTACTATCACAATAGATCTAGAGTAGAATATCAGTAAGTCCACTCTCATCCATATTTTATTCCCCCATCCTGTGGATCCTGGGATGGTGATGTTCATTCCACCTCTATATCGAAGGGGGGCTTAGATCCCACATGGATGATGGGTGCAATTCTCTGGCTTGCAGTTGTAGGCACTCTTGGTTCCCTGGTATGGAGATGTTATTTTTAAAAGGCAAAATATAGGCTCCACTGATATATAGATTATATGCTGCAGAAAAGTTATTTGATACTTTAATTTTCATTTTTGTCATTCTTTTTTCTCTCTGTGCTTCAGTTTTTATATTTATATTGCCCTGAATTCAAGTTCACTAATAATTTATTTACTATGCCAATCTATCGCTATGCTCACTGTATTAGTCAGCCAAAGGGGTACTGATGCAAAGTACCAGAAATCTGTTGGCCTTGATAAAAGGTATTTATTCCGGGTAAAAGATTACAGTTACAAGGCCCTAAAGAGTCCAACTCAAGGTACCATAAGAGGTACTTTCTCACCAAAGTCAGTTGCCACATGTTGAAGCATGATGATGGGTGATCTCTGCCAGGTCTCTCCTTCCTTCTTCCTCTTAAGGCTCCATAGTCCCTTTGGTCAAAAGTCAGCTTCTTATTTAAAGATACAATTTAATAAAAAAAATTTTTTTGGGCACCTCAAAGGACTTTGTGAAGAAATATGATTGATTGTACACTTTATATAAATAATATAGTTTATGAAGAAAAAATAATAGGGTAGGTTGGGGCAGAAATACACCAAATGTAAGATATTGACTATAGTTGGCAGTAATACTTTGAAGATCCTCTTTCAAAATTTGTTAGAAATGTTTCAGAACAATGCAAGATACTGGTGGTGTGGTGATATATGGGAACCTTATATGATGTTATGCATGTTTGTTCTGTAAGTTCACAACTTTTATTATACTCTTATTGTTTATGTATGTTCGTGTATGAATGATATACTTCAGTAAATTTTTAAATGAAAAAAAAAAAAGAAGTCAACTTCTTTTGATCTCAGTTATAGGTCGGCATAGGGCTCATTTCTTTCCAGGCTTCCTCAGCTGATCAGCTGTAAACTATCTGGCGAATGGCTCATCTCTTCCTGGGTATCAAAGGTATATCCTCTGGGGCTCTTTCTCTCTTCTTTTGTCTTCCTGAGTCAGTGTCCATTTATATTATCCCAGTGAGAGGGCAGGGACTCAACCCTGAGTCACATTCTAATAATGTGGTTGAATCAAAGGCCCCAAATTGATTTAATTAGGTAAACTTAAAACTTTTAAATTTAATACAATCAAAGGGTATCATACCCAAAGGAACGGGCTGGTTTACAAACATAATCTTTCTTTTTGGGATTCACAAAAATAGTTTCAAATTACCCCACTCATCCAGCAAATTCTTAATTTCAGACATTTTATTGTTCAGTTATAGACTGTACATTTGGCTTTCTTTTTTCTGTTCCTATTTCTTTGTTAAAATTATCAGTATTTTCAGTCATTTTGTTCATCCATGCCCCTATTTTCTTTAACATATTTCTGATAATCATTTAAAATTCCTTCAATATTAATTCTAACCTCTGAAGCAACTATGTATGCATCTATTTCTTATTTTACTCTTGGTTGTGGGTTACATTTTCTTGATTTTTCAGGTATCTTGCAATTTGGATGTATGCCAGGCAATGCATATTAAAAAATAAATAAATAAAGAGATTGAAATGGATATTGCTGCAGAGATGTCATATCATTTCCTTTCTTGTAAGCTAGAGTGAGGTGCTACTATATTGATTCAGTAGCTACTATATTGATTCAGTTCTGAGTATATTGATTCAATCATGGGATGAGCTGGGTCAACAAGAGTTTCAGTTTTAGTTTGTTTTAATTCATTTCTGGTTTCAAATGTTTGGAGGATGTGATTTGTTCTATATGCATTACAGGAACCTCACTCTAGTAGGACTTAGGGATCAAAGTGCATGAAAGTTTTGAAGATGGGCATGGCCCCTTTCCAATCCAGCACCCAGCTTCCTACAATGGCCAGGTATGGGTAAATATCTCATGAGGGAGATATGGTTGTCATGGAGAAAAAACTCTCCCAGATTCCAATCAATTATTCCACCCACATAGTTATTTAACTCTACTAGTTTCTGTTTACCTAGCAGATTCTTTCTGTCTTTAGTAAGACTGACCCTCCACCCACATGCTGAGATTCAACAAATGCCTGCAGGTAGGAAAGAGTCAAAAATATCCATTCATTATCTCAGGCCTCTAGAATGTATTTCATTTAGGCATTATTGAACAGCTGCAACACTTGTATGTCTTTATACATATAATTTTGACTTAACCTTCTTTTTTCCTGTTATTGTTATGGTAGACATGAACTTCTAACAGAAGTTAAACTCTGATAAATTGTTAGAAATCAGTATGGTCCTGGGAAATCTGATATATTACATTTATTGAAACATATACTACTTTCTTTTTTACCTGCTGTTTAGACAGAAATTCCTAGAAAGTAAGATAGTACATGGTGAGCAGAAAACCTAATGACCAAGAGTTACAGCCTGTCTTTCAAGTTTTCCCCTGAAATCCTGAAAACAACCATGCATACCTGAGATCATCTCTCTGAGAATCAGAATTTTTCTGTGAAAAGAAATCTTATTTTTAAATTGAGTATTCTGAGAATACAGCAGGAAGAACAGGATAAATGGATGAGGGCCATAAGAATTTACTACACTGTAGAAGTAATAATGTCAAAAGGATTTCAAATAATAGTATAAATAATTGCTTCATGATTTTCATCAATGTACACTACAATAGGAAGATATTGCACCTCTGCCATTAATAAGAATATGATGAAAAGAACATTTCCTTTATATACTTCCATTTCTCCATTTAAAAATGACATGAACTTTAATATCTCTTCCAGTTCTAACTTTCTATGACACCTTTTTGATGCCCATTAACATACCCACATAATCATTAGGAATTGCTAAAGAATTATACTTACATATTTAGGCTCTGGAGTAAAACAACTCTGAGTATAAATCTCAACTCTTTCTACATGCCCTGTAATTAAGACTTTGAGCAAATTATTATACCTACACCTTTTGAGCATTAACTTTCTCATCTGCACAATGGTACTAAAGACACTCCCCTCAAAGTGTTGCTGTAGGGATTATATTAGATAGTGTGAACTCAGAAAGTGGTATCAATAAATATCATATACCTTCACTTCTAAGGCACCATTAACATAGCAACCTTTTGTGAGGGTAAAATAAGAGAAATACTCATCTTAAATATACACAATAATTGTAATTTTTTCTCAATTGAGGAATCTAAAATGAGTAATATACTGAGAATTAACAAAATAGATTATAGATCTAGAATGCCACTGAAATGGAGAGAGCTAGAATGAGGGCATCAGAAAAAGGGATGAATAAATGATTCATATATTTTTCCATTTTTGGTTGTGATCTTCTCTTGGTGAATAGTGGGATTTCTGAGAGAGGGCATGATGAATATGCTATGGTTTCAAATATCAAATAACATTCACAGGTGTAGCCCTAAAATAGAACTCTATACCCCCCTTTTTTTTGCCAGTGGGAAGAAGAAAGTGGTATTACATATGGGAAAAATGGAAGGCTCACTTTCCTTTACAAATTCTACATAAATTATGTTTTTAAGCCAATTCCAAATATTTATTTGAAAGTAAAGAAAATAAAATCTTCTTCATAGTAGTCACTGTTACCTTGTTATGCTTCCTTTGGCTTATATAATAGACTGTTTTTGAGAAAAGTGGCAACTTGGGGCAAAGGCCTATTGGTAATAACGTGAAAGAAGAAAGTGAAGAAAATCATTGCCTCTGAGGAATAACCATAAAACTGCTGATCTATTGAGAAGAAATATAAAGATAAATAAGTTCCTAAAAATTCCATTTTGGGTGAAACATTACATAATTAATATTTTTAAATCATTGACCTATAAAGTAGTATAAAAGCCTATCAGAAACTTAATGAATTTTTCACTCTCATTCATGTTTTGAATTCCATTTTCACTAAAAATATCACATTGTCTATGATAGTGAGTTATAAACCAGCCATTATAGTTTATCCATGTTCATTTAATTTTAAAATTAGTTCTCCTTTTTAATATTTCTCTGTTTATCTATCTACCTTTCAGCTATACTCTTTACCAAAGGACTAATCTGGAAAAAGAAAAGGTATAGCTGGTGTTTTCCCTATCATATTCAGTAGAGAAGATAATGGTCTGGAAAAATCCCAAAGGAATAAACCAGGCTGAACAGGAGGAAAAATATTTTATTGCTCTTCCCACTGAAATGGTCTAAACCAAATGACTGTAGTTTCTAAAATCTGGAATGTGGAATATTTGATGAAAGCACATTTTATGAAAAAATATGGAAAAAGCTACAAGATGGCTTTAGACTGAGTCTTCAGAGCCTATGATTTTATTGTAGTAACTTTGATTAAAATCTTGGTAACCTCTGGAAATCCCACTTATCTCCTTAAATTTATGGTTTTGATAAAGAATAATAATGCTTTATCTAGTGTGTCCCAGGCACTGGGGAAAGGGGGAGCTCATGCTAGGTAAATAATTTGACTTTGTGCATGGAAATGGTTCAGCATTAAAGTGTCTAATCTATTCCACATGTCGATCCGAAGTAGGGACCATTATGAGTAGAGGAAATGACTGGATTAATTATGCATTATTATTAATTTTTATATGTAGGGGAAATGGATGGGAAAATTACTTATTAAATAATCTCAGGGAAGATAGGAGCCATTCCTGTGGCCGTTCTAACAAATCTAGAGGAAAGGACTTGACTGAGTTTAATGAAACAAGTCTTCTTTGAAAACATATCCTTTACAAGTTGCTTCATATATCCATGAGAGCAAATTTTAATGAGTGGCTGAAAATAAATGTTTGAAATCATGGGCAAAATTTATTGTTTTCAAATAAAGGGAAAATTTAATTGCTCATGTTACCATACTTTCAACATTAAAAATGCCTTGAGAGATATAAATAGGAAGTTCTACATTTCTGATAAGGGAATTCTCTATTTGCCCTCCCATTTCAAGGGTTATGATTACAGCATCAATTATTGGTTCAAGAAGAGATCATACCAAGGCAGGTAATACAGCTTGTTGAACTATTTGATCTGGGCAGAATACAACTTGGTAAAGTTCTTCCTTGGATTACAAATTCGATTTCAGAGCCTTTTTGTAACTGGAAGAAAGCAAACAAAAGTAAACACAAAGAAACCAAATTAATTTTTTCCCTTAAACCTATGAAAGTAGCTTCTATATCCTAATCTTCCTTTCTATACATACAGCATTTACTAAAGTATTTTCTATAACTAATTTGGGCTCATAATATCAAAAGTAGGGATTAGTACTTATAACTAGTGTTGATCAAGTAATAAAAATTCCTTTTATACTATCCAGGTGTGACTAATTAAAATATCCGAAATATGGAATAATATTTTTACTAATTAGAGTATGTTTCAAAAAAACCCTTATACTTGATAATTATAAAACACTATTACAGTAATATCAAATTTTAAAATATAAAACACTATGTATTGCAAAAATAATTATATTTCATAAATCTGAAAATCTGAAAATAACTGAAAAAGTTGATTTCATACATTCATCAATTTTCCTCCTTACTTTCTTCTGATTTATTAAGATCATACTAAACAGCACATGAAAATAAATGTAATTTATCTGAGACTTTAACTTAAAACAAATCTCAGAAGGTTTAATTGCACTCTTTTCTTATTAAAATGCCAGTGGATCTCTGCATGTCTGAAATATACCTGTTCATACAATTGTAAATATGGATAGTATAAGAGCAGAAAATGAAAAAGAATAAAGTTAGAAAAAAAACAAAGAATGATTCTTAAATTCTACATACACACTATGGAGAACCTCAATAACTATACTAATGACTGGCGTGTATCTGATGACATTCCCCTTTGGATATTTTTCAGATATTAAATTTTTGAAATGACTTGTCTTGCAAACAAAGTTAGAAACAATTTATCCTATTAGCTTGAAACTCCACACAATAAAAATTGAAAGGGAAAGCAAAATGAAGCTAAAGAGAAAGCAAATTAGAATTTGAAAGTGTCCTGGGCTAATGTCTAGACTTAGGAGGCCTAGGTTTGATGATTTACATACCCGGTAGCTTAGCCTAAAAGACCAACCTGCACTTAAGTAGCTTTATGAACAAGCCTCTGTTTCTTTCACTCTCATAATGTACATTGCAGACCCACTCTCAGACCCACATTCATTATCACAAGAGTTACTGGGGAAAAAATAAACCTCAGCACTCTTATGAATCCTATTTACTGAGACTATACTCAAAATACTTAAAATAAGAAAAGAAGCTGTAGAAAGGAAAGAAATACTTTGAGAAGTCGATCCATGGAACAACCTCTCAGACAGAACTATTTGCTTCCTTTAGTAGTGGCACACCCCAGGAAATAATCCACTGTACTTGTTTTTTAATTTTCTCCACTTATAAACTAATTTGGATTAAATCTACCTCCTTTATGATGCAAATTTCCCTGGGATAAGCAATTGGATGGTCCCTTTTAAATGTTTAGGATAAGATTGCTGGGGGGTGGGGGGGGAGAGGGAAGAAATCAGTATCTGGTGATAAATAGGACCGCCAGCCCTTTAGGATGTTAAAGAGTTCCGTTGAGTAGGGCAGGAGTAAGTAGGGATACCAAGGAGGAGAGAGACTTAGGAAGCCATGTGATGACCTTGGGTACTGGAAGGAATCAAATTAATAATGTTCAAGATATTATGGAGAAAACTTTAAATCATATTAGATAAACTATTATTTGAATAAATGGGCAGATATAGCATGTTTAGAGATGGAAAAGCTTAACTTGGGAGGATATTAGGCCTCTCAAAATAATCTACAAATTCAGTGATGTACAAATCAAATGGCAGTTAAGATATTTTGGATAATCAACAAAAAAATTCCAAAATTCAGATAAAAGAATCTTGCTCCAAAATAGAAAAATCCATTTTGATAAAGGAAATTGTAGAAGGGTGACGTACTCTCCTAGATGGTAAGGCACATTATAAATGTATAATAAAAAGAGTACAGTCCTGGCATAGGAACAAAGAGAGTAATAGATAAGTCAGCTGAATACCACTGTATATAAAGGAACTTGATATTCAAATAAAGGACATAATAGAAAACAATAAGGAAGAGAGTTTAGAAATGGTGTTAGAGCAATTAGCTTACTAAATATAAAGCTAGTTCTCTATACTATATACAAAGTTGTGTTCCTCAGATTAATGATCTAATATGAAAGACAAAACCAAAAAGCTAATATGAAAATATGGAACAATATCTTTAAAAACATGGGATGGGAAAACTCCTTAAGCAAGATCCCTTTCCCAAAAATGAAAATTATTATTAGATTTGACTTAAGCAAAATTAATGCTTATTCTTCTTAGTATATAAAGACAAATTAACAGATAACAGAAAGAATCTATAATTGACAAATAATGATCATATGAAATATACTAAAACTCTTGCAAATAAGAGAGTCAGGAAATCAAATAGGAAAATAAGCAAATACTTTGAATAGGTAAAACAAAAAAAGGAGGCCCAATGTCTAACAAGTATATAAAGATGTAAAAAAATTATTGGCCATTAATAGATAAATGCAAATTAAAATAATAATGTGATAATTTGCACACAGAGGAATGGAAACACTTTTATAGGACAGGTAATACAAAATGTTGGCTAGGATATGGGGAAAAGAGATTTTCATTACCTTTTGGTATATGTATAATTGGCTAAGCCATTCTAAAAAGTAAGCTGGTAGTATCTGGCTAAATGCAGTATTTACATTTTCTCTGCCCTAAGGAATCTACTACTGGTATATCACAAAGAAATATTTACACAGTTCCAACAGAGTTTATGTATTAGGTTTTTTACCACAATTACAATAGTGTTTGCCTTCAATTCACGGTTTCCTACACACAGCTCATGGAGTAGAAGACAAATTAGGTATCTCCTTCCAGAGACATGGGTAAACAAGGGTTGTGTCCCATGGATTTCTTTTCAGCAGTCTGAAGCAAATATTAATAGATGTATATACAGCACCATAAGTAGACCTCAAAGACACTGTGCTATATGATAAAGAAAGACACAGAACGCAATTTATGGCAAAATACTATCAATGTAAATTTAAAACACGTACACAGGAAACTGTATTTAATTTTAGAAGTATGCATGCATAATTAAAGACAGCAAAATTTTCAGAAAAGAAGCTTACAGTAGCAAAGGGAAAGAGAGGGGTGATTATCATGAAAGAGAAAAATCATGTAAAAGGAGGACATATTCCTAGGCAAGTGATGAGGATATACTCTGAATTGGGGAGTATTTTTAACTGAGTTCTTTAAACCTGATATCAAAGGAAGAAAGAAGAGAAGGAGGAGAATGCTTCAATAACCTCTGGCCTGATTTGATGGCTCAAAGATGCAAGCAGGACACACTTTTTATTCTCTTCTTTTGGTATTGGCTCCTCTTTTGACAGGTTTCTCCTCCTCTGTTTCCAAACTGCTTGTCAGAGGCTCCTGGGCTGCATGTTTCTCCTTTACGTTCAGCAAGGAAGAACATTTTTCACTCCTAAATTATCAACAAAAGTCCTGATCTTCTATATGATTGGGTCTTCACTGTGGTAGGTCATGTTTGAATCACATGCCCTTCCTTAGAGCCTGACGTCCAGCTTCCCAGCCCAGGGAGACTGAGATCACTTTTCCTCCAGCCCTTGTTCAGAAGGAATAAATCTATTTCATTTCCCCAGGGAATGTCCTACTTCATCTTCCCTCACTGCTCTTTTTTAGTATCGCTCTTCCTTTTCTGCAGACTGTCACCAATTTTGAAATTAGTTTTGTTTAGGCAATATTTCATGCACAATTTAGCTATGTTTGTATGGGGGTATCCTTCCATGTATTAACACAGATCACCTTTTGATAGGAAGATTATCCAAAGTTTTTAAGCCAATGTTTGGAATATCACTTGCTAAAGAAGTGGTAGATAACCTGCCTATTTAAACAACCCCATAAGATTATCTGTTAGATGTCAAGGTGAGACAATTGGGACACCAAGACCAGCGATTGCAGGCAAGGATTTATTGGGAAGCTCTCCCAATGGAGGGGGTCTGAAGAATAAACTTCAGCCCCCTTGCCAGCATGGCAGGGGTCTGAAGAGAAACTTCAGCTCTCTCCTGGCAGAGGAAGCACTGAATTTATACAGTACTTCTATAGGTGGGAACATACTTAGTGGAAGTGGGCTTTGGCTTGGGTGAGACTTGAGGGCCTCTAGGGATGGCTAGGGTTTCAGTGGGCTAAGGGCAGTGAATTCTAGGGTGCGGGAGGGGTTGGTGGGGTCATGTGACTTCTTTGTCTATTCTTGCGAGGAAATGAACTATTTCTGGACAGGTAAGCTCTGGATGGGGTCTATTCTATGTCATGAGGCAGGATCCTTCTGGGTAAATGGTTGGTCGCCTTCCCACAATGGGGCAGGTTAATAATAAACTTACAACTTCTGCAAGTTGTGGTTGTTATGGGGGCTAGGGATGGGCCTAGTCCTGTCACTAACAGCTTGTGAAATATTTCTACTAACCAAGGTCAAAATGCTAAAATTGAAAGAAAAACCATTTTTAAAATTCCCAGAAAATACAACTTACAAAATAATTACTGTTTGAGATAAAGAACATACATTTTCTGGAAAACTGACTAACAACAAAGTGCGGAGAAAAAAGTGATTAGTCATTTTGCCTTGGAATATGATCTCTTGGTGTTTGGCTGGACTGTTTACCCCTTCAGAGTAGTCCTTGAACCAAACATATAAAAACCACTGAAAGTTGTTCAACTTGCTGCTAATAAGGCTAAATACATATATCACTTAAAAGTAAGCTTTACCTGGGGAAAAATGAATATGAATTCCTTACATTCCATCCCAATATTTTTAAGTTACTTCTTAATGTGACAGTTAACTAGTGGAGGGGCATTTGGCATGATCTAGGGTAATCTTGTTTTGACAATGAGAAAACCATGATCCAAGAGTCTAAGGGACTTGTGCAAAACAAATAATCAAATCAACTCTTGATCATCATGAATGCAATAACAACTTTTTTTGGCCATCTGGATCAGCTTCTTGCTGCTGCTCATGTTACTGTAGTTCTTAAGCCAGAAACACTGAGACCAAATGGGAATGGAAATATGAGTGTTCACAGATGATGCTTGGGACATAGCTCAAAATCTTATTTAATGAAAGGGGTCATTAACATCTCTACATACAGGAAATAACATTTACTATATAAGTCAGTACCTTAAAATGGGAGAGACTTTGGTGTTTAGGGATGTCTAGCTCAATATGTCATTTCCTTATCCATTTATTTATTATGTTAAATGATGATACTCATCACTTAGCTTCAGGGTTATTCCATAAGATTGATGGAAGAATATTTAATGCATTACTCTGGAACAATAAGAAATTCACTTACAACTCCTGTAGGAAATATACACACACATACACATACACATACACACAGCTGCTTTGGGGAAAGTGTTTAAGAAGCTCCTTCAAGGAATGTTTCTGTTTTATGTATTTTGCTTTTCTTTAATTACTTTTATGTCATTTACTCATAAGTCCTAAAATCTCTTGCTATTTTTTTAGCCTTAGTTGTATGTTAATGTTTCTCTTGGGGTTTGTTCTTCCAGATAAAGAAGATTTGGGTTTATAACAAAATTCAAGAGTTGCACTTGAGATTATTAAAGGACTACTGTGTATATTTCAAACCAACTCTTCATACTTCCAAAGAAACTCGAAACAAAGATTCTTCATGGCTAAATTTGTCTAATGCTTAGTAAGCTACTGAAACACTTACTAAATAGTAGGCTAACAATCCAAAGAGCTAATGCAGTTTTCAAGGCCCTTAATTTGTTCTCAAAAAAGAGTTTTATTCTGGGAAAAATCTGGCACATTTCATCCCACTTTCCATTTGTTCATAATGTGTAGAGTCACTGAAAAGCACAGGGCAAACATGGTTATTATCTGATATTTATTTATCTCCCACAGTGTGGTGGTCTGACATTAGCTAAAACAGCACTGGTCCTCAAGTCTACTTTCAAACAGATAAGAGCAAGCATAAGGACACAGACTCAAATAGACAATCTCAAAACAAAGGCATTTGGTCATTTCACATATGCCAAATACAGTGAAGGTGGGGCCTTGTTAGATTTTAGAAAGTGCAATTTGGCATATGGAAACAAAAATTGGAAATGACATTATCTTAGAGACTGAGCAGTCTTATTAAGCCCCACTTTTTAATTAATATAGATTTATACCTTAGAACAGGCACCATTCTATATTCTTGAACAGGGGCATAAAATTTATGAAATCTAATTCATGATGGGGTTTCATGTGGTATTAATAAATTTCTTGGACAGTTTGGAAAATTGTATTTTTTTAAATTAAGAAAAACACCTATCACTTTCATTGGATTCTTCAAAGTGTATATGACCTGAAATGTCAAGAACCACTACTTTAGAAAAGGACTATAATTTCCTAAATGATAACCAAGTGTTGTCAAGTTTGTTTTCTGTGGCTAGTGAAAATCATCCCATTGATCCATTTTTAGGGAACTTGATTATATGAAGTGATCAGATCATAGTGAGCCAGACCATAGAAGTAATCAAAAATAGGTAGCTATGTTATTTTTTTCATTTATTATTTGTTCAAAATCTCCAACCTCTTTCTGTTCCAGCCTTACTACTGCTACTTGTAATCATAGAAACTCCCCCCTAAGGGATTACTACCTATCCCAGTCTAAAAGATACACTATATAAGGATATCTTGGAATACTATTGAGAAGCAAGGGTGAAATTTAGTAGGTTTGTGTTTTGTTTTGTTTTCTTTAAGCAGCATAAATGTGTACTCTAAAGGGCAGTGCTTTAATTCCGTCTCCATCTTTAAGGGCTTTTTATATTGGGGTTTTGATGTTGGAGTTTGATGCTGAAGTCTTAAGCTGGAGCCCTGGGGAGAGAGACAGAGTCATATACCTGATAGTCTATAGCTGGCCTTGTGGCGAAAACAGAGGAGCTGAGCCCAGAGGAACCCAGGAAGCCTGAACCCTCACAGACGTCGGCAGCCGTGTTGCTCCAACATGTGAAAATAGACTTTGGTGAGGGAAATAACTTATGCTTTATGGCCTGGTAACTGTAAGCTCCTACCCCAAATAAATACCCTTTATAAAAACTAACCAATTTCTGGTATTTTGCATCAGCAGCCCTTTGGCTGACTAAAACAACTAGCATCCATACTTTATTCAGATGCCCTTCCTTTTTAACCTACAGTCCTCTTTTTCCATTCCAGCATTCCATCATGCTGACTACATTATACTTAATCATCATGTTCCCTTTGGCTCCTCTGTGCTGTGACAGTTTCTCAGACTTCCTTTGTTTTTGATACATTGACAGTTTTGAAGAGAACTGGACAGGTAGTCTTGGGGTTTGTCTGATGTTTTCCTCATGAATAGTCTGGGATTGCAGTTTGGGGGGACAAAGAGTACAGGGAATGGCAGGAAGAGATGAGATGTGGAGGCGCCTTTGGGACTTGGAGTTGCCCTGGATGGTGTTTCAGGGGCAATCACCGGACATTGTAAATCCTCCCAGGGCTCACTGGATGGAATGGGGGAGAGTGTGGGCCATGATGTGGACCAATGACCATGAGGTGCAGAGATACCCAGAGATGTACTTACCAAATGCAATGGATGTGTCATGATGATGGGAGTGAGTGTTGCTGGGGGGGGGGGAGGGGTGCGGTGGGGGTGGTGGGGTCGAATGGGACCTCATATTTTTTTTAATGTAATATTTTTACAAAATCAATAAAAAAAAAGAGTACAGGGGTAAAGTGCCATTTTCATCACTAAATAATAAGAGTACATATTATCAACATTGACTTATCGTTGATGATTTTAATCAAGCTGAGATAGTGTTTGTCAAGTTTCTCCACTGTAAAGTTATTCTTTTCACCCCCTGTGATAGTTTGAGACTGTTTATTTCCCAGCAAATCATTTTCTTAAAGCTGGTCCATTCCTATGAGTATGGACCTATTGTGGGTGGGACCTTTTGATTAAGTTACTTCAGTTAAAGGGCCTTTTGATTATGTTACTTTAAATTAAGGCATGGCCCAGGGTAGGTCTTAATCCTCTTACTGGCGTCCTTTATAAAAAGGATGAGTATATAGAGACAGAGAGAAAGTCACAAAAACAGAGAGAAAGCCACAGAAGCAGAGAGAAAGCCATGGAACCAAGAAGTTGAAAGCATTGAAACCTGGAAGAAGGAGAGACCAGCAGATGCCACCAGATACCTTGCCATGTGACAGAGAAGTTAAGAATCACTGGCAGCTGGTCTTTGGGGAGAAAGCATTGCCTGATGATCCATTGATTTGGACATTTTCATGGCCTCAGGCCTCAGAACTGCAAGCTTGTAAACAAAAAATTCCCATTGTAAAAGCCAACACATTTCTGGTATATTGCATTTTGGCAGCTCAGCCAACAATTATACCCCTTTCTATACTGTATTCTCAGGAAAGAAGTCACTATGCACAGCCCACATTCCCGGAGTTGGGGGTTATGCTCCACCATTTGTTAGGACAGAGTATATACATAACTCACTTGGAATTTTTCTACATGAAAGATTTATCTATTCTCCTCCATTTATGTATTTATGTATTTATTTATTTATTATTCACTTATTCGTATCAAAATGGGTCATGACTCTTTATTTTAAACTTTAAGTGAATGTTTTCTTACTTTCTGGCACTGTAAGAGGATCCAGGTTCATCTTGTATTTTTGCTGCCTCAGTCTTAGAATCACCCATTTCTCCAAAAATCTGTTTTATTTTATTATAGAATGGTATTTCAAAACAAGATCAGTGTCCTAGATATCTTTATTACTATTGGATATCATGCTTTTAGGCCCTATCAGCTGTTAGAACAAGGACATATAAGTATGTATATTAACTTGTGTATATACGCACATCTATAAATATTTCCACATGTACACATACTGATGTTCCCAACTCTAATCCATTGTCACATGGATCATTCTAGCCTTATCCTCTTTCTTATCTATAACTTCCCACTCTGAAAGTGAGAAACCTGGCTCCCACTCTCAACTATCCATTTATTTAATTGCTCAATTCCGGTACATATATATAGTGGGTTCAGAGTTTTTAACCTTTACCCTATTGGAAACAACTTTATCAAAAATGTACAGCACTTACATAAAGTTTATTTGGACTTTAGTCTTATAGATCCACTAATTTCCAAACTTACTTATATCAGCATATTTCTCCCCACCTCATTCACTGAAGTTATTTCAGACATATATAATGCAGTTAGATTCTATAAGGCTGCTTTCTATCCTGCCATCCCACGGACTCCTAAAGACATTTTTTGTAAATTTTAATGCATTAAGGTTCACTCTGTGCAGTAAGTTCTATGGATTTGGAAAAATGCATCATGTCATTTATCCACCATTAAAATATTATACATAATAGTTTTATCACTCCTAAAAATTCCATTGTGCTTCATCTAGTTAACCCTTCTCCCATCTGCTACCGAACCCTGTACTTCCGGCAATTACTGATCAGATTACTGTCTCTAGTTTTGCCTTTTCCAAAATCTCATATATATAATCATGTAGTATATAGTCTTTTCAGATTAACTTCTTTTACTTAGCAATATTCATTTTAGATGCATCCATATTTTTGCGTGACTTGATATCTCATTCCTTTTTATTGCTGAATAGTATTCCGTTGTATGAATATATTACAGTTTATTGATTCACTTACTGAAGTTTCTCTACGTCTTGATTTTGAAAATTATTTAAAAAACTACTATAAGTAGTTTGTGAATAGGTTTTTGTATGGACATAAATTTTCAAAATATGTCTGCAAATACCTGAGTATTTATGATTTGTATGGTAAGAACATGTTTGGTTTTATAAGAAACTGCAAAATTCTTCCTACACAGCTGTACCATTTTGCATTCCAACAGTAATGAATGAGAGTTCTTATTGCTCTGCCTCCTACCCAACATTTGGTATTGTCAGTCTTTGGATGTAAGCCATTCTAATATGTTTGTGATAGTATATAGTTTTAATTTGCATTTGTTTAATGACAAATGATGTTGAGCCTCTTTTCAAAGGCTTACCTGCCATATGTATATCTTCTTTGGTGAGGTATTTGTTCAGATTTTTTTTCACTTTTTACTTGGGCATATTTCCTTACTGCTGAGTTTTAAGAGCTCTTGGTTTATTTTGAATACAAGTCCCTTTATCAGATATGTATTTTGCAAATACATCCTCTCAAACTGGGGCTTAGCTCTTAATCCTTAGTGTTTTTCACAGAGCAGAATCTTTTAATTTTAATAAAATCTAACCTACCAATTTTTTCTGTCATGGATCATACTTTTGGTATTGCATCTATTAATAAAAACCTATCACAAACTCAAGTTCACTTAGATTTTCCCCCATGTTATCTTCTAGAGGATTTATGGTTTATAATTTTACATTTAGGTCTATGACCCATTTTGAATTATGTTTTTTGTGTATGGTATGTGCTCTGTGCCTAGATTCATATTTTATACATATTTGTCAAATTGTTCCAGCACCATTTGGTGAAAAGGCAATCTTTTCTCCATTGACTTGCCCTTGTGCCTTTTCAAAAAAAAATAAAAACTTTTTTTACTCTTGTAATTAATATTCATGACTCAGTTTAAATGCTCCATTTCGGGGCGGTGGGGCAAGATGGTGGCTGAGTGAACTTACCTGATAGTATCTCCTGCAGGGAAGCAGCTGGGCAGCGTTGGAGCCTCTTCGGGACCAGGCTGTTTCGGGATTTTTGTGGGTCAGGAGGTATCTGGACAACGATTTGGTGGGAAGGTAACAGAGAAAATACGTCTATAAAATAAACACAGAGGTCCCGGCTGCTAGCGGAAAGTTCCCTCCTTGGGTGGGCGGAGCCGCGGCAGCTTTTTCTTGGAGGCTCTGCAGTACAGGGGAATTCATAAGCCCTGAGTGGCCTATTGGGGGGTTAATAGGACAGGAGGCGCTTGCAGACCGATTTGGGGAGACAAACGGGAGTTTTATGGCAAAGCGGGGGGAATTTTTGATTGCGGACACAAACAATAGCACTTCCGCCTAGAGCCACTCCTCCCCCAAGCCCGGCTGCCAATCTACAGTGGACTTAAAGTGATAGCAATAAAGAGACGCCACCAGGGTCTGGTAGGGTGGGAGACGTTTGGAAGCTGATTAGGGGAATATTTTGCGAAGCGTGGGAATTTCGGGTTTGGACTCTGTTATTAGCATTTCCGGCTGGAGCCCCTCCCCAGACCTGGCTATTGATCTGAGTCATTAAATTGGCTGCAGCCTAGAGGCGCCCCCAGGTGGCCATTCCGGGGGATCACAGGGTGGGAGGGGTCCTGAAATCAATTGGTGATATATCCACAGAATAGACCCCAGTAAGTGAGTGAATTGTGGGGTACAGAACACAGGATAGAGCTTGTGGATGTGACCTCACCCATAGGGCTGGCACCCAGCTGCAGGGATCCCTGAAGGCTGTGATGCACTGTGGTGCTCTGACGCTTCCTGTTAAACGGACTTGAGGTTGCCAGGTCTGAGTCCCCTAAACCCTGGTGGCCCACACCCCAGAGACTCACACCTCTTGAGTCCTCAATATCTCAGACTTTCCATCCCTGAATCCATCACGCCCTGAGGTCCATCTGAGGTCCTTGAATGTCCTAGCCCTCAACGTTTGCATTTTTTCTTTTTTGTTTTGTTTTGTTTTGTTTTTAGTTTTACTCTATATTTTCTCTCTCTCTCTCTTGTCCCCCATCTTCTTCTTATTCTATTTTATCTTAACTATACAATAGGTGCTGCAGGAAACACCTCACATTTGCTGGGTTTCCTCATCCTCCACTGCCTCATTTCTGTGTGAATAGATTTTGGCTATCTACACTATCCCCTTTCCCCTACATCTTGATATCCACCATCATCTACTATCTCTCCTATATTCCACCTCCCTTTCTTTGATCCACAAAGTGTCTGACTCTTAATTTCTAATACCTTTGTTTTGTTTTCTGTCTGTTAACCACTCTTGAAACTATTACCTTTCTTTTCTCTTTCCCTCTCTCACGAAAACAATAGCTTTTTAGTTCATACCATATTCCTCCCATATTCAGTCGTCTACCTCATTAAGGTACTCTACCTACTGCTGTAACTCTACACAATTTACATGAATCTAACCTCCATCCTCCCAGATCTCATATTGTTGCTTTGTTAACATATATCACCAATACTACTTCACACTTTTTCCTTGCTTACACAATTGCCTTTCCCCGGCACTAATACTTTCCTTTAAAGTGAACTTAACCAGCAATAAGAAATTAGAATAAGAAGAACAAAGTGACAAAGAGAAGATATAACACTTACGCAAAAATAACAGCTAATTAATCTCCAAGATTAGACGAAGAAGCTAAGGAACTGATTAAACCTGTCAAGGAAAAAATAATGACCAGACAGCAACAAAAATCTACAAACCAAACCAGTAATCAGGAAAACATGGCTGAATCCAATCAATAAACTAAAAATCAGGAAGGGGAGCAGAACTGCACACAAGCAATGAAAGATCTCAGAACATTTATCACCGACAAATTTGATGAAGTAAAGGAAGAGGTTAAAAACATGAAGACAACACTTGGAAGGGAAATTGCAGACATATGCAAAAAGATAATAGATATGATGGGAATGAACACCACAGTTCAAGAAATCAAAAATACACTTGCAGCAAATATCAGCAGACTAGAAGAGGCAGAGCAGAGAATTAGTGATGTGGAAGACAGTACATCGGAAATCAAACAGATAGTAGAAGTGGTCAATAAAAAGATAGAAAAAATCCAGGTAGGACTTAGGGACCTGAATGATAATGCAAAATGCTTAAACATATGTATTATAGGCATTCCAGAAGGAGAAGAGAAGGGAAAGGGGTCAGAAGGAGTGTTGCAGGAAATAATGGCTGAAAACTTCCCAAATCTACTGAAAGAGACAGATGTACATATCCAAGAAGCACAGTGCATTCCACTGGTCATAAACCCTAACAGGCCCACCCCAAGACATATACTTGTCAAATTATCCAATGCTCAAGACAAAGAGAACATTCTAAAAGCAACAAGAGAAAAGAGAACCATCACATACAAAGGAGGCTCCATAAGATTAAGTGCTGATTTCTCATCTGAAACCATGGAGGCAAGAAGGCAGTGGTATGATATAGTCAAGGTACTAAAGGAAAAAAATTTCCAACCAAGAATACTCTATCCAGCTAAACTAGCATTCAAAAATGATGGAGAGTTCAAAATATTTGCAGATAAACAGAAACTGAAAGAGTATACCAACAAGAAACCTCCCCTTCAAGAAATTCTAAAGGGAGTTCTGCAGGAAGAAAGGAAAAAACAGGATAGGCAGAGTTGGAGGAGAGTGTAAGAGCAACAAAAAAGACAAAAAGAGAAGGAAAAAAAATACAAACAAAATATGACAAAAACAAATCCAATCAAAATATGGCTGACACAAATAATTCCTTGAAAGTAATAACACTGAATGTCAATGGATTAAACTCACCTATCAAAAGATTCAGACTGGGACATTGGATAAGGAAATATGACCCATCTATATGCTGTCTACAAGAGACACATCTTAGACCCAGAGACTCATGGAGGTTGAAAGTGAATGGCTGGAAAATAATCATACAAGCAAACAATAACCAAAAAAAGGCAGGAGTAGCTATATTAATATCAGACAAAATAGACTTTAAATGCGAAACAGCTGTGAGAGACAAAGAAGTATACTACATTTTAGTGAAATGTACAATCTGTCAAGAAGATCAAACAATCATAAATATTTATGCTCCTAACAAGGGTGCCTCTAAATACATGAGGCAAACGCTGGAAAAACTAAGTGAAAAAATAGATGCATCTACAATTATAGTGGGGGATTTTAATACACCACTATCAATTCTGGACAGAATATCTCAAAAGAGAATCACTGAAGAAACAAAACATTTGAACAGTATATTAGAAGACCTGGATCTAATAGACATAGATAGATCATTATACCCAAACAAAGCAGGATATACATTTTTCTCAAGAGCACATGGATCATTCTCCAAGATAGACCATATGCTAGGCCACAAAGAAAGGCTTAATGATTTCAGAAAGATCGAAATCATAAAAAACAATATCTCTGACCACAGTGTAGTGAAGCTGGAAATTTGCAAGGGCCAGAGGCCCAGATTTCACACTACAATTTGGAAATTAAACAGCACACTCTTAGAAAAAGAGTGGGTCAAAGAGGAAATCTCAAAAGAAATCAATAACTACCTTGAAACAAATGATAATGATAACACAACCTACCAAAATTTATGGGATGCAGCAAAAGCAGTACTGAGAGGGAAATTTATAGCCATAAATTCATATATCAAAAAAAAAGAAAGAGCAAAAATTGAAGAACTAACTGCACATTTGATGGAATTAGAAAAACAGCAACAAAGTAACCCAACAGGAAGAAGAAGGAAGGAAATAACAAAGATAAGAGCAGAACTAAATGAAATAGAAAATAAGAAAGCGCTTGAAAAAATAAACAAGAACAAGAGCTGGTTTTTTGAGAAGATCAACAAAATTGACAAACCTTTAGCAAGACTAACAAAGAAAAAAAGAGAGAAGATGCAAATACACAAAATAAGAAATGAGAAAGGCAGTATCACCACTGACCCCACAGAAATAAAGACTATCATAAGAGGATACTTTGAAAAAATATATTCCAATAAAAATGACAATTTAGAGGAAATGGACAAATTCCTAGAAACACATAAACAGCCCATATTGACGAAACAAGAAATTGATGATCTTAACAAACCAATCACAAGCAAAGAGATAGAATCAGTCATTAAAAATCTCCCAACTAAGAAGAGCCCAGGGCCAGATGGCTTCATAGGTGAATTCTACAAAACATTCCAGAAAGAACTAACACCAATCCTGCTGAAACTATTCCAAAAAATTGAAACAGAAGGAACATTGCCGAACTCCTTCTATGATGCCAACATTACCCTAGTACCAAAGCCAAACAAAGACACCACAAGACAGGAAAATTACTGACCAATTTCTCTAATGAACCTAGATGCAAAAATACTTAACAAAATACTTGCTAATCATATTCAACAACACATTAAATGAATTATACACCACGACCAAGTGGGATTTATTCCAAGTATGCAAGGATGGTTCAACATAAGAAAATCAATCAATGTAATACACCATATAAACAGATTGAAGGAAAAAAATCACATGATTATATCTATAGATGCAGAAAAAGCATTTGACAAAATACAGCACCCTTCTTGATAAAAACACTCCAAAAGATTGGAATACAAGGAAATTTTATGAACATGATAGAGTATATATGAAAAACCTACAGCCAACATTGTTTACAATGTTGAAATCCTAAAATCCTTCCCTCTAAACTCAGGAACAAGACAAGGATGCCCATTGTCTCCGCTCCTATTTAACATTGTCTTAGAAGTTCTTGCTCGAGCACTGAGGCAAGAACCAGATATAAAAGGCATTCACATTGAAAGGAAGAAGTCAAAATTTCATTATTTGCAGATGACATGATCCTATACATAGAAAACCCTGAGAGATCTACAACAAAGCTTCTATAACTCATAAATGAGTTTAGTAATGTCACAGGTTATAAGATCAATGCACAAAAATCAGTAGCATTTCTGTACACCAATAATGAGCAAGATCAGGAGGAAATCAAGAAACAAATACCATTTACAATTGTAAATAAAAAAATCAAATACTTAGGAATAAATTTAACTAACGAGGTAAAAAACTTATACACCAAGAACTATACAAGACTGTTTAAGGAAATCAAAGAAGACCTAAATAAATGGAAGAATATTCCTTGTTCATGGATAGGAAGACTGAATATTATTAAGAAGTCTATCCTACCAAAACTGATCTACACATTCAATGCAATTTGAATAAAAAATCAACACAGCCTTCTTTAAGAAACTAGAAAAACTATGAAATTTATTTGGAAAGGAAAGAGGCCCCAAATACCCAAAGACATATTGAAAAAGAAAAACGAAATTGTAGGAATCACACTTGATGACTTCAAAACATACTACAAAGCTACAGTAGTGAAAACAGCATGGTATTGGCACAAGGAGAGACACACAGACCAATGGAATCTAATTGAAAGTTCTGATATAGAACCTCATAAATATAGCCATATAATATTTGATAAAGCCACCAAACCCTCTCAACTGGGAGAAAATGGCCTATTCGACAAATGGTGCCTGGAGAGCTGGATAACCATATGTAGAAGAATGAAAGAGGATTACCATCTCACACCTTATACAAAGATCAACTCAAGATGGATCAAAGACCTAAATATAAGAGCCAAGACCATAAAGATCTTGGAAAGCAGTGTAGGGAAACATCTACAGGACCTTGTAATAGGAAATGGCTTCATGAATATCACACCGAAAGCACGAGCAGCAAAAGAACAAATAGATAAATGGGACTTCCTCAAAATTAAAGCCTTCTGCACCTCAAAGGAGTTTGTCAAGAAAGTAAAAAAGGAACCCACACAATGGGAGAAAATATTTGGCAACCATATATCTGATAAGAGACTTATAACTTGCATATATAAAGAACTCCTATATCTTGAAAATAAAAAGATAAACAACCCATTTAAAAAATGGGAAAAAGATTTAAACAGACACTTCTCCAAAGAAGAAATACAAATGGCTAAAAAAGCACATGAAAAAATGCTCCAAATCTCTAGCTATCAGGGAAATGCAAATCAAAACTACAATGAGATACCATCTTACTCCCATAAGATTGGCACCTATGAAAAAAACAGAAGAATACAAATGCTGGAGAGGATGTGAAGAAAGGGGAACACTCATCCACTACTGGTGGGAATGCAGAAGGATCCAACCATTCTGGAGGACAGTTTGGCGGTTTCTCAAAAAACTAACCATAGATTTGCCATATGACCCAGTAATACCACTGCTGGGTATATATCCAGCAGAACTGAAAACAAAGACACAAAGCGATATATGTACACCAATATTCATAGCAGCATTGTTCACTATCGCCAAAAGTTGGAATCAACCCAAATGCCCATCAACAGATGAGTGGGTCAATAAAATGTGGTATATACACACAATGGAATACTACTCAGCTGTAAGAACAAATACACTACAAACACACGTGATAACATGGATGAATCTTGAGAACCTTATGTTGAGTGAAGAACCCAAGCAATGAAGGACAAATACTACATGACCTCAATGATATGAAATAAACAAGCTGCCTCAGAGAGCTAGAGACTGGAAAATAGGCTTACAGGAAATCGGGGGGCGGAGGAAGGATGTGAGCTGACGTCTGCAGGGGTGGAATCTATGATGAGCTGGCGGTAAGTATGAGCACAAAGAAGAGATAAAATGGGGACAAGGGGTTGCCTTTGGGTGGGGCTTTGTGGGTTTGAGGGGGGCTGGGGATGGGCGGATGGGTAATATTGCCCACAAAATTGGGGGGAGGAAGGGGCAACATACAAACATAGGAGAGTGTCAGGTGTTGGTTGAGAGTAAAATGCTGAGAAAATCCTATCAAAATATAATTAGGAGGGTTACCTGTTTAGGATGCTCGGAGGGGATGGCCTGATGCGGGACGGACTCCTGGGGAATGTCTGAATACTCATTTTGCCAGAGTGGGTTGTACCATTGGGTAGAGACCCAAGAAGTGAGAGTTGGAGTGGTCCCACATCCTGGGGAGGACTAATGCCATCAAATAGAGAGAACTGTATCTCTCAAGAGAAAAGGTGGCTCCCACTGCATTAGGGCAGTTGAGCAAGTCAGGCCCTGAACACTGTTGCAAGTATATCTGGACGTGGCTCTTCGGGAAATGGAGATTGGCTGTCGCTGTGGGCCCCAAGGGGAGGGGAAAATGGATATTGAATGGATGGAACCAAGGTAAATGTGGGGGCAAGAGAGGAGTTTCGTGAGAGTACACAAGGATGAATATAAAACATGTAATATTACACCAAAAACATACAGGGGATGACAGACTAATAATGTAAATCATAATGTAAAACATAGGATAACTAAAAAATTTAGAAAACTGTATATCCTAAAGTATGGACCACATTGTAAGCACAGATGTCACCTTGTTTGAAAGCTATTGTTTCGGAGTCTGTACATCAGTTTCAGTAAATATGATATGAATAAGTTAAAAGATTTTCGCTGTGGAAGGGAAAAGGTTTTATGGTGGATGTGTGGGAGTACTGTATATTGTATATATGAATTACTGTGATCTAAAACTCTTGTGAAGAGAAGCTCAATAATTAGGAAAAAAGAAAAGAAAAAGACAGGATGTAGAAATTTTTCCAAATCAAAATGTACTCTAGATCTAACCTTTAAACTCATCGCTATATTCCATTTTACTAGTAAGGGAACCTGACATTATACTGGGATTACTTTACAGGAAGTTTTGGATCACAGAGTGGTTCAACAATGATGGCGGAGGAATACTGGTATGGGATGTTATTGATAGGCTATATATGGTTGACAGGGAGTTATACAGGGCACATGTCCAGGGTGCATGGTAATGTTTAGATATACTCATAGTGGAAACAATTAAAAACAACAGCTGGGGGGTACTGGGTTCCTGGCCGGGGGTGCTCTGTCATAGTCCCTAGGGGAGCAGCAGCAGTCCCCCAGGTGCAACGGTAAGAACCAGGAAGGAATGAGGAGGGTCCAACAGTGGGCTCCTGATACTAATAACTATGCTTGTGAGCCTATACACCTGCAATAAGAACAAGGCCTAGAGCAGCATTGTGCCTGGGAGTTTCCTCCTGACAGCCTTCATGTTACTCAAATGTGGCCAGTCTCAAAGCCAAACTCAGCATGTAGATGCAGTGCATTCCCCCCAGCGTGGACATGACACCCGGGGATGAGCCTCCCTGGCACCAAGGGATCACTACCAAATACCAGCTGAAGCTGCAACTAGAAAATGACCTTGAATTAAAGGTTCAATGCGAATCAGCAGAATATCACTGTCTACATATAATAACATGACTTTAAAACGCTGTTTGACCTAATGTAAGGGGGAAATGGAAAGGAGAAATGAGTTTATATGGCTACGAGTCTCTAAAAAAGAGTCTGGAGGTTGTCAGAAGGATTGCCCTTATGCACACCTGAGCAGAGTCTCAGAGACAGATAAAGTAGATACAACCCCAGGTATTGGTTCTTTTGAGGGATAAAGAGACCCACGGGTTCTATGGTCATGGCAGATGGGGTTCTCTGCCATGTCAGATGGCCCTTCTTTGGAGCTGGTGTTTCTGCGTGATGGAACTGGACTCAGATGGGATCTCTTTTCACAAGACTTTCATGATACTTTACTGGAATTGTGGTTGGTGTTGGGGTTTAAGATATATTTAGGGGATTTGAATCTCTGGACTGACAATATGATAGCCAGGCCCTGAGCCTCAACAGACTTCAGCTCCTACACTGTGATTTATTGGACTTATCCCACTCAGCTAACATGGAGTTGAGGAATGTCAACCACCACACCATGGAGCCTAGAGTGCCTACAACTGAAAGCAGGAGGATTGCATCCAGTATCCATGTGGAATCTAAGCCTCCACTTGACATAGATGTGCAATGGACATAACCAATCCAATGTCCACAGAGAAAATGTGGCATTGGTGTGGGAAGGGTGGCCATGGTGGCTTCTGGGTGCGGGGAATGGGAGGAAGAGATGAGATGGGGAGGTGTTTTCGGGACTTGGAGTTGTCCTGGGTGGTGCTTCACGGACAACTACGCAACATTGTAGATCCCCCCAGGGCCCACTGGATGGAACATGGAAGAGTGTGGGCTATGATGTGGACCATTGACTATGGGGTGCAGCGATGCCCAGAGATATACTTACCAGGTGCAATGGATGTGTCATGATGACGGGAGAGAGTGTTGCTGTGGGGGGAGTGGGGGGTGGGGACGGTGGGGTTGAATGGGACCTCATATTTTTGAATGTAATATTTTTTTAAAAACTGAATTAAATAAAAAAATTTAAAAAAATAAATGGCTACCACTTCTATGAAGCCACTAATAATTCTTCCTTATACCAATTGAAAATAAATTTTACTCCTTCCTTTTTCTTCAGATCTCAAGTTTAAAGAGCCATTTTAGGAAGCCCAGAGCCTACCTACATGGCTATGCTACAGAAGCTTAAAGAACATAACATGAGTGCCCTGCCCACATGACCCTATTTTGAGTGCTCATGTGTGCCTTCTAATTTTCCTGGTCTTGATATTTCAACAACCATTACTGACCTCCCTGAAAGACTGCTCCTTGGAATCCAGTTTTTAATCTCTCCAATTTCTTGATTTAGTCATTGTATTTCTAGTGTTTCTGGTCATGACTTGTCTGTCAGTTCTCTCTCAACTTTCTTTATTGACCCTTTGAGAAAATTTGACACATTTAATCACATCTTTTAAACTGCGAGCCTCTTAAAGTTAGATACTTTTTTTTATTCTTCCATATATTACTCCTAGACTGCAAGCAGACACTAACCAGAGTTTAGAATGCTATCACACCACAAGTAATGGCAATCCTGATGCTTCCAGTTATAAATAATTAAGATGAAAACAATTTCTTCAAAACTAAATTTATGTGGACAATTTAGTTTGAAATTATCTATTGATAAACATAACTACTTCTGCTTAGGAATTTTTTTATAAAGTAGTCTTTTAAGTGTACCATATAGAAAATTTTCAACCTTGTACACATTTTTAAACATTTCAGTCTATTTTTCAGCATTTTGAGTATCTTTGTGGTTCCCTGTTACTTTTTCTTGTTTGTAGAAATATCTTACTCAGTCGTTTTTAGCCAAATATAGCTCTTCTACAGTTTGTTAGAGAAAAATAAAATGGAATCAGTCTAAATGTTCATTGCTGCATGCCTACTTGATATCTTATATATACCATATAATTATAAAACTATTAAGTCTAGACAGAAATGTTAATTTTGATATATTTTAAAAATAAAAAATAAAGTATTCCTAGATAAGAAGAGCAAGAAAACTTGGCTGAAATTAAGTTAAAATTAAAAACCAACCAAAACTAAAAATAAACGTCTAAGAAAGACCCATTATTTTTGTTTTCATTTACTTTTCTTGTTTTATTACAAAGTAACAGATCAATTCATGCTAACTGAAGGGAAAAGCAGAAAGTGGAGAATAAACAGAACAAAAATAATAGCCACATTCAGATATATAGAGATTAGAGACATATTATAATTTAACTAATTGTTTTGTAAATCTCTTTTCATTCAAGATTATATTTTAAGCACATCTGTCAAAATGGAAAAAGTTTTACAGCATCATTTTTAATAGTCTCACAGTATCTCAATATATGGATTGCCACAATTTTTTAAACTCATAACTCCAAATGTGTGTTTTTCAAAACCTCTAGTGTCAGGATATCTTAATTCCTTATGGTTGCCCTCCGGTTTTCATTACATATTTTTTAACTAAATTTTAATTATACTGTCAAATAATACTATACCAGGTGACATATAGAACAATTCCTCTCTCCCATCTTTTATATTATTGCTGTTGTTAATTTCACTTATCCTTATGTGATCATCACCCCATACATAGTTACTATTAACTCTAAAGTTATAGATTAAATACAAAAATTTGTAAGATTCAATTTTATCTGCATTTATTTTATCTATGATGCTCTTCTTTTCTTTGTGTAGATTCAGATTTCTGACCTATATTATTTCTTCTTCCCTAAAGAATTTCTTTAACATTTCTGGCAGGACCAGTTTGTTGGAAATGAGATTGGCATTTTTGTTTATCTGAGTAAGTTTTTATTTCTCCTTAGGTTTTGAGGATAATTTTATTGCATTTTGAATTCTAGGTGCTGAGTATATATTTTTTTCTTTCAGCACTTGTATATTACACTCTTTCTTCTGGCTTGCATGTTTTCTAAAAAGAAGTCTGTGTAAATTCCTATTCTTGTTTCTCTTAAGGACATCCCCCCCTCTACTTTCTTTCAAGATTTTCTTTTTGTATTTAGTTTTTCAATGAATATGCTATGCCTAGGTGTAATTTCTTTGTTATTGATTCTGCTTAATATTTGCTTGACTTCCTATGTCTGTAGTTTGATATTTGTCACGAATTTTGGAAAGTTTTAAGCTGTTATTACTCAAAATATTTCTTCTGCTCCATTCTTTCTTTGTTCTGTTGTTGGTATTCCAATTACAAGTATATGATACCTTTTGGCATTGTCCCACAGTTCTTGGATGTCTTATTTTGTTTTATTCTTTCTTGCTTATCTGTGCATTTCCATCTAGGAAGTTTCTATCATTGATTTATCTTCAACCTCACTGATTCCTTCCTCAGTCAGGTCCAGTATACTAATGAATCCATCAGAGTCATTGTTCACTGCTGTTAACAAGTTTTTTTCAAAATTGTTATTTCTAGTATTTCCTCTTGACTCTTTCTTAGAGTTTCTATCTCTCTGCTTACATTGTCTATCTTTTCTTGCACATTGTTTTTCTTCTCTATTAGATCTTTTAACATGTAAGGGAAGATATATTAAATTACCTTACCTGCAAATTCCAACATCATTGCCGTATCTGAGTCTGTTCTAATACTTACTTTGTCTATTCACACTATTTTCTTGCCTTGTAGTTTTTTGTGGAATGTTGGACATAATGTATCAGGATAGCAATTGAGATAACTATGTCTTTAGTGTGAGCATTTATGTTGATTTTGCTAAGAACTGGGCTGTGTAAGGTTTAATATTTCCTATATAGTTGTAGTTGTAGCTTCCAGAAGCTTCCAATATTGTGTCCCTTTTGTCTCACTTACTGACTTTCAGCTTCCCTAAGTACTCCCTCCTCCCCAGAGAAAGTCTATTTCTTCTTGCTCACTAGCTGTAATTCTTAATTATTATACTGAAGGCCTGCTGGTGTTGTATTTAGGTGTGGAGGGGGGAAGTGTTCTGCAATTTTATGATTAAATTTCAGTCTTTTAGTTGGCCTATATCCCTGGGTTGTGGCCTTCACTATGTTTTTTTAGCCTCCCCAAGAGCCCCAACCCACTTATTAAGTGAGACAGGAAGGCTGAAGGGAGCTGTAATGAGAAGAATGTCTTTCCCCAGAAGGTATAAAGCTCTGATAAAGGCAGTTTTCCTGGAAAGTAGGTCTTTCTTATGGAGAATGCTTTTGGAAGTTCACAATGGATTTCCTTTCCCTTCCCTTTGTCAGAGCCTTGAAGGGATATTTCTCACTTTTTTACTATGAGAATCTGGCTGGGTTCCCAGAGGTAAAACTAACATAACAGTGTGTACCTCTAAGACTGTGGTCACCAGGAGTTTCTCAGTCTCATGCTAATCTATATGCAGTCTCCAGCAATTCACCAAAATTACTATTGAAGTGTTCTTACCAGTTTATGGTTCCAGCAGCTTTTGCTCCAGATAAGCAATCTCAGCTGTGAATCTACATTCACAAGTCTCTTTAAATTTCAGTTTGTCCTGCAATCTTGGTACTCTGATAGGTCTAAGAAAAGTCAATGTATATATAATGACATGACTTCGGGAAGCTGTTTGACCTAATGTAAGGGGGAAATGGAAAGGAGAAATGAGATTATAAGGCTGTGAGTCTCTAAAAAAGAGTCTGGAGGTTGTCAGAAGGAATACCCCTATGTACAACTGAACAGAGTCTAAGAGACAGATAAGGTAGATACAACCCCAGGTATTGGTTCTTTTGAGGGATAAAGAGACCCACGGGTTCTATGGTCATGGCAGAAGGGGTTCACTGCCACGACAGATAGCCCTTCTTTGGAGCTGGTGTTTCTGCGTGATGGAATTGGACTCAGAGGGGATCTCTTTTCACAAGACTTGCATGCTACTTTATTGGAATTGTAGTCGGTGCTGGGTTTAAGATATATGTAGGGGATTTGAATCTCTGGACTGATAATATGACACCCAGGCCCAGAGCCTCAACAGACTTCAGCTCCTACACTTTGATTTATTGGACTTACTCCACTCAGCTAACATGGAGTTGAAGAAGGTCAACCACCACAACATGGAGCCTAGAGTGTCTACAACTGGAAGCGGGAGGAGTGCATCCAGTACCCATATGGAATCTAAGCCCTCACTTGACATAGATGTGCAATGGACACAACCAATCCAATGTCCACAGGGAAAATGTGGAATGGGTGTGGGAACGGTAGCCATGGTGGCTGCTGGGTGTGGGGAACGGGAGGAAGAGATGATATGTGGAGGCGTTTTCGGGACGTGGAGTTGTCCTGGATAGTGCTTCACGGACAATTACGGGACATTATAGATCCCCCCAGGGCCCACTGGATGGAACGTGAGAGAGTCTGGGCTATGATGTGGACCATTGACTATGGGGTGCAGTGATGCTCAGAGATGAACTTACCAGGTGCAATGGATGTGTCATGATGATGGGAGAGAGTGTTGCTGTGGGGGGAGTGGGGGGCGGGGGCGGTGGGGTTGAATGGGACCTCATATTTTTCATAATGTAATTTAAAAAAATAAATAAATAAATAATTTTTTTAAAAAAGTCAATGTTAATCATTTTGATCAGTTTTATTTGTTGTAAGAATAGGAGTAATGACTTCCAAACTCTTTACATGTTGGAGCTGAAATCAGAAATCCCATGGGATCTTTTTTAAAAAAATTTTTTTTGTCTTTATTTTTTAAATATACATTAAAAAAATATGGGGTCCCCATATACCCCCCAACCCCTCACCCCACTCAACAACAATCTCCTCCATCATCATGAGACATTCATTGCATTTGGTGAATACATCTGTGAGCACCGCTGCACCTCATGGTCAATGGTCTACATCATAGCCCACACTCTCCCACAGTCCACCCAGTGGGCCATGGGAGGACATACAATGTCCAGTAACTGTCCCTGCAGCACCACCCAGGACAACTCCAAGTCCCGAAAATGCCCCCACATCTCATCTCTTCCTCCCACTCCCTACCCCCAGCAGCCACCATGGCCACTTTCTCAACATCAATGCCATATTTTCTTCAATTACTAATCACAATAGTTCATGAATAGAATATCAGTAAGTCCACTCTAATCCATACTCTAGTCTTCCATCCTGTGGACCTTGGAATGGTTGTGTCCACTCCACATCTATATCAAGAAGGGGCTTAGATTCCACATGGATGCTGGATGCATTCCTCCTGCTTTCAGTTGTAGGCCCTCTTGGCTCCCTGGTGTGGTGGTTGACCTTCTTCACCTCCGTGTTAGCTGAGTGGAGTAAGTCCAATAAACCAGAGTGTAGGAGCTGAAGTCTGTTGAGGCTCAGGGCCGGGCTATCACATGGTCAGTCCAGAGATTCAAGGGTTTTATGATAAAATATGTTTGGAAAACACTTGTTAAAAAAATTAATATAATGTTTTTAGTCTATAATCTCTCCAAGAGTATTATTTTCATATATGCTATGAGTCTCCAATTTAGTCAAATTCCAACCATATTCTGGATCAACTCACTCTTGTTACCACAAGAGCATCTCTTATTTATTGTCACCTATTTACATAAATTTTATGATTGAGACAAATTTTTGCAAAAACATGAAGTTATACTATATATTATGCAAACATAATTTTAGAATATTTCTAAACATACTTACCCATGTGATTATATCTTCATAACCTCTCTAAACAAATACATATTATATAATTATTGCCCCATCTAATATATTTGCAAACCCCAGTACACTTTTTTAAAAATTAATTTATTGAAATATATCACCCACACACAAACATACATAAACAATAAATGTATAGTAATAGTTGTGAACTTACAAAACAAACATATATAACATCATACAGGACCCTCATAACTCACCTATCACCAACACCTTACACTGTTGTTAAACCTTTTTAACTAATGATTAAAGAGCATTGTCAAAATATTACTAACCAAAGTATTTTCCCCCAACCCTCCCTATTATTATCTTTATGTCATTTATATGTGAACATACATAAACAATTAAGTGTATAGTAAAAATTGTGAACTTACAAAGCAAACATGCATAACATCATGCATGGGTACCGTACACCAAACCTCCACCAACACCTTGCATTGGTGTGAGATGTTTGTTATAAATTATGAAAGAATATTGTCAAAATCTTACTACTAATTATGGTCCTTATCTTATATTTGGTGTGTTTTTCCCCCAACACACCTTAGTATTATTTTTAGATATATTTTTTTATGACAGAAGTTGTAAACTTATAAAATAATCACGCACATATGCAGAATTCCCAAGCAACACCCCTCTATCAACACACCACTCTGTGGTGGAACATTTGTTACAGATAAGATAATATCATCTGATTGTTACCATGTTCATAGTATACATTTGGCTCACATTTTCCATACTCCCCCATTATCGACACAGTACATCTTTAGCATAGATGCAAGAATATTATATTATTACTGCTAACCACAGTCCATAGGTCATTCCATTTGTATTTTTCCCATGAATTCCCAACACCCTGCAGTAGGGATGTACATTTTCTCTAGCTCTCAAAGCACACTCTTGCATCTGTACCATCAACCACAATTCTCCACCTCTTGGTTTACTGTGCTATTTAGTTCCTAGATTATTCTCTAGCATTCTGTCAATTGGCATTTACATCCCTAGACTACCATTTTCAGCCACATCCCTATTTATAAACTAGCTATTACTATTTTTACCATCCATTCTATATACTTCCACACTTTTACAGTAAAGCTAATTAAAAATTCTACACACATTAAACATTAGTAGTCCATCTCAGTCCTTCTCTTATCAACATTAAGAATCCACCACCTACCACCAGGTCTTGAAGATATTTTCCTACTATTTCTTCTAGAATTTTCATGGTTCTTGCTTTTATTTTTAGTTTTTTGATCCATTTTGAGTTAATTTTTGGATAAGGTGTGAGATAGAGGTCCTTTTTCCTTCTTTTGGCTGCTACAGATATCCAATTCTTTCAGCACCATTTTGCTGAATAGACTGTTCTGCCTGAGCTGTGTGGGTTTGACAGGCTAGTCAAAAATCACTTGACCACACATGTGAGGGTCTATTTTTGAGCCATCGATTTGGTTCTATTGGTATATGTATCTGTCTTTATGCCAGTACCATGCTGTTTTTACCACTACAGCTTGATAGTATGATTTAAAGTCCAGAGATGAGTGTTCACTTTTCCTTTTATGGTGTTTCTGTCTATTCAGGACCCCTTACCCTGCCAAGCAAATTTGATGATCATGTTTTCAATTCTTTTTTAATGCTGGTGGAATTTTTATCAGGGTTGCATTGAATCTCTTATATAAATTTGAGTAGAATTGATGCTTTAATGATATTTAGGATTACAATCTATGAGCATGGAATGTTCTTCCAGTTATTTAGGACTTTTAAAATTTCTTTCAACATTGGGTTGCAGTTTTCTGAATACAATTGCATTACATTGTTGGTTAAGTTTATTCCTGACTACTTGAGTTTTATCTGTCATATTTTATTTTCACCACTCTTTTGATACTTTTCGTTACTTTTATTGATATAATCTTCATTTCTAGACTGTCTTCCAGGCCTCTCTCTCCTGTCTTTTCAGGTTCTAGCACATCCTTTAGTATTTCCTGAAAATCTGGTCTCTTGCTTAGAAATTCTCTCAGTTTCTGTTTATCTGTGAATATTCTAATTGTGCCCTCATTTTTGAAAGACAGTCTTGCTAGATATAAAATTCTTGGCTGGAAGTTTTTCCTCTTGTACTATCTTAAATATATTAAGATGGTGGCTCCTGGCCTCCTACTTACTTAGACAGGCCCAGACTTTAGTTCTTCTCAGGATTATACTTTAGACTGCTGAATTTACTCATCAGTAGCTGAAGTTGGTACCCAGCTATCTCTTCCTCCCCATTTTAGGGAAGTAGGGCTTTAAATTCCAGTCGTGGAACAGCTCCAGAGGCATCTTGTGCCTCTGGTGGACGATGGCCAATGGTCTCTGGGGCGTGGAGCACTCTACTTACGAGTCTTCTCTGGAGGTGGGCAGTCTCCTCCTTCTGTTCCTTCAAGGATGTTGCAGGATGCCCTTCTGGCCTCCTGAAGCCCCTAAACAGGTGCTTGAGTTAGCTCCAGAGAGCTCTGGGTGTTATTTTGTTTCATTTTGTGTGTGTTTGTGTGTGTTTTTAAATAAAACTTATAAAATTAAAGTTAATACGTCACATAGAATGTTACATTAAAAAAATATAAGAGGTTCCCATATAACCCACACTCCACTCCCACCACCCTCATCATTTTTGTAAATTGTATTTTTTTGAAGATACATACATCACAAAAAAGATTACATTATAAAAAACATAAGAAGTTCCCATATATCCTCCATCCTCCCACCCCATTCCTCCTACACCAACAACATCCCCCATCATTGTGGCACACTCATCACACTCAGCAAACACATTTTGGAGTACTGCTACACCACGTGGATAATAGTTTACTCTGTAGTTCACACTCTCCTCCTGTACATTCAGTGGGTTTTGGCAGGATATATAATGTCAAGCATCTGACCCTGAAATATCATATAGGACAACTCCAAAGTCCCAAAAATGCCCCCTCATCACATCTCTTCTTCCCACTCCCTGCCTTCAACAACTACTGTGGCCCTTTCTCCCTGTCAATGATACAATTTCTTCTATTAGTAGTCACAAAAGTTCTATAGTAGAATATCAGTATGTCCACTCTAATCCATATTTTATTCCTCCATTCTGTGGGCCCTGGGTTGGTGATGTCCACTCTTCCTCTATATTGAGAGGGGGCTTAGATTCCACATGGATGATGGATGTAATTCTCCTGCTTGCAGTTGTAGGCACTCTCAGTTCCCTGGTGTGGTGACTGACGATCTTCACCTCCCTGTTAGCTGGCCTGCGTAAATCCAATGAACCAGAGAGTAGGAGTTGCAACTCTGCTGAGGCTCATTGGGTAGAGACCATACAATGAGTGTGAAGGTAAACCCACGTTCTGGGTGTTTACTAACTGCGCTGTAGCAGGAGCTGACTCTAGGAGCTCCTTACTCGGCCACCATCTTGCTGTCTCCCCTCTAATACATTTCTTTTCCATTAAGTTTTCACATTACCTTCAACATGCACATAGCCTAGTAGTTTAAAAATCAATCAGGTTTTCCAGGTCACAAGAAAATCTTCTTTTCCTTAACCACACTTATGGAAGAGACATCTGAAATTTACCCTCTCCAGTCACATAGAATGAATGATTGTGCTATTTGTAAAATGCTTGAAGTTGTTTGAACAAGAGGCATATAATATCAGATAATGTGAAACATTATGTTAAATGGAATCTCATCGCTTAACAAATTTTAGGATAAGAAACTGAATAAAAACCAATGAAAAAGTATGGCTGGCCACAAGTATGGCATACATTTTGTATTTTATGCTGTGTATAAGAAACATCTGGAATAAATAAACTAGAATGGACCACTGAATTAAGGTATAAGAATGTACTCAAAAGGAAACTGTTTCTATATAAATTGTAAGGTGAGGAAAAGAGAAACTAAAGCCAACAGGGACTAATTCTCTAGCCAAGATCTATGAGTCTTGCCAAAGTGTGGAGGTTGAAGGAGGCTGAAATAGGTATGTGTCACCCTTACTTATTTCCTTAAACCCCTACTCACAGAGAGGAATTAAGAGACCTATACATTTTCATGTTGGCAACAGCAACTATACTGAATCCCTTTGCACACACTTCTAAATGTTCCAAATTTGCATTTCCATGTGAAACTACAGAACAAGCACAGTATGTGTGTTTCAATTATACAACGCCTGGCTTTTTGAAATTTTAGCTCTTTTGAAAAGCACATTCCAAGCCACTGGTTTTATTTTTTCTGTTGTTGCTCCTTTTCGGAGCTTACAGTTTCTGCAAATGGGCTAAAGGATTAAGAACCAATATTTTCGGGGAAAAAGCAAAGAAAATTTAGGAAATCAATTGAATGATGATGTGGTATATGTGTGACCTAGGTGTGTGTAGCCTATGTGTAGTAGAAAACTACTGTATTCCTTGTCTTAAAAAGTTCTACTTCAATCATTCTTCCCATGTTTGCATTTTAATATCCTAAAAGATAAGGTGGTATGAACGAATGTTAGGTGATATAGGCCGCACGTATTTATGGAATTATTGAACTGTCAAAATCTCAGGTGGCTGTATCCAGAGAGGAATACTTGGAGAAAGAAAGTTACATTGAGTCATGGCTTTGGAAAAGGGTGTTTGGAGGTGGGGGGAAGGAGAAGTTGATGTGGATTCAAAGAGGATGCCAAAAAATTATCATGGCTGATGAAATCCCAACCCCCAAACTACCTTCAAGTAGAAAAGAGGAATAAAAATCATAGGTCAGAGGAAGACAGAGACAGAAACATAGAGAGAGAAAAGATGAGACATCTGGTGTTATAATGTTGTAATTTACTTTAAAATTCTTCAGCATAAAGAGTGATGGGAATGTAAACATTATTTTCACTTCACTTAGGGACTGTCATACCATCATTTATTCTAACAAAGGGAAAAAATCCCACTCACGGGTGGTAAGTCAGTGTTATGCCAGTAAAGCTATACTTTAGATGCCTCTACAGCAAAAACTTTGTTTTACTTTATGTTTTAAGGAAACCCAGGTGAGTGTCTACTTAACATAATTAATATAATAAATGGAAATTCGCTAGAGAATATAATTGTTTGTTCATTTGCATAATGGATGTTAGAAATGGATTCTCAATTGTGAAATTATTCTAATTCCAGCTATGTAGATTAAACTGTTCTAGAAATACACTTACACTTGCATAAATGGGGAATTAGAATCTAGGAGATCTGTTACCTGTACCCTTTGGGATGGCACCCAAGTCCAGAGTGTTAAGTGTCCCTGAGTCCCAGTCTTTGGGTGAAAGATTTTATTGCCTGATGCTAATTTATAAGAGTAACAAAATCTGCCTCTGAAATATTGTTTTGTCTGTCTCTAGTAAATCATTTACACAGGATATAGTTGGTTCATTCAAAAGGACAACTAGCTGGGACTTTAACAAATGTAAATAACATTGTATCAACTCATTTTTATCTGCCCATTAAAACATATTTAATCAATGTATGTATGAGTGAATTTTATCTGGGACTAACTCTCATTACAACTGGTAACACACCCACATCAAAATGTTCAGATTTTCTACAAAAAGCCCTGCTGCATTGTACAGAACAAAATTGGTTTATATCAGTTCCCAACAATTTGTAATCATGTGCTACAGAAGAGTATTTACCTAATGGTACAGCACTGCAATACCTGTGTAATGTTAGAAATATACAGCTTAGTAAAAAAACTCGTATTTCTTGAGAAAATTAATCCTTAATGGCCTAATAATACTGTAATTTTTAAATAACTGATGTGTTGTGATACCCGTTTTTTTGTTTTGTTTTGTTTTGTGTTTTTGCAGTACCAGGCGCCTGGGATTGAACCCAGGACCTCATACGTGGGAAGCCAGGGCTCGACTACTGAGCCACATCAGCTCCCTTGAGATGGTTTTTACGTTTGTTTGCTTGTTGTTTGTTTTTTCGTTTTTAGAAGGCACCAGGGACCGATAATGAGAAGCAGATTCTCAACCATTTGAGCCCCATCCACTCCCTGTGATACACATTTTACAGAGAAATAAACCAAGGGTCAAAAATGTTAAGGAGCTTACCCACCTTCGAACACTTAGTAGATGGTAGAGCAAATATTTGATTCCATATGTCTTACTTTTAACATTGTTCTCTTCTCTTCACTAGGTCATGCTTCTATATTCTATATCCTTGGGGCACAAGAAAGAGAAAACAAGCTCCTATTAACAGCACACCCCAGAGAAGTTTTGTGTAAAGAAAAGACACTCACAAATCCCTTAACTACAGGTGACAAAGAGCATCTCCAATTTTTAAGAGATCACAATAAAATCTTCTCTGTATAAATTCTAGTTGTTTCTTGATGTTCAGTTAAATGTTTACTAAGCATCATAGTTCATTCCACAGAGTGAGTTCAATGATTCTCAACTGATACTTTTTGTTGTTATTATAAAATCTTGAGTTGAAAGAAATCTTTCAGGTACTGTTATGAAAAGAAATGTGAACAGGATGGGCCTGTCTGAAAATTGTAGTAGAGATTGGTTCCTAGACTTGATAAGAAGCACTTAGGAAATTCTGACTGAACAAGTATTATTTCTAATAGCACATGCTGTAACCCACAAATGAGTCACTTTTAAGTAGGAATCATTTCATTTTGAAACAAAAGTCACACATTTCCACAAACACACACACACTCATACACACACATATATACACATACATACACACAGAATATTGATCATGTCAATTTAACTACATGTAGCCTTCACTAAAAATTTGTTTGCAACCTTGTAAACAGAGAGATTCACAGTTACATCCTTGAAACGATGATTTCACCAAGATTGGAACTAGCAAAGCTTTTTCCTTTCCTCCTGCCGTAAGCGTTTCCTTTCTTTCTGGGATCCCTCTTCCTCCTTCCTTGCAGAAGCACCTTGCATAATGTACTGAGCACAAAGAGTGCAGTGCTTTTGTGAGAGCAGAATGAAGAGTTGGAGGTACTTACTGAGAATACTAGAGCTGGGCCCACGAGATCCACGCATGCCAATGACAGAGCAGGCCACTTCAAACAGATAAAGTTGCATTAGTGCTTTTAAATTTATCCTTGGAAATACGCTCATCTGAAACAATGATTGCACAGACAAATGAGATGAATGCTGCTTTCAGAATTAAATGAATACTCAAGAGAACCACTCTGAGGGGAATACATCTGAAGAGTCTGGGGAGTAATTTCATGGAAAACAAATTGGGTGCCCAGTTTATTTTTAAAAAGAAAGATAAGAATAGAGAAACAAAAAAGAAGAAAATATTTTAAAGCCTATTTGAACATTCCACAAATTATGCCTCCAGAATGTTTTGTGCATGAATTTGATGCCTGACAAAGGATTATTAATAATACACACTCCATATAAAAGATGTATTTTTTATGTGAGGCCTACATATTCAAATAGTTTTCTCATTTTGTTTATATTTCATGTACAAAAGGCTGATATAACGCCAACACTGAAGGAATATTAAAAATAAAAATTCAGCCAAATGACTGCCAAGAATATAGGATACATACACCAAATTTAAAATAAAACAAGTCTAAAAGACTTCTCTGAAGGCATAACATTTTCCTATGTATTTAGCCCCTGCTGGATAGAGATTTAGATGTTTAGAGAACTACTTCATGTCGCCATTAAGATTCAGACGCCAAGGGCTCCAAAGTGCTCTCTGTTTCAACTCAGTGTGAGCTCGAAGGGGAACACATATCAAGGATGGTTACTGGCAGAAGAGTGGGTCGAAACATGGAATGATTATTCCATGTCCCTTTAAATTATCTTCAAAGGAGAGGACCCTGCAGTAGATATTTAGGAAAATAGAATTCAGAAAAGCCTGAAATTTAAAAACAAACACAAACACTAAGAAACTTACTTAGGATTCCTTAACTTCCCTCCACAGTGTGTTATTTTACATTGAGGAGATTTAAGTATCAAGAGAAAACAAAGCAGAGGCCTTGGCTTTTAGATGTTCCTTGATAACTATCCACAAGCCAAAAAGGGAAAGATTTAAAGCAGGTCCATGGATTCTTGGCTTACTTGGTATTGTCTAAAAGAAGAAACATCCCTGTGGTTACAGAGCTGCTTGAGGCAGTTGTTTTGGCTCCTTGATGGCTAAGCAGTGAGTAAGTAGAAGCACTTTGTAAAGCTGTGGTCTCTTGGGGTTTTACAAGGACTCTAAAAATTAAACACAGGAATATTAATCAAAATGTCTTTGACTCCAACCCATACCATAAAAAGTCCAAGGAATCACAAGATTCCCAAACTTCATTTCCCATCAGAGTTCAGAATGCCTCAACTCTTCCTTGCAGTTAACTTTCTTTGGATTTGTCGCTGACCATTCTGTTGCCTGGTTGCTTTAGTCAGTAATTGGTATTGCTGCTTCAACCCCCTTAGATACTAGTCTTTGTTGATAAAAATCTAGCTCTTCTAATAACTTCCTGTGCTCCCATAAATTAGTATTTTAGGTTGCCAAGTAGTATAACAAATACCATTACATGATGGAGGCTCATCGCTGCCTCCTGGGGTCAGCAGTATTCTGGCTGGTGGCAATCCTTGGGTCCTGTGGCTTTATCACATGTCAATGTCTTCTCCTATCTCTTCTGGTTCCTAATTACTTCTGGCCCCTACCCATGATTTTCCTCTATGTCTGAAATTCTTCTTATAAAATACTCCAGTAATCTGGATTAGGGCCCACACCTTAACTAAAATAAAATCTTCAAGAAATTCTATTTATAATGGGTTCACACCGAAAGGAATGCATATCAAGACCAAGAGTATGTCTAAATTGGGATATATAATTCAACCCACCATTTGCAGAGGAATTGCTACATTTTTAAGAGAGTCCCAAATGGCATTTTCTTTTCTTTTCCTACTCTTCTCTTGTATCTTAAGGAAACATTTCCTGAAACTATGGCAGAGAACCTCTTAGTGATTGCACCATTGCTAGAATCAAACCGCAGCTCCCGCTGACCATTAAGCAATGCCTCAGGATTCCATCAGATGCCTGAATTCTGCTCCCTCCACCAAATGCTTGGTGCTCTGCCCACTCAGGGCAGTATTCTCTCCTAAATATTGTAGCATCTCTTGATGCTTTCTTGGCTTAATATCAGTTTTTCACTGTGTGTTTACAAAAAAAAATCCAAGAGCTCACTGCATTCTCATTTAAATAGAATAAGTAGAAACAACTTGGTCTTTAAGATCTGATAAAGGATAGGTGGCCCATCAGAAAATTTCAAAATTAATTCACTCTTGATTTCTGTCTTTCAGTATATCTCCATCTCTTTCTCTAAGTCTGTCTGTATCTCTGTCTCCCTCTCTTACTATATAAAAATACATAGATTTATATGTACACATACACACCACTTACTCATTCTCTTGTTGGAAACTATAAAATATAATGGGATATATTCTACTTGAGAATGCTTGGCTCAGATTTTAATTTTTGATTATTTCTTTTATGTAAATATTTCATTAACAGTACAATTTTATATGGGTACCAGGTTCCCACATGCCTTAATTTAATTTCTGTCAATCCTAAAACTTCATAAATCAAAGTGCTAGTAGCTTGGAACTTTTAGAAGATCTTTCAGAAAGATCTTTTGGAAAGTATCAGCTAATAGAAAAATAGATAACTAGATCAGTTTTCCTACACTTAACAACTAGGACTTTCTACATGATTTAGGACTGTTTTTTCATGGCCCACTGGATGGAACGTGGGAGAGTGTGGGCTATGGTGTGGACCACAGGCCATGGGGTACAGTGATGCCCAGAGATGTACTTACCAGATGCAATGGATGTGTCATGATGATGGGGGAGAGTGTTACTGTGGGGGGAAGTGGGGGATGGGGGCGGTGGGGGTGAATGGGGACCTCATATTTTTTTAATGTAATATTTTTTAAAAAATGAATAAATTGAGTAGAATTTGGAAAAAAAAATACTGTGTACATTCCATATGGTGAAACTCACAAATCTTCAGTATATATCTTGCTGTTTTGACTAATGCATGTGCACTTGTGAAGATATATTATTTCCATGATTCCAGAAATTCCCCTCCTACTCTAAGTTAATCCAAACCCTCCCCCAGTCAGAGACAATCAATGCTCTGATTTCTTTAATAAATTTTACAACTTCATATCAACTAAGTCACCTAACATATATTTGGATGGTTCTTTCACTGGGCATAATTATAATGAGAATCACACATTTTGTGTGTGTATCATGTTTATACCATTTCATTCCTGAGTAGTACTGTATTATATGGCTAATTTTTAAATTCATATCCCTGTTGATGGATGTTTAATATGTCTTCAATTTTTTAATATATTAAAAATAAACATTCAGTTTCAAAAAAATGTTCTTAATGTCAGTGTTTTATAGGACATAATGTGCTTAATTTTTATAAATTTTTAATTTCATCTAAAATAATTCAAGATGCAGAAAATAAAGAAAATATATCTAAGCAAAATTTTTTAAAATGACATTTTCAGACATTTATTTTTTTATATTAAATTTAATTAATGGGTATATTAGGTACTATTTCCCAATGTATGGATAATTGATGTGAAATAACAAGTATATAGGTTATTGACCAACAGTAGCAGTATTTTGAGGACACTATTGCAATATTTCTATTTGAGACTGCCTGCTGTTCTGTCTAAAATGAATGTATAATAATAAATTGTACCCAAAATTGTATATTAATTTCTTCAGGGAAAATGATTTTTATTATTAACTGGTTTAGGAACAATTCTAAGATGTCTCTGTCATTCCCCTGAGGGCTGACTTAATGCAAAATTAGAAAATGGAAGATATTGGAGTTGATTTTATTTTATTAGATCCATATACAGTTCAAGAAAATTAAGGCTGACTTTCGTGATGTGTCACATTAAGCTTGAAAGATAAACTCAGGCTAGCTAGGTAACTTCTAGAAATTATACACAAAACATTATTTGGGATCTGAAGCTATAAAACTGCACTGATACTGTATAGAAAAAAAGATTATTTTCTTCATTGGAATTAGTGTCACAACAATTTTAATCACCTACACCATCAATCAGCAATGTTAGCCAAAATTATCCTACTTGCTTTTCTAAAGGGTTTGGATGAACCAGGTCACAAGTTTCTATAATGTCTGTGTTGGGTCAAGTAAACATTTAGAGTACTAATAAGCAGTTAAACACTTAAGAGGTAATATTTTCTTTTTATAAAATCAATGCTTCCCAATAAAATGAATGAAAAGTGTTGTACAGTATCATTGGAGAGGAAGAAATCTGCCCAACGTATTTATTTTATTTCATTTAGGCAGAATTGCTTATTAGTCTTTGCTGTCTCTGTACTTCTGGATGGAAAATGGGTTGATGGAGATAAATGCCAATAACATTCCTAAATTTTATCATAAATTAAACCAAGTTTGTTTATGCTCTCATGATTTTTGCTTGTTTGTTTGCTTAGTTGTTTTGCGTCATTGGCTTTGTAGTGGTTACTTCAATGTTTCATAATACAAATGAGTATATATGTATATATATAGGTATATATGTCTTACTATGTGCAATGATAAAAGGTAATAGCAATACTTAACCACTGATTTGAGTTGACAGGCTCCTCAGTGCTCCCTAGAAAACTAGGTTCTCTCAACTCTTTGGCTGTATTTGGGGACTTAAAAAGCAAAATGAATAGTTGGTGGAATTATTAAATATTTGCTTGTCTGTCCCTGTCTTTTTCCCTCCCTGGCCCTTCCAAGTAGTCAATGAAAAGATTGTTTACTGTCCTTCATTTAAATATGTTATGAAAGCTAAGAATAAGAAATTGATAATCTATATGTATAGTTTATATATGTGTATTTCTTTGTATTGCTGATATCTAAACTATATCCATACACACACATAAATATATACATTTATTCTTTTATAACATACACTATTGGGTATTTAATTGTTGAGTAAGGTTAATGTCTTAGAGTGCAGTTTTTATAATTATTCATAAATAATTGTAAATTATTTTTACTAATTATCAAGAAAGAAAAAAAATATGTAGGGGCAGCTGCTGAATTTTTATTTTTTACTGCAAATCCGGTGTTAGAGTGAAGGAGCAACTTTTAGACTGTAGAAGTAAAGATGCATAAAATCAACTATTTAGCTGGATTTGGTTACAACTTAACCAGATACCAGATGCTGCCTATGTGAATATCTGAATTCCAGCTAAACTAAATAATAAAAACATTCTGTGGGCAACTGCAAAGCAGGAAATCTAGTTTTATATAAAAGAGATTGGCCAAGTTGCTCTATTAGCAAAGCCCAGGTTCCCTAACTCAAAAGACAATGTTTTAATTCATTGCACAAATACACTGGGTGTTTTTTTCTCACCTGGAAAAAGACATGGTGAGAACGATACTGCAGTATTGGCTTCATCACCATTAATATTAAGTTGGTGCCAAACCTCTCTCTCATACACACACAAACACAAACTCACACTCACATTCACAGAAGCTGTAAAATGAAAATTCAAAACTTTAAGGAAAGGGTCCTTTATCCTGGAATTATTCATGTAATTCCCTTGATTTTCTCCTTGTTGGCGGTCAATGTGTCTTGTATATTCAATTAAATGTCTTAGTTTTTTTACTCCCCTCAGTTCCTTCCTCCCATTTGATTGTCTTGTAAAAATCCAATCTTTTCAAGATAATAAATTTGATAATCCTCTGAGACCTTTGTCATTTGCAGCACGATTTTTTTCTTTGTCAATTATTATCAACTTTAGGCACTGTGATCTATTTTGGGCACAACAGGAGATGTTCTTAGCTCAGCTAACCTAGGCCATGTACAATTAGATAAGACAGAGCATTACTGGTGCTGAGTAGCCAATTTCCTTCCGCTGTTGTTTCATGTTCCTTATATAATTATTCTGAAGTCAACTCTCTCTGTTCTATTTGGCTGTATAAAGTCTAGTTGCCCAAATGTTTAATGCACTATTACCATAGAGTGAATTCCAGAGATTTATAGCATTGTTTACTACTTCCCCATCTCATCCAATAATTAAAAAGGAGACAATTTCTCACTGAAAATAAAGTACACAAAAGTGGAAGGAATTATATGTTTCCTAGGTAACAACAATTCACTTTTGATCAACTTCAGACATGGTTTTCCTTTATAAAATGATAGATCTTAATAGGCAGAACAGTAAATAAGATGCAGTTGGCATCACAGTCTCAGGATGAATATATAGTGGGCTGCAGGAAAAAACAACAACTTTTCAATGCTTTTCTAATTATTCATTTACAGAAGAAAACACCATATAATTTATATGCAATTTCCTTTTTCTTCTTAACTTTAATCAGACCTGAATCATTGCCAATAACTTTACCCATGACCACATTCTGACAATATGGTGCTCAGTTCTGGAATTGTTTTCTTCTTAATTTTACTTTTGGTAGACTCAGAAAATTAAAATTGTTGCCAGTAACCCATATGAGTATTGCAATCAGAGTTCTTTAGATAATAAAAATATTTCTTCAGTTTTCCTTCTTGAACTTAGACTATTTCCAACTTTCATCTGTAGATATGTGTAATAGTGTTTAGTAGACCACAGTAATTTATTCAGACACCCCATGTGTTTCCCTATACCTTGCATATTGCACTTCTAAGACCAGCTTTCAGCAAAACGCTCTAGGTTCTGGGCTTCTAGCTTCTTGGATGTCACATGAAAGAATTTAAGGACATGCCATAGGGAAGGGAAGGGAGTAAACCCAAGACATGGGTTGCTTATGTGCTACAGGATGAGACTGCACTTAGAGTCCCAGGTGAGGCTTTTTCAAGACCTTTCCTCCTCCCCATTCCAAACGCTGGGAACGGGCACCAGCTGTTTGCTGTGTTGATTGGTTGCCTAACCTCTAAGTTCTCAGGGGGCCAAAGGAGAGGCCTATTGTTTGGATGTATCAAGGGCTTCCCCTTGACCCCAGAAAGAGTTCCAAATGGGACCTCTTGGCCAGGGTCCAGGTGGGGTCTTTCCAGCTTTCGTCTTAGGAGCAGGGAGTTTCCCAGTGAGTTTTCATAGCCGTGTTCTCTGCCAGGTCTCAGATGTGACTGGTGTTCCCTCTTTTCCTATACTAACCTGCCTCAAGTGCTAGTGAAGCAGTCTAGTGAGATAGAGAATCAGTAGATGGATCTGGAATCTGGTAAGAAGTTCACTTGGACATCAATAACCCCAAGATGTCTGCTGGGAAATCCTCCCCCAAGATTCTGCCACTCAGAAGAAGACTTCCTCCAGAGCTAGGAGTAGCCCTGTATATTCCCCAAGGACTTTATTATTGGGCCCTCCTGGGAGACTGATGGGGGAAATAAGCAATCAAAGTGGTGAACAGCTGGAACTCCTCCTCTGCCATTAGCAAAGGGGTGGAATAATGAGCAGTTTAAAAACTAGTGTTGGGCCTGAGTTCGCTCTCTCATGCTCTCCTGCCTCTGGACCCAGGTTCCAGCAGCTTCTCCCCTGCTTGGATCACCATGCAAGTAAAACCTGGGCATTTATAACCTATAATGGGAAATTATAGCCTATAAAGCAGCCCTCTTTATCACTTTTCGGCCCCTTCCTCTCTACCTAGGATCCCTGATCTGTTACTTTCTCCAATTTCTCTTCCCTCCCTACCTTAATAAATTACTGGCCTAACTCACCCAACGTGCTCTTGAAATTCATTCCTCCAGCATAGTCAAGAACCTAAATGAAATCCGGTAACACTAGTCAAAATGACAAGTCCGCTGCAATATCTCAGATCATCTCACCTTCTCTGGGTATATAACTCAATCTCTATAGAAGAAACCCTACATTACTATTAGCAATTACCATAGTTAAAGCTAGAAATAAGGATGAAAGGCAAACAAATATTCCAATGGGGGAAGGAGGGAGGTAAATTAAGTGACCATAAGCTATTGTTCAAGTAGGTTATTTTCCTTTTGTAACTCACCTAAATTATAAAAAACAAAAAGAAATACAAAATAGGGGAATATCCACATTTTGGATATTACAGAATAAAGCATGAATTTTAATAATTGAACATTTATTTAATGGTTGCTATCTCAGTTTTAAAAGTTATTCAGGGGATTAGTTTTTATCAGCTGCAAATAATCAGATTGTATGAAACTGGGGAGGTGTGGCCAAAGAAACTAAAGTCTAAACACATGATGAACCATAATCTCTTGTGAAATCTTCACATTTTAATTTAAGCCATTAGAAGAACTAAGAGGGTGTCATTTAGTCTTGAAGTAAGCCAGAGGCAAAAATTTTCACTTCACTTCAAAAAGATGCTCCATTAGGACCACAATGAGTACATCTGGAAAATGCTCCAGTTCAAAACTGAAATCGGGGAAAGACAATATAGCTGGGAGAGCTCCCTTAACCAAGGTCCTAGATACCAGTATCAACGGCATGGGAGTTCGCAATTCAGCACCCTGCAACCTCTCTGGTTTGGGTAGATTTGTTATGTCTCAGCCCAGGGAAGGCTGGTTCAGCAGCTGGGTGAAGTCAAGATTGGGCTAAGAAAATCCTCAATGTTGTAATTTATAGCAGTGTTATAAACATACAGATTAAAAATTTAAAAAGTAAATAAAAACATGCAAAGGACTAAAATATAGGGGGACAGTTGTTAGAGATAAAGTGAATTAGATAAAAACAGATGTTTGTCTGACCCAAAAGTTGGGAAATAAGCCCTTTGGCTTAGGAACAGCCAAGCTCCATCATACTAGCTCTGTCTATTGCTCTTATATTCATATCTATTCCATTTTCTCTGGTTTCCCATTGTTGGAGTCTGGGCTGTCTTCTACCCTTTACAATAATTATTTTTGAGCATTGTGACTTCATTTTGTCTGGTTTGGTTTTCTTGAGTGATTTATATTCCTTCTAGAGGCATCCACAAGTGTCTGGGACTCCCTTTTCATCCTGTCTTCCTCTCTAGGATCTCCTCAACCTTGAGGATTATATGGTCAAGGTTCTAGGGACTTTGAGTTAGAGAAATTTGAAGGGAGATAATACAATTCAGCAAAAGGAGCATAAAGACAGAAAATCCTGTGTTTTAAAATATCCTCTTTGAATTTTTAAATTGTATGACTTTGAAAATGTAGCTTAATCTCTGTAAACTTCCATAAAATTGGAATAATAATACCTATTATTAAGGGATTTTATGTAGATTACATGGGGGAAAATTGGCGATATATCTATGATAGTGCCTAGTTTTAAAAGATAGTCATTGGTAGATATATTTCATTAGTCATCAATTCTTCTTGATTCAATGTCTTAAATATCACCTTAAGCAGTACACTTCTCTACTTCCTAGTCACCCTTACTTCTAATAGCCTGAAGCAAGCTCGTCAAGGGCATATCTTAATTGTCTTTTCTAGTCCTAGGATCTGGATCAGAGGAGATACACAACAAATGACTTTTGGATGAAGATGTATGTATGATTATGACCTAAAACCAGAGATAGGGAGTTAATCTTTCTGGATATCAGGCAGGCTTTTATGGAGTCCACTTGGTTTACTTGCAGAGATGCACAAGTAAATTATGAGGGAATATGTAGTAGATGTCCTTCAAAGCCCATTTCAAGGTAAATGATCTCTAATATCTTAGGAAAAAAAGTGTGCTGATTTTTTACAAGGTTCTATATTTTCTTACCTCTAAGAGTACTGAGCATCTACACAATTGTTCATGTTATGTGATGCCAAAAAAAAAAACAGATGAAAAAGTGAGAAACACTGTCATGCATCCATATATTTTACTTACTTGGTGCCAAACATCTGGATATTTAGAAACACTGCCTGAAGTTTTCACTTTTCACCTGGGTATTTGGCACTGTATAGGCAGAGCACATGGCAAGCAGACATCTTGGCAGAGCACATACTGAGACATATGGATGTGGGTGGTAGTATCTTAACGTTCAAGCTGTTTTCCACAGAAGAAAAAGTTCACAATGGCATTTTGATCAAGATGATATATTCTGTCATTTGAGGGACTTTTCCTCTAAAAGGCTCTTAAAAATGTTTTGGGTTATGACAATTCTCTGGTTTCCTGTGATAAATCCTCATAGTATCTAATGCTGGGACACAACTACCCTTGGACAGGAGACCTGTCCAAGATACTGTGAATCAGAAGGAACCCAACAACTCACTGCTCACATGGAGTCAGTTTTGATTAATGACTTGTTCTTATTTCCCATTTTCAAAGCAATGTGTTTTGGCTTTGTTTGCACTTTTACTATATCTCTGAAATTATTTCATTAACTCTATAGATTAGTCTTTGTCTTCTACCTTGGCTCCTAGTGACTGGATTGTTCCCTTCTTCCTCAGCCTCCTGAGGCCCTAGATGAACTTCATCAGGCATGTCTTTCCTCCTACATGCTATACACCCATCTTTATCACTGCCTGTGTTCCACTATGTGTCACTCAGCAAGTCATCTCAGTTAGGACAAGCTAACTTGTGCTGCTATAATAAACAACTTCACAATTTCTGTGGTTTAAAATAAAGAGGTTTTCTCATTCACAATATCTGCTGTGAATGCATGAAATTCTCCACGGCAGCTTTTATATTGTGACTCCTCTATATTAATGCAAGATCATAACAGAAGAGTAGTAGATTGGAGATTTAAGCCAAAGCAATTAAACACTTGTATGTAGAAAGGAAGCATATTATTTTGCTGAAATTTCATTGGTCAGGTTTCTGACTTACTGCAGGATATAGAGAGCTGGAAGAAGAGTTGATCCCATCTTTACAAGAAAAATAAGCCAGACTAACTTCAAAACTATGACTTTTATTTAGCCCACTGAGGGCTGATATTTCACAGCAACCAAGTGACCCCCAATTTAGGAGAGATGGTGTTTTCAGGTAAAACAATGTCAGTAATACATGGCTGGGATAGAATCAACTGAAAACTTCTAAGAAGTGTTAAACTGCAATAGTTGAAAAATTGATGAAAGCTAAATGCAGGCTGGTGAGGTAGTATGGAACCCCATGTGACAGAAAAATTGGGGGAATTATTATCCATTTGCCACTCTCCACAATACCCAACGGGCCTTCATAGAAAAGACTGGAAAGAGATTTAAGAACTATCCCTTGTGGCATGGATCCAGGGATGGGAACAGCAGCTGTGAGGGAAGGGCAAGAAACTCCAGATCCTTCTTCCATATCTCTCTCCAACAAAAACCATAATATATAAAGGAGAGGGTAACAGGTACTACTCTACTTAGGGCATTGGTGAAAACTCACTGAAGCTGGGGAAGGAAAGAGGAGAAGCTTGTTCCTGGAGGTGAGATAGAATTATTAGTTGAGCCCACAATCATAGATAAAGGAGGGGCAGTAGAACCACGAAGGCCATACCCTAAGACTGAGGCTTACTCAGAGCAATGAACACTCCCACCCCAAATGCACACTCCCACCCCAAATCATGCCATTGCCAAATTATCACTTCTTAATAACAACAACAACAACAACAAAAAACACAGCAAAATACTGCTGGGAGAGGGGAAGGAAAGGAACAAGAGAATGCAAAGAGAACTTCCTTGAAACAGAGTGTAAAGAGAAGACCTAAAATTCATAATCAGTCATTGCTCTGGTAAAACAACTCAACACTAAGTACAAGATATCTCTACAGGAATCTGAAGCCTGTGGTAAATAAATTGAGGATATCCAGAACTACAACAAATCTCAAACTTAGCCTAAATCCTACATATATCAATTCAATTTCCTTGATTAAAGACCTGGCAGGAAAAAAAGGAATGCTCATTTCTGGGCATCAAAAATATTTGCTTCAGGCCAATTGTCCTAAATAAAATGTCCGATTTTTAACAACAACAAAATGAAAGACAAAATACACTCTTCCTACACAAAGGATTAACAACATGCATGATCCAATGGTTAATTTCAGTGGAGAGATGAAAACTATGAGAAAGAATCATATGTAAATAGAAATCATAGACACAATAATAGAGATGAAGA